>NC_135489.1:51524937-52161437 GCF_052094955.1 Ictidomys tridecemlineatus
GGGGCTTATCCATTCTAATCCTCACTGTAGGGTGATCTGCTGGGCTTTTATCTCGCCAAATCCCTGAAGTCAGCAGCTGAGGGTCTTGAGGCTCAGGCTGGTCAGTTCTTCACAATAGACTCTTTGAAACTCCTGCCTAGATGGTTTGTGCCCTGGCTGCCAGGATTCTGGGAGCTGAGTGAGCTTAAGAAGGCTCAGGGGCTGGGGATGTAGCTTAGTGGCAGAAGGCTTGCCACTAAGGAGTGTGTGGGAGGCCCAGCCTCAGCATTGGGGAAAAAAATTAGCCGCAAGCGGCTCAGGCCAGGGTGCCTCAATACTGTAAATTTTCACTTCTCCTATTTTGAGTATAGTAACCCTGCCCTCGACTTACTACAATCCTCCTAACCAAGCATCCTTAGTTTCCAGCCTCTGAAGGCGAGAAACCTCCAGGGTCTGGAGTCAGGAAGGACTGTCCCTTGGCTCTGGGATTCCAGGAGCTTTTAGTTTCATCTTCATCCCCACTTTCAGAGAACCCAGTGCTACCAACCACCATGGCTTTTGCAAGTTCTGAAGTTTAAATGAGATCATTTTGGATTTCTGCATTACTGGCTTGAGATTCAGCTTTCCGTGGTTTACTAAGTCAGTCGTCACTTGTCTATGTATCTGCCACCTTCCAAAATTTGCCATTTTTTTTCTTTTCTGTCTTCTTCATCCCAAATAAAGGGGTGTGTGTGTGTGTGTGTGTGTGTGTGTGTGTGTGTGTGTGTGTGTTACCATCTTTAGTGTCACTCTAGAAATAATGTCGATAAGCCAACAATGGGAGAAAGAGGAAGCAAATTATGGTCCATTCATAGACCCGAATATTGTACATCCATAAAAAGAGGTCTTTGCTATGAATTTTTAATATCGGAGAAAACCTTTGTTGTAATGTTAATTTTTTTAAAATTTATTTCTTAGTTGTAATTGGACACAATATCTTTATTTTATTTATTTATTTTTTCTGTGACGCTGAGGATCGAACCCAGGGCCTTGCACGTGCTAGGCGAGCGCTCTACCGCTGAGCCACAATCCCAGCCCCTGTAATGTTAATTTTTAAAATGTTACAAAATTGTGTACATAGGATGATTTCAACAACTTTTATAATCTTCAAGGGCCCGCGAGTTTAGCTCAATGATAGAGTGTTAGGTTTAGCTTGTGCGAGGCCCTGGGTTCCATCCCCAAATGATCATGGGAAATGTATGGGTAAAAATATATGCTTTAGGGCTAGGGATGTGGCTCAAGTAGTAGCAAGCTCGCCTTGGCGTGCATGTGGCCTGGGTTCGATCCTCAGCACCACATACAAACAAAGATGTTGTGTCCGCCGAAAACTAAAAAAATAAATATTAAATTTTTCTCTCTCTCTCTCTCAAAAAAATATGCTTTATTATTAGTTCATTGGTTAATGTATGGGATTATGAAGGATTTTACTTTATTTCTGAAATTTATGAATTTTTACAAGGCATAAAAACCATCTTACTTTTCTTATCATTAGTTGAATTATTCAATAGTACATAGTCCTTGTAGAAAAGGTAGTAGTAATATAAAAAGACCACACCTACGCATACACACAGAATTTTTTTCAATCACCCCAAAGCCCATGAGAGTTACAAACTGTTAACATGCTGCTGTATGTCTTCCTTTTACATGTTTGCAAGTTCTCAAATTTAAATGGGATCATTTTGGATTTTTGCACTATTGGCTTGAGATTCAGCTTTCTGTGGTTTACTAAGTCAGTTGACACTATGTATCTGCCACTGTGTATCTATGTATCTGCTACCTTCCCAAATGAAAAAAATAATATTCTTCCTTTTTGTATCACTGTCACGGTGAGAGTCTTCAGTGGGCCAAAGTCTGACTTGTTTAAATACGGTTGCTACTGAAGGAAAGGGAAGCTCCCTGGGAACCTCTGAGCTTTCTCACCTTAGTCAACAGATAGGATTGGTTTACTACAGTTGCTAATTACCAGCTTGAAAGACAGGAGGACTTCATAGAAATTCCTGAAGAGGATCAGAGTTTGAGAGGGGATGGGGACCAGAGGCTAGAGGCAGCCACTAAGATTCTTGGTGGGTGAGAGCTTGGGGGTGGGGGAGGTGATACCAAAATTTGTCTGCTTTGCCTTGGATGACCCTGCATATCTGGCACTATACCTGTGTGGATGTTACTGATAAGTGCTGCTAGCTGACCAGTGGAACAGGAATGTAGGAAGATGACTCATGTTTGATGAAGATAGTGAGTTTCTCTATTGTCTTATTTCAAAACAACATTTATATTCAGGATCCCTGGCTTGCTGTCCCAGGGCATTTATTTATATACTATGTGATCATTTATTTATTTGTTCTTTTTTTGTTATACACGGCAGTAGGATGTATTTTGACATAGCCTACCTACATGGAGTCTAACTTCGCATTCTTGTGGTTGTCCATGGTGTGGAGCTATGCTGGTCATGGATGCATATATATATGAGCATATGTCCAATTCATTCTACTGTCTTTCCTATGCCCAGTCCTCCTCTCTTTCCTCATTCCCTTTTGTGCTGGGGCATTTAAACCAGCAACCTTTACACAGAATTCCTCTGTGTACAGTCCCCACGGTGAGGCAGCCAGGGAGAATAGAATGGACTTGGCACAGGTGCTACCTGTGGCATTTTGAGGATGTCATGGCTGCCTGCAAATGTCCCAGCAATATTTGCAGTACTCTGTTTCCATGCTCCTTCTCAAAGCAGACTGTCTGGTACAATTTTTTTTTTTTTCCTGGTGTTGTTTTTCACTAACTTGGTTTCTTTTATTTGGATTTGGAACACTGAAGAACCAGGACTTCTTACTAAACAATTCAGTTAGATGGACTTCGTGGGTGGGTTTGCTCTGGTTCCTAAATTGTGACCATTTAAAAGGTAATGAGTCTCTTGGTCTTTTACAAACGTCTTCTACTCTTCATCTCTTTGTATTATCTACTTCTTTCTCTGACTCTGTTTTCTTTCTTTTCTCACTTTTTGTTAGGTGGATGCTTTTTAGTCAGTCCTTTATTTGAGGAAGGAAGAGGTGGATTGTTACAGGCCCTTTAGTGTGAAAACAACAGGCTCATCATTAACATCAAATAATTTAAAAAGAAATCATTAAGTAATCTCAACCACCCATTTTTGCTTTTTAAGATCCTATCTAAATGACTTGCTATCAGCAGAATTATGAAAAGATAAGAGACAGAAGATAAAGATAATCCCTTCATGTTTTACAATAGGTGTCTTTGGAAAGGTTGAAAACAATCATTAACATCAGTTTACCTGCTTGTTTACTTTACTGTGGTTAACTCTAAAGTGATTTGTGAGGAAGGGTATGTTTTGGAAAGTTAAGCACTAAAATTGATCTGCTGGACTTTTTAGGAGATAGATTTTAAATAAATGACTCAGTTTCTGACCATCCTGCAAACTTTAGTAATTCAATAAACAAATTTTTATAAACATGACGAAAGTGGCTTATTTGACATTGTGGGGTAGGTATTACAGATGCAATACTCAGCATTCTTGCAAATGGACAAGTGTCACTGTGTTGATTTAGACGGACTAGTTGAAGCCTGGTGTGTTGGCTCTGGAGGATAAAGCAGGAGGACTGCAAATTTGAGGCCAGCCTCAGCATCTCAGACCCTATCTCAAATAAAATTTAAAAAGGGCTGGAGATGTTGGGATGAACCCAACTACTATGTACAACCGTAAAGCACTTGCTTAGCATGTCAGAGGGCCTGAGTTCAATCCCCAGTACTGCAAAACAAACACACACACACAGGAGAAATGTTTGAAGTAACATATAAGATTGAGATGACCTCTTATTTTTGAGGAAAAGGTAGTAAGATTGCTTTCTTAAAACTTTAAGAATTTACAGAGAATTCTTTTTGTTTGTTTTGTGGTACTAGGGATTGAACCCAGGGGCAGGCACTCTACCACTGAGCTACATCCCCCTTTTTATTATTGATTGATTGATTGATTGTGGTGCTGGGGATTGAACCCAGGGCCTTGTGCATGTGAGTCAAACATTCTACCAACTGAGCTATATCCCCAGCTCCCCTTTTAATTTTGAGACAAGGTCTCTCTAAATTGCCCAGATTATCTTTGATCTTTCGATCTTCCTGCCTCAATCTCCCGAGTGGATGGAACTACAGGTTTGTGCCACCATGTCCATCTGAGGGACTCTTTTTGGATACTTTAACAGATTAGGAAGCATTTATGTAGAGTATCCTACATTGTTCTAAAATATTCCCATATATCAAACAACACCTCCCAGGAAACACACGAAGGTTAATACCATTATCCACCTCCCCTTTCTAAAATGAATAAACTTTATTTTTTAGAACAGTTTTAGGTTTGCAGCAAGATTGAGTAAAAAGTAAGGAGTTGCTGTATACCCCCTCCTCAGACACACACATGCAGCCTCCCAGCACTGCTGACACCTCCGACCAGGGAGGAACATTTGGTAAGATCCATGAACCTTCATCGACACATTACCACCCAAAGTTCATGGTTCACATTAGTGTTCACCCTTGATGGGTACATTTGATGGGTTTTTTAATTAAATTTTTTAAAAAATTTGTTCTAGTTAGTTATGCATGACAGTAGAATGCATTTTGACACATTGTACACTAATGGAGCACAACTTCTCCTTCCTCTGGCTGTACATGGTGCAGAGTCACACCAGTAGTGTAGTCATGCATGTATAAAAGGTAATAATGTCCATCTCATTCCATCATCCTTCCCACCCCCACAGCTCATCCCTTCCTCTCACTCCCCTCTGCCCAATCCAAAGTTCCTCCAGTCTTCCCTACTCCCTGCCCCCATTATGGATCAGCTTCCACTTATCAGAGAAGACATTCAGCCTTTGGTTTTTTGGGTTTGGCTTATTTCGCTTAGTATGATATTCTCCAGCTCCATCCATTTTACTTGCAAATGCCATAATTTCATTCTTTTTTAAGGCTAAGTAATATTCCATCATGTATATGTACCACATTTTCTTTATCCATTCATCTGTTGAAGGGTATCTAGGTTGGTTCCATCATTTATCAATTGTGAATTGAGCTGCTATAAACATTGATGTGGCTTCGAATTCAACAGGTTTTGATAAATATAGCATAACATGCAACCACCATTGTATATCATATAGAAGAGTTCACTGCCCTAAAAATACTTTGTGCTCTGCCTATTGTCCCTCTTTTCCCTCAGTCCTTGGTAACCACTAGTCTTTTTTACTATCTCTCTAGTTATGCCTTTTCTTGGAATCAACAATACATCATCATTTCATATTGGCTTATTTTGCTAAGGAATATGCATTTAAGTTTCCTCCATGTCTTGTG
Organism: Ictidomys tridecemlineatus; assembly: GCF_052094955.1. Classification (NCBI taxonomy): domain Eukaryota; kingdom Metazoa; phylum Chordata; class Mammalia; order Rodentia; family Sciuridae; genus Ictidomys; species Ictidomys tridecemlineatus. Next base: position 51,530,290 of record NC_135489.1, read on the forward strand.
TCTTGATAGCTTTTTTTAAAAAGCACCAAATAATATTTTCTCATCCGTTTGTACTGTAGTTTATCCATTCACTTACCAAAGGACACGTTGGTTGCTTCTAAGTGTGGGTATTATGAATATATCTGCTGTCAACATCCATGCGGAGGTTTTTGAATGAATTTAAGTTTTCTACTCATTTAGTTAAATTCCAAGAGCATAACTGCTGAACTGAATGATAAGACTGTTTAGGTTTGTAGAATCAATCTTCCCAAGTAGCTGAAGCACTCGGCTTTCCCGTCAGCAGTGAATGAGTGGTCGCACTGCTCCACAGCCCCATTAGTATTTGGTGGTATCACTAGTTTGGATTTTGGCTCTTCTAATAGGAGTGTAGTGTTATCTCATTTTTGTTTCATTTTACAATTTCTGAGTAAAACAACATTGGACATCATATTCTCTCTAACTTGCCACGTATCTATTATCATGGGTGAGGTATCTGCTCAGGTCTTTTGTCTATCTCCTTTTCAGGGTGGTGGGGGTTGAACTCAGAGCTTCACAAATGTTAGGAAAATGTTCTACACAGAGCCACACTACCTTGACCATTTTTAATCAGGTTGTTCCTTTTCTTATGGTTGAACCTTAGAATTTATTTCTATATGCTGGGTACAATGGCACACACCCATAATCCCAGTGGCTGGGGAGGCTGAGACAGGAGGATCACAAGTTCAAAGCCAGCCTCAGCAACTTAATGAGGCTCTGAGCAACTTAGCAAGATCCTATTTCAAAATAAAAAAAACAAGGGGCTGGGTATATAACTCAATTGGTAGAGTGCTTTCCTTGCATGCATAAGGCCCTGGGTTCGATCCCTAGCACCTAAAACAAAACAAAAAAAATAACCCACTCAAAAAAAAAAAAAATGAGCTGAGGATGTGGCTCAATGGTTAAGTGCCCTGGATTCAATTCCTAGTACAAATAAATAAATATTCTTTTTTATTTTAGATAGCAGTCCTTTATCAGATGTGGATTTTGTTTTTGTGTTTTATTTTTTATTTTTTTTTTGCAAATACTTTCTCCTCCTCTGTGACTTGTATTTTATTGTCTTTGGTTTCACAGAGCAGGAGTTTTTAATTTTTAATTTTTCTTTTCTCTCTCTTTTTTTTTTTTATTTTGGCACTACTGGAGATTAATCGGGGGTGTTCTACCACTGAGCTACTTTTTTTTTAAAATTTTTAATTTTGAGGCAAGCTCTCACTAAGTTGCAGTGGCTGGCCTTGAACTTGCAATCCTCCTGCCTCAGCCTCCTGAGTGGCTAGGATTACAGGCGTGTGCCACCACCATGCCCAGCAAAAGAAAGTTTTCATTTTAATGAAATCTGACTTATCAACTATATTTGCCTTGGACCATAACTTTCATGTTGTATCTGAAAAGTCATCATTAAAATCAAAGTCACCTGAAAATTTCTTCTATGTTATTGTTTAGGAGTTTGATAGTTTTCTGTTTTACTAGGTCTACAATCCATTTTGAATTAATGTGTGTAAAGGTCTGTGTCTAGATTTACCTTTCAGCATTTGGATATCCAGTTATTCTAGCATCACCTGTTGAAAAGACTATCTTTCCTCCATTGTACTGCCTTTGCTCCCAAAGATCTGTTGACTACATTTATGTGAGTTCCGTGGGTTTATCTGTCTCTTTCATCACCAGTACCACACTGTCTTGATTACTATATCTCTACAGTAAGTCAGGTGATGTCTTTGTTCTCCTCTGATACTAAGTTTGCAATTTTGGATCTTTCTTTGTTTTATTTGTTTGTTTATTGCCTAGGAATGAACCCAGTGGTGCTTAATCACTGAATCACATCCCAGCTCTTTTTATTTTAAGACAGGGTCTCACTAAGTTGCTTAGGTCCTTTGCTAAATTATTGAGGCTGGTTTTGAACTTTCAATCCTCTTGTCTCAGACTCCCGAACCTCTGGAATTATAGGCATGTGTCACTATATCCAGTCAATTCTAGATTTTTTGGTTTCTCTATATAAAGTTGAGAATCAGTTCCTTGATGCCCATAAAAGAGCTTTCTATGATTCTGACTAGGTTTGGATTGACTCTACAGATGAATTTTGGAAAAACCAATATCTTGACAATATTGAGTCTTCATATCCATGAACATGGAATATCTCTCCATTTATTTATTTTTTCATTGATATCTTTCATCAGAGTTTTGTAGTTTTCTTCATACACTTCTCATACATATTTTCTTAGATTATACCTAATCATTTATTTTGGGGAGTTCTAATGTAAATGTCAATGTATTTTAGATGTTAAATTTCACTTGTTCATTGCTGGTATATAGAACAATTATTGACTTTTATAAATTAATCTTGTATCCCAGGACTTTGTTATAATTGCTATTAATTTCAGGATTTGTTTGTTTGTTGTTTCTTGGTTTATTCTTTTGGATGTTATACACAGATGATGTCATCTGTGAACAAAAAAGTTATATTTCTTCTTGCTCAATATATATAGCTTATTTCACTTTCTTACCTTAACTGCATTGTTAAAAAGTAGTGAGAGGAGACATTTTGCTTTGTTCCTGATCTTAGAAGGAATGCTTGAAGTTTCTCACCATTAAGTATGATGTTAGCTGTAGGTGTTATTGCCTGTTCTTTATCAACTTAAGGAAGTTCCACTCTGTTCTTAGTTTGCTGAGATTTTAATCATGAACAGGTGTTAGATTTGTCCCCTCATTCTGTAAATATTGATGCAATTGTGATTTTTTTCTTTAGCATATTGATTTGATGGATTATACTAATTGTTTTTCAAACACTGAATCAATCTTGAATACCTGAGATAAATCCCAATTGACCCTGATGTAAAATTCATTTTAAACATAGTTCGACTCAATTTGCTAATATTTTCTTGAGGATTTTTTTTATCTGTGTCGATGAATGTTGCTGGTCTGTGTTTTTGGTATTAGAGTAAAGCTGGCCTCATAGGAAGAGTTCAATCTGCTTCTATCTTCTCTAAGAGATTGCAGAGAATTTATATAACTTTTCCATTAAATATTTAATGGAATTTGGCAGTGAATTCATCTCAGCTTGATGCTGTTTTGGAAGATTGTTAATTATTGATTCAATTTCTTCAATATGGGTAGGCCTATTTAGATTGCTTATTTCTTCTTGCATGAGTTCTGATAGATTATGGCTTGCAAGGAATTGGTTTCTCTCTCTAGGTTATCAAATCTGTGGGCACAGAGTTGTTCATAATATTCCTCTATCATCCTCTTAATGCCCATAGGAGCTATAGTGATACTCCCTCTCATGTCTGATATTAGTAAGTTGCATCTTCTCTGTTTTTTCTTAGCCTGGCTACAGACTTTTAATTTTTAAAAACCAATATTTTGATTTTGTTGATTTTTCCCTATTTATTTTATGCTTTCAATTTCATTGATTTCTGTCCTACTTTCTGTGATTTCTTTTCTTCTATTTAGTCTGAATTCAATGTTTTCTAGTTTCCTAAGTTAAATAATTGATTTCTAATCTTTCTTCTTTTAATGTTTACATTCAATGCTAGCAATGTCCCTTAAGCATTACTCCTACTGCATCCCATAATTTTTAGTAAGATGTATTTCATTTTAATTTGGTTCAAAATATTTTAAAATTTTCCTTATGTTTCTTATTTGATCCATGCATAATGTAGAAGTGTTTTGTTTAATTCCAAGTATTAGGGGAATGTCCAGCTGTTATTGATTTCTAGTTTAATTTCATTGTGGTCTGACAGTAGAGAGTGCATGATCTATATTCTTTTTAAATTTGATAAGATGTATTTTGTGACCCAGAATGTGGTCTGGTCTATCTTGGTGATTATTTCAATGTGAGCTTCAATCCAAAGTATAATCTACTATTTTTGGTGAAAAAGTCTATAGAAGACAGTTATATCCAGTTGATTGATGGTGCCATTGATTTCAACTATATTCTTATTAATTTTCTGCTTCTGACTCAGTCCATTTCTGAGAGAGGTATTGAAGCCTCCAACTATAAGAGTGGAATCACCTATTTTTTCTTACAGTTCTATCAGTTTTTGTCCTGTGTATTTTGAAACTTTGCTTTTATGTGCATACATATTAAAGATCTTTGTCTTCTTTGTGAATTAACTTTGAATTATTAGGTTATGCCTCTCTTTGTCCATAACTTTCCTCATTCTGCATTCTGCTCTGTTTAAATATAGCTACTCCTATGTTCCTTAGATGGTATGTCTTCTTCCATCCATTTACTTTTTAATCTACATGTATCATTATATTTAAAGTGAATTTCTTGTGGACAACATACAGCTGTGTTTTGATCCACTCTGACAATCTGTCTTTTTTTTTTTTAATTAATTATTTTTTTGAGAGAGAAGATTATGCTATGTTGCCTAGGCTGGTCTCGAATTAGGGGGCTCAGGTAAACCTCCTTGTCTCATCCTTCAGAAGAGCTGGGATTATAGATTTGCAACACCACACCCAGCAACCTCTGTCTTTTAATGAAGTATTTAGACTATTTTACATCTAAAGAGATTCTTCTTCTCCTCCTCCTCCTCCTCCTTCTTCTTTTTCTTCTTCTTCTTCCTTCACCAGGTTTTTTTTATATAATACACATACACATACACACACACACACACACACACACACACACACTCACACACATTTGAATACTTTGTCAGTTATTATTTTGAACAAATTTTATCTATTAGATCAATGAAGAATAAGAAAAATATATTTTGAAAAAATTTTAGTTCCTGACCTATATAATTTTCCTTATGTCGGGATAACTTCTCAGCACTTCTTGCAAGGCAGGCCCACTGGTGACAAAAATTCCTTCAATTTTTGTTTGAGAAAGTCTGTATTGTACTTCTCCCTCCCCACCTTTTTTTTTTGGGGGGGTTGGGTACCAGGGATTGAACTCAGGGGCACTCAGCCACTAAGCCACATCCCCAGCCCTATTTTGTATTTTATTTAGTGACAGGGTCTCACTGAGTTGCTTAATGACTCACTATTGCTGAGGCTGGCTTTGGACTCAGGATCCTCCTGCCTCAGCCTCCCAAGATTACAGGCATATCCTTTCCCTTTGCTTGTTAAGAATTTTACAGAGTACAGACTTCTAAGTTGGTGTTTTGTTTCTGTTTTTTGTTGTTGTTTTTGTTTGTTTGTTTGTTTGTTTTTTCTTTAAACCTTTCATTCAATTCTTGTGTGGTTTCTATAGAGAGGTCCATTGTAGTTCTTATCCTTGCTTCTCTATAGATAAGGTATAGATAAGGTGTCCTTTGTCTCTAGCTTCTTAAAAGATAAATTTTCCTGTTCTTTGATTTTTTTTTTCAAGTTTGGCTATGACATGGCTTGGTGCAGATTTTTGTCACTGTTGTTTGATTGGTTTTGCATGTATCTTGCTTGATGTTCTTCCTGGATCTTGGTTTGATGTCTGACATTTTGACTAATTCTCTGTCATTATTGTTTCAAGTATGCTTCTGTTCCTTTCCTTCCCTCTTGTAGTCCTCTCCCCTGTACGCTACATCCTTTGTAGTTGTCCCACAGTTCTCCCATAGTCTGGTCTGGTATTTATTTATTTATTTTCCAGACTTTTTCTCTTTGCTTTTTTAATTTGGGAAGTTTATATTATTATCTCTTCAAGCTCAGAGATGCAGAGATTATTATTATCCTCAACTTCAGAGATTAGTGTCCATCTAAGGAGCACTTTAAAGACATTCTCTCTCTCTCTCTCTCTCTCTCTCTCTCTCCCCCCTGCCCCCCCCCCCTTTTTTTTCTGGTGTTAGAAATTGAACCCACGGTCTCAGCATGAACTCTACCACTGAGCTACAACCCCTGGCTGACATTCTTCTAGCATTTACTTTTTCGTAGGGGAGGAGTTCTGGGGATTGAACTCAGGGGCACTCAGGCACTGAGCCACATCCCCAGCCCTATTTTGTATTGTATTTAGAAACAGGGTCTCAGTGAGTTGCTTAGCACCTCACTTTTGCTGAGGCTGGCTTTGAACTTGCCAGCCTCCTACCTCAGCCTCCCAAACAACTGGAATTACACGCGTGTGCACCGCCACACCCAGCTTCTAGCATTTAGTTTTGATTCTTCCTTAAAATTTCCATCTTCCTGTTTACATTATCCCTCCATTTTGTATGTTCTCTATTTCTTTCATTAGATCCGCGATCACATTAACCATAATTTGAGAACAAAAACTCCTGGTCTGGTAATCCCAGCATTACTGCCTTATCAGACTGTGGCTCTGATGCTTGTTCTATTTCTTCAAATGGCGTTTTGTTTTTTTGTTTTTTTATTTTGTTTCAAATGGAGTTTTTAACCTTGTAGTATTCACCTTACAATTTTTAAAAAAGTGAACGTGGTGCGTGGTGTGAAACAAACCGTGGCGGGGAGGCCTTTAGCCCTGTAGGGCTGAGGTGTGGGGAGGGACTGAGTCTCTTTTTGCGGGGAACCCTGTCCCCTGGACTGCCAACTGCACTGGTGACTCAGCTTTTCTTTTCCTTTACAAGGGACCAGGTGGCTAATGGGGACTAGAGTTGGACTCTGCCTTTCTCTGTGTGGAGCTGGGGAAAGTTGGAGCTCAGTGCCCCCTGCCCCCAGGTGGATGACGAGGCTCTGATGAAGGCCCAGCAGGCAAAAGCCCTGGTAAAACAGTCTGTGGGGGGTGCAGCTGGTGGAGAGCAGGGTGCTGGGCCTTCAGGAGGGTTCCTTCTCCTCCCTGCTGCTGGAAGAGCAAGGGACTGTCCCCTCAGTGTCCACTGGTTGAGCTCCTGGAGGTAGGATCCCTGGAGGCCTCCCCTTGACTGGACTCCCTGGAATTCATCACTCCCAGGATCCTAATTCTTCAGTCACAGTGTGGATTTCCTCTGGCTGCTTCAGTGGTTTCTGCCTGTTGGTTTCTTTTCCAGCAAGTTGTGATTTTCTGTTTCTCCAGCCTCTAACTTTTTTTTTTTTTTTTTTTTGAGGAGGAGGGGGCCGGGTGATTTGCTCTGTGACGTCCCTTCTCTCACATACACAAGAAGACTTGCTGATTTTTCAGTTGGTTCAGATTTTTTACTTGTTGTTAGGATAGAATGGTGACTTCTGAGCTCCTGATAGGCTGGACTAGAAATGGCCTGAAATCCCCTCTTTACACAAAAGGAAGCCGTGCACAGAAACATGTCGTCATTTGCTCAAGGGCACTCAGCTAGGAAGGGGTACATCCAGGATTTGGGGATAGGTGTTCTGGGTCAAGAATCTGAGCTCTTAAGCACTATACCATTGAGAAAAAACAAGCAGGTTGGAATGTTGGCAGGCAGTTGGAAGAACAGGGGTTCTCACCAGGAGATCATTCAGGTCTTCTAAATTCATACTACACACACACACACACACACACACACACACACACACACACACACACACACATGTCAGGGCTGCAGTACAGCTCACGGGTAGAACACTTGCCTAGTATGCTTGAAGCCCCAGGTTCCATCCCCAGCACCACATACACAAAAAATAAAATATTTAATAAAGGAACACATGCTTAGAAGGGTTGGCATAAAAATAATGCTTACTAAAATTCAGATTTAAAGTCAATAAGTGAATATTTTAGAGTAAGGGGGAAAAAAAAAGAAATGAAAACTATCATTTTTACATATTACATTTCACCCCTGGTCCATGTGAATGGATATTATGCATTGAACCTTTTCACTTAACATTGTATCATGGTGATTTCCTTTTTTATAAATGACATTTAATGGTATTGATTAAGCTGCATAATAGTCTAGCTTGTTGATGGGCTAAAAATTAAAAGCCTGCTATTGTTGTTTGATACTTGATAATTAATGTATTTCTTTTGCAGCGATAATGTTCCACAATTGTGTCCTGCCCGTTGAGTGATTTCATTGGAGATAGCCCCATCAGTATGATTGATTGGGTCATGTGTATGCATAAATGTATAACTATTCACTAATGTTTTGGGTCCCATTAATTTCCACAAGGGCTGTACCAATTTTCTAAGCTTCCAGCATTATATAATCGTGTGTGTGTGTGTGTGTGTGTGTGTGTGTGCGTGCGTGCGCGCACGCCTCTTAGATAAAAATACAATCCCAATCAATATCAGGCATTCTAAAAAAACACTGGGCTGGGTTTATATAGCTCAATAGCAAAGAAGTTGCCTAGCATGTGAAAGGCCCTGAGTTTGATCCCAGCACTGAAAAAATAAAATAAAAAAGATAGGACCTCTTCTATGAATTAATGGAAAATGTTTGACTTTTGTGTGTGTGTATGATGGAGATTGAACCCAGAGCTACATCTCCACTCTACCACTAAACTGCACCATACCCTGATGCCTAACTTCTTTTTAGTTTACATATGTGGCTTTGCATATAGGAATCATTCCACTGATATTTATTGAATGGATATCTGATGGATGAATCAATGAATGACAACCAAATAATAATAATTACTACTACTATTACTACTAGTAGTACTATTATTTGGTACTGGGGATTAAACCCAGTGGCGTTTTACCACTGAGCCACATCTCCAGTCCTTTTCAGTTTTTTTATTTTGAGAGAGGGTCTCACTAAGTTGCCTAGAGCCTCACTTAGTTGCTGAGGCTGGCTTTGAACTTGGAATCCTCCTGCCTCAGCCTCCAGGGTCACTGGGGTATAGGTATCCATAACCACACCTGGCCCAAATGATTCTAATTAACACACAGGAAGTTAATGGTAAAATTGAGATGAATTCTGATTCATAATCAATGCTCTTTCTTCTACCATAACTCCACTTTTACTTCATTCAGCCAGACTTTACAATATATGCAAAGCATAGTGCTGAAAGCTGGGTACTACTATAAATAGAGCGCAATGCCATTTAGAACCTCAAAGTTCAACTGAGAGACTCACATACCTCTCCTTCAAAATCCCATTTGTGAAATGAAAGGGCTAGCTTCAGAAATCCCTTCCAGATCCTGAATTCTGTGATCTTATGAAACCCTAAATGTCCCACTTTAGGTACTAAGACTTTAAGCTTAGTTTAAAGAGCAATCTGAAGGAACTGGTGGTTTAGGATAATGATAGGGAATATTCTTTTTTTTTTTTTCCTTCTCTTCATTCATTGAGCACATAATAAACCCCAGACACTATTAAGTAGTAAGAAAAAATATATATATAAAGAAATTTGGCAAATCCAACATACTATATGCATTGTATTGTACCGGATAAAAGTACAATTCCAATCTCAATTTTTTTTTTTTTGTGAATATGATGCACTTAAACATCTATTCTGATGAAAACTTAGATGGAGAAGTGTCTACAATGAAGCTTTAGAGGGAATCAGCTAATATTGGCCTAAGTTTATTCGTAGTACTCCTCTAAACTAGTGGAGCCTTGGAGAATATTGACTGGTGTAGGTTTATCATGGGGACTAATAATTTCACCTTAGTTGCCAACACCAAGACAAGGAAAGATGAACACATATGGACTCACCACTTCTCCTCTTCTACTTGCACGCCCACGGACTGGAACTTGCTGGGTGCTTTATTCTCTGCTGCTTTGTCAGGTTCTTCAGCATCATCCACCTGCAGAAATCATCAAACAAATTCAGTTGTTCCAACTCAGTCACCTTGTCTGAAAAACAAACATCTGCAGGGTTACTGGAAAATTTTGTGATTCGTAACCTTTTTGTTCAATATTTGTGTACCTGATAAGAGCCATCGCTACTGTATTAGCATGACCTTTGACTCTGCTGATCTTAATACAAAGCAATTTTATTCATTCCCAAGGTGGCAGATAAAGGTCTATGATTCCTCCATGAATTTCCAAGTACAAGTGTCCCTTGGCATCCATAGGGAAGTGGTTCCAGGATCCCCACAGATACCCATCCAAATCCACAAATGCTCATCTCCTCTATAAAATCACATTGGCATTTGCATAACTTATGTGTATCCTCCCATATTTTAAAAATCATCTCTAGGTTACTTATAATGCCTAGTACTATGTAAAAAGTTATTGTACTGTATTATTCAAGAGAATCATGAAGGGAAAAATGTCCATGTTCAATACAGATGCTTTTCTAAAATACACTTTTGATCTGCGGTGCCTGGATCCATTGATACAGAGGGATGACTGTGATTAATTACTTCTGTGGACTGCACTAGAAGGTAGTGTTACTTGGAAATGTGTTCTTGGAAGTTCTAAATTAGCAGATTAAATAGTAAAAATGGAGGCAAATTGCAGGCTGGAGTGGTGCCCGCCTGTAATCCCAGCGATTTGAGAGGTTGAAGCAAGAGAATCTCAAATTCAAGGTCAGCCTCAGCAATTTAGCAAGGCCCTGAGCAACTTAAGAGAGACTCTGTCTCAAAATAAAAAATAAAAAGGGCTGAAGATGTGGGTCACTGGTAGAGCACCTCTGGGTTCAATCCCAAATACTGGGGGTGAGGGCATATATGTATGTATATATTCCTGTATATACGTGCGTATATGTGTATATGTGTGCATATATATATGTCTGTATAAATATATATATATATATATATATACACATATATATATATATATATATAGTGATAAGATAAATCTAAAAACATTGGGAAACTTACATTTTCTACACTATATATAAGAAAATGTAGGGCTAGGAATATAGCTCAGTTGGTAGAGTGCTTGCCTCATATGCACAGGGCCCTGGGTTCAATCCCCACCACCACCACACACACACACACACACAAAAAAAAATTTAAATAAAGAAAACATAAGTTTCCTAGTGTTTTTGAATTTCTTGTTTATAGGATCTCTTTTATGAACCTAAATCGTTTTTCTGATAAATGCACTGCAAATATTTTTTTCTCAGGTGATCTTTTGTCGTTTAAACTTTGTCCTTGATCTTATTACATATCTAAATCTAGCTTTTATGGTTTGGGAAGGACTTCCTCACTCTGAACATAGTTTTAAAAGTTCGCTTGTATTTTTGTTTTTATACTTTCAGGTTCTCAAGGTGTGTTTTGTTTTGTTTTTTCCATATTTAGTTCTTAAATATCCACCATCCTTACATGTTTGCCTGTAAGATGTACACAGACAGCTAATATTCCCTGACCCACTTGGGTCACCAGCTAATCTTATTACTTAATTTATTTATTACTTAATTCATCTTTTAAATATATTTTTATTTTATACCATGCTTTACCCACCTATATTTGCGCATACATTTTCATATATATAGAAATTTCTGGGGCTGGGGATGTGGCTCAAGCGGTAGCGCGCTCGCCTGGCATGCGCGCGGCCCGGGTTCGATCCTCAGCAGCACCACATACCAACAAAGATGTTGTGTCCGCCGAGAACTAAGAATAAATAAATGTTAAAATTCTCTAAAAAAAAAAAAAAAAAAAAAAAAAAAAAGAAATTTCTACACTCAGATCTCTTTATGGCTATTGATCTATTGGCTTTATTGCCCCTCCCTCTCTTCTTCCTAATATAATTTTGTAATCAATCTTGATATATTCGATGGTAAGTTTCCTGTAGTTTTTCTTTCTTTTTTTTTTTTCTTCTTCTTTTAAAAAATGTAAACAGCTGGGCACAGTGGCACATGCGTGTAATTTCAGCTGCTCCGAAAGCTGAGACACAAGGATTGCCAGTTCAAGGCCAGCCTCAGCAACTTAGCGAGACCCTGTCCCAAAACAAAAAATAAAAAGAGCTGGGGATGTGTCTCAGTGGTAAAGCACCCCTGCATTCAATCCCTAGTACCTCAAAAAAAAAAAAAAATCCCAAAACAAAACAAAAACAAAACCATAGGAATTATTAACTTCTTGAACATTGGGAAAACCTTTTCTGTAAAATCATCAAGTCTTTACAGTATTAGACATCTTTTCTTTTCTTTTTTTTTTTTTTGCAATTTATTCTGAGGTTTCTTCCCCTAGATTTTACACTTTCTCTTGCATCAGTATTATCAATTCACACATATGTTTATTTAATTTGAGTTAAAATTTGCCAACATTAAATTGGCACCAAGAATCTTCTGTAGTTTTGCGGGGAGGTCATATTCTTTTCTCATTCCAAATACTGTTAATTGACATTTTCCTTCTCTCTCAGTCAGACTTGTCTATTTATTTGGTCTTTTCAAAGAACTGACTTTGGTTTAATGTTATCTGTTCTGTTTTCATTATCGCCATTGCTTTGTTTTGTTCTTCATACACTCATCTCTACTTTCACTACTAGTAATGTCTTCCTTTTAATTTGCTTTTCTTTTTCTGGCTTTTTGAATTGAATGTTTAGTTTATAATGTTTCTTCCTTTTTTCTTCCTTAATTTCAAAAGAACACAGGGCTGTGAACTTTTAGATGACAGCTCTGGCTAAACCCTACAGTGATTTACAGGATACTTGTCAGTTAGTTCACAATAATTTAGAATTTTAACTCTAGTAGTGTTATTTAGATGTTTTAATACTTTCAAATAGTTAGATTTTGTGATTGGTTAATTCCTAGTTTTAATGCACATTGTTTGGAAAACATGACTGCAATATTTATTCTTTTTTGGATCTAATGAAATGAACTTGGTAGGTTCATTAGTTTTGACTTACATCCCCGCCCCCCTCACCATCTCTTCCCAAATACACATTGATGCTGATTTCAAGGACATCAAAAAAGAGAAGAAAAAAAAAAAAGTACAAGGCCCAAATGCAATGGCACCTATTACCTGCAATTTCCTTTATTGTTTCAAGTCAATTGGGAGTCAGAGAGAAGGTGACCTCTTTATTTTCAAAGAACTTTTTAAACATCATCTAACAATCCACTTATTTGGGTGGTGTTGTTCTAGGGAAGATAATTTGTCAGAGACAAGTTTCATCATTTGCCATTGTACTTCTTCTTCGCCCAGGACATAAATTATGTCTCAATGGACAAACAGTAAAGGAAATGAAACAGTCAATCTTAGGAGTGCCTCCCAAATAGGCTGATGTCCTTTTACTTTTTAATTTGAAGAAGGAGAAAGCAGTTGCATTTTGTATACTGTGAACAATGAAGTTTAAAGCTCAGTTATTCTTGCTTTGCAACATAAATTAAGGGATGACAGATGTCATACATATCTAGCTGTAGAGAAGTCAGACTCCCCAAACTAGCATGTAAAACTCATCTGAAGTTGAACTCCTCTCAAGATGGGAAGGCAGTGTAACCATCTGTTGCCAGTGGTCATTTTGGAGGGAAGTGGAGCTAGAGTAGGAGTTGGGGTGGGGAAGAAGAGGGGGATTTCATATTTTGTTCTGTATACACTCTATCGTATAAATCATTTTGCTTTTTTTTTTTTGGTAACAGGGGATTAAACCCAGGGGTGTTTTACCACCAAGCCACATCCCCAGTCCTTTTTATTTTTTATTTTGAGACAACGTCTTGCTAAACGGCTTAAGATCACTCCACTGAGTAGGCTGGCCTTGAATGTACAATCCTTCTGCCTCAGCCTCCCAAATTGTAAGCATGTGACATCATGCCGGCTCGTTTTTGTAATTTTAAGAAAAAAAAACTGCTGGGTTTGGTGGCACATCCTGTAATTCCAGTTTGGGAGGCTGAGGCAAAAAGGATCAGGAGTTCAAAGCCAGCCTTAACAATTTAGTGAGGCCCTGAGGAACTCAGCAACTCAGCAAGACCCTGTCTCTAAATAAAATACACACACACACACACAAAAGAAAAAGCTAACCAAAGAAGGTGGGGGTGCTGGAGTTGTGGTAGAGCATTGGCCTGGCATATGTGAGGCGCCGGGCATATAAATAAATAAGTAAAAAGAAGATCCATTTGTAACTAAAAAATATTTAAACAAAAGAAGGTGGGGAGAAACTTCTTTCCTGTATTCAGTAGTTTTTTGTGGACTGAACCCAAGGGTGCTTTAGCACTGAGCCCTTTTTATTTTGAAACAGGGTCTTGCTCAATGGATGAGGCTGGCCTTAAATTTAAGATCCTTCTGCCTCAGCCTCCCCGTCACTAAGATGACAGGTGTGCACCACCATGTGCAGCCCTGTTTCCAACTTCCGTGTCACCTCCCTTTCCTCCACCTGAGGGTGGCTACGGCTGCAGCCTCCATCCCGATTCAACAGCCCAGCTCCAGCTGCCCTGGACTGCCCTGGGCTCCCCAGAACTCCAGCTCCAGGGGTCATGGCTGCCCCAGTGCCGTGGGCACAGGGCCTGTTCCAGGGCCTTCCTGCTTAGCTTAGCTCCTAAATCCTGGCAACCCCACCTTCCCCCTGGTGTTCCCCTGGTTCTAGGAATGGTCACCGTGACTGTATCCCTTTACTGCCCTCAGCCTTCCCAGATCTGTGTAACCAATTGTGTGCACGAGGCAGGCTTCCATTTGAAAAATGAGCCTGGCTCCTGATCTCCTGAATAGGATTCTAACCGATTCCACATGGCTGGACCCGGGCAAATTAAAAACACTCAGGATATCGGCCAAACCAGAATGCTGCAGCCTTACACCGTGCGGCAGTATCAAAATCACCTCCAGAATGCAGAGAAAACAGAAAAAAAAAAAAGAAGACGCAGCAGCAGCAGCAGCAGCAGCAGCAGGGGCCTCAAGGGTGAGAATGGTGTCTTCTGGGTTCAAGCCTCACCCCATGGACCCAAACTGCCTGCTCATCTGCATCAAAATATGGGTGTCTTCCAAGCTTGAGTCAGTGCATGTGAAGTTTATCTCTGTGATTCTCCTTCTTAAGTCCAAATACTAACAACTTTTTTATTTTATATTATTTTTGTGGTGCTGGGGATTGGACCTGGGCCTCATACATTCCAGGCAAGTGCTCTATCGATGAACTACATCATCAGGGCCAAAAGCCACTCTTCACATAGGATATCTAAGGTAATCAACTTAAATTTCTGAAGGGAATTTCAAAATTTTCAAAAGAAATTGCAGAACCATTAAATCTCCTTAAAAAATTGAGAAAGTGCTGGGTGTGGTGGAATACATCTGTAATCCTGGCAACTCTGGAGGAGGCTGAGGCAGGAGGATCCAAAGTTCAAGGCCAGCCTCAGCAATTTAGTGAGGCCCTAAGCAACTTAGTTTATTTAGCTAATGGTGATTATAAAGGAGGATAATATTAATAATAACAACTAAATCTAATATTTGTTAAGCCCTTATTACAGCATGTACTATGTTTAAAGCCTTATCACTCAATTTTTACTGTATCCTATAAAGTACCAAATGAAATAAGAACAATTATTATTTTCATTTACCAGATGAGGAAACTGAGACCCAGAAATAATTGGCTTAAGTTCATATAGGTTGTAGAGTAAGTGGTTATAATATCAGCTAGTAGGTGTGTAATAAATTAAAAGTGTGAGGATAAGTTTGGAACCCCTAAAGAGGTAAAGGGGTGAGAGGGAGTCCAATATCCTAATGTCATGTATTTGGGGGATTAGTTTTTTTTGCTTTGGGTACTGCGGGTTGAACACAGGGGCATTCAACCACTGAGCCACATCCCCAGCCCTATTTTGTATTTTATTTAGAGACAGCATCTTACTGAGTTGCTTAGCACCTCATCTTTGCTGAGGCTGGCTTTGAACTGGTGATCCTCCTGCCTCAGCCTCCTGAGCTGCTGGGATTATAGGTGTGCACTACTGCCCTCAATTTAGTTTTAAAATTAGATTTCTACATAATGAAATTCAATGCATATTTTGCATCTTGAATTTTTAGTTGTTTATGATTTCCCATTGTTGAAGCAGTATAATGTGGTGACATTGGATACTGAGGTACAGTCTATTCGGTCAACATAAGGTGTGTGACCTTTGGCAAGTTACTCAACCTCTCAGTGCTCATCTGAAGGGTAGTAATAATGATAATAAACCATGCACAGAGTGGCTGTACTGGTTAAATGAGACACTTATTGCTATAATTTGGATCTGGAATATTCTTCAAAGGCCCAGGTGTTAAAGGCTTAGCCCCAGCTTGGCACAGTTGGGAGGTGCTAGAACCTTTAAGAGGTGGGAACTACTGGGAGGTCTTCTAGTAATAGGGGGCAAGTTCTTGAAGGGTATATTTGATCCTAGTCCCTCCTCTTCCTGGTCACCATGGGATGAGCAGTTTGTACCATCACATACTCTCTGCCATGGTGTACTGCCTCACAAGAGGCCCCAAACCAAGAGGATCAACTGACCATGGGCTGAAACCTCCAAAACTGTGATCCAGAATAAACCTTTCCTCTTTTTAAGTTGATTACCTTGGGTATTTTGTTACAGTATTGGACAACTAACTAACACATTCATATCATCAAGTGTCAGTATTTTACCATAATTTATATAAGTAGAGCAAGACAGTTGAAGGAAGAGTCAAAACAGTTTCTTTCATTTACTAAAGTATCCTTTAGTAAATGGAATAATTTCTAGAGTAAAAACTTTTCTCCCCAACACTACATGTGGATTTTCACCCATCTTATTGGATGAAAATATTGATACTAGAAGTTGGATTTCATATATAAAATGCCTTATTCTTAGAATTATTTGGCAAGGAGGAGATATGACAAACCAGCAGAACTTGGGAAGTGATTAAAATAAGCACATGGAAGCTTTTAAATAAAATGAAATTCGGAACTAAGATGTAGCTCAGAGATACAGTGCTCGCCTAGCATGTGTGAGGTTCTGAGTTCATCTCCCATTACTGGGGGGCGGGGAGGGGGGAAGAGAAACAGAAAAAAGAAAAGCAAGACTAACAAATAGTTATCCTCAAAATACATTGTCAAGTGAAAAAAAAAGGCAAAAAAATGTAGAATAGTGTGAGGCGTATGCTAATATATGGATTAAAAAAAGGACTAAATAAAAAAATTTGCTTGAAACTGTACAAAATATGCCTGCATGGAGATGCAAATATTGATTGTATCTTTGGTCACTGTACACTTTTTAAGAACAAGTTTGGAATTTTGAACAATAGAGATGTATTACTTACTGAAAGTAAAACAAAATAAAGAAAAAAAATGAATTAAATGTTGAGGAAGTAGAAACAGGTTAACATGCCTTGGTACCAACTAGGTGCCAGATAAGAAAGCAACTTTCTATTATTATAGCAAAATATATACAACATAAAATGTACCATTTTAATACTCTTTTTTTGGGGGGGAGTACTAGTGATTGAACTCAGGGGTACTTGACCACCGAGCCACATCCCCAGCCCTTTTTTATATTAATTTAGAGACAGGGTCTCACTGAGTTGCTTAGCACCTCCCTGCACCTCGCAGGTTGCTGAGGCTGGCTTTGAACTCGCGAACCTCCCATCTCAGGCTCCCAAGCCACAGGGATTACAGGTGTGAGCCACCATGCCAGGCTTAATACTCTTTTAAATTGTGCCATTCACTGGCATTAAGTACATTCACATTTTGTGCAACCAGCTCTATTATCCATCTCCAGAATTTTTTCATCAGCCTAAACTGTAACTCTGGTTAGGGTTAAAAAATAACATTAAGCCAGGCACAGTGGCACACGCCTGTAATCCCAGGGGCTCGGGAGGCTGAGACAGGAGGATCACAAGTTCAAAGCCCTAGTCTCAGCAAAGGTGAGATGCTAAGCAACTCAGTGAGACTCTGTCTCTAAATTAAATACAAATAATAATAAATAATAACATTAAACAATAGCACCTACAGAAAGCTAGACTTTTGAAAACTAGATCTTCCAAATCATCCTATGAGGAAGAGACAAAGAAACTAAAGCTCAGGAAGATTAAATGGTTTGCCCAGGACCACACAGAGGGCCAGCCTCCTCCTTCCCTACTCCTTAATCCTTGGGTGATGGGAGGGGATTTGGCTTCTGGGGAAATAGAGATGTGGGCAGCTGGCTGGCTGGGGCCCTGCCTCCTCCTGTGTCATCTACTCCCAAGCATCACTGATCCAAGCTCTTTTGGGAAGCTTGACAACTTGTG
The DNA here is from genome assembly GCF_052094955.1 of Ictidomys tridecemlineatus. Classification (NCBI taxonomy): domain Eukaryota; kingdom Metazoa; phylum Chordata; class Mammalia; order Rodentia; family Sciuridae; genus Ictidomys; species Ictidomys tridecemlineatus. Next base: position 51,548,141 of record NC_135489.1, read on the forward strand.
CTATGGTAACCTGGAGGTTATAAAAAGGCATTTGACCCGTTGCCACTAGAGAAAGATTAATTGCCTTTTCAAAGCGAGCATTGCGGAACAGATTGTGAAAATACATCAGCAATTGTAGGAAGGTACCGTCCGCCTGGCTTTGAGATGTACCTAGAGTTGGTTCAGTGTGGATTAGAGGCCACGTTGAGAAGTTACTATTCAGTGAACACCTGCAGAATGAGATAGCACAACAGAGATGGAGAAAAGGGATGAATCTTCTCTGATAGAAGGTAGTCTTTCTTGTAGGGTAACCAGAGATAAACGTGAAAAAAGATAAGACTGGCTGGGCACAGTGGTGTACGCTTGTAATTTCAGTGGCTTGGGAGGCTGAGGCAGGAGGATCGTGAGTTCAAAGCCAGCCTCACAACCTAGCGAAGACCTAAGCAACTTAGCAAGACCCTGTCTCTAAATCAAACAAAAAAAAAATGGGCTGGCAATGTGGCTCAGTGTTTTTGTTTGTTTGTTTGTTTTTGTTTTTTTGGTTTTTTTTAGTGCCCCTGAATTAAATCCCTATTATCAAAAAAAAAAAAAAAAAAGATAAGGCTGGCCAGAGGTGGTGGCATATGGCTGTAATCCCAGCGACTCTGAAGGCTGAGGCAGGAGGATCACAAGTTTGAGGTCCGCCTCAGCAACTAATCAACCTAGTGAGACCCTGTCTAAAAAATAAGAAAATAAAAAGGGCTGGGGATGTAGCTCAGTGGTTAAGTGCCTGTGGGTTTAACCCACAAGAGGGGGAAAAAAAAAAAAAAACCACCACCAGGGGAAATCAGATCAGAACTGTCTCAGAAAAGCAGCCAACAGTGAAGCGGCAGAGTGGTCCACCACCTTTATGAAATGCGTGGTTAAAGAGCCAACAGTTAGGCTGAAAGTGATGCACGTTCTTTGCTTGTGACGCTGGGACATGAGTTTGGGCTTTCCACACCACCACGCTCCCAGCCTTGCTCTCCCACATCTGTGAGGAGAGATGCGCCCTGATGTTCCACACGGTGACTCAGCAGGGTCGGACACACAGCAGGGCACTGGATGACCCTGGCTGTTCTTGGCTGTCCACTCCCGTATGAGACTCCCAACACTCATTAGGAACCGAAGGGCACTGCACTTTATGTGTGATCGTGTTCATGTTCCCTAAATTAGCTGAGGGTTCAAGCCACACATTCAATTTAGAGAATAAAAACAAGAGCTGTCAATAACAACTCACCTCTTCATAATTTGGGGTCACATTTACCCATATAGGGAATCCAGAGCCAATCTTTATTGTTGTTGTTGCAAATCTGGTCCTACATATAGAACTACAGTGTTGTCAACGACAAAATAATAAACTTCTGGATAGAAAAAAAGATGTGCTATATTTCTTAGTTGTGGTTCCCATTTCAAAGGGCACAAGGGAGGCTGTTACCTGTATCCCGATAGACAGGCATCGGTTTTTCTTAAAGTCCTTCTTCCTGTCCTCTGTGGTGACTGTGGCTATGGTGGTGGTGGCGGTGACCGCGGCCGTGTTATTGCCCATGTGCTGACTCGCAGGGCCGTGAATCTGGGCGTTGGCGGCCTCGATGGCGGCTGTCAGAGCCTTCATACTGTCCAGGCTTTCTGTGGAGTTGCTGAGTCCAGACTGGCTGATAATGTCCCCTCGCTGGCCCTGTCCGTCCATGTAGGCATCCTGCGCAGACTCTGTGCTACTCTGGGCTGTGATAGAAATGAAAGGTTTCGTGGTAGTTCTGGGTGGGACTGGAGGTGGTGTCTTCTTATATGTTGTAATGCAAGATGACACTGGAAGACAGTGAAAACAGAGACACTGTGATTCCTGCACGGGTCGGCGTTGCTGATCTTGTCACTGACGGCCACTGGAAATCAGGGAACACAAGACACTCTTCAGACACTGGACACGAAAACAAGCCCATGGACGGACCAAGAGAGATCCCTGCTGGGGAGATGGGGGGGATGGGGGGCCTCCAGGAGGGGACACCCCCCACACAACTGAGGGGAAGAGATGGGAGAACACCGACCTCTGACATGGAAGTTTCTGAAATGGAAATTGAGAATCATGGGATGGGCCCACCGTGGAAATCTCCAGGCAGCCTGGGCAAATCAGGGGAGCCCTGCTTTCTCAGGAGCACATTAAATACAGCTACAGCTACCAGAGGTCAGTCATTAGAGTCACCCTGGTGGCTGATAACTAAATGCTGAAAGAAGAAGAAAGGAAAGTGAAAGAAAGGCCCAGGAGCCTGTGTGTCCTAGTGACCATAGGAGGTGCCCCTGGGGGAGGCCTGGCAGCCATCTTGGCTTCCTGTAAGGTGCTTCCTTGTGGCCCCTTCCTCCAGTCCCTGTTCCGCCCTCCCTCCCTCCCTCCTTCCCTTCCTCTCTTCCTTTAAATGGACAGGCGCTCATTTGCTTTACATTTTTGATTTTCTGAGCTCAACTTCTAAGAAGGAATGTGCTGTACACAAGTCACCTATGGTAAGAATACATTGGCGCGCTAGTTTGTAAATCAGTCTTTGAGGATGCGTTTGGTTTTTCTGAGCCTCATCCCCAAGAGGCCCTCCTGTAGGGCCACTCACTCCATCCAGTCAAGGCCCTGGATCCATGTACCTGCTCTAAGTCCTCCCTAGGCTCCCACTGAAGCATCACTGTCTGATGGTAATATTGAATAATACTGGATAGTTAGCTTTCGGGTTTCCATTTGTAGAGCATGATTTTAGAAAACTACAGAAAATTTTTTAAAAAGAATCGTTAAGCTGGTCATGGTGGTACACACCTGTAATCTCAACGACTCGAGAGGCTGAGGCAGGAGGATCTCAAGTTTGAGGCCAGCCTGGGCAACTCACAAGACCCTGTCCCAAAGTAACATTTTAAAAATGGGATGGGGATGTAGCTCAGTGGTAAAGTGTCCCTGGGCTAAATCCTCAATATAAAAGAAAAAAAAAAACTTAATTAAAACAAAACAAAAAAAACTCTTAAGTCTCCAAGTGGGAATGCCTATCAGTAAGAAACAATTCCTTAAGCAGTTTCCTGGAGACTTTTGTGTAGTTCTCCTAAAAACCCATTTGAGAGCTGGGGGTGTGGCTCAGTGGCAGAGCCCTTGCCTAGCATGTGGGAAGCCCTGGGGTTGAGCCCTGAAACAAAACACCTCATAAAACAATTGCAACTATTTCTCACCCACCCCTTCCATGTTTTTTTTTTTTTTCCCCCAGTACTTGGGATTGAACAAAATAGACAGGGCTGTCTACCACTGAGCGGCATCCCTAGCCCTTTTTAATTTTTTTTAAATTTTGAAAACAGGGTTTTGCTAAGTTGCTGAGGCTGGCCTTAAACTTGGGATCTTCCTGCCTCAGCCTCCAGAGTGGTAGGGATTACAGGTGTGCACCATTATACCTGGTCCCTTCCATGCTTTTCCACTCAGAGATAAAGTTCCTGTCATTTCCTTGAGTCAGCTGGACCTGGCTACCGTGTCCAGACTTGTTGCCTATGGTTCTAGCTGCCACTTGGGCCATCTCACTGAATCAAATCCAGTATTTCCTCAGGTCACTCAAAATATCCTACAATAAACAGAAAGATCCTATCATGCGATACTGCTCTCCACTGCCCTGTGATTTGGGAATCATTTTCTTAACTAAAAGAGAGAAAGCAGAAGTCATACTGGCTACTTCCCAGAGAGTGCCTGAGAATTGAAATAATAAACAACACAAATACCACATTACAATGTCATCTATGCTCCCCAGAAGATAGGGGGGTATATATATATAAATGGGGTCACCTCTCAGTTACCTAGATGGATGATTGGCAGACTCTCACTCCAAGAAAACCTTCCATTTACACTTACTGCCTGAAACTTCCACCTTTACCATTTGAACACAGTAAGCACTAACCATCCAGCTTCCTCATTTTTTGCCAGGGTGCCTGAGAAGGGAGGCCACTAGTGGAAGATCGGAGAGCCAGCCCAGCCCCAGGTTCATCCCTTAGCCCTCAGTTAAGCCCATGGCCAAGTCACGTCCTCAGGGGTGGTGTTTATCTGCTGTCCCACTCCATTGCATTTCAGGCACTTAACCCATCAGGGAGCTACCTCAGTTTCCCAGGACAGTTTGAAGGGTGGTCAGCCTGCTCAGTCTCAGGTATACACCGGAAGACTCAGAGCAGGTGACAGGCGGGAGGGAGACAGAGTTAGAATAGAATCTCTCTCTCTCTATTTGAATCTAATGAAAATACGTCCTTGCGTCACTTCTTCGGAGACACGTCTTTACAATGTGAAACCGTGACCTCGTTCAAAATGGAGTCTCGGGTCATTTGGCCCACTCGTGTCGCAAGGAAGCTAAATAACACATTCCAACATCTAATGTCTGATCTTTCTGATTTTATTTATTTACTGCTTATCGGTAGCTCTCACCAGTTTCCTCTTTCAGTGTGGATAATCAAAATTGAACAATGCAGCCCATTATAATACTATTTTGTTTCCTCTGACATACAGAATAGCTCTTGCCACGAGCCGGGCATGGTGACGCATACCTGTCATCCCACCGGTTCGGGAGGGTGAGGCAGGAGGATCTCAAGTTCAAAGCCAGCCTCAGCAACTTAGCAAGGCCCTGAGCAACTCAGTGAGACCCTGTCTCAATAAATAAATAAATAATAGGCTCAGAATGTGAGTCTGTGGTTAAATACTCCTGGATTCAATCCCTAGTACCAAAATAAGTAAATAAATAAATAAATAAATGAAAAGAAAAAAAAAAAGTAAAAGAAAAGCTCTTGCCATGATGTGGTCATTGATGTGGTCATTGGAGGGAATGATGAAGTTCCATTATTTCCAGTGTGACGGCTGAACTTGGGGACCTCAGCCTCCTGTGTGGTCCATGTACCCACCCAGCCAACTCCAATTTAACTAGTGTGAGGTTAGACAGGGAGAGTGCCGGGGACTTGGCTTTTTCAAAGGCTGGCCCAGCTCCCACACCCAAAGGTCATAAGAATCTGAGATTGCTGCACTTTGGGTAAGGGATCTGAGCAGGGGCCAGGCTCCATCTACCACGGTGTTGTATTAGAGGGGCTTGACAACAAGGTTTGGTGAAGCTTGATGAGATACTGCTGCAGTCAGACTCACAGAAGCACCAGCCAGTCATCAAACAGGAATTTCAAAGGACTTTGGATCTTTTGTTTTTTTTTTTAATTTCTTTTTTTTTTTTTAAGAGAGAGTGAGAGAGAGAGAGAGAGAGAGAGAGAGAGAGAGAGAGAGAGAGAGAGAGAGAATTTTTAATATTTATTTCTTAATTCTCGGTGGACACAACATCTTTGTTGGTATGTGGTATGTGGTGCTGAGGATCGAACCCGGGCCGCACGCATGCCAGGCGAGCGCGCTACCGCTTGAGCCACATCCCCAGCCCAGGACTTTGGATCTTTATGGTTGGTTTTTCATTTGGTGCTGAGGAGGGAACCCAGTGCCTCCTACCTGCATGCTAAGGCCACACTCTACTAGTGACCTGCACTCCCAGCTGAAGACTGCCTTTCAAAGGAGAGGAAAGGAGATCCAAATCACAACTCACACTTCTTCCTGCCAATTCTTTTTTTTTTTTTTGCGGGGGTGGGGGGGGTGGGTAGGGGGTGGGGGGGTGGGGGGTGGGGGGAGGGGACAGGTATACTGGGGATTAAACCCAGAGGCACTTTACCACAGAGCCACATCCCCAGCCCTTTTTATTGTTTCAGTGAGACAGGATCTCACTAAGTTGCTCAGGGTCTCATTAATTTGCTGAGGTTGGCCTCGAACTTGTGATCCTCCTGCCTCAGCTTCCCGATCCGCGGGGATTACAGGTGCCAGGTCACTTCCTAATTCTTTGGCACTCCAAGGGTGCTTCAGAAACTCACTCAACTAAATCTCTCCATTTTCCCCAGGATCACTCTTTCTTAGCTTTGTAGGCTAAGCCCTGAGCTCTTTCTTCTAAGGGTAGCCTTTCTAAAAATATGACTCTCAGTGATCCATCACCAGGGGTGATTGAGAACCCACCAAGAAGGTCTGAGTACCAGCAGGCAGAGAGAGGCCCACAGAGGGGAAAGATAAGCTAATAAATCTTGCCTGGTCTAAACAGAAAGGGAAACTGAGTGGCTTCTACACGGTAAATGAAATACCTCAATTGTTAAGAGGAACATTCTTAAAAAGCATGATTTAAAAACATAAATGCTCCTTTAAAACAAATGGAACTTGAAAAAGAAATGATGTCTTTTAATCATGCTTATTGCTTTTCTTTAACCTGATATGTTTATTTGTTTACTTCAAATAAGATGACTTCTCTTCCTCCTCTGGGTCCTGGCTGAAAGAACTCCTGTTGGTCCCTCCCTCCCTCCTACCCTTCCCTCCTCTCTCCCTCCCTCTCTCTCTCCCTCCATCCCTCCCTCCCTCCCTTCCTCCCTTCCTCCCTTCCTTCCTTCCATCTTTCCTTCCTTCTATGCTGGGATTGAACCCAGGGGCACTTTACCACTGAGCTACATCCCCAGCCCTTTTTAAATTTTTTAAGATTTGAGACAGGGTCTTGCTAAATTGCAGAGGAACTTGCAATCCTCCTGCCTCAGCCTCCTGAGTTGCTAGGATGACACAGGCTTGTGCCACCAGCAATAGGACTTCTATATATTTGTAAGGTGAGTCCCTAGATACAAAGCTGCAGATGCCAATGACATTATTTTCATTCAGTTCACACTGCAGAGGACAGCACAAGCAGAAGCTGGTATTAACATCTGATTTCAGAAGTTGTAGAACTATGTTAAATTAAAATTAAATAAAAAGTTTACAGAGATACAGAGAAAACAAATGAGAACAGCTTCCTGTCAGATCTGCTTCTAGCTAACTGTTCCGCCTTGTCTATATTTGCATTGAAAGCTAGTGCTAGTGTTGCAAGCCACAGGCCTTTGGCTGAACCAGGAATTATTTTGTTCTGCAGTGGTGAAGGTTTTTTGGCAAAATATCTACACTGTCTTATCCCTGGGTATCTTTTGTGATCAAGAGCATACACATATCAGGAAGTCACAAAACAGATATGGAATCCAACCCGTTTTTTGTATTGAACGCAGGGGCGTTTAACCACTGGGCCACATTCCCAGCCCATTTTTGTATTTTATTTAGAGACAGAGTCTCGATAACTTGCTTTGGGCCTCACTAAATTGCTGAGGCTGTCTTTGAACTCCCAGTCCTCCTGCCTCAGCCTCCTGATCCACTGGGATTACAGACATGTGCCACCACGCCCAGGTGTACTGACTTCTTAATAAATTCCTACTGGCTAAACTAATGGATCATTTACATACATTAGCTATGTTGAGAAACTGTTTAGCAGTCCTTGGTTACTGGATTTCAGAAATTCTTTCAGGGGCTAAGGGGTGGCTCAGTAGTGGCTCAGAGTGCTCTCCTAGGAGAAGCCTGGGACTGATCCTCAGCAATGCAAACAACAACAATAATATATATATATATATATATATATATATATATATATATATATATATATATATTTTTTTTTTTTTTCAAATACGTGCTGAACATGGTGGCATACACCTATAATCCCAGTGATCTGAGGCCAACTTGGGCAACTTAGCAAGACCTTGTCTTGAAATACAATAAAGACGGCTAAGGATGTAGCTCAGTGGTATGGTGCTGCTGGGTTCTATCCCCAGTACCGCAAAAGAGAGAGAGAGAGAGAGAGAGAGAGAGAGAGAGAGAGAGAGAGAGAGAGAGAGAGAGAGAGAGAGTCCTTGAGGAACTACAGATACAAGCATGATACAACAATAAAAAGAAATTGTCGGGGCTGGTGTTGTGGCTCAGTGGTAGAGCACTTGCCTTGCATGTGTGAGGCACTGGGTTCCATTCTCAGCACCACATATCAATAAATAAAGGCCCATCAACAACTAATTTAAAAAAAAAAGAAATTGTTAAAAATCTAAAATTAATAATAATTTTAGATACAGTCGCAGTCAAACAACTTCTTTCTGATAACGTGTTATCCTGCGTTATGAAGCCAGCTGTGACCTGATCACCTTTGAGAAGTGGCAGCTTCTGCACGGCACTGGGCCACCTTTGGATGAGCTGTGACTTGCACCAGATGTTCTCCTCTGATGGTGTTGAAGGCCACCAGAGGGAAGGGCTGCCTCAACCCACTGTCTAGTTTCTGCTCAGGGCAACATGAAGGACTCTTGACTTGGTCTAGATAAACAGCAGTTGTATAATAAATGCTCAAAAGGAAAGTTTTTATTACAAAGATTTCAAAGACCAAATAGCATTGATAGGGGGGTGTTGGAACTCACTCTTATCACTTGCTAAAGTTGATTGTGTACATCTCTTCCCAGCTCTGTGTTCAACTTGAAATTGACCATGGTGTGGGTATTTACACCATAAAAACCGACAGATGCTGTAAATCAGCAAGTTGAAGCATTTCTGTGTACAGAGCAGAGAGATATTTAAAGTGCTACTGGCCGAATGGGGCTGGTTCACAAACCACTGTACCTGGTGGTGTGCATGCACCGTGTCCTGAATACTGAAAGCTTTTAGGAACTTTCTAGCAATTTTATAGTCTTTTGTCTGTTGAATGAAATACAAAGAAAACAGTGGGCTAGGTTTTAGTGTGTCTTTGTTTTTTAAACTTCCTTTTTCTAGTAATTCATCTTTATTGCATTTTATCCGAGTGTTGATCTACAACAGATGGAAGATCAAACAGAAAACTGGTCCCACACCACAGAGAGCTTGGAAGGACCTATACAGACATTTGCAAATTCAGAGAACAGTGCAGACAGAGGCAAGTAGGATGAAGAACATGTCAGAGAGGTAAACTGAGCCTACAGGGTGCTTTAGAAGGTAATATGATGCTGGGCGCAGTGGCTCACACCTGTCACCTCAGAGGCAGGAGGCTGAGGCAGGAGGATTGCAAGTTCAAAGCCAGCCTCAGCAACTTAGTGAGGCCCTAAGCAACTTAGTGAGGCCCTGTCTGAAAATCAAACATAAAAATGGCTAAGGGTGTGGCTCAGTGGTTAAGCACCCCTGGGTTCAATCTCTGGTATCAAAAGAAAAAGAAAAGAGAAGAGCTCAAAAGGAAAATGAAATGTGAAGCACCTAAATTAGGGATATAAAGAGATGACTGCAGTTAACGCAGAATGGGGACTGGACTTGAGGTTTGAATGTCAGGTAAGGTACTTACATTAAGAATAGAAGTGTGGTATCCAGAATAATAGGAGGATCTTTGTGTTGTGTTTTAATCTGTGCTCCGTGGCTGCCCCTGTACCTCTCTCCACTCTCATATGGTGCTAGAGATGAAACCCAGGACCCCATACATGCTAGGCAATTGCTCTACCACTGAGCTCCATCCCCAGCCGTGGGCACCTTGCTTTAGGAAGAAATGTATGGATTTAAGGAAAGGGCATACTTCGTTTGGAAAAGAAGGAAGACAGAGGAATTCACTGATTTGGAGGGTGGCTGCCTAAAGCACAGCATGGACTTCTGTGTTAAGTCCCCAAGAAAACTACAAAGATAAGAGGTCGGAGAATAAAGAAAAATCCTTTAAACCAGGCTTGGTGGCCCAGGCCTGAAATCCCAGAAACTCAGGAGTCTGAGGCTCAGGCTGGAGGATTGCAAGTTTGAGGCCAGACTCAGCAAGGTAGTGGGACTCTCAGCAACTTAGCAAGACTCTGTCTCAAAATAAAAAATGAAAAGGGCTGGGGGATATGGCTCAGTGGGAAAGCATCCTTGGGTTCAATCTCTAGCACCAATTAAAAAAAAAAGAAGACAAAGATAGTCATCAGCTATCCAAACATGGAATATGAGGACCTCACCCAGTAGTGAGCTCTCAGTCCCTGGAGATATACAAGCGGAGATCGTTTTTTTTTTTTTGTACGTGTGTCTGAGAAGTTATAGAAATTGTACCAACAACTGACAGACAGTTGAATTTGATGACAAGATTTCTTTTAAACTGAAGGCCCTATGGCTTCATAAATATGAATGGAATCTGGAAGAGAATCTGAAGCACAGGGTCTCACTGAGGGTGATGCCTAAGAGTTGAAGAAGGAATCCCAAAGAAGAGGCTAGGGGAAGAAGTCACCAACCAGGCTCTTGGGTTGTCATGACAAAGGTTCTGGCATCCCGGGGAAGCATTTTGAACTCGGGGAGGATGCAACTGCTAACAGAAAAGTTTGCTGCTGCTGTTTCCGGTCTGGCCAGCCCAGAAGTCTTGCACTTCACCGTGAATCTTAGAGTCCTGCTGTTCATGGCACTGTGCCTTGGCACACTGGACTCCCCGTCAAGTGCCAGACAAACCAGTGGTCTGGCTCAGGTCCTTCACTGGGAAAAGGCACAAGCTCAGGTGACAAGAGAGAGGCTGAGATTGCAGAATGAGTCCAGACCCTCCTCACCATGCCAAGATTAGATCTTCCTAGTCTTCAGAGATCCAGACACTGCGCTAAGAACTTAACGGACATGGCCTTAACTGACACGAGGATCCCACTGTCACTATTCAATAGATGGAAATGTTAAGGCTTAGAGGGTAACAGGGGTTCCACTCCATGCTTTGAATATAACCCTTGTGACTTATTTTAAAATGAACATTTTTTTGGTTTGTTTCCTTTCTCTTCGCCCTCTACCCCCCAACCCCCGCCTATAAGGTGGGGGGAACAAGATAAACCTTCTTCCCATCCTAGGCCAAGTTATCTGTCCTTGAGCAAACACGCCACAGGAATAAAGCAATCGACTTCAGGATGGTAGGAGAGGACCTACGAAGGGGCTGTCTCTAAAGTCTACAAGTGAATTATGACCCCTGACAGGACACACCTGGAATGTAGCCTTTGAATCACCCCTTGACAGTGAGAATCACAGCCTCGGGGACAGCAGTCCCCGTGTTTCTCTTTTACTAGCAAAGCAATAAAACTTCTTTTTTCCTTTTTCTCAAAACTACATCCTCCTCATTGGATTGGCCTTGGGACCAGCACCGAGCTTTCAGGAATAAGAGCAAGAAACGGATGACCCTATGTCACATATCTACCAAGTGGTGAAGTTAGAATACTTAGAGCTACACATTCCATTTCCTCATTAACCCAAACCACTGGTATTCATGTCCCCAACACACATCATCAAAGTAAAAAACAATAAGCCCACTGCACCCTGCAGGAACTCATCAGAAATTTAGTGAATGATACTCTGGAGGCTGAGGCAGGAGGGTCACAAGTTTGAGGCCAGCCTCAGCAACTTAGCAACTCATCAGGATCCTGTCTCAAAATCAAACATAAAAAAGGGCTGAGGATGTGGCTCAGTGGTAAAGTGCCCCTAGGTTCAATCCCTACCACCAAAAAAAAGAAAGAAAGGAAGAGAGAGAGAGAGAGAGAGAGAGAGAGAGAGAGAGAGAGAGAGAGAGAGAGAGAGAGAGAGAAAGGAAGGAAGGAAGAAAAAAGTTGAATGAAGAATTCCCAGTGGTCAACAAGGAGTACACCAGCTATGATTTAAAATATTGTACTCAGGTATGGTGGTGTGGGCCTGTTAGCTATTGTGAGGATTCCCTGAGCCTTGAAGTTTTTGTTTGTTTTTTGGGGGTGATGTACCAGGGATTGAACTCAATGGCACTCTGCCACTGAGCCACATCCCCAGCCCTATTTTGTGTTTCATTTAGAGACTGGCTCTGAGTTGCTTAGAGCCTTGGTTTTGCTGAGGCTGGCTTTGAACTCACCTAGCAATCTGGTCTCAACCTCCCAAATTGCTGGGATTACAGGCCTGCACCACCCACCGTGCCCAGCAGTTTGAGATGAGCAGGAGGACCATAGCAAGAATCAGAAGGAAAAAAAAAATGCAGCTCAACGGTGGTGTAGCACTTGTCTAGTATGGGCAAGGCCCTGGGTTGGATCCTCAGCACAGCAAAATAAATAAATAAAAATTTTTAAAGAATTAAAAATGCGGGGGATATAGCTCATTGGTTGAGTGCTTGCCTTGCAGGCACAAGGCCCTGGGTTTAATCCCCGGCACCAATCCATCCATCCATCAATAAAGCAAAATATTACAAAAAGAGAAAAAAATCTGCACAACAAAATACATGGGGTTAAAAAAAAAAATCACTACCTTGTTGCAAAATATTTACAGCTTCCCATTTCCAGGCCACCCAAAGTGAGGTGTCAGTGGTGAGAAGGAAGGCAGGATGTGAGGTTCCCTGGGCGGGTGACAAGGAAACCCTGGGTTCCCAGCCCACCTCCGTGAGGCACGGCGCATCCCATAGTCGTCTCCTCTCCCATTAACTTCGGCTCCAGGGAAGTGGCTGAGAGAATGATTTCCACTAACGCCATCCTCCACGGAAACCACAGAGATGACGAGTGCAACTTTTCTTAGTCAAAGCAGAAAAGAGCAGAAAAGAGCACGCCTGTGTCGGAGCCTAGGGGGAGGGGAGGGAACAGCAGGAGAGGGAGGGGGAGGGGGAGGGCAATCACTCTTGCAGTCCTCCGCCTTGCCAGTTGGTAGTTACTAGTATTCCAGACACTTCCTAATGCCAGACAAATGCCCCAAGCCTCGGCATGTCTGGCTTGGAGATCTATTCAGCTGATAGTAGCTGCCTCTTCTGGGGAGAACCGGGCTGCGGCTGCTAATCAGACCCAACATTGTTCTCAGAAGGAAGAATGGAAAGGTTTGTTTCAGAGTCACATTTTCTTTTCTTTCTTTCTTTTTCTTTTTTTTTTTTTTTTAAAGAGGCATCCAAGTTGTTTTAACAAGTTACTACAAAACTTGGTCTTCCCGAGGTGAGGCTGTTTTGCACAGTGTGTGTACTGTACAAAGATCCAGGGAGGGAGGGATCAGAAAGTTAGAGTCATTTAAAAAAAAAAAGCCCCAGGCACTTGATGCCTGGAAATGATGTAAGAGGCAGCCACTCCTCTGTTAGAACTACAACCAAACAATGCTCCGGCCATCCACAGCAGCTGCTCTCCAAATGTCAGCGCCAGCCCCAGTCAAAAAAAGCTTGAAATCTACCAGGCGGAAGGACTTGGTGCTGTGCCCTGGTCTCCCACATTTTCCCTGAGCATTCTCAGGAACCTGGCAACAGGTAACGTGGCAACCTTTGACTTATAAAACGGCAAGTGGCATCATTTCAGAGAACAAATGTTTTTTTTTTTCCTCCCAAGCCAGCTGCTTCTCCCCCCCCCCCACCGGCCCCACACCCAACCCCCATCCCTCCCACTCCAAAGTCTGAGAAAACAAAGTACTGCTGCAGGCAACCCTACTCTCGACAGTCCCCTTGTGGCCAAACCTGGAACAACACGTACATACTCAATGGCCACTCGGCCGCAAGGTAAGTGGCGCTGCTGCGGAAGGGGACCTTGGCTGGACTTGTCTTCCAAAAACCACAGAGTGGAAGTCAAGACTCAGAACGTCTTGCTTTATAACTTAGCACCTTAAGAAAAAAAAAAAAAAACAAACTTTCTCCGGCTTTCGGGTAAAATCTAGGTTGCGGCTAAGAATTTTTTTTTAAGCAGTAGCTATGTTAATATTTTTTAAGGTAAGAAGTTAAAAAGCAAGAACTGCTCTAGCAATTTTCACCCAATCTCTTCACCTCCCAGTCAGATGGGCAGATGGCAATGAATGCAAAGACTGGGGATTCCTGCTGCCGGTGACTGACATTTTCCATTTTCATCTGAATTTGTACTGTATATGCAGACACCTTTCTTTCAGGCTTGAAGCATTTCTAACTGCCTTGCTGTCTTCCAGTGAGCCTGTTTGCAAAGATTACTTAAGATTTCCAGCCTGCAGGCCCGGCTTCCCGAAGAGCATGCCTCCCAGCCACACCTTCACTCTTTTATCTCTGTGTGGGGCAAACACCCACGAAAATGCTCAGGGCAGTGTTTTGAACCTGCTTTCTTCCTCCCAGGTCTGTTTCCACCCTGCGGTCTCTGAAGGAGCTTCTGGTAGCTCCAGCTAGCCCAGAAAAGAGGGCCTCTCTTCCTTCTGCTTCAAAATAACTGGAAAGGAAAAATGAGGTTCAGATCAAAGTGACTGTTCTCTTCAGGAAGTTCCGTTAATTAACTAGATTAGAGGGTGCTAAATGATGTTTGGATGAAGGTCCTTTCAGAAGGTTCAGGGCCAGGGGTTCAGGTCTGAAGCTTGTAATATGTACTTTTAATGAAGTTTGACAGTAAGTTGAGTAATATTGGAAACTGAAGGTTTCCATATGTAAAACCAGTGGGTTGCCTGAAATCAGTTTCAAAGGATCATCTTGAAAGTAGATATTTGGCTAGTATTTGCCTCGATCATTTAATACTAGAGATTTAAAAACCTAGGGTTCTGATTAAGAATCATTTAGCCAATGCTAAAGTCAATCGTAGGCTTCGTGTTGAAATCAGGGCGTTCAGGACTTGGGGCTTACTACTCACTCCAAGGAGGGAGTGTTGCTTGCAGTTGGGAATGTGACCAGGATTTCACGGCTCATTTTCCCGGCTTCTCTAACAGGTGCTGTTGAGTCATCCATGTACACAAATGACTGCCCTGGCAGTTTCATCTGTGAGGATTAAATTTCCATTTGTTCCATTACTTTATAAAGTGATTTCTACTCGTGAGTCAGATAGATCACTTCCTTTTAGATCTAGGATTTTTTTTTTTTTTGAACATTCATAATGATGTGTGTATTTTTCAAAATGGGTCCCAGCCAGGTCTGCAGGTCTTCCTGGTTTGAATGGACTGTTTACAAGAGAGGAAGACTCAGGGACCAAGGTCGGGGTTACAGGATTATATAAGGTTTCCTGTTTGAGCAGCTGGTCTACCAGCCCCTCAGGAGGCTGGGATGGGGATCGGAGCTAGGAGCCGGGAAGGAGATTTTTCTTTGAAGCTTTTCATCAGCTAGCTTTTCATTTCTTGTCAGATGACACTTCTCAGCAATACGGTCCTATATTTCCCCCTGATCAGACGGAGAGATGGGAATTCACCAAGGATTGAAGAATCACAAGGTCAGGCATTGTTGTCTGTTTTGTTCACAGATGTCACCAGGATCCTTAGAACACATGGTTGTGCTATGGCTAATACTTGTTGCATGAAGGAACGAATAGGAATGAAAAGAGTCTTCCTAGAGAAGAAGGAAAATGGATCAACAATCCAGAAAGAAAAGTCGTTGGGCCACAAGTAAAAGGAATAAACAGCAGAGCCATCCTCTGTGACCTGGGATGTCACAGTACAGTCGGTCCTCTATTTCCATGGGTTCTGCATCTACAGGTTTAACCAACTATCACTCAAAAATATTTGAGAGGGCTGGGGTTGGGGCTCAGTGGTAGAGCGCTTGCCTAGCATGTGTGAGGCACTGGGTTCGATTCTCAGCACCACATATAAACAAGTAACTCCCATTGACAACTAAATTTTGTTTTTTTAAATTTTGAGAAAAATCACACGTTTACAGACCTTTTGCCACATTATTGTTTCCTAAACAATACTGTGGACTGGCACAGTGGTGCACACTTGTAATCTCAGCAGCTTGGGGGGCTGAGGCAAGAGGATCCCAAGTCTGAGGCCAGCCTCAGCAACTTAGTGAGATCCTATATCCAAAAAAGGTTGTGGGGCGGAGGTTGAGGAAGTAGCTCAGTGGTAGAGCACCCTAGGTTCAATCTCCAGTACTCTGTCCCCCAAGATATTGCATAACCTATCCACATGGCATTTGTGTTGTATTAAGTATCAAAAGTAATCTCCAGATATTTTGAACTACATGGGAGGATGTGCAGGGGTATATGAAAATAGTGTAAAGGGGACTTAAGCATCTGAGGACTTTGACATTCGTTGGGATAGAGGGTCCTGGAATCAATCCCTTGAGGGTACCAAGGAACAACGGTATTCCCACTTCTGTTTGGTATAGGTCAAGTACTAGCCAAATACAATTATGAATGACCAACTTTTTTTTTTTCTTTCTCAGTACTGGACCCAGAACAGTAGCTGTTAACTCCACTACTAAGCTCAACCCCACTCCTTTTTACTTTTAAATTTTGAGATAGGGTCTCCCTAGGTCACCCAAACTGGCCTTGAACTTGTAATTCTCCTGCCTCTGCCTTTGAGGTAGCACCACCATGCTTGGCTAGTGACTGACCAACTTTTGACATGGATCAAGTATGTTAAACCCCAATCTAATTCCCAATCTAGTCCTAGTCACCTTGGGAGTTTAGTGGTAGAGCAGGAACTTGGCATGCATGAGACCCCAGGTTCAATCCCCAGCATGTGTGCAGACACACACACCCCAACACCAGTTAGTTTAGTAGAAACTACTAAGTCACCTGTGGCTTATTTACCTAATGTCCATTCTCTTTGATGGGTGCTACCCGGAGGGCAGGAGGGATGGTTGTTGAGGACCCAGGATGCTAACCACCCTTTTCCTGTGTGGTGGCTTTACTTTTTTTTTTTTTAAGTTGTAGTTGGACATAATACCTTTATTTTATTTATTTATTTCTATGTGGTACTGAGGATCCTACCAAGGGTCTCGCACATGCTAGCAAGCGCTCTACCGCTGAGCCACAACCCTGGCCTGCAGCTTTACTTTTCCTTAGCCCCTTCTACTCATTTTCTTGGACCTCTTATCCTGTGTTCTGTCTGCTTGCAGACAAGATGGATATGTGAGCGCCAAGGACCTTTCGTTCCTGCCTGTTCTGTTTCATGGGAATCGGCATCACCTGCTCAGTGGAAGGAACCTGGGGTCTGAAATAGGAGGACAGATCTGGATTGGAATTATACAACACAATGAATCAGGCAGTGAAGACTTTCCTGCCTTGTCACCAAGCCTGGTAAACTAAGAAGAGCTTGAGTGTCCCTACCCCTATGGCTGTACTGTACGGAGCAGCTGAGGGTTTCTACAGGGGACACATGTAGGATCTGCCTGGCTTCAGGAAGTGAGAGGCCTGAATTCACACTTAATGGGCATCCAGTCCGCCTAAGTCCTACCTGAGAATCCGGTGTGGATTTACCAGTAGCCCCTCACCCGCCAACTCCTTGGGTTTGGAGAGAAGGTAGATCTATAACAGCAGCCAGAGCTGCCCCCGGAGCCTGGTGCCTGGAGCAAGGCTTCCCCTGGAGCTGCAGCTTCTGCATAAGGCAAACTGGGAGCCCCAAACCTGGGAAGACAGGATTTGTGGAAGCGCATAACAAAGAAATGCACTGCTGTTGCTTCCAGCTACTTGGGAGTGGAAGGCCCTCCTGCAGAGGCCGAGGGGGCTCTGGGCTGTGCAGCAAGGCACCCAATTATTCATCCTGCTCCTTTCCTCCTTCCTCCCGGACTCCACCCTCCCCTTTTCAAAGGAACAACCATCTGTGGGATGTTGCCTCCGTCACCCACTTGGCCCAGAGAGGATGCCAGCTCCTTATAAATCCTCCAGTAGGATCAGTGCTTTAAAATCATACCGTGTTGTCCAGCTGTCATTGACAGAGAGAACAGGAACATTTGTCCAGGTGTCCCCTTGAGCTCTTTCTCACCCCCACAGCCATTTAAAGTGTCCCTCAAGGCTGCATTTAAAATAGCACCTTACTGGGCCTGGGAGGAGCTTGGTGGGAGCCCCATTCAAGCACCAGCACAACAACAAAGAGAAAACAAAGAACCCCTCCAAAACACCTTACTGTTTGGTGTTTGTTATTTACCAAAATTAAATTAAAAACCTACGAACCATTTAAAAAATTTATTTTTATTATGAAAATTTGAAACAGCCTCTCATTAAGTTGCCCAGGCTAGCTTGGAACTTGTGATGCTCCTGCCTTAGCCTCCCTGGTAGTTAGGATTGTAGGCATGTGCTCCAGAGCCCAAATTTTCTTTTTTTCTTCTTTTTTTTTTCAATACTGAGCATGGAGCCCAGAGCTTCATGCAGGCAAGTGCTAACCTAGGAATCTCTCAAGAGTTTCAAATTGGTATAAACTCAGTTCCCATCCTCCTCCTCATTCCTTGCCTGTTTAGTAAAGGCATGCACTTTTGCTAGTCTCATTACATTCTGAAAACAACCCTGCAGAGGAGGTTATGATCTAATGCTGCAGATGAAAAGGAGAGGTTGATGTCCAAGTTCTCCCTGGGTGAGGCTGGCGTGGAACCTGGGTTCTTCCCACGAAAGCTTTGCTTATCTTTGAAAGGGCTCTCTTCTGCTTTTGTCCTTAACATTCTCCTTTGAATCCTGTGAGAACAATGTCCTAGCCTGTAACTGAACCTTTCTTTGGCTGAATGTGCTTGGAATTCGGGGCTTGGGGGATTTTAGATTGTTAATACACGGCAGACCCAGCAATCAAGTACTTGGAGGGGTCTGCAGGAGAGAAGGTGTAGTCACGCTGCAAATAGATCCAAGAACTGGTTTTAGGTAAAGGCTTTCAGAAATGTGGATGCAGCCTCATGCATGCTAGGCAAGTGCTTTACAACTAATCCCTCAAGTTCTTTTCTTTTTCTTTCTTTTTTTTTTTTTTTTTGTGTGTGTGTGATATTAGGGATTGAACCCAGGGCCTTGTGCATGAAGGTAAGCACTCTACCAACTGAGTTATATCCCCAGCCCTCAAGTTTCTTTTTTAAAACTGAAAGTGAGCTTGGTGCAGTGGTCTAAACCTGTAATCCCAGCGATTCGGGAGGCTGAGGAAGGAGGATTGCAAATTTGAGGCCAGCCTCAGCAATTTAGTGAGGCCCTAAGCAACTTAGACCCTGTCTCTAAAAAAATAAAAATAAAAAAGGGCTGGGGATATGGCTTAAGCATCCCTGGATTCAATCCCTAGTACTTAAAAATAAATAAATAAATAAAAATAAATGAAAGTAAAAGCAAAAAGAAATGTGGAAGGAAGAATGATGTCCTACCCCCACCTTCCCACCCCTGGAGCAGTAAAAGCTCCCACCAGGGGATGTCTTCTTGCAGAGGCATCTCAAATTCTGGCCCTCAGTCCCACCTACGGAGGGTGGCCACGGAGGATGGTGATACAGTGGCCGTATGTGTGCCAAGTTTTACATCTTTAAAGGAAGGAAAGCTCTAGTACAGTACTTCTGACCCTTGTCAACTGGTTTATCACAGTGTGCCCCACACTGTATGGGGAGGCATCCATTTTGGGCTCTCATTATGATGGTAAGAGCGGCATTCCTGAAAGTCTTGTTTTGGTAGTGGGGAGTGAACCAGGGTACTGGGGTGCTCAACCACTGAGCCACATCCTCAGGCCATTTTATATATATTTATTTGCCTAGGTCCTCGTTAAATTGCTGCAGTTCCCGAGTTGTGGTGGCCTGTGCCACCACACCACACTTAGTAGGAGCTTTTAGCTATTTTCTTTGCTTGCTTTTTTTTTTTTTTTTTTTTTTGTATTGGGGATGGAAGTCACAACCTCTCATGTGTTAGGTAAGAGCTCTACCGTGGATCTACTTCCCTCACCCCCTCAGGCCTGTGTGTACGTTTTTTAAACTCACTTCTCCAACATTCTCTGATCCGCCTTTTCTTTCCCATCCCCTACTCTACCCTCAGGCCACAGTCTGACTTCACAGCAAAACAAATAAAGTGAGCAGCTTTTACCTTGGCCCACTATAATTTGTACTGACAGGAGGGCGGCCTCTTTCTAGGTGCAGCTGGGTGCCAGCTGATTTGATGCAGCTCAGGGTACTGTCTAAAGTTTATCTGGAAGAGCACTCTTTACTCATTAAAACTACCTAGTGCACAGTTTGCCAATCCTGCCTGCCCCCGCTTTTTTAACCAGAGATTAACTTGGAGGCACTTAGCCACTGAGCCAGATTCCCAGACCCCGCCTCCCCCCCTTTTCCCAAAGTTTGAGACTGGCCAGGTGCAGTGACCAACCCCTGTAATCCCAGCAGGAAGATTATGAGTTCAAAACCAGCCTCAAAAATTTAGAGAGGACCTAAGCAATTTAGCAAGACCATGTCTCTAAATAAATAAAATATTTAAAGAGGCTGAGGATGTGACTTAATGGTTAAATGCCACTAGGTTCAATTCTCAGTACCAAAAAAAAAAGGGACTGGGTCTTGCTAAAATGCTTTGGGCCTCACTGAATTGCTGAGGCTGGCTTTGAACTTGATCCTCCTGCCTCAGTCTCCCGAGCTGCTGGGATTACAAGTGTCCACCACAGCTCCCAGCTCCAATCCCATTTTATTTTATTTTATTTCGGGGGGGGGGATACTAGGGATTGAACTCAGGGACACTCAACCACTGAGCCACGCGCCCAGCCCTATTTTGTATTTTATTTAGAGACAGGGTCTCACTGAGTTGCTTAGCACCTCGCCATTGCTGAGGCTGGCTTTGAACCCGTGATCCTCCTGTCTCAGCTTCCTGAGCCGCTAAGATTATAGGCCTTCGCCACTGCACCGGGCTTCCAATCCTATTTTAAAACAAAATACATGTTTTTTTGTAATGCAAAAAAAAAAAAAAAAAAAAAAAAAAAAAACCAAGTACATGTATAAAGACATGATTTGGTGTGAACATACTTTATACAAAGATATGAAAAATTGTGCTCTATGTACGTAATAAGAAATTGTAGTACATTCTGCTCTCGTGTATTTAAAAAAATACAATCAATGTAAAAAATGATATAGAAATCCATGTTTTTATGCCACAGTTTCAACACAAATGATAACAGAAATCCATGCAACAGAGCTTAAATTATAGAATAAAATGGGGCTCGGGGTGTAGCTCAGTGGCAGAGCCCTTGCCTAGAGTTCACCGAGGCCCTGGGTTTGATTCCCCAGTCCCCTTCAAAAATAAAACGGAAAACAAACCCCCACAACCTGATGTGTAGTTAGACAGATATACTAGTAAACTACAGACATAAATAGTTAAAGAACTAGATGTTTTTATGACCTAAGGACAGCACTGCCTCCTGGTGTGGATTACAGCCTAGTTTTCAAGAGGAATCGTAAAAAGTAAAGGCAATAAAATATGATTTTATTTATTATTTTATTTTTAAATTTCTATCATTGCAGGTCAAAGATTTTATTAAATAATAAGTTTGAGAAAAAGCAACTATAAACATTGCAAACCTACTAAACCAGTGGATATCAAGATATTGTGTGTGGTAGTTGGGGCTGACCCTGCTCATGATTACAACTGCTCCATTACTGTGGCTTAGGTCCAAAGGGACCCCAGTAGGTCAAAACTCAGGTTCAGGAAATTCAGGAAAAACTCCGAGGGAAGTAGAACTAGTCTGTGGATTGAAATTAGCAATAAAAGATTGGAAAAAGGATCACAGGGAAGTGAATAATTTTGGCGGTCGCTGCTCCAAGGTTCAGCCCTTTTGCAGTTTCTGATAACCTTGTCAGGTCCCCCAGATAAAGGCAAGTCTTGTCACCCTTGGGCACCTGGCTGAGAGGTAATAAAACGGTTGCCTTATCTCCTAAGGGTGGAGTTAAGTCAAACCTCAGCCTGCGGTAATTACAGTACCCAGGAATTGCCAGTCCCTCTCCAAAAAAGAGTGGGGGGAAGGGAGACTAGAAAAAGCCAGAAGGCAGGAAATTGTGTTTGTCTCTCTTCTAGGATTTAAAAAAGAAAGCAAGCAGAACAGCAAGAAGTTTTCTAAGGAGTGAGAAAAACAGTTGGGCTAGCCTCCCCTCCTCTGGGGTTAACAGGATTGCCCACAGATCTGGCCCACGTGACGGTCAAGAAAAGAAGCTCCAGCTGAGGAAAACCCAGGAAATCTTCTTAGGAACCTTCCTTTCTAAATGTAAATGACTGAGTCATTGCTTTGCTAAGGAGGAGAGGAAGTTGCAATCACCCAGTGACTCACTTGCTGCTGTGAGCTCAGGCAGTTGGATAAAAAGTTTTTAGCAAAAGCGGCAACAAATCTGCTTTAAATACTAGCCCAGTGAGGGAATTCCTCTCTTTCGGGATGAATGCCATCCACACAAAAGAGCTCCTGTTGACATCTCTTTTACAATCTCCCCCAGGACACAGACAAGACCTTTTCAATAAACCCGGCTCAGAAACACCTATTATTCAAAATCTTCCTCTAGCAACAGGCTTTCCCCACTCCCTACGGCTTTGCAAAAGAAAAGATTTAGATGGAGAAGGATTGGGACTAGGGAAGCTGGGGAAAGAGGCAGGAAAGACGTCCCTTTGACCTGGTGTGGTCTGACAGTGTGCAAGAAGAAGAAAGTTAATGGTCTTTCCATTTTTTTCTAAGTGTCCAAGAAACGCCGGTGACTGTCTTGGACCAGTGACTGTGGATTCTAAACTGGATGCCAAGTAGGTAAAGAAAGTAACTCCTGCCAACAGGATTGCTCCATGAAAAACCCAGGCCGAACCGAACCTATTCCCAGCCTTACAAAAGCCCTGATGGCAGCCCTGGGAAAGCACAGGTAAGTCTTTGATCTGAGCTGTTTGTTCCTGTAGAATCTTCTAGCTCAGCTCTCAGTCCACTCTGGTCCGCCCGAATTCCTCTCCATCATTTCCACAAGGTGACTCCCTCTCTGAATAACACTGGATTATTTTCTGGAATTATATAATACTGCTCTTGGAATAGGCCTCAGATTAAGGAATCTATTGGAGTTTACCAAAAACGTGAATGAAGGGAAGGGCATTTTAAAAATACTCATTATCTCTACCCTCCTAATAGATGGTCAGTTAACCTCTAATTCCTTGGGTCTTTCTCTCCTATCTCTTAAGCCCCTCTGGAATCATTCCCTAACCTCTTTGTACCTTTCTCTGTCCCTAGATCCTACTGTGCATCATCTCCTGTCTCTGGTGTCCCGGTAACTCCCTAACTCCAAGTTTCTCCATCTTCGGAGCTGTGACCTATTAATGAGTCATGACATCAACTGAGGTGAGTCAAACCGCTCCACCATGTAGAAAACGAAAATGATTCAATAGGAAACATTAGCATGCACCGTGTAGGAAAAGTACTGTTATGTGTACCCAAGAGTGGGCAACAGGAAGAGAGGCAGTTTGTTGGTCAAAATATCTGGAGAAATACCTTTCTCATTGTTCTCACTGGGTTGACCTTGAACCTGCTTCCAAACTCTTGTAGATAATCAGAGTAATAGTTGGGAACGCTTCACAGATCTGTCACTCCAGCTTGCTTGCCTTCCCCCAGGAGAAAGTCTCCCATCTGGGCCTTAGGGGATTCCTGCTAACCTGGTTCTGCTTCTCCTTCCTGGGCACTTTTAAAAAGTTATTCAGGCTACCACATTCCCTGGCTGTGCACCTGTTCCCTCTGCAGGGACTTTCTTTCCTTTTCTTTCTATTTTGAAATCATCTTAGGTCTCACTGCTTCCAGGAAGACATCAGGATCATCCTTCTGGATGCCTCTTCTAGTTCTTACAAGGCTGAACTTCACCTGACAGAGCGCTTGCTACATGGTGGTTGTCTTCCCAGTTCCCTACAGCACTCTCAGCTCCAAGGGGACATTCAGTAAATATCTGTTGTGCATCGAGTGCTGCATGTCCTACCTACACAGTTCACATCTCCTTGCGACAGATCAATTTGGATAGTTCATTAGAAAGTATCTTAGCCAGGTGCACATGCCTGTCATCCCAGCGGCTCAGGAGGCTGAGGCAGGAGGATTGCAAATTCAAAGCCAGCCTCAGCAACTTAGCAAGACCCTAAGCAACTCAGCAGGACTCACTCTCAATGTAAAAAATACAGGCCTGGGGTTGTAGATCAGTGGTAGAGTACTTGCCTAGCATGTGTGAGGCACTGGGTTCAATTCTTAGCACCATATATAAAACAAATCAATAAAGTCTATCAATAACTAATAAAAAGGGGATGTGGTTCAGTGGTTAAGTTTTCTGGGTTCGATCCCTGTTACAAAGGAAAAAAAAAGTACCTTATCTCTGTTTCTCAAAATTTTAGTTTTTATTTTACACTTTTCCATCATCCCTAGTTTATTTGTGTTTCAAATACAACCTAATTAATTTTGAAATTTACAGAACTCTTAAAAAAATCAAAATAATAAGACTAGAAGAAAGCTACTGGACTTCTTGCTGTTCACTTACCCTCCCTTGTCTCAGATCCTTCATATGTAAATGGAAGGTCAGAACTCAATAATCTCTAAAATCCCTTCCAATCTAATACTTTAATCCTCTAACTTGATTTTTCTCCTTGGGAAAGGTTAAACAGCTTTTTAATAGCAGGAAATTATTTGCCTTTCTATGGATTTTTGAAAACAAGCAACACACAGAACCCAAAAAGCTTATCCCGGAAATATTCTCACTGTTGTTTTCCCTTTAGATGGAGAGATCTTCAAATTTTATTTATTTATTTATTTTTGTTTTGAGACAGGGTCTTATAACATTGCACAGCCTGGCCTGGAACTACAGGTGTTATGGTTTGGGTGTGAGGTGTTCCCCACAAAGCTCATGTGTGAGATGATGGGATTTGGAACTGTGGCTGCCATCTGTGGACCATCGACCTCATCTGGCTTCATTATAAATCTCATCTCCCTTTGCTTGGTATAGTTCTGTTCTAATGCTCTTGGCTAAAAACTGAACAATTAGCCATCAGGTAGACCTTTGCTTACTACTCTTATCTCTTTGAGTTCAATTATTCTTTCTGGCAAATTCTATTATGCAAGAGATTCTCAGCTGTGGTAGCCCAACTGCCTTTGTTGGTAACATGGTGACTGGTGGGTCTCTGGACATGCTACCTCCCAATATGGCACCTTGGCATTTGAGGAAAAAAAAAAAACAAACAGAAGGAAGAAGGCTATTTACTTTTCCCTGGTAACATGCACGGGCATGTCCCCTCTCTGCCTGGCATTCAAAATGCTAAAGAGAAGCCTCACCTAAATGGTTAAGATATTCACTAGTATGTAATCTTTTTATTTTTAAAGAGAGAGAGAGAGAATTTTAATATTTATTTTTTAGTTTTCGGTGGACACAACATCTTTATTTTATTTTTATGTGGTGCTGAGAATTGAACCCAGCGCCCCGCGCATGCCAAGTGAGCACGCTACCGCTTGAGCCACCCAGCCCTGTCATCTTTCTCGATATTGACAGAACCCAGAACATCTGGTGACCTTCAGGTTACACCAGCCTATGCAGCACTCTTCCTTATTCTTTTATCTTGTGCCTCAACTGACACAAAACATGTAAATTGCTGTGACTTTCACCTTGCAGAAAAGTAATGTCTATCTAGAGAACCATAGGAAGTAGCCCCAGGAAGTTCAGGTGCATTGCAATATGCCCACCTGAGAATAAAGGAGAGACGCACCCTGGATGGTGAAGCCCCTGTCTCCTTCTTGCCCATTGGCCCTGCCTCCTTTCCTTCCCTGTGAAAACCCTTTGTACACCTGATCCAGAAAATGGTGCTCTCAGAGTATATAGCCCCTGCACCCATCTTCTCAAGATGCCAGATCCTTAATAAAACTGATTTCTGCTGGGCTTGGTGGTGTACACCTGTAATCCCAGCGGCTTGGGAGGCTGAGGCAGGAGGATCACAAGTTCAAAGCCAGCCTCAGCAAAAAGCAAGGCACTAAGCAACTCAGGGAGACCCTGTCTCTAAATAAAATACAAATACACTGTGTTCAGTGGTTGAGTGCCCCTGAGTTCAGTTCCCAGTAAACCACTCCCACCAAAAAACGAAAACAAACAAACAAACAAACAAAAAAAACCCCTTGATTTCCCTCCCACCAACTCACCAATTTACCTTTACCAAGTATTGGCTTTGGAGCATCGAGGAGCCAGAGCTGGGACAAGTAATACCCACCTTTCTTC
The DNA here is from genome assembly GCF_052094955.1 of Ictidomys tridecemlineatus. Lineage (NCBI taxonomy): Eukaryota > Metazoa > Chordata > Mammalia > Rodentia > Sciuridae > Ictidomys > Ictidomys tridecemlineatus. The sequence continues at coordinate 51,573,769 of NC_135489.1, forward strand.
CCTGAGCTGACCATCGAGTGACTGCAGGTCACTCTCTCCCTTCTCTGAAGACCCTCAGGTGACCCGTATCCTGCCCTATGCTCAGAGGGAAGGGCTGTCACTGAAGCATGCTGTGAAGAATCTGTACCCGCCTGGCTAAGCTCCCAGCAGATTTTTAGATCCCACCTTTTGTCCTCCAATCATACTTATGTTCTACCATCATAAAAATACACACATTTCTCATTTTCTTTGGATCTTCATTTCTGAAGGCTCCCATGTCATGTAAAAGTTACGTGAAATAAATTCCTATGCTTTTCTCCCGTTAATCCGTCTTTGGTTATAAGCTAGTCAGCCAAGAGTTGAGTAAGGAAAAGATAGTACTTTTTCTGCCTTATATTGGAAAAGGAAGGATCTGGAATACTGTCAGAACTGGTGTAAATCCTGACCAGCCACTTTTAAGCCACATGACCTTAGATGATTATTATTTTTTTTTAAAGAGAGAGAGAGAATTTTTTAATATTTATTTTTTAGTTATTGGCGGACACAACATCTTTGTTTGTATGTGGTGCTGAGGATCGAACCCGGGCTGCACGCATGCCAGGCAAGTGCGCTACCGCTTGAGCCACATCCCCAGCCCAACCTTAGATTATTATATTATACTTCTATGTGTGTGTGTGTGTGTGTGTGTGTGTGTGTGTGTGTGTTGGGGATTGAACCCAGGCCCTTACACATGCTAAACATACACTCAAGCACTGAGTTACACACCTGTAGCCCTTACAGATTATTAGATTATTTATCCTCAGTGTCTTTATCTGTTGTGTTCGGATAACATCGCCTGTCTCAGCGTAATGGGGTGAATGGAGAAGTTCTTAAGTTAGGTGACAGCGTGGCACATACCATCTGACTATCTGATTCTTTTTCTTTTTCTCACTATATTGACCAAATTCAAATGATACAATAACCATCTTGAAAACTCCCTGAGGGAATTTTACCTGAAGGGAATGGATTTCACACTTCAAAGATGCTTTGAAGAGCTCTGTATGAATACCTGTAACACCTTCTTCTTTACCTTTTTTTTTTTTTTTGGCATGGGGATTGAATCCCGGAATGCTTAACCACTGAGCTATATCCTCAGCCCTTTTTTGTATTTTATTTAGAGACAGGATCTCACTGAGTTGCTTAGGGCTTTGCTGAGTTGCTGAGGCTGGCTTTGAACTATCAATTCTTCTGTTTCAGTCTCCTGAGCCTCTGGGATTATAGGCATGTGCCATTTGTCCTGGCCCTTTCTATTTTTATTTATTTATTTATTTTTTGGAAACTGAGTCTTAAATTGCAGAGGGCTTCATTAACTTTCTGAGACTGGCCTCAAACTTGTGATCCTCATGTGTCAGCCTCCCAAGTTGCTGGGATTATAGGTGTGCACCACTGCACCCAACAAAAGGCCTTTTTTTCTTTCTTTCTTTCTTTCTTTCTTTCTTTCTTTCTTTCTTTCTTTCTTTCTTTCTTTCTTTCTTTCTTTCTTTCTTATTTGTTCTTTTTTAGATACATATGAAAGTAGAATGCATTTGGCATATTATACATACATGGAGTATAACTTATTCTAATTAGGATCCCATTCTTGCGGCTGTACGTGACGTGGAGTTACACTGGTTGAGTATTCATACATGAACACAGGAAAGTTATGTCTGATTCATTGTCCTGTCTTTCCTATTCCCATCCCGCTCCCTGCCCTTCATTCTCCTTTGTCTAATCCAGGGTACTTCAATGCTGCTACCCCGTGCCTTTTCTTAATGATTGATATTAAAACTTCATCTTCCTCTGTTCTCCACTCCTTCGTCCTCTCTTTACAGAGGCCTTCCTTGGCCACTCATCTTGAGTGGACCACTCCCTTCCATCCCAGTGTAACAGTGGCTGCTCCTTGGGGAATTGTCCTTGGCAAAGTTACTTTACCTCTTCTCCCTAGGCCCTTCCACTAGGCTGTTTCCCTTCCCTAACTCTCTTTCAAGGTTTATATCCCTTCCTTTTTGCCCTTCATTTTAAATTCTAAAGGGAAGCCCTAACTAAATGGTTGATGTTAATTGCTATATAATCTTTCTTTAAATTTATAGAACCTAGAACCAGTGGAGACCTCTGTTACACCACCTCCTTAGTCTTTAGTTCTGTGCTGCAACTAACAAAGCTGTAAGATTTAATTTGCAAAAAAAGTAATATGTCTGTCTAAAGAACTATAGGAACTAGCTGCAGGAGGTTGAGGCCCATTTGGATATTCTGGCCAAGAAAAGAAGACACACACCCTGGATGCTGAAGCCCCTGTCGCAGCATGCAGCCTTCCTGCCCTGCTTCTCTTTCCCCTCCCTGTAAAAGCTCCTTGCACTGGGCGTAGTGGTGTGTGGCAGTCATCCCAGCTACTTGGGAGGCTGAGGCAGGAGGATAACAAGTTTGAGACCAGCTTTGGCCATTTAGCAAGATCCTGTCTCAAGATAAAAAGGGCTGAGAATGTAGCTCAGTGATAGAGTGCTTACTCAGCATGTGTGAGGCCCTGAGGTTCAATCCCTGTTAAACAACAACAAAAACGAACAAACAAAAACCTTCACACCCTGAGCCCTCTAAGATGGAGCATTGAGGTTCATAGCCCCTTTGTCTCCTCAAGAGCTTGGCCTTTGGATAAGTTCAATGCCTTCCTACTGTAAAGGTAAAATTTCTAAGCTGACTCTAAGCTGCGAGAGTCTGAGTTAAAGTGTAAAAGACTGGGGATTGTAAGGTTTCTAAATTGAAAGGCTTGGGCTAAAAATAATAATAATAGGCCAGGTATTGTTAAAATTCCTCTGCTACCCCCGAACCTGTAATCTCTGTAGCTGTTAGAACAATACCTGAACTGCCCAGTAAATATTTCCATTGATTCCCTGGTTGTTTATTAGCTAAGGGCTCCAAATAGCTCAGATGTAAGCATCCAGGCCACAAAACCAATCAGTTTAAATGTGTACCCCGCTCAGGGGTGACCAATCACCCCTGCCCAGATTGTTCCCGCCAATACATGTACTAATCATGGCTCAGGGTTGTTGTTCAATTTTCCCGGGCCTCAAGATGATTTGTTCTGATGTATGCAAAGCCCCCCACCCTCTCCAAAAACTGTACTTAAGCTCTGCTTGACCTCTGCTCTGGGCTCTGGGCTGCTCTCCCTTCCTGAGTGGGCCTTGATCCCCAGCATGCTGGTTCAATAAAACTTCCCCCTGCAATTGCATGAAGCTGGTCTCTTGTGTGGTCTCTCCCTCCGACGCTCCGCCGGACCCTTACACTACATCTCTTTCTCTGTCTCTGCCTCTGTGTGTGTGTGAGAGGGTGTGGCTGCAGATACATCCAAGCCCTCACTTGTGCTAGGCAAGTGCTCTACCACTGAGCTGCATCCCTAGGCCTCTCTCCTACCAACTCTGATCTCCCCAGGATTGGCTTTTTTGTTGATATTTGGTACTGGGGATTGAACCTAGGGCTGCTTTACCACTGAGCAACATCCCCAGCCCTTTTTACTTTTTTTTTTTTTTTTTGTTGTTGTTGTTTTGAGACAGGATCTCACTGAGTTGCTGAGCCTGGCCTTGAAGTTGTGATCCTCCTGTCTCAGCCTCTCAAACCATTGGGATTATAAACATGCACCACTGCACCTCACCAAATATTGGTCCTTGAGCAGTGAGCAGCCTGGACTCGTAGCCTTTACTGATTTGAGGAGATATGTAGTAAAAATTAAATTGTCTGTGATGCTTTGGAGGTGGGGGTAGCGCAGTGGTCAGGAGCTTGCCTGGCATGCATAAATCCCTGGGTTTAATCCCTAGCAAAAAAAAGAGGGAAAAAAGTGAATATAAAGATCTTTCCTTTTTTTTTTTTTTTTTTAAGAGAGAGAGAGAGAGAGAGAGAGAAGAGAATTTTTTAACCTTTATTTTTTAGTTTTCGGCAGGCACAACGTCTTTGTTGGTATGTGGTGCTGAGGATCGAACCTCAAACCCGGGCCGCACGCATGCCAGGCGAGCGCGTTACCGCTTGAGCCACATCCCCAGCCCGATCTTTCCTTTTTTTCTCTCTCTTTTTCTCTCACCCCCCCTCCAGCCCCCTTTCTTAGCTAAAACTGTGACCACGGGATGGAGAGTGCTGGCTTACTCATTCTGCTCTTTTTTTAAAAAAAAAAAACAAACATTTTTTTTAAGAGAGGGAGAGGGGGAGAGAGAGAGAATTTTAATATTTATTTTTTAGTTCTCGGCGGACACAACATCTTTGTTTGTATGTGGTGCTGAGGATCGAACCTGGGCCGCACGCATGCCAGGCGAGCGTGCTACCGCTTGAGCCACATCCCCAGCCCTCATTCTGCTCTTTAATCCAGAATTTCCAATTCGGTGCCACTGAGTTTGATGCAGCCCTCAGTAGCCTTCCAGTTGCTGCTGTCTTCAGACCCCTGGCTGCAGATCAGCAGCTTCATTCTCCCCCTTGACCATGCCCTCTGGAGTCTATCCAAGGCCTTCCCCAGTCTTTCTCATGACCATACTGACCTCACCCCACTGTAGTCACATAGCATGACTGGCTCTGGCCTCTGCTTTATGGTAGCTGGAAAATTTAGAGATTGCCACAAATTTCTGATATCTTGCAGAAAGATTTCCAGTCAGTGGTTTCCAACTTTTTTCATGCTCTCTCTGTCATTCGTTAGCTCAGAAAAGACAAAGAAGAAAACCCTAAAACCAAAACAAAATCTTCCAAGTATGTCTCTTTTTGCCTCCACAGTCAACACTAATGGTTTCCAGCCAGTGCAGGTTGGAGGGCACAATGTGAGTAGAACCAGCAACTTTTTCTTCTCTGTGCAACTTCAAGTATGCACTCATTGTAGATCCTCTTTAAGCTCTGCTACAGCCTGTCAGTCAGAGATCCCATGTTACCGTGGTAATGGGTAGGCTACTAGCCCTAAACTTATTCATCATATTACCAAAAACCTATCAAACTGCATGATATTTAAGCATTTGAGTTTTGACTGGGTGTTGTGTTGTGTGCTTGTATTTCCAGTCACTTGGGAGGCTGAGGCAGGAGGATCACAAATTCAAGGCCAGCCTCAGCAATTTAGTGAGGTCCTAAGAAGCTTTAGTGAGCTCAAAATTAAAATAAAAATAGAAAGGACTGAGACTCTAACTCCATGGTAGAACACTCCTGGATTCAATCCCCAGTACCACAAAGAAAAATAAAAAGAACATAATCTTTGGATACAGACCTTGATTTAAAAGTGTGTTACCTAGGGAAGGTTGCTTAAACTTTTTTTTTTTTAAACTACATTACTAAGTAACCCCCATTTTATTATTTTTTTTATTTTTAATATTTATTTCTTAGTTCTCGGCAGACACATCATTTTTGTTGGTATGTGGTGCTGATAATCGAACCCGGGCCGCACGCATGCCAGACGAGCGTGCTACCGCCTGAGCCACATTCCCAGCCCTGCTTAAACTTTTTAATCATATTGTTTTTACTCTGTAAAATGCAGATAAGAATGAATAACTTCCTTCTAGAATTATTGGGAGGATGAAATGAAAATAATAAATGTGAAATGCTCAACAGAGTATCTGACACATATTAAATGGAGCCAATAATTGGTATTTAACATAAGTAAGTCCATAAGGGAAATTATTCTCTTCATTTTGTTATAGCAGCCAAGTCTTGTACACTATGGTTCTGTGCAGAAGACAAAAGAAAATTTTAAATTGTGTATTTCTTCCACACCAAGGTAGTCAAACTAGGCTATCCATCTTCATGGCAGCCAAATATATCAATTATCTTGCATAGTGCCAGGAAGGTGATATTTGATAAAACAAATGGGATGACAGGTTAGGTCTCTCCTGTTTAGTTCAGTTATTAGTGGTGTTTCTAATATACATATATATGTAAATTCTCATTTCACGGATCTTTGAATTAATAGTTTCAGTCATAAACATTGAACATTTATATGTATTAGTAAGCTTTCCATTACTGCGACAATATACACAAAGTAAGAAACTTAAAAGAGAAAAGGTTTATTTTGCCTCATGGTTTCAGTACATGGTTGCTCAACCCTGTTGCTTTGGGCCTATGACAGAGGAGGCCTCTTCATTTCATGGAGGCTAGGAAGCAAAGAGAGACAGGAAGTGGCCAGAGTCCTAATATCCCCTTCAAGGAGACTTCCCTAATGACCTAACTTCTCTTCACTAGGTCTCCTAAAGGTTGCAGTACAACCACAGGGCTGCCATGCAAGCCCTCAGCACATGAACCTGGAAGGGACATTTAAGATCCAAACTCCAGTAACATCCTATATACAATTTTATTTTAGCTATTCTCTCATGTTTACATGAGTTAAAAATAAGCAAAACAACAAAAGCTTTTATGATACATATACATGTGTACATATTTGTATATGTATATACATATATGTGTATACGTGTGTATAAATTTGTGTGTGTGTGTGTGTGTGTGTGTGTGTGTGTGTTGCTGGGGATTGGATCCAGGGCCCCCATGCATGTTATAAGGCAAATGCTCTACCTCTTACTCTAAATATACCTTGAGGGTTGGGGATGTGGCTCAAGTGGTAGCACGCTTGCCTGGCATGCGTGCGGCCCGGGTTCGATCCTCAGCACCACATACAAACAAAGATGTTGTGTCTGTCGAAAACTAAAAAATAAATATTAAAATTCTCTCTCTGAAAAAAAAAATAAAAAAAATATACCTTGAACTCTGTCACTTTTCTACTGATAATATAAGAAGGATTAGATTAGGAACTATGTTAAAAAAAAAAGTTTGAGCTTTAGTAAAATATTGGTAGCACACATCTCTAAAGTTGCTGAGAGGCTGGCCTCAAACTTGAGATCTTCCTACCTCAGTCTCCTGAGTTGCTGAGATTACATGTGCTGATTGCTGTTGTTTTAAGGCACTAAGTTTTGGGGGTGATTTTTTACACAGAAATGGATAGAATAAAGCAAGTCACGGTGGTGCACGCCTGTAATCCTAGTGGCTTGGGAGGCTGAGACAGGAGGATTGCAAGTTCAAAGCAAGTCTTAGTAATGGCAAGGTGCTTAGCAACTCAAGGAGACTGTGTCTCTAAATAAAATACAAAATAGGGCTGGGGGGATAGTAGAGGATAGGAAGGGCAGCAGAATACAACATACACTAGTATGGCAGTATGTAAAAACGTGGATGTGTAACCAATGTGATTCTGCAATCTGTATATGGGGAAAAAATGGGAGTTCATAATCTACTTGAAGTCAAATGTATGAAATATGATATGTCAAGAGCTTTGTAATGTTTTGAACAACTAATAATAATTTTAAAAAAGACAAAAAATAATAGGGCTGAGGATGTGGCTCAGGGGTCGAGTGCCCCTGAGTTCAATCCTCAGTACCAAAAAAAAAAAAAAAAAAAAAAGAAAGAAAAAGAAATGAATAGAATATTGTCCTAAAACTTGGGAGTGGTACATTTAAACCTAGATTGGCCTAACTAGTTCTTTTTTTTGAGATCAAGGATATGTTCATTACCTTGGTCTGACTAGTTCATGATTGTCTTCCAGAATCTTTTTTTTAAAAAAATTTATGGCAAATATACATAATACAAAATTTACCTTATTTTAACCATTTATAAGCATATACTTCTATAGTGTTAAGTATGCTTGAACTATTGTACAACCGCCATCCATCTGCAGAACATTTGTCATTGCAAACTGGAAGTCTGTATCCATTAAATATCAACTCTCAGGGCAGGGTAGTTGCTCAGTGACAGAGCACATGCTTAGCAAGGTTCTAGGTTGGATCCCCAACAAAGTAAAAAAGAAAAACAACTCCTCATTCTTTTACCCCTATAGCCCCTGGCAACTACCATTCTTCTTTCCATTCCTGTGATTTTTTTTTTTTTTTTTTTGTACCAGGAATTGAATTCAGGGCCACTTAACTACTGAGCTACATCTCCACTCCTTTTTTAAAAAAAAATATTTTATTTACAGACAGGGTCTTGTGAAGTTGCTTAGGGCCTCACCAACTTGTTGAGGCTAGCTTTGAACTTCTGATCCTCCTGCCTCAGCCTCTTGAGAGTCTCTATGAATTTGACTACTCTAGGTTCCTTTATATAATTGGAATCACACAATATATGTCTTTTTTTTTTTTTTTTGTGTGTGTGTGTGTGTGTGAGAGAGAGAGAGAGAGAGAGAGAGAGAGAGAGAGAGAGAGAGAGAGAGAGAGACTGGGTTATTTCAAACACAATATACTAATAAATAATGTGTATTCATTTGTATATAAATTCATTAACAAAAATTATACATATTCATTTATTTAATCCAGGTCCCATATGTCCAAGAAGCAACATGCCCAAGGCAGGATAAGGAAGGAAGGAAGGAAGCAGTATCTCTAAGAACCACAGTTCACAGTGTCGGGCCTCTAAAGAGATCTGAAGAAACAGAAACCCATGAATCAAGAATAAGATAAGGCTATTTGGTTTGTTTCAACCAGTGTGCCGTTTAGTTCCCTATCAGAGCCCTGCCTGGAGAATGAAATCATTTCCATCTCTCAGCCCTTCCAAAGATCATCAAACACAAACACACCGTCTGCTCTTTCATTTCCTCTGTGTCCAGGGTGTGTACTGACTTGGTGGAATTTCTGGGACCAGCTGTGGATTACGTATCAAACAAAAAAAAAAAAACGGCAAGAAGCTGGCTCTGGGGAGAGTGAGCCTTAAATGCTGTTTGCTTACCCCGACTAGGAGTGAGCCTCGGGTGGCTTCTTTGACTTCCTCTGCCTTCCTCCCAGCCTACGGGACATATGAAAAGGCAGTTCTGGGGTGTGGGACCCACTTTCAATGGTTTGGCCCTCCTCTCGCCACATTCACCCTTATTGTACCTAGACCACCTGCTACACCTGGAAAGGATGGAAGTGATCTTTTTTAATCTCCCAAGTCTTACCCCACTGTCCTGGGCTGAATTATGTCCCGCCTAATTCATATGTTGAAGTCCTAACCTAACTCTCAGTGCCTCGGAAGGTAACCATCCTTGGAGAGGGGCTTTTTAAAGAGATGGTCAAGTTAGGAGGAGCTCATTAAGGTGGGCCCTACTCCAGAATGACTGGTGTCCTTAGAAGAAGAGATCTGGGTGCACAGGCACAGACTAAGGGAGACAGGGAGAGGACAGCGTCCTGCAAGCCAAGCTCAGAGGCCACTGACACATGGATCTTGGACGCAGCCTCCACAGAGTGTGAGAAAATACAATCTTGTTGTTGAAGCCACCCTGTCTGTGGTGCTTTGTCACAGACCGAGACACCTATCAATGGGAAGTTCACAGCCCTGATGTTGGACTTCAGAAAAGTTTTGAAAGTAATATCCAAAAATATCCAAAGGCAAAAATCTGGTGTTTTGGTAAAGATTTTTTTTTTTTTTTTTTTTTTTGCCGATTTCAGCAGGTCTCACGGAGGCAGGGAAGGCTGGGACCCAGAATGCCTAGGGAGCAGTAGGGTCCCTTACTAGGTGTCTGGGGCATGATCAAGAGACACTTCATAGCTTGGCACTTGTAATCCCAGCAGCTTGGGAGGCTGAGGCAGGAGGATTGAAAGTTCAAAACCAGCTTCAGCAACTTAGTGAGGCCCTAAGCAACTCAGTGAGATCCTATTTCAAAATAAAAAATAAAAAGGGCTGAGGATGTTGTTCAGTGGTTAAGGGCCCTGGGTTCAATTCCTGATACCGCCTCCCCCCCCAAAAAAAGTCACTTCATCCTTTCAATCCCTCTCCTCTTCTCCTGGCTGTTACTCTTTTGACTCTCACCCCAGCCCCTCCCACAACACCGTTTTATTATCCAGTAAGTCAGAAGGAAGGAGAAATTTGCATTTGCGCTTCTGACATAGCGTTGTGCAAATCCTGATTCTGTTTTGGGTATTCTTGTTGGGCGGGCTGGGGGGTGATATGGGTTGAAGAGGCAGCTGCTGGAGTCTAAGCAGGGGGGTGAATGAGTGGGGGGCAGGCAGAATAGTGGCCCCTAAAGATGGTGACATCCTGATCTATGACTGTTATCTCACATGACAAGGGAGACTTTGTCGATGTGATTAAGAATCTTAAAATGGAATGGTCATCCTTGATTATCTCAGTGGGGTCAGTGTAATCACATGGGTACTTATAAAAGGGAGGCCAGAAGTTCAGAGACAAAGGAGATGATGGAAAGGGGGTGGGGAGGTTCGAAGATCTATCCTGCTGCTGGCTTAGAGGATGGAATTAGGGGCCACCAGCCAAGGAATGCAGGTAGGTTTTTTTTTTTTTTTTTTTTTTTTGGTACCGGGATTGAACTCAGGGACATTCAACCACTGAGCCACATCCCCAGCCGTATTTTGTATTTTATTGAGAGACAGGGTCTCACTGAGTTGCTCAGCATCTTGTTGTTTGCTGAGGCTTATAACTTGTGATCCTCCTGCCTCAGCCTCCCAAGCCACTGGGATTATAGCCGTGTGACACTGTGCCTGGCTGCAGGTAGCTTTTTGAAGCTGGGAAAGGTAGGTAAGTGGATTCTCCTTTTAGAACCTCAGTAAAAAGAACACAGCCCTGATGACTCATTTTTCGACTCCTGACCCCCCAGAACTGTCAGTTATTTGAGTTGTTTTAAGCGACCAAGTTTGTGGAGTTTGTTGCAGCAACCACAGGAAACCAAAGCAGGATCAAGATCCTTGAGAACGGCTGCTATGACATTTAGATAGGCGGTACTCAGAGCCCAGAAAACAAAACGCAACGAAAGAGAGACGAAGCTTCCATGCTTTAAAAACAGGTGCTCAGTGCCAGCAGCACCTGGGAACTTGTGGGTCCAGTCCTCTCAGGCTCCCCTGGCACTGTGGGATCATAAGCTTTGGCAATGGGTCCTGGTGACAGGCCCCTCCCTGGGTTCTGCTGCACACTACGGTTCCCTGTAGAACGATGTGAGAGGGGCTTCTTGGTGGATGGAGAGTACCTGTGGACTCTCTGTGTTTGTATTCATGCATGTGCATGTGTGTGTGCACACGTGCGTGCATGTGTGTGTGCACGAGTGCGTGCGTGCGTGCGTGCGTGCGTGCGTGTGTGTGTGTGTGTCTTGGGTGCATCCGCTCCCATTGGATGCATAATTACAATGATTATTTCATAACTTAAGCTTGGGTTGGAATCTTGGGAGGATGGGGGCCGAGTGATTCTCCCAAAGATGGGCTCTGTGGGAAGAGGGAGAGCCCAGAATTCAGCTTCCATGTGCTCACAGTCCCTGCCTCTTCAGGCTGTGCTGGTGTGAATCAGAGTGGATCCTGGTGACTGCCCGCACTATCCCCTTACTTGTCCCAGCCCGGGGCTTCCTCTCAACTTTCCCCTTTCTCTGTTTGCCTGAGGCAATCCTAAACTGGCTAGGTGGGAAGATAAAGTACTCACTTTCAAAATGCCAGTGACCCTGTAAAGGTTGAAATCACACAGACATTGACTCCTGGATGTGTCTCTTATTAGCTGGGTGATCGTGGGTGCTTAGTTTCTGAGTCTCTGTGTATTTATCTGTAAAATGGGCACGCTGAAAACATGCCCTGCTAGAGGCACTGGGAAGACTAAATGAGGTCAAGTATGTGAAAGTCCTTTTGTCAAGGGCCCAGAGCAAAGGAAAAGCTTAACACTGTGGTTCTTATGTAATGAATTATAATTAATATCTATTGTCATTTATATCAGCCTTATTTCCAAGCGTCACATGTTAGGAATATTACATATGTAATACTTATAAGTTCAAGTTCACCTACATAAGGGATTAAATTTTTTTTTTTTTTTTTTTTTGGTGGTAGGGATCCAACCCAGGTGGTAGGGATCCAACACATGCTAGGCCAGGGCTCCCACTGAACTGTGTCCACAGCCCTAGGGAGTCTCTTCCTTTTCACAGAGATTTGGAGAACCTGGCAAGCAGGAGGCCCTGACTTGGATCCCCAGCACAGAAGGGGGAAGGAAAAAAAGTGCCTTGGGGACTTAAGGTGTTCCTCCGGCTCCTGCTAATGGACCTTTTTGCAGCGGGGTGGGCCTGCACGGGACCTGGCAGCATCTCAGCCCAGCTGCTCGGGTCCCTCACGGCCTGCATTCCTCTGACTGGTTACGACAGGTCTGGTACTTTTCCTCCCTCCTCCTCGGCAGGGCCTCCATGTCGCGCAGACAGCTGCTGCCACATTCCACTGCTCCAGAAGCGGAAGTAAGGCTCATTCAGGACCTTTCTGGGTGACTGACAGCATTTGATATGAGATTAACCAAATGCTAGTGTTGGGGGAAAACCAGCTTTCCCCTGAGTCACCTCCACCCGCCTTTCTCAGGACACAGACACTGAGCCTGAAGACTGCTGGCCTGTGTGACTGGAGGGTGTCAGCCTCTGGCTGTGGGCCCGCTGGTGACCTGGTGCACACTGTGTGTTGGGAGCGTAGGTCTGACTGTGCTACTGAGTGAGCCTGTGGCCCCTGGCCACAGTGTCCTTGGCCATGCCTTGTGCTGGGCATGTGTGGGTCTCTCTGCCTGCCACGCAGGGTGTCTGTCTCCTGATGGAGGATGAGGGACTATTCCAGTTCCCCCGGGTGAAGTTGCAGGGTTTTTCCTCAGCTACCATGTGGGGACACAATGAAGGCATTCCAGGAAACCAGAAGGGCTGGGCCGGCCTCTGGGTCTCAGAGCTGACAGCCGGCCGCCAGGGGACTCCTTACTGCTGTGTCATTTTCTCTGAGCTGTGGGGTACTTTTGGAGCAAACTCTTTTGAGTCCCACAGGTTTTACGACTTCGCCTTCTCACAAGGGAAAAGCCTACTTCTTTTTCTCGGCAGAGTTTAACTTGTTATTCTACTAAATCCCAAGTTTTCAATTCTACAGAGGATGAAGGGACAGAATGGGTTTGGGGAACTTTATCATGTCCCCAAAAGTCACAATATAGGACAAGAGAAATTAACAGAACACCTTGCCCTCTTTTTAACTCAAATTTGTTTTGTCTGTTTTGTTCAGCTATATGGAAGGATGGGGCATGATAGCATATCTTTGAGGGCACTTCAAGAGAAAAATAACCTAAATGTCAAGAAGCAGACCACAAAGATGCACACACACACCCCGGAAGTTTTCTTGGTATGCTCCTCCTCCCTCTCCTTAAAAATAAAAAGTCTCCCACACACAGAATCCACAAAAAGGAAAAACCAAAGCCAAGAACCCTTGAATCTGCCTGAGCACCTGCCTCAAGCATCTTCCACACCCTCTCCCCAGACTCCATAACAATGATTTCTTATCTCACAGGTCTCTAAAGAGATGACTCGCTGGGTGCCACCTGTAATCCCAGAAACTCAAGAGGCTGTGGCCTGAGGATGACAAGTTTGAGGTCAGCCTCAGCAATTTAGTGAGATGGTTCTTTGTTCCTGTCTCCCAAGCTTCCTGTCCTACTTCAAAGATATTTAGCTCCAGACAGCTTCTGCCTACTGATCACATGACTGCCACATTCCACATCTACTGAGATCAAACTGTGGAAAGAATGGGCACCCTCCACTTGTTTGTATAGGTGGCCAAGACTTATGTGCTCTTGAATGGGCACCTTCTGTCATCATACCCCATTAGAAATTGTGTGTGTTGGTGGGGGGGGGTGGGTAATGGTGAGGACAAGAGACCTTTTCAAGTGAAGAGCATTTCTGGGTGGGGGGCGGTGGCTGCTTCCTATGTGTCAACTTCTTTAAGACAGCACCACTCAAACCGTGCCCCAATGGAAAAATGATCATAGGCTAAATTACCAAATTAACTCTCCTGGAGATTAGATTCCGGGCAATCTCAAGCAATTTATGTTGAAAAATAGTTTGCTTTAGTTTAAGCCAATTAAACAAAAGCACAGATTTTAATTCTGAGGGACAGAAAGTAGATTTGGGGTTGCCAGGATTTAGAATTAAGCGGAGAGTGACTGGTAATTGGGGAGATAAAAATGTTTGATGAGCCAGGGGAGGTGGCACACAACTGTAATCCTAGCAGCTCGGGAGGCTGAGACAGGAGGATCCTGAGTTCAAAGCCAGCCTCAGCAAAAAGCGAGGTGCTAAGCAACTCAATGAGACCCTGTCTCTAAATAAAATACAAAAATAGGTCTGGGAATGTGGCTTAGTGGCCAAGTGCCTCTGAATTCAGTCCCTGGTACCCCTCACCCCCCAAAATAAAAAAAAAAGTTTGATGGTAGGTTGTGGTGTTGATTGTACAACTCTGTAAATTATTAAAAAAATCATTGAATTGGCTGGGCATGGTGGTGCATGCCTTTAATCCCAGCTACTCAGAAAGCTGAGGCAGGAAGATGGGAAATTCAAGGTCAGTGTTGGCAATTTAGCAAGGTCTTGTCTCCAAGTTTAAAACAAACCAAACAACAACCAAAAAAAAGGGCTAGAGATGAGGCTCAGTGGGGAAGCATCTCTGGCTTCAATTCCTAGTATCAATAATAAATAAATAAACAAATAAATAAAATAAAAAATTTTTGAGTTGTATGCATTGGGAATTTTATGATATGTGAATTCTACCTCAATAACATTAAAATTTTAACTCTAAAAGAATTACATGATCTCACAAAAAAAATAGCTCTAATATTTCATTGATACTAGTAACGTGTGTGTGTGTGTGTGTGTGTGTGTGTGTGTGTGTTAGTTACTAGAAATTGAACCCAGGGGCATTTTACCACTGAGCCAAATTTTTGAGACAGGATCTCACTAAGTTGCCAAGGCTGGCCTCAAACTTAGCCATCCTCCTGTTTCAGCCTCTTGAGTAGCTGGGCTTATAGGCCTGTGCTGCTGTTCCTGATGGTACTAGTAATTTTTTATTGATTGTTTTTAGTGTATTATTGCTAATATTTTAACAGGCTCTCAAGAAGAACACATTAGAGACATTATAGGACTTCAGAGCCCAGGGAAGACACCGACTGGCTCTAAAGCAGACAAACACAGCAGGTGAATGTGAGTCCAGTATTTTTAATAATTTATTTTTTAATTATTTTTTGTACCAGGAATTGAACTCAGGGGCACTCAACCACTGAGCCACATCCTCAGCCCTATTTTGTATCTTATTTAGAGACAGGGTCTCTCTGAGTTGCTTAGCACCTTGCTTTTGCTGAGGCTGGCTTTGAACTCGCTATCCTCCTGCCTCAGCCTCCCGAGCTGCTGGGATCTGTAAAATATTCTTAAAGAATACAAATAAATTCTGTAGCTGCCTTATAGGCCAAGATAAAAAATGTTGTCCGCACCCCTAGAAGCCCTCAGTTCACACCTCCTGCTATGAATTGCATAAGCGAAAAAGAAGGCCCATGTATGTTAAAGGCTGTGTCATTAGCCTGAGCTGCTAATAGGAGGTAGTGGAACCCTGGAGAAGTGGGGCCCAGTGAGAGGGAGTTGGATCAGTGGAAGCTTGCCTTGAGGGGGTTATCGGGACCACAGCCCTTTCCTTTCTGTGTTTTATTTTCCAGCAGCCAGCAGGTAGGCAGCTCCCTGCACCATGTGCTCCCCACCCTCATGTTCTCCTTGCTGTAGACTGGAAGTCAAACTATGATGACAGAAACCTCTGAGATCATGAGACAAAATAAAACATTCCTCTTTATAAGTTGATTTGTCTCAGTTATTTTGTCACGGTAATGGAAAGCTGACTGGCACCCCCAACACCTGTACCCTATGATAACTTCTTCCCCAGCCCAGAAGGAACCACTCTACTAATGTTTGCCACTATTTCCTTGCCGTTTAAAAATTAGTTTTTCCATTTCTGCATGCATTCTTAAACAATATAGGTTATTTACACTTGTTGATGCTTATGTTTAATGAAAAAAATATATATATATAAAATATATTCAGGTTTTGTTTCTTTTACTTAGTGTTGTGGGTAGATTCGTGTATATTTTTATAGACACACCTATTTTCATTGCTTATGAAAATACAAAAATTTCATTACCTAAAAGTAATACAATAAAAATACATTTAACTATAGATGTATATTTAAGTTTCTTTTTTTTTTTTTTTTTGGTTGGGGGGGCGGTACTGGGGATTGAATCCAGGGGTGCTTAACCAATGAGCAACATCCCCAGCTCTTTTTATTTTTTATTTTGAGGCAAGGTCTTGTTAAGTTGCTGAGGCAGGCTTTGAACTTGGGATCATTTTACCTCAATTTCCTGAGCTGTTGGGATTATAAGCATGTACCACCATGCCTGGCTATATTTAAGTTTCTTAAATAAAAATTACAGGAGGCCATTGTTTTAGTCTAAGATCCTTCACTATGTCCCAACAGACCAGTCTAAAAATCAATGGAATTACATTGTAGTTCCACATCATTAAGCCGAAACATCTATTTATCTGTCCTTTTAAGAAATGAGGTTTAGAGCCCGTACAGTGGCGCACACCTATAATCCCAGTGGCCGAGACAGGAGGATCATGACCTCAAAGCCAGCCTCAGCAAAAGATGGGCACTAAGCAACTCAGTGAGACCCTGTCTCTAAATAAAATACAAAATAGGGCTGGGGATGTGGCTCAGTGGTTCAGTGTCCCTGAGTTCAATCCCCAGTACACCCCCCCCCCAAAAAAAAAAAAAACAGAAAGAAAAAAGAAATGGGGTTTAGGAAAAAAAGTTAGGTTTAGAAAGGTAACAGACAAATTTATTTCTCAAACAGGCAGTTTGAATTAGCACCATAATGAAGTTCCCTTTGCCTTACTTCTTTCACAAAAAAATGGTAACCTAAAGTAATCCTATGTTAAACAATCATTTTTCTATTGTTCTGTTTTTATCTCATCCTTAAAAGGAAAGTAGTTTTAAAATACAAGTTTTGGGGGTTGATTTCTTTAACTCTTTTCTGTCTGAAATGAACATTTTCTACTCTTGCTCATAGGAACACTTATTCTGCTAACTGGAATGAAGCCTGGCATTAGAATAAAATAATAAAGTCAATTAAAAGCTGAGCATGGTGGCACATACCTGTTATCTCAGCTACTGGGGAGGCTGAGGCAGGAGGATTGCAAATTCCTGGGGAACTTAGTAAGATCCTGTCCAAAATTTAAAAGGGTTGGGGACGGAGCTCAGTGATAAAGCACATTTGAGTTCAATCCTCAGTATTGAAAACGAAAACCCTCCAAAAGCCAAACCCAAAACAACAACAACAAAACAAAATCCAAGCCAATTAAAAGCTTTAAAATAAACTTCAATTTAGTCCTCTGATGGGCTGTTTCCAGTCATGGGATAGATATTTAAACAATGCTATCATAATCATTCTTGTCCAGGCATTCTGGCACACAAGAAAAAGGGATTTTTCTAGGGAATTTCTGAATTGCAGGTTGGGAATTTCTTCACAATGCCAAATAATTTTCAAAAAAAATGCTTATATCAATTTATATTCACAAAAGAGGGCATGAGAATTTCTATTATTCCACTTCTTTCTAAAAAACTTTCACCGCTTTTTATTTTTTATTTTGAGACAAGGTCTTGCTACGTTACTTAGGGCTGGCCTTGAACTTTCTATCCTCCTGCCTCAGTCTTTCAAGTCACTGGGATTACAGACATGTGTCACAGTGCCCAACCCCCTTTCTCAACTTTTGACATTGTTACACTTTATAATTTTTTACTAGCCAAGCATATAATGATATCTCACTGTGGTTTTAACTTACTTAATTTGAATTACTAATGGGATAGGCACTTTTTTTTTTTTTTTAACAGTTTCTGGACATTTTGATTTCCTCTTCTGTGAAGGATCAAGTTTGAAGCAAATGTGGGACTTGTTTTTTTAAAAAATTTCATATTCCTTGTATTTTATTTCAGAAACCTTTTCTTAACCCTTTATCGTTTTTGGAAGCTTTATTGTTGGCTTTTTATATTTGAGTCTTAAACTCAACTAGAATTGATTAGGTGGGATAGAGTATAAGATTGTGATGGTTCATTTTATGTGTCTACTTGACTGGGCCATGTGGCGCCCAGACATTTGGTCAAACATTCTGGGTGTGTCTTTGAGGATGTTTCTGAAGTGAGTAACAGTTGAATCAGTGGACTGAGTGAAGCCGACATGTGAGTGGATTTCTTTCAACCAGTCGAACACATGAGTAGAATGAAAGGGCCAGGTCTGAGGACACTCCTGAATGACGGGTGGAGGTGGGACATCCATTTCTCTGGTCTTGAGACTGAGCCTGAAACATTTCATCTTCTTGGGTCTTGAGCCTACAGGCCAGCAGACTCAAACTATGCCCTCTGCTCTCCTGTTTCTCAGGCTACGATTGCAGATTGGTACTACGTGTTATGGTTTGAGGATGTGATACGCTCCCCAAAGACCATATGCCAAAGGTTTGGTCCCCAGACTGTGGTGCTATGAGGAGGTGGGACCTAGATGAAGGAAGGAGGTCACTTCAGGAGCCTTTTGAAGGGGACATTTTGAATGCCTTTTTCTCTCTCTTTGCTTCTCTTGCTTTTTTCTCTCTCTTTGCTTCTCTTTCCTGGACATCCAGAGGAGAGCAGCTCTGCTCCACCATGTGGTCACTGCCATCATGTTCTGTCTTGTCAAAGGCCCAAAGCTACAAAGTCAATCGACCACGCACTGACACTTCTGAATTTGTGAGCCAAGATAAACCTTTCTTCCTTTCAGTTGATTTTCTCATGCATTTTGTTACAGTGATAGAAAGCTGATGAATTCACTACATATTGACCATCCTGAGTTGCTCACTTGCTGTCTGTAGATATTAAACTTCTCTGCCTACATAATTGTTCCAGCCAATTATTTATAATAAATGAGTCTTTCTCTCTCTCTCTTTCTTTTCTCTCTCCCTCTTTCTTTCTTTTCCCCTCTTTCTTTCTTTTTCTCTGTCTTCTATTATTCGGTTCCTCTGGAGAACCCTAATACAAAGACGTAGTACAATTTTATTTTATTTTTTCTAAATAAATACCCCTTTGTACCAGCACCATCTACTATAATATTGTCCCTTCCCCACTGATCTCAAACCTGCCTCTCAAGCTTCCGTATGTGCATGGGACTATTTTTGTGCTCTCTAGTCTATTCTATTGGGCCACTGCCCTGTCCCTGTGTCCACACCACATGTCTCATTACTATAGGCTAATTATAAGTCTTGATGCTTGATGAGGAGAATAGTCTCCTCTTGCCCTTTTTTTAAAGAGTGTCTTAGCTACACATTGCACTTTGGAAATACTTAACAAGACTGTCAGGATTTTTTTTTTGAGATTGCATTGAATTTATAGATCAATTTGAAGCAAACTGACATTTTTACAATTTGTGATTTTGAGTTTTCATATCCATAAATAAGATATAGCTTTTCATTTATTTATTTCTTCTTTAATG
The DNA here is from genome assembly GCF_052094955.1 of Ictidomys tridecemlineatus. Classification (NCBI taxonomy): domain Eukaryota; kingdom Metazoa; phylum Chordata; class Mammalia; order Rodentia; family Sciuridae; genus Ictidomys; species Ictidomys tridecemlineatus. The sequence goes on from NC_135489.1 coordinate 51,593,038, forward strand.
TTTCTCGATAAAGTTCTAAAATTTTCTCCAGAGAAGTCTTCCGTATGCTTATTATATTTGGTTTTACATACTTCATAATTTTTTTAACTTTTCTTACTTAATCTTGTATTTGTTGTTGGTAAAGTTATAACTATTTGTTTTTAAAAATAATTGCATACTAGAAACCTTTCTAAAATTTCAAACAAATTTTAATTTATCAATAGTTTAATTGGCACTTACATGTAGGCCATTATATTATCTCTGAAGAATGTCAACTTTATTCCCTTTTTTGGTAATTAAGACATATTTGAAAGTCTTTGGTGGCCTTCCCTTTAAGAGAGGAGGACCAAGGACCCTCTCCATCAATGTGGATAATACTTAGGGACTTGTCTGTGATCAACAGGATGCCTGGAGGGGATTCTGGGTCAGGAAAGGCTTCTGCCTGGTTCTGCTGGGAGCCTGTTCTGAGAGAAGACAGTTACCATGTTTGCTGTCTACTGCTGGGGGCTGCAGGAAGCTCAGTGATAGAGTAAATATGCAGATGTGTGAGGCTCTAGGTTCAGTCTCATGGTGGGTGGGGTCTTGTGTTACGGTTTGGATGTAGTTTGCCACCAGAGTTCATGTGTTAGAAGCTGCATCCCTAGCTTCCCAGTGTGCTTAGGTTAAGAGGTGGTGGAACCCTTAAAAGGTGGGGCCTGGTGATAAGTCCTCAGTTCATGGAGGATGCCGTTCTTAGAAGAGATTAAGATAGCTTTCATAGGACTTCTTTCTCATAAGAAGGAAGTTATAAAAGGATATTCCTGGTTACTCCCCAGGCTGTTTGGCTTCCTGTCTGGCAACGTAATCTCTCCCTCTTGCATATGTTCCCACCAGTGTGATGCCATCTGTCTTGAGGTGATAGAGTTAGGGGGCCCTTGCCAGAGTTGCCACTATCATATTTAGACTTTCAGCTTTTAAAACTGTGAGCTAAACAAACCTCTTTTCTAAGTTACCCAGTATCAGATATTTCATTACAGCAATGGAAAACTGACTAATACAACTACTCTGTGAGCCAACCACCAGAGAAGAAAATTACCTCTATATTGCCAAGCTGTAGAGTCCATATATAGGAGTTCTGGTCCATAGCTCCAACTGAACTCTCACTGAACAGCCAGCAACTCTCCTCTGGCAGCCATGTGAGGGGGCAATACCAGGGGGTGATCCTAAATATGTAGCTCAACTGAGTCTTCAGATGACTATAGCCCCAGGCAAAGTATGAATGTTTATGCATAAGACACCCCACGGGAGATCTTCCTTGATAAACCTTTAGCTGACCCACAGGGTTGTGAGCAAAATAAAATAGTAGTTTCAGGGTGCTAAGATTTAAGGCAACTTATAATGCAGAAATAGAAACTAGAACACTTTCTAATCCTTACTGTTTGAAAGTGGGAGGAGGTGAAGATCAGAACTGACTTTGAGTGAACATTCAGTATGTACAAAAAATACACCTTTGCTGTTGTAGGTCACTGAGATTTTGGTTTTGTTATTATAGCATAACCTATTTATTCAGACTTATACACATGGTATATGTTTTCTCTTTTTTGGCTTTCAGCCTTTCTGTGTCCTTATGTAAGGTGAAGTTCCCAGAAAAACCATAGTTTTTTAAAAAATCTGGAATGATTTTTTTTCTTAATAGGAACATTTAGTCAATATATATTTAATGTAATATAGTGATATGTCTGAATTTCTACCTACCATACTATTGTTTGTTTCTGATTTGACCCATTTGTTTAATTACTTTTAAAATATGTATTTCACTTAGGTATATCTCATTTCTCTAAAGCACAGGTATCCCTTTACAAGTTTAGAAATTATTTTTTTCATTCATTTTAGTGGTTAGTCTAGAAATGATAATCCACATGTTTAACTTTTAATATCTAGAGTTGATCAATGCCCCTAACCTCCTTTTAGAAAATACAAGGCATTTATAACACTATGTTTTCTCATGATTTATGGTGCGGTGATTATACTCTTATTTACTTATTTATTTTTCCTATGCTGGAAACTGAGTCTGGGGCCTCACATAGGTTAGGCAAATGCTTTACCATTGAGCCACACCTTGAGTCCTATTTTTAATTCTGCCTTTAAAAAAAAAATCACCAAACTTCATTTTCATTGATTTACACTATTAATGCCTGTTCGTCTTTACCCATATATTCACCACGCTCATTGTTCTATGTTCTTCTTGCATATCTTGGTCCAATTTTCTATTGCTATAACAAAATACCCGAGGTTGGGTGCTTCATAAAGACATTTATTTGGTTCACAATTCTGGTGGGCGAAGTGTCCAAACAGCATGGCACTAATTTTCTGGAGAGAGTCCCCTGACTATGTCACAACATGGCAGAGAAATGGAAAGAGAACTGGCTACGTGTACAGGGAGGAGATCAAATGACAAGATCTAATCACCATTGCTAGTCTCCTCTTTTTAAAGGTTCTGCCATCTCTCCTCACCACACTGCAGACCAAGCTTCCAGTATGAGACTTTGGGGGACACATTCAAACCACATCCCAAACCATCATGGATCTTTCACTGGGCTCACTTTTCTTATACCTAAAATATAATAGTTTGTAATTTTCTTTAGTTGTGGCCTGCAGTCTTTGTATGTGTCCTTATTTTACCTTCATTGTGGAAGAACATTTTCATTAGATAAAAACCTTGTATGTTAGAGGTAATTTTCTTCTAGAACATTGAGGTTAGCTGGTTGTGGTGGTGCACACCTGTAATCCCAGCAGTTTGGGATATTGAGGCAGGAGGATCTCGTGTTCAAAGCCAGCCTCAGCAAAAGTGAGGGGCTAAGCAACTCAGTGAGACCCTGTCTCTAAATAAAATACAAAATAGGGCTGAGGATTGTCTCAGTGGTCAAGAGCCTCTAAGTTCAATCCCCGGTGCCCCCCCCAAAAAAAAAAGAATATTGAGGTTACTCTCTTCTGACTTCTAATGCTGTCTATTTCTTGGTTCCCTGAAGTTAATTTGTCTTTTTCTCTCTAGTTCCTTTGATGATCACTAGGTTTTGTCCAGTCTTAATTCCTTCTCTATTCTTTCTTTGGGATTTGTTGAGCTTCCTGAATATGGATTGGTGTCTATCTTTTATCACTTCTGATGTATTCTCTATTTCATTTTCTCTCTACTCTCTTTTGGGAACTCTGCTTTATCACAAAATATTTATTTATTTACTTACTTGTATTGGGGTTGGAACTAGGGTTTCACACATGCTAGGCAAGTGCTATACCCCTGAGCTATATCTCTGACCATTTAAAATTTTGTTTAGAGACAAGGCTTCATTAAGTCATCTAGGCTGGCTTTGAACTTGTGATTTTTGTTTTGTTTTTGTATCAGGGATTGAACCCAGGGGCACTTTACCGTTGAACCACATCCCTAGCCCTTTTTAGTTTTTATTCTGAGACAGGGTCTTGCTCAGTTGCTGAGGCTGGCCTGGAATTTGTAATCCTCCTGCCTCAGCTTTCGAAGTCACTGGAATCACAGGGGTGCCAATGTACTCAGCTAAATTTCAATTTTCAAAAATTTCTAGACTGTTCCTTTCCTCCAAAATCTTCTAATCATTTTTAAAAGAGTTTCTCGTTCCTTGCACATCTTTTAAAGCTTCTGTTTTGTTTCTTAATATATAAGCACATTTGCCTTATTATTACTGCTGTACTAGGGATTGAATCCAGGCTCTTGTACATGCTAGGAAAGTGCTCTCTACCACTGAGCTACGCCTCCAGCCAGCAATTCTAACACTCTAACATTTTAATCCATGCTGGGTCTACTCACTTCTCATTCACAGTGTCTTCTTTCCTTGTATGTTTGGTCATTTTTTACGGTGAGCAGATCACTTTCCTTGGAGCCTTATTTTGGAAAGTTTTCTGTGGCCTACAAAACCACCCTTTTCTGCAGGAGATCATCATCGGGGTGTGAGCCTTGGAACCACTCAGGTGGTTTTGGGGCTGCAGAAGGGAATGAAGGCCTTACAAGGTTAAAACCTCTTCTGAATGAATAATCTTCCACCTTGGTACAAGAAAGGTATTTTTGTTTTTGTTCCTTTTTAAATTTTTTTTACAATGGTGGGTAGGAAGTAGATTTATGTGTGAGTGGTTACCTTCTGCTGGTTAATCCTTACCTGGAAGTTATAATTTTTTTCAGGTGCCAGGTTTATGGGATGTGATTTTCCATTTAGGCATTCCCTTGGGTAAACTTTGGGCTTTAAAGTCTATCTGTTTCTTCCTACTGGGAGAGACCATCAGAACACAAAGTTATGATCAACCGAATCAGCAAATGCCCTCAGGGCAGAAGCACCTTCTTTGTTTTGGTTACTGCTTCCCAGTAACACCTTACTACACCGCATTAGGCGTTACGTTAGACCTTTGATATTTTTAAGAAATATGTGTGTATACAGATGTTCCTCCACTTACAATGGGGTTATGTGTTGTTAAACCCATCATAAATTGAAAATATCTGAAGTTGAAAGTGCACTGGACACGCCTAACTTACCCACCATCTCCAAGAGCAACACGGCTTATTGCAGGACCAGGTGTTTCCCCTCAGGGTTGACTTGCCCCAATCAGGGAGAATCAGGCTTCATCACTAGCCCAGGAAAATATCCAAATTAAAAAGTCAAAGCACAGTTCCTGCAGAATGCCTATCGCTTTCACACCATGGGATAGTCAGAGGATCATTAAGAAATGTCCTGAGTTGTCTGTGTGTTCTCTCTCGTGGTGATGTTATTAGTTTTCAGTGGGATAGTTTGTCTATATCACGTAGCCTGCCATCTTATTAGAGGTGGAATTCTCTCAGAACATAGTTTTACATTTGGAAAACTAAACATCTACTTGTTTTTATATTATAATGACTGAAAGTAAAGCCCAACCAAATCTTTTTGGCTCCAGGTCGACTGTGAATGACTCCCAGTGTGATTGAGTGAAGGGGAGAGGGGATGGGGAGGAAAGGGGGGCTGCTTAGCATGTTTCCCTTAGGGGAGTTTATCAGAATGTCAGAGTGAAAGGTGGTGATTTTTGCCAGGGGTGGTTATATATATGTATGCATAACATACCAAAAGGTGGTTTGGATTTTTAAAAAGTTGAGAAACACTATTCCATAACTGGATTTAATCCTGTTTTCTAAAAACTTATTGAAATTGGAATTCTACAAATCTTGATATTCTTTTAGCTTTTGGGTCATTGACTCCTTAGTTTATCTGCTGAAGTCTATAGACCCTCCTCTCCAGAAATAATTTTGATATACGCCACAAATGCAAATTCTGATTATAATTTCAGATGGTTTAAGAACATCTAGAGTCTAATTATGCATCCAGAGTAAGAACTTGTGTTCTGAAAATACTAAATGTTTCTTGAATTTTCATAAATAAACTGATGGTTAAATAAACTGTGGCCATCCAGAAAAACAAAATTTTATAGTCATTAAATGATGGAGATGACTATATACCCTAATAGAGACTAAAGATTAAATGCCAAATGAAAGGACATGTTATAGAATAGGTTAGAATGACATTGCATATCTATTATGCATAATTCTAATTGCATATATATGCAGAAAATAACTATCAGGATACACACAAGACATTTGGACAATGCTATTAGATGGGTATTATCGAGACCTTTTTTTTTTTTTTTGGTGGGGATTAAGGCCAGGGGTGCCCTACTACTGAGCTCTATCCCCCTCCCTTTGCATTTTGTATTTTGAGACTGGGTCTTGCTAAATTACTGAGGCTGGCCTCCAACCTGTAGTCTTCCTCTTCCTGCTTCAGCTTCCTGAATTACTAGAATTAGTAGCATACACCTCCCCCAACTTTTTTCTTTAAACCAAGTAATCTTTGGGCAATGCCTTACTATAATTTGTATTTTTGTATGCATTTTTTAAAAAGTCATGTTGATTAAAGATTGATTTTTTCTAATATATAATGTTTTATATTCTTTATAATCTACTCCAAATAAAAGACAGATGCTATGTACTATCCAAATAAAATTCCTTTCTGTATTTTAAAACTTTAAGGTCTTTCTTTCTCTCTCAAGATTAAAAGATACTTTTGGACATTCCTTCTTGACCCATTATCTTTTTTTTTTTTTTTTTTTTTTAATCCAGGAGAGCCTAATTCAGTGGCCCATGCCTGTAATTCCAGCAACTTGGGAAGCTGAGGCAGGAGGATCATGAGTTTGAGGCCAGCCTCAGCAACTTAGGAAGGCCCTAAACAACTTAGTGAGACCCTGTCTCAAAATAAAAAATAAATAAACAGGGGCTGGGGTTGTGGCTCAGTGGTTAAGTGCTTGCCTTGCATGAGTGAGGCACTGGGTTTAATCCTCAGCACCACATAAATAAACAAATAAATAAATAAGTAAGTAAATGATATTGTGTCCATCTACAAATAAATAAATAAATAAATAAATAAATAAATGGGCTGTGGCTGTGGCTCAGTGGTTAAGCCCCTCTAGGTTCAATCCCTGGTACCAAAATAATATAAAATGAAATAAATACTGAAAATTGAACCACATGCTAGCTAAAAACTCTACTGCTAAACTACATCCCCAGCCCTAATTATGTTGTTTTTGCTTTACTTCTTCAAGTTTTAATTTTTTTTATGGGGGGGGTGAATTTGGGGGGGATGTCAGAGCCCTGTGTATGCTAAGTACACACTCTACGGTTTGAGCTACACTGCTAGTCCCTCAATTTTTTGTTTCTGTGGAATATCCTGACATTATATGAATAAAATCCAGACATATGTTAATTATGTTGAGAATGTTGCCTGAAGCGCTGCATGAGTTCTCTGATTCTGTGTCCTACTAAATCCTACATTATGATTTTTATGCAAACTGTTTCATGGATTATTAACTTGAGTTATGCTATAATAGCCAACTACATGAGATGAGGTAATTGGAAAGATATTATGTTCTTGCCTAATGATTTTGGTCTCTGGGATATTGAGGGACTGTCCCTGACATGTATTTGTACAACTAGATTTATTTCAGGGTGAACAAAATAATTCTAATCTTTATCAAATATTAAATTTCCCACTTCCTGTTCCAATTTAATGACATCCTTTTTTAAAGCACATGCAGTTTTCTAACCGTTATCTGACAGGAGGCACGCTGGGGAATATACAAAAAGAGCCACTTCTGGTTTCCCTTACAGGGATATTGGAATGTGTAATAATCACAGAAATCACTACAACCGAAAATAAGTAAAATGACCAAATATTCTGGCCTGCCGCCGACCACAGAGTTCCATTTGCAAACTGGTCCAGGGTCTGTCTGATTTTTGTCAGTGCACGGGAATCCCACTTTCCTGGCAGTCTTCAGATGCTCCCCTCAGGCATGCAGCCTCCTCATCCTCTTAAGCAGGCAGCAGTGGGTGTGGCCTCCCATGTAGAGGGCAGATGATTGGCTGGGTCAACCTCCTGGGGCCCTCATCTCCATCCTGTAATGGCTTATTTGCTAACAATTCTCTTATGTGTAATCCGACTCTCTTTTGCAATATAACCCTTTTATATTGAGTTATAATCTTCAAATAGGAAGAAATCGGCAATATTCATTTTGTAAACCCATATTCCTCGGCTTCATAGCTATGTTTAAATGGTCATTTAATTAATTCAAACCCCTTCATCCTGCGAATTGGGCCTGGTCTTCACAGTCCTTTCTGAATAATCACTGGATTTTCTGCCTCTCATCCAAACACTTTCTGATTCTCTCCCTGCACTGCCTTCTGAATTATATTTTGAATAGACAAACTTGATCATTTCATTCACTGGCTTAAAAATCTTCAATGGCCCCAGGTACTTTGGTACACACCTGTAATCCCAGTGACTTGGGAGGCTGAGGCAGGAGGATCAAAGTTTAAAGTTGGCTTCAGCAATTTAGTGAGGTCCTAAACAACTGAGTGAGACCTTATCTCCAAAACAACAACAAAAACAAACAAACAAAAAAAAAAACTTCATTGATTTAGAGAAAAATTCTCGTAAAGGACAAAGTCCAAATTCCTTGTTGGGGTTTTTATTTTTTTATTTTTATTTTTTTTAGAGAGAGAGAGAATCTTTGTTTGTATGTGGTGCTGAGGATCAAACCCGGGCCGCACGCATGCCAGGGGAATGCGCTACCGCTTGAGCCACATCCCCAGTCCCCTGTTGGAGTTTTTATAACAGATGGGTGGATGCCCCAAACCTTAGAGAGTATAGAACCTTCTAGTATCTGTCTTTTTCTATACACCCTGCAGTGTTGCTATGTAGTATCAGAGTTAATCTGTCCTTCCATGTTCTATGTCCCATGCATTCTTTGCATCATGACTGCTTTGGGGACATTAAGTAAAATAAAAGTTACTTGAACATAAGTCCTGTCATACCAGAACAGTGGATCTGCTTCCTGAGATGGACAAAATTTGATCATGTCCTGGGAGGCACAGATTAAGATGGTGCCAGGTTTCATTACACTACTCAGGATTGTTGTGTAATTTATGAGATGTTTATTTCTGGTATTTTCCATTAAATATTTTTATATGTTGGTTATAGGTAACTGTAACTGCAGAAAGCAAAACCACAGATAAAGGAGGGCTATGGTATTTTCTGTTTCCATGACCTGACACCCGCAGTGGCTTCTGCCTATAGTTGTAAACCCGCAATTTTTTTTGGCAGTGCCGGAGATTGAACCAAAGCCTCACTCATGCTAGACGGGTGCTCTACTGCTGAGCTACAACCACAGCCCTGCCAGCCTCTCTATACTTGGCGAGTTTCTACTGATCCTCTAGCACTGCCCTCACCTCTCCTGGAAAGCCTTCCTGGGTTATTCACACTGTCCCTTATCCATACCGTCCCTGGGCTTTCTCAGTCTTCAGAAGCTGTCCCTCATACCTCACCCTAATTATAGATTTTTGTTTTCCCAAGAGATCAAATCAGAACATACTTCCAGAGTCGACACAGTGACTGGGTCTACAAGAGTTATCTTGATTATATTTTCATATATCTTAAATTACTTTTATGTCTTATTAAGGTAACTGTCTTTTCCTAAGAACAAAAGGACAGTCACAAAGTGGGTCTCAAAATGTGTCTGATTGTGTAATTGGCAGGTGAGATACTCTGTCCTTTTGATTACTATGTGAACTAAGCACTCTATATAGAGAGACAATTCACTATACCTATCAACATTGTCTCATTTTATTTAATTCTTTTAATCATCTAGAGTGCTAAGTAGCTTTTTTTTTTTTTTTTTTTTTTGGTACAAGGGATTGAACATAAGGCCTTAACTACTGAGCCACATCCCTAGCCCTTTTTATTTTTATTTTTTCATTTTGATACAGAGTCTTGTTAAGTTGTTTAGGGCCTCACTAAGTTGCTGAGGCTGGCCTTGAACTTGTGATCCTCTTGCCTCAGCTTCCTAAGCTGCTGGGATTACTGGCATGTACCCACCATGCCTGGTTGAAGTACTAAATAGCTTTATTCCCATTTTGCAGATGAGGAAAGTGTGGTTCAGAAATTAACTCACTTTTTTTTTGGCGGGGGAGGGGGGGTAGGGAATTAAACCCAAGGGTGCTCTACCACTGAGCTGCATCCCTACCCCTTTTTATTTTGTGTTTTAAGATAGTGTCTCACTAAGTTGTCCAGGCTGGCCTTGAATTTTTGATTCTCATGCCTCAGTCTCCCTAGTTACTGAGATCATAGGTGTGTACCACTACCTGGCTGAGAGTAACTCACAGGAGTTTCTGACTAGGAAGCCTGAAACTTAGAATGCGGTTTCCACTATTTTATACTTTCCTCCAATATACTGTGTTCCAAATTCAGTTTTAGGAGTTGATTTTTGAGGAAGGCAGCCATTTATAAAATCAATCATGGCAGACAGAGGGATTCAAAGGAAGTAAAACTTGCTTCTATGTGTTACAGTTTCAAGAAACACCATACTAAGTAGCAATGCCCCCAGTCATTTTCAGTCTTCACTTAAGTATATGTGTTGGTAAAAATTAGGAAATCTCTTAAAAACCTTATCTTAAAACATTTCACATTCATAAAAAGCTTTTAGAATGGCAGTTGATTTTGCATATCATTCACATATTATTATAAAAATGCTTTGGCTTCTTAGTGAAACCAAACAAAACCCACAATGTATATACAGCTGTGGCAATATTTAGACATGTAAGCATCTTAGCTGAATACCAAATGTACACAAGAATCAACACAAAAATGGATTTTACAGTTAACTTTAACGGATGTGATAGTTTAAGAGAGTGGTGACTTCCAGGGTCATACCCCAAGCATTGGCATCAAGTGATTTCAGTGGTTGTCACAATTATGGCCAGTTCAAAAGTTAACAGGAAGGTCGGACTACACTTTTAGATCGAAAATGTAAAGACCATTTTCTGAGTTTGGGATTGAAATGCTAGACATGATATCACTATGAAGTTGGCTTCAAAGTCTGCTAATTAGACCATTTTTCTTAAAACCTGGTTTCTTCTTATGCAACCTAATAGAATTGGTTGTTCTTTTAGAGTAAAAGTTTTATATACACTGAAAACCTCTGGTAAACTGATAATAAAAACAAATATGCAGATAGCAAAATATGCACTCTGAAAATAAATCAATGAGTGAAAATGGAAGATTTCCTCTACAGTTTGGCTTTGGTTTATTTCCTGCTCCAGGGAGTATGGTAAAGGGCAGCTTGTGTTTTTAGGGTGGAAACTGTTTTCTGGTTTATGCTAATTTGTTGCTAGTGCTGAAGGTTGCTTATTTTATTAGTTTTAGGTGATACAAGTTCACAGATTTATGAAAAGATTCTCTCTGTTTAGCTGTAGTCATGTTCATTTCAGTTCTCCTTTTTCCATTTATTTATTTTTTCTTCCTGGTACTGGCAATTGAACCCAGCAGCACTCTACCACTGAGCTAAATACCCAGACCTTTTTATTTTTTATTTGGAGACAGAGTCTTGCTAATTTTTTGAGGCTGTCCTTGAATTTTCAATACTCCTGCTTCAGCCTCTGAGCTGCTTGGATTATAGACATGTGCCACAGTGCCCAGCTGGTTTCCATATTCTTTTTTTATTTTTCCCCATACCAGGGATTGAACCTGGGGGGTGCTTAACCACTGAGACAAATCCCCAACCCTGTTTTAAAATTTTATTGAGAGATAGGGTCTTGCTAAGTTTCTTAGGGTCTATCTAAATTGCTGAGGTTGGCTTTGAACTTGTGATCCTCCTGCCTCAGCCTCCTGAGTTGCGGGGATTACATTGTGTACCACCATGCCTGGCTTGTTTTCTGTAATTTTGTTGAGGGAAGTAGTGACAGATGTCATGCTCATGACCACTGTGGAAGTATGAACCACTTTTTAAATAAAACATTGTTAGTATCAGTGAAATCATTTTTTAACTACTGCTTTGCTGCACTATCCTGAAAACCCTCCTCTCTCCCAATCTCCTGGACTGGAAGAGCAGGTAAGGTGACAAATTTCTTGGATCTGAATACTAAACTGGGCTAGTTGGTGCCTGGATTCTGGGGCAGCTGTTTTCCTCTACACAGAGATGCTGTGATTACCAAGGTGATCAGGAGTTGTATTCCACATGAGGAGCTACATGAGGATCACCTAAGTTCTCTCAAGGGAGAAAAGCTAGGGTTCAGGCTACCTAGTCTTGTCTATGGCTCTGCCCAAAGAGAAAAGTTTGATAGTGTGCTACAACATAATCCTAGTGGGACCAATCATTTGTTTGCTATATCTCTGGACACTGGAAAGAGGGAGCAGGGCCAGGAGAGCAGTGGAGAAAGGAACAGGTGGAGAAGAGCAAAAAGAGCTTAGTGTGCACGCACTGCACTCCACACACCATGTTCAGTCTTACAGCTGCTCTGAGAAACAGCGAGCTCCATTTCATTGGTGAGGATGCTGAAGCAAATAGCAGCTACTTGCCAGACTCATTCAGTCCATGGTTGGTTTTCTGTTGTCTGCAGGCCTCCTGCATGCTTTCTACTACAGGGTGCAGAGATCCAGGGAAGAATAGGAAAAGAGAAATTTTAAACAAAACGAACAGAACAAAACAAAAATCCAAACTGGGAGAGAGCTGTGAAATGCTGCCAATGGCCATCCAATCTGCAGGAGGGACATCACCCAGAAAGACTACGGACCAGATGAACCTTGGCATTGTTCCACCATTTTTTCCAGTTTCTGGGCCACATGGCTCCATATTTGCCATTTCAGGAAGGTCCTAGTCTTAGGAAGCTACAGTGGACCCTCCATATCCTCAGGTTCCACATCTGTGGATTTAATGAATGGTGAATTGAAATGTGTGTGTGCGAGAGTGTGTACATGTACTATAATGCGCGTGCACACACACTTCAATGTTTAGAAATGAATGTGCTGGGGATTGAACCCGGGGTGTGTAATCACTGAGCCACATGCCCCAGCTCTTTTTTATATTTTAATTAGAGATAGGGTCTCACTGAGTTGCTCAGGGCCTCAGTAAGTTGCTGAGGCTGGCTTTGAACTTGCAATCCTCCTGTCACAGCCTCCTGAGCCACTGGGATTACAGGCATGCACCACCACACCTGGCTATATCACAGATTTGAGTATCCAGGAATTTTGCTATCTAATAGATACCAAATGGATACTGAGGGATGATCATATCTGATAAATTCTCAATTCTTCCAGGAATGTTATTACTTATTTAGTTTTATTTTTGTTATTTATTTTTGCAGCAGTGGGGGATGGAACCCAGGGCCTCATACATGCCAAGTAAGCGCTCTACCAAGTGAGCTACACCCCCAACCCCTGAAATTACTATTTAATAGGAAAATATTAGCAAAAGCCCAAGACAAGTTCTGTAAAAATACACTCGAGAAGAAAGCATTTATTTGTTTAGTGTTCCAGCTTTTAGGTTAACCTTATAAGCGGGAGGTCTGGGTTTCTTTGCAGAAACAAGTTTCTTGAGTCTTGTTTTCAGTTTCCACAATATTCCCTTTTATGTTCCTGACACTGCTGCCTTTCACTTGGGTGGAAGGGAGGAATTCCTTCCTGGGAGACAGCCCTACCCTATCTCTGTCAGCTCTCTGGCTTGAAGGTCTTCAAAGATGTTTTGATTTTCAGTAGTAAAAACGTCAAAACTTCATTCTAAATTTACCACTACAAGCAGGCCCATCAGCTATATGGATCTACCACAGTCTACCCTGACACACTGAGCAGATGGCTTTGCTAAAAAAAAAAAAAAAAAAAAAAAGACATGATGACAAGAGCAAAATTTATCTATGGAAGGAACAACATCAGTATTTGTTGTCACAATGTTTTAAAAATGTTAACTTTATCTGGGGGATTTCTGGATATACTGCATGTCATGTTATGGAAAATAGATTTTTGTTTTTTGGTACTCATTCCCAGCCCTTTTTATTTGAGACAGGGTTCTGTGTTGCTAAGGGCCTCATTAAGTTGCTGAGTCTGGCCTTGGACTTGTGATCTCCTGCCTCAGCCTCTGGAGTTGCTGGGATTATAGGCATGCACTACCACAACCAATTATTTTGTTTATACTTGACGAATCTTTTCCTTTGGTGTATCAGGGACCATGAGGCCACAGGAAACATGACTTTGGATATGACAATTGTCCAAAGTTCCCTGCTCTGATGGGATTGTGACTCAGGAGCCATTACTGATGAACCAAAAAGGTCATTTAAAAATATCTAAGCAGGGGTCTGGGGTGGTGGCTCAGTGGTAGAGGCTCAGTGGTAGAGTGCTTGCCTAGCATGTGTGAGGCACTGGGTTCAATTCTCAGCACCAAATATAAATAAATAAAGTTCTATCAACAACTAAAAACATAAAGTTTAATTTAAAAAAATTATCTAAACAAAATGGAATGACAAGTAGGAAAAAGGAAGAGAACTTCCACATGGCCACGGGAGGTTTTGTTTATAAAATCAACACTGTCCATTATGGACACATAGATAGGTTTTCCTGGCAGCTCTCATAAGCTTCTCTTTGACTGCCTGACTGAAGTCCCCTTCATCTCTACGCAAGGTGGAAGTGTAGGAGAAAACGGGCTTGGAGAGCTCATGTTATCATTCAACCCATTTCCTTAGGCTCATCTGTTCAGATTTTTGTTTTTCTTTTTCTTTTTTTGGTATCAGGGATTGAAACCAGGGGCACTTAACCATGGAGACATATTCCTAGCCCCTTTTATGTTTTATTTTAAGACAGGTCTTGTTAAATTGCTCAGGGCCTCACTAAGTTGCTGAGGCTGGCTTTAAACTCACATCCTCCTGCCACAACCTCCCCAGCCACTGGAATGACAGGCGTGTGCCACCGGGCCTGGCTGGTTCCTATTTTTAAAGAACTGAGGCTTTTCCTGTAGAGTCAAACTTCATTTTTTCTTAGGGCTTTAAAAGAATTTGATGTCATTTTGGAGTCTGGGAGTCTCACCTACAAGGCATCAGCAGGGTGCCTTTGAGGGGAGCCTCATCACAGAACATACCCACTATCAGTAGCCACGGCTTAGAGCAACCTCCCTCAGCAGCTTCCCATCTTGTCTGGCTCTGAGGCTGTTTCCCAGAATACCCAGCGCTTCCCGGAAGTCTGAATGCTTCCTGCTGATTGGACAAAGAGCTCTCAGGGGCTGGACTTCCTCCCCTCCAAGAAATGGCTGCCTGAGGGAGGTGAGAGCAATTCTGACGCAGGCCTCAATTGAGTTCTCCACTTACCCTGATAAGGGGGTCCTCTGATTCTACATGTGGAAGTATATGCAACTCCACCCACCCTGCCACCTTCTCTCAGCTCCAGTTTTAAGACAGAAAATCCCTTTTAAAAAGATTACTTTGAAGATTCTGTTCTAGAATTCTTTCCATGGATTTTTTTTTTTTCCTCCACGTCATTGCTCCAACTATCTCCCCTTCCCCCCAAATGGCTTGGAACTAATCTAAAATTAGAGGTGAGAGTTAATCAGTATTAATGATAAGACTTTGCAGTTATTTTCTTCAAAATAATAAACATGATATAAAATAGAAAACATATTATTATAAAACTAATAGATAATAATTAATTAATGATTAATTTCTTTCCTGTTCAAATCTTCATTGCAAAATATTTGAACCCTGTTGTGTTTTTGTTGAAGTACAATTTTAAGCCTTTCAAATGACATCTCGCTTTTAACCTTACCATGACTGTGATCAACGTGGCTTTTTCTTTAGGCTCAATGAAGGTGAAAGATGCGGAAGGAGGCACCCCTGCTTTAGAGAGAGGGAAGATACCAAACTACTTGACAAATTCTCCATAGGAAATACCAAGTGGAATCTTTGTTGACTTTTATGATTTCCAGAGGTTTTTTTTTTTTTTTTTTAAGAAAAGAACACCTACCTAAAACTTGAATGCTATTTTTACAGTTCTAGAGTAATCCAAAACAGTCATTTTTAAAGTAAAGAGGTTTCATTTTTGGCAATGGCTGCCTTCCACAGATGTGCATGCTCCTTGACAAGATCAGAGAATCAGGAAGCTGCCTTCCACAGACATAGAGTACAGAATAGAGTAATATAGGAATTGAGTAAGTACAGTAATTAGCTGAGCAGTTAGCCTGAGGTTTGATAGCTCATCCAGAGATAGTGCTAGACACACATTCCACTGAGCATGCTCGCCGGAGTCTCACATTCTAGAAGCACTGAGAATGCATGCACTGAATACACACACCCCATCCCCAAAACTGTGCCCCAAACCACTGCTGCACACATATATTCTACACAGTTATAACACAGCATGCTCCCAAGCCTTTAAGCTTTGACACCCTCAGCCAATAAGCTGCCAAAAAGATGCTTAAGCAGCAAGTTGCCCTGACCTCTACTAACCAGGGACTCTTTCTTTAAATCCTCAGGGACTTGGAAAAGGTCAAGAGGGAGGCAGCCAGAGGCTGTGGGGCATTTCTCTGGGAAGTCATATCACTCCCTGCTCTTATTTTTCCTTAATCTAATGTTCTCTTGGCTTTCTGACATTTTATTTATTTATTTAGGTACCAGGGATTGAACCCAGGGGCGCTTAACCACTGAGCCACATCCCCAGCCCGCTCCCTTTTTATACAGAGTCTCCTGTTTTTTTAAAAAACATAATAATTGGTTTGTTTTTATGTTCTTTTGTTGCAAGTGGAATACTGTGCTTAATCCAAGCAGGCAAAGTAAAGCTATGACTTCAAAGCTGTTCCTTGATAAAACATTAAAACAGCCCAGGGTGGACCAACTGTTATCTGCAATTCTACAGATAATTAACAAATGCGGAGCTGAAGTTGCCACTGGGAGTTTGTGTGGGCAAGGTCAGTTCTTGCTCCTGCTAGATTTCCAGGACTCTTCCAGTAGGCAGACAATAGGAGAGTCTTTCAATAAAATTCCATTTTTATGTACAGAGAGAACTTGAATTTCTGCTTGGCCTAGCAGAAACAAGCTCTCTCTCTATCCTCATCTCTTTCTACCTTGAAACACCACTACCTGTACCTCCTTTTCCTTCTCCTTCTCCCCACCATTTTTTTTTTTTTTAATGGTGCAAGGGGTAGAACCAGAGCCTCTCACATGCTAAGTGTGGGCTGTGCCACTGAATGACATCCCCATCCCTCATAGTATTTTTTAGTCTAGAGCATCAGCACATTTTCTGCCATGAATGTAAAAATATTGCCTTTGCAACTTGATTTTGTAGACTGTGATGGTACTCCACTTTGGATTTGTGGGTTCCATGAATACATTGCTGAGCTCTTCTCTCATCTTTCAACCTTCAAACTTCAGCACCCAGAATCCCTTGGCTTGAGTCTAGCCATTGGCTTCAGCACGTCAACCCCTTTGCAGGTTTTCCACTCCCCATTTCCATGGGCTGCCCGGCAATTCATCAAGGTATATCTCCCTTCAAGTTAGAAAACTCACCCGAAAGCCCCCACCTCTTCCAAGCAGCCTTCCCTGATTAAGCGAGGATGAAGACACCCCTAAAGCATGCGCAATACACTCCTGATAAACAAGAAAACACACACACACACATACACATACACACACGCACACGCACACATGCACGCGCGCGCACACACACACACAACACGCATATACCAAAACAAACACAGAAACTCACAGAAAGAGGAAATTACACATTTTCTGCCTTTCTGATTGTAAAATCCCCAGGAAGATAAGGAGACCAATTGTATTTCAATAACCAATTAATTATTGCAGATAATGAGATATTTTTCCAGTTTGGGGGATTATTCAGCAAAATGCCCTGATGTGTGGTCAGTTTCCTGCTTTCTTGAAATCCCTCTTCCTCCTCAACTTCTCTAGTGCATCGGTAAAGGGAACTGCCACTCACCAACTAGACAACACTTGTTTTGTGGATCAACTGCCCAGAAAAACCAATCCTGAGATTAGCAAATGCCCTCACTATCTAGTTTTCTTATTGTGAAGCCTTAACAATGCTTGCACATATTTTCTGGAAAATATGTCTGTTACATGGGAATAAAGGGCCAAGGCTTTCCTAGACAAGGAAGGCCTGGCTGAAAGGGCCAGGGCAAAGCTTCCTGATATAACTCTACATTCAGCCTCCAATAAGGCCACTGGAGAGCCAGGGTGTCCCTGAGGAGCACTGGATCAGAGGCTATCACACAAGGGAATACAAATAGACATATATGCTTTCAAAATGCCACCACCCTCTTAGGGCAGTGTTAACGCCACTTGTGGAAGGCCAAGAGACTTGTGGCATAACATGACCAGAACGAGGAGAAACACAGATGGAATGGCGACAGTTGGCAATTCGAACATGGCGTCAAACACCACTGCCACGGAAGCTTGCTAGCTACAGGCCACGTTGTGCAACCTTGAAGCAAAACATTATCGATTTTGTGGTTGTAAAAACGTACCTTCAACTGCAGAACTCAGTTTTATGACACCTTGAATAAAAACAAAAAGCGGTAGTTATATAATGGACCCAAATTGCTTTTTCTCCACTCTTTGCATGATACACACGTACATCAGAACTGGATTTTTCGTTGGCCTTTTTTTTTCTTTTTTTTTGGTACTGGGGATTGAACCCAGGGGTGCTTAACCACTGAGCCATATCCTCAGGCCCCACCTTTTTTTCCATGTTTTGAGACAGGAACTCACTAAGTTGCTTAGGGCCTCACTAAGTTGTTGAGGCTGGATTTGAATTTGCGATCCTCCTGCCTCAGCCTCCCAAACCACAGCATGTGTCACCACACCTAGCTTGAGATCTTAGTTGAACAACTATCTATCTCACAAATTATTTTTTTTTTTTCTCCTTGGTTAGAACACATAGCTGTCTTCATTGTCCTACTAAAACCATTTGGGGGAATTTTTCATTGAATAAGGGATCTGGTATATTTGTGGATAAGACACAGGCCTTGATTATTTCTGTGTATTATTTCTGGGTTATGGATTTATAAAACTCACACAGTAGGAAACCAGGGTCTGATACTTCCAATTTAACACTAGGTATAGAGATATCTGTGCACCTTGAGATTTTAATTTTTTTCAATTAAAATCTCTATCAGTTTGTGATGAAATATGTATCAGGTGATTAAAAACCATTGTGCAAGCCAGGCATGATGGCACACGCCAGTGATCCCAGTGGCTCTGGAGGCTGACGCAAGAGGATCGCAAGTTCAAAACCAGCCTCAGCAAAAGCAAGGCATTTTTAAGCAACTCATTGAGACCCTGTCTCCAAATAAAATACAAAATAGGATTGGGGATGTGGCTCTCTGGTTGAGTGTCCCTGAGTTCAACCCCCCCCCCCACCTAAGAAAAACAAAACAAAACAAAAAAAACCATGGTGCAATCTTGTAATTTCCTTCACTGGGGTGGTTGGATTAGAAGCCATTTTTTTGGATGGAGGGGTTCAACTTTTGGCTCCCTGCAAATTAGATAGTGATCAGTCTACCTGAGCAGGTCAAGTTATTCATGAAGCAAGTAAATATTACCCTTGACTTGACCGTCATGTGCCTTGGAGAATCATGTGCCTTGTCAATGAATTTAAAGGCAAAAATACTAAGCTAAGGTGAATTACAGGTGGTGCAATAATTTTATTGAAAAAACACTTTTTGTAAGTCATAGCCATAAATAAATAATGTTCTTCAGTTTCTATGCCATAGCCATGATTCTTTAGGCTCAGTAGACATGTCTGTAGTATCATTTTGTTGAAATTCTGGTTCTTTCCAGCTGGAGGAATTTCTAATTTAAATGGCAACAAAACATTTTAACACCACTAAACCAAATCAGTACCAGCAAGAATACACACTGACTTTAGCAGATTATGTTCATATAAAGGCAATTTTGCTATTCATTATGACTTCCTAAAAAAGCTGCTTTTAATTTACCTGCTGAACTTCATCTTTCTTGTAGAGCTGATGCTGCCTGGTTAATGTCTAACAAGGGCCTTCCCAGAGGAAAAAGTGTGCACCTCTGTGTACATATGTTGATTATAAGTTTTCCTAGAGCATATAATCCACAAATAATAGTAAATCGTAAAATGTAATTTTTTTTTTTTTTTTTTTGGTACTGGGAATTGGATCCAGGATCACTCAACCACTGAGCCACATCCTAATCTTATTTTGTATTACATACTTTTTTTTTTTGTCTTGGTATCAAGGATTTGAACCCATGGTGTGTAACTGCTGAGCCACATTTCTAAGCCACCCTCCTCCCTGCTTTTTATGTTTTATTTTGAGATAGGGTCTTGCTAAGTTGTACGGTCTCACTAAGTTGCTGAGGCTGGCTTAGAACTTGTGATCCTCCTGCCTTGGTCTCCTGGGCCACCAGGATTACAGGTATGTGCCATCACACCTGGCTATTACATACATTTTTTATGTTAATTATATTACTTTTTTGGAGGGGGGTACTGGGTTTGAACACAGGGTGCTTTGCCTCTGAGCTACAATCCCCAGACCTTTTCAAATTATTTTTAAAATTTTGAGACGCGATATCTTTAAATTGCTGAGGCTGCCCTCAAACTTGCAATCTTCCTTCCTCAGTCTCCTAAATTGCTGGGATTACAAGTGTTCACCAGTTTGCCTGGCAATTTTCATTGCATATTTTATGCAATCTACTGTTATTCTGTTCTTCATCTATATATAAATTATTTTTTTCAATTAAAATCTCTATCAGCTTCAAGACTATGTAAATTTCCTCACCATGAATACCCCTCCCTGAACGTGGAGCTGTCAAGAGAAATGCACCAGCCACAGAGCTGTGTAGCCCTTACACCACACAGGCACAGCAAATGTAAAGAATGTGAAGAGTAGGCTGGTCTTGGTACTGGAGGTAGTGGCGTATGCCTATAATCCCAGCCAGTTGGGAAACTGAGGCAGAAAGATCACTAGTATGAGACCAGACTCAGCAATGTAGTGAGGTCCAGTATCCAAAAAAAAAAAAAAAAAAAAAAAAAAAGGTAGTGAAGTGAAAGAAAAAGTAGTCAAGACATTGGGAAGTAAAAAGTCCTACATTTTTACTTATCTGGTTTTGCTTGGCTTCGGAGCTGAGGAACTGAACACAGTGCCTGAGCATGCAAAGTTCACATTCTACCATTGAGCTACATCCTTAGCCCTTATCTTTTAAACAATATAATTCATTGTAAGAGTACACAATATAATTGTTATCAATGAGCTCAAGTTTGTATGAGCCAGTTTTAGGGTACCACTATCATAACTGATGTTTCTTCCTATTCAGGCCCAGGAAATAAAATCTTGAACTTCAGAATACTGAAATGGGGTCATGAAAGGGGTTCTAATTAAATTGAAGAAGCCAAATGGGGGTAAATTTGGCACTTGCTATTATTTTGCAGTAATTCCAAAAGCTCCTAAAACTATCATACACAAATATATATATATATATATATATACTGTGTATACTCCACCCTTTAAGTAGAAGTCATTGATAATCAAGTAAGAATAAGACTAAAGGGATCTGACTTTTTTTGGGGTGAGGGTGGGGGTGGTTACTGAGGATTTAATCCGGGGCACTTTGCCACTGAGCTGCATCCCCAGCTCAAGGTCTCACTAAGTTTTAAGGCCTCACTAAGTTGTTGAGGCTGGCTTCAAACTTGTGATCCTCCTGCCTCATCCTTCCAAATCACTGGGATTAGAGGCATACACCACAATGCCTGTGGTGGGATTTGAATTTTTTTTAGCAGGCAAAAGGCAAAATCAGATCTGAGTAACATACTTATTGAAGAAATGATCCACTATCTTTTCAAATTGTTGAATCTTTATGTTTAGAACATTAATTTTCTTCTAGTCATATTCATTTTGTGTATAACCATGAAATAACCATATTCATGTTTTTTAAATTTAATTTTTAGTTACAAGTGGACACAATATTTTCATATTTATATTTATGTGGTGCTGAGGATTGAACCCAGTGCCTCATGCATTCTAGGCAAGCGCTCTACCTCTGAGCCACAACACTGGCCCCCATATTCATATTTGTGTATAACCATTTATGTGTATTACCATGATTTTGTATATTAACCTTGACTCTCAAATGAAAACATGTACTCTCATTGGTGTGTAGAAAAGGGCTCTAGGAGGGACATCTACGTGAATTCTTACAGGAGATGAAGGTAGTGGTGGAAGGAAGCCCAATAGTGCACTTATTGATTTAGGAGCACAAAGGTTAATTTAAAAAGCAAACAATAGTCTGATTCTAGAACTCTCATTGTAATCATTATTTTAATAAAAGCATTAATGATTCATTAACTTTATATGGACATTTCTTATTTTTTTAACCCAATTTAAATGCTTCTTTATAATAGGATAGGCCTTTATGTTGCAAACTAATTTTATTATAGTAAAAATCTAAAATTAGCTAAATCTAGTCATATAGCTAATGTTAACATTACATATAAACAATTATAGAATGACAGGAAAAGATAACTTTTGCCTTAAAGTGTGAATATCTTGAAAATTTGGAATGTTAAGAAGTGATTGGTGTTGATATTTAAAAGCTACACATGATACTGCTGATTTCTAGGACACAAAGCAGACAGTACTGTTGAGTGGCTGATGTTGACATTGCCTGTAATTAAGGATAAACCATAACATACATATATAATATAAATATATATATATATATACACACACACACACAAAATGGTCCTACCAACCCCCTCACCGAAGTCTTCATATTGAGCTGAAGAAAAACAAGAAAAGATAAAAAGATAAAGGAACTTAACTGTTCTTCCCTGAATTTGATATCTTCAATACGTTCAATAAGCTCCAACCTTGTCCCCAACACAAATTCAATAATGAAGACAAAGTTTTGAGAAAAAGGAAAAAGAAGTTTTATTGCTTTGCCAGCAAAGGAGAAACACAGGGGACTCCTGACTCAGAGGTTGTGATTCTGCCCATCAAGCGGAACAAAGAGGTGATTTGAAGGCTGCATTCTAGGTGTGCCCCATAGGAGGGAGGAGGGGAGTTGAAATTCATTTGCTAATTTGGGAGTGAGAGATGAGGGAAAAACACATCCATTTTTTAAAAAGCCTCTGTAGCAGAGCAGCAAGGGTTGTATTCAAACCATGAAGTGGACCACTATTACAAATATGGCAAAATTCCTGACTTTGCAGACATTTGTGTACCTTTTGTTTATTATCTTCTTGAAAGTCAGAAGCAATCGCTAGCCAGGTGTGTTTTCTGAAACGGTTCTGCATTTCCAAAACTATTATGACCTCTTTCCTAGTATTTTCCCCTAATATTTCCTTCCCTCCTTCCTTCCTTCCTTTCTTTCTGTGCTGCAGATTAAACCCAGGGCCTCTCACATACCAGGCAAATGTTTTACCACTGGTGAATTTCAATAGATCTAAAAGAATTCAAAAGAGAAAGGGTTAGGTTAAAATAATTCATGTTGAAATATGAATATCTAGGGCTAAGACCCTTTAATGACATCCCACTGTTGTTAAAATATTGAGCAAATTTCTTTCTTTTTGTTACCTGGGATTGAACCCTGGGGTATTCAACCACTGAGCCACATCCTCTGCCTTTTTTATTTTATTTATTTATTTTAATATTTATTTTTTAATTTTAGGGGGAGACAATATCTTTATTTTATTTTTATGTGATGCTGAGGATTGAACCCAGTGCTTCATGCATGCAAAGCGAGCACTCTTCCACTGAGCCACAACCCCAGCTCCCATTTTTATTTTTTATTTTAAGACAGTATCTTATTAAGTTGTTTAGGGTCTCACTAAATTGCTGAGGCTGGCTTTGAACTTATGATCCTCCTGCCCCAGCCTCCTGAGTTGCTGGGATTACAGGTGTGCACTGCCATGCCGGGCAATACAGAGCAAATTTCTAATCCTGGTCAAGGAGGCCCCACGTGACATGTTCCTACCTATTTCTGTACTAGTTTACTTAATCTCACATGATGCTTTAGCCATATGGTCTCCTCTCTGTGCTTTGCAATGTTAGATCCTTTCTGCCGCCAGCTATCCAGGGCTCCCTCCAGTTAAATATTCTCCCCAAATCTGTAGAATCTTTCTATAATCAGCTCATTTTCTTCATTCAGACTTGAATTCAAATGCTACATCCTTAGAGAGTCCTTCCTGATTACTTTATTTAGAGCTGCCCCCAGAGATTACCCTCTGTCCTATCTCTTGGTCATTTAGTGGGAGTTACTTCTATTTGAAACTATTTTAGGGATAGTGATATAGCTGAGTTGGTAGATTGTTTGCCTCACATGCAAACAAGGCTCTGGGTTCAATAAAACAAACAAACTACTTCATCAATTCAGCTTTTGGTTCCTAGTTTACAACTGTCTTCCTCATTAGAATATAGGCAGAGTAAAAGTAGGGACCTGTTTTGTCTGCTACTGTAATTTCCTTTTAATGAATGAAGAAGTGACCATTCCCATCAAATAAATTTCAAGTATGCTCTTGAAATTGTGGCCACTATTCTACAGAGTGCTTGGATCTCACTGTAATGACTACTGTCTTTCTACTCAGAGGCTGGTCTTTTTTTTTTTTTTTTTTGGTACCAGCTATTGAATCCAGGGATGTTTAACCAGTGAGCCACATCCCCAGCCCTTTTTATTTTTTATTTAGAGACAGAGTCTTGCTGAGTTGCTTAGGGTCTTGCTAAGTTGTTGAGGCTGGCTTTGAATTTGTGATCCTCCTGCCTTAGCTTCCTGAGCTGCTGGGATTAGAGGTGTAGTACCATCATGGCCAGCACTCAGAATGCTGGTCTTTATGGGGGTTAGTAAAGATCGATGTATGGAGATAACATATGTAAACTGCAATAGATATTTAGGTGTTTCAGAAATGCATTATAAGCAAAGTCGCCAAGGATTTTTATCAGCTATTTGGAAGTGAGATTGTGTTCTAAATGAATATCAAGAAATATTAGCTAATCAATTTTATGTACAACTATTGATAGAATCCGTATTTCTCTTGTTTCTACTGTCATAATCCTGGGCCAAATAATTATTTGAGGCTGGCTTAGAACTCATGATCCTCCTGTACCTCATCTGTATGAGGAGGTACAGATAGAGAAAGAAGGTCTCACAAGGCGTGGTGGTACATACCTGTAATCCCAGTGGCTCGGGAGGCTGAGGCAGGAGGATCATGAATTCAAAGCCAGCCTCAGCAAAAAGCAAGATGCTAAGCAACTCAGCGAGACCCTGTTTCTATAAAAATACAAAAATAGGGCTGGGGATGTGGCTCAGTGGTTGAGTGCCTCTGAGTTCAATCCCTGGTGCCCTCTTCCTCTGCCCCCACCCCCCACCCCCCCAAAAAAGAGACAGAAGTTCTCAAAAAAAACTATTCAATTTTAAAATATCCTTCTTCTCATTTCCCTACTGCAGTTGTAGTGACCTTTCAGTAAGGTCATGAATGTTCTCCACCCCTTAAAACTTTTATGTGACTTTTCATTGTTTTTCAGGCCTAAAGTGACCTGCAAAGCTCTTTAGGATGTCAACTAAAGCAGAATAAAAACAGCCATAAATTCCTCCACACTCTTCCCATTGAGAGGTGGAAACTATGCCCCTCCCATTGAAACAGCAGGCTTTGTGACTGCTCTGAGCATCAGAATACAGAGGGTGTGACACTCCCAGTTTTGTGCCCAGCCTTCCTGTAATGACAGTTCTTGTTTCCTGTCTTAGGGAGGTTAGAAGTCCTGTGATTCAGTGAGGCAGAGGCCATGTGCCGATGCTGCAGTGAACAGTGGCAGAGCCTCTGCTTTCAGTAAGGCAGAGAGCAGGAGCTGTGAGGCCATAGGAGATGATCAGTGGAGGCTGGGAGGCTGGAGAGGAAATTGTCATTGGAAGCTGGAGAAAAGGCAACCTTTTTATGGAGTGGCAGGAAATTTGGCAGCATTATCACCTGTAGTCACATGGAAAATTAAAAATATACCTAATATGCTCATAGCTTCTATTTACTTTTATTTGTATGTGATGCTGTTGATCTAATCCATGGCCTCGATGATACTAGGCCAAGTGCTATACCACTCCTCTACATCTCCAGCCCCAGATCATCAATTTTAGTTAAGAGGTAGCCAAGCAGAATGATTTAAATACCATTACAAAACAAAACAAAACAAAAGCAAAAACAAACAAAAAAACAAACAACAACAACAACAACAAAAACAACCTATATATAGACTGTAGGAAGAGAAAAATAGGTCAAAAAAAGAACCTCTCAAGCTGGCATGGTGGTACACACTTACAATCCCAGTTACTGGGGAGGCTGAGTCAGAAGAATCACAAGTTCAAGACCAGCCTGGCCAGCACAGAGAAACTCTGTCTCAAAATAAAAATTTAAAAAAGGGCTGAGGCAGGAGGAATGTAAGACCATTAGCAACTTAGTGAGGCCCGAAGTAACTTAGTCAGACCCTGTCTCAAAAGACTGGGGATGTATCTCAGTAGTAAAGTGCCTCTGGGTTTAATCTCCAGCACCAAAACCAAAAACCAAAAACCTACCAACCAAACAGACAACAAACAAACAAACAAACAAACAACAAAACCCCCCAAAGAACATGGGTCTCAAACTTGAGTTTGGGATGAGGTTTTTGAGATCTTGATAAGGATATGTGTAGGTGTGTGTGAAGCAGGTGTAGTTGGCCCTGGAGAGCATGTAAATATCTATGTGCAGAGGAGGAACTGTGGCTGACTCTTCTCATCGAGAGTCAGCATCTTTGTTTTCCCCCTTGGTGTGGGTAGGCTTTGTTGACTGCTGTGACCAACAGAATGCAGAGTGATGCTCTGCCACTATCTGCCACCATCTGGGCCTAGACCTTAAGACTTCCTGTCTCTTGGGACATTTTCTCTGACATGTTAGAATTCTTGAAGCCACAGGCTGGAGGGGATACCTGTAGGTACTATAGTCAATAGTTACTGCTGAGCCCATATTCCCAGTCCTTGAAACCAAGGTGCCAGGAGCATGAATAATGTCATTGTGGAGGCCTGAGATCAGTCCGGCTGTGATGATTAGCTGGTGTGTCAACTTGGCTGGTCATAGGGTGACCAGATATTTGATCAAAAATGATTCTGGGTGTGTCTGTGATAATGTTTCTGGATGAGATTAATATTTGAATCAGTAGATTCAAAAATAGAATAAAGCAGATTGTCCTCCCTAATGTGGGTAGGCCTCATCCGAATGGAAGACCTGAAAAGAACAGAAATGCCTCTGAGCAGGGACAACTCTCTCCCTCTGCTGGTTTCTTGCCTTTGGACTTGGACTACAGCCTATACTAGTGTTCTCCTGGTCTTCTAGTTTTATGACCTTTGGACTCAGATTGGAACTGTACTACTGGCTCTCCTGGGGCTCCAGCTAGCTCTTTGCCTGCAGATGGGACTTCTCAATTTCCATAATCAGTGATAAATTTTAAAAAATTATATATGTATATGTATATATATATATGTGTGTGTGTGTGTATGAGAGAGAGAGAGAGAGAGAGAGAGAGAGAGAGAGAGAGAGAGAGAGAGAGAGAAAGGAGGTTCTAGAGAACCTTGACAAATACCTCAACTTCTAGCTGAAAAGAGAACACAAGAATCATCCCCAGCTCAATTTTGCCTAAATACCTCATGCAAATTTATGTGGTATGATTTTTTTTTTTTTTTAAATATTGCTGGAGATCAGAACCAGGGCCTCTTGCATGTAAGGCAAGAGCTATGCCACTGAACTACACTCCAAACCTCCAAATAGCTGCTTTTAAGCTGCTACACTTTGAGATAATGGTAGCTAGTATCAGATAAATCAAAGGGTCAGTGGACTTGGTGGTGCACGCCTGTAATCCACAGTGATTCAGGAGGCTGAGGCAGGGTATCACAAGTTTGAGGTCAGCTTCAACTGCTTAGCAAGGCTCTAAGCAACTTAGCGAGACCCTGTCCTGAAATAAAAATAAAAAGGGCTGGGGATGTGGTTAGTGGTAAAGCTCCCCTGGATTCAGTTCCCAGGACCTAAATAAATAAATAAATAAAATGAAAAAGTCAACTGTGCCTAAATTTTCTGACTTCACATAACTCGGCCCTTAGCTTTTGGTGCTCTGGGCACACCACCCTTTCAGTTCTCTGAATAATAACCTGTACCTTCTCTCACCCTTCTTCACTGATCCTTTAGCTCTTATATGTGAGGATTTTCTCAGGAAAGTTCTCCAGGGACCTCTAGACTACTTCCTTCTTTACAGTACGTTCTCCCACAAATTACCTCAGAGTAATCATCTCTGATTATTTGATTCACACCGGTTTCTACCTCTAGATTGTAAACGCCCTGAGAACAGAGACTCAGACTCTCTTTGATCCTTGCTAAATTCCTGAGTTCGGCACAGTGTCTGGACATAGTAAGTGCTGAATAAATATTTGCTGAGTGGATGAATGAAATATTTGATGCAGCTGATAAGAATCCATTCTCACTGTAGCTGTTAACAACTTGCCACTTGTCTCTCACAGTGTAAAAACTCCTAGCCATTGTAACTGGGGACACAGTGGTACTTACTATTTGGCCCTTATTTCTGTTTTGCTGTTGTCTTTGGAGGCCCTCAAACATGACTAAGGTGCTCATATTCTCCCTTTTTTTGGGGGGACCTTGGAAGTAGAAGAAGCACGAGGGAGCCTCGGGATAAGCAGGTGCAGGAATGCACGGAAGAAAAAAACTCACATTTATGTCTTTGAAGGAAATCTGGGGGCTTTCCTGAGAGTCTTTAAAAAAAAAATTGTGAGTGCTCAAATTGTTTAAAGTATTTCTAAATTGAAGTTTAGGAGTAATTTATTAGATCATGAGCTGTGAGCTGGTTTTCATTCTTTTTTTTAATATTTATTTTCTAGTTTTAGGTCAACACAATTATTTTTATGTGGTGCTGAGGATCGAACCCAGTGCCTCACACATGCTAGGCAAGCTCTCTACCTCTGAGCCACAACCCCAGCCCCCTCCATTCTTTAATACTAGAAAAAAGAACCACGCACCATAGGGTCCTGAGAGTCAGGAAAAACCTACACTTGCCATAACCATGACCTCTGGAATTGTTTTCTTTCACCTTATCTGCTTTTCTATTTAAAAATGCAGTCCTCTACTTACTTAGTCCTGTACGTAGGGAAAATGCAGTTCCATTGGAAAGAGGCTTCCTTAAAACTTTTTTCTGCTCTACTTAATAATTCATCTTTTTTTTCCTGTTAGTGAAATAAGGCCAAGTCTCTATCAGTGTCCTTATACTTCCATATTTCTTTCTTTCTTTCTTTCTTTCTTTCTTTCTTTCTTTCTTTCTTTCTTTCTTTCTTTCTTTCTTTCTTTCTTTCTTTCTTTCTTTCTTTATTTATTTATTGTGCAGTGCTAGAGATTGAACCCAGATTCTTGTGATATATTTATAGAACAACTCAGGGCCTCACACATGCTAGGCAAATGCTCTCTCTCTGAGTTACATGGCCAACTACTTTATTATTTTCTATGGTAATCTCCAAATGGGTCTGTATACAGTAGTTCATTAAATGGGTTTAGTAGGCCTCCAATTGAAGAAAAGAGGCTTTCATCTACCAGTGAGACTCTTGTTCTTTTAAAAGGAAGCAGCCCACAGTAACAGGGCCACTATGCAGATAGACATACTCCACATCATTTCAGCATGCTTACACTCTCTGAGACCAAGCCCATTTCCACCTTGATTTGTCCTCCCTCCCTGAGTGCACAATACCACATTTGTCCCTTTTGAACATGTAACAGATTAAAGAGCTGGGCAGGAGGCAGATGTAGGTACACCTTTGATCTCTCATCCCTAGGGGTTAAGGGAGGGCAGACACCTGGTGGCTGCCAAGCAGGAAACAAAACACAGGCCCCGGCTGGAATTACCTTGACTGAAGCTGCAGCTGTAGCAGCCACAAGGGCAGCTGGAAGCCCTGAATGGGCATAGAGGGAAGAGAGCCCCACTGGTCCGCCAAAGGATGCAAGATAGAAATCCTAAAAATATGATTTTGGCTAGCTGGGGTGGTTAAGTAAAATCATTTGCAAGACAGAAGCCTAGAAAGATCAGGCAGCTGTATTAAGAAAAATAAAAAGTGATTCTTTTGCAAATGATATTGCAAAAATTCCAGCTGTGCACAAATGCTGAAAGGCAGTCTTGATAGTAATTCAGGAAACTTTCGAAGAAAGACTTTTTAAAACACTTCTTTTTCCTTTGCAGAACTTTTAATTTATGGATTTCACCTTTGTACCAGGATACTGTGGATGTTTTTAGTCAAGGTCCCTGTGATTCTTCGGTGAAACTGTATCGCCCCCTGGTGTCTGTGTGTTGCCACTGCGTCATCACCCACTGAAACCCAAGCTGAGTAAGGACGCAGCTTCCGGTTTTATCCCATAGGGAGAAACCTGATAGTATAGGATTGAAGAATATCGTTTTAAACCTCAAACCCAGACCTGGTTTGAAAAAGTTTTGAAATTAAGAACCCTTTCTCTACCCTCAGCAGAATATCCTGGGGTGATGAAGTAGCTCCGAAAAGAAATTGATCAGATTTTAGTCTGCCAAGTTTTAATACAGGAGTGGTCATGGGAGTGACTGTCACACACTTACCCATTTTTCAGAACCAACTCAAGCATCTCACGGGCTGAAAAGCTTTTCCTACTTCTCAGCAGTGGTGTATCCTAGGTAATATTGCTGCTCTCTGTCTTAGCATTTATCTGATTAGAAACATGAGAATGATTTGTTTTTATATCCAATGTGATTAGGTGCTGCCTGGCAGACAATATGTGTCCAGTAAAAATTTGTTGTTTCTTGTTCATATATAACAATCTTGCTATTCACAAAAGGATAGAATCTACTTCCTGATCAACAGGGCTGGTGGCAAGAAAATGTGGTCTTTTTATGGGACTCACAGGTTCCTGAGCCTCTTAAACTGTGCAGGCCCCTCTATCTACCCAGTTTGTTGGGGGGGAATAGATGGAATAACTTAAAACTAGAATATTTCTGGCTGTAACAACTAGGGGTCCATGAAGCTATTTAGATTTTAACTTCCATTACGTCACAAAATGAACCTTTACTCCAGTGAGATGGTGAGTACACTTGTTATCACCAGTGAGATTAGAAATTTCTTTTGGATAGCTATTTCTAGGAGAAAGCATGTTGTTATTGAAGGTACTGTTGCAGATGGACAGGGTCCTTGGTCTCTGAGCTGAGTGACAATGAAAATGAAATACGAGCCGGGTGCAGTGGTGCATGCCTGTAATCCCTGCAGCTCTGGAGGCCGAGGCAGGAGGATTGCAAGTTGAGCCTCAGCAATTTAGCAAGGCCCTAAGTAACTCAAAATAAAATGTTAAAAAAAAGAAAAAGGAATGGGGGACTTCCCAGTGGTTAAACCCCTTTAGGTTCAATCCCAGCACTGAAAATAAATAAACAAATAAATAAATGAAACATGAGGGTCAGGGGAGGTTACTGAGGGGCTGAAACGGTGAATCAAGAGTCAGACCTACCTATGTATTTTAAGAACAGACTTATTCTGAGCTGGATATCATCAGTAGGGAAGAAATAACTAAATTAGAAGAATTTATTGCATTAGGATGGATTAAGAGGTTGATACTATCAGCAAGACAATACCCCCCCAACAAACTGGGTAGATAGAGGGGCCTGCACAGTTTAAGAGGCTCAGGAACCTGTGAGTCCCATCAAAAGACCACATTTTCTTTTTTTTTTTTTTTAGGTTACAGTATTCTCATATTTTGAAGTGTTGGGGCTTAAGCACTCCAGGCAGATGCTCTACCACTGAGCTTCATCCACTGGCTACATCAATACTATTAATAGAAACTTCTTGAAGCCATTTGTTACACTTTCATTTTGTTAAAATAAAGTCTCAAGGAGAAGGCTAGCAGAGTCTAGCACAATTAATGGTTAAGAGCTTGAAATTTGGAGCCAAACTGAATAAATAGGTACAAAGATGATTGACTGTGCCACTTAGTATCCATGTGACCTTGGGAAAGTTACTTAACCTTTCTATGTCTCAGTTTCTCAGCTATCACAATGGGGAGAATAGTAGGTAGGATGAACCATCTGGGGTCTGGTAAATGCTCTGTAAACATTGGTTCATGAGGAGAGCTGTTCAGATTTTCCACTATATGAGATTTTAAAAAATTCTGAATAGGGCTGGGGATGCAGCTTAGTGGCAGAGAGTATGACCAGCATGTGAGAGGCCATGGGTTCAATCCCTAGCACTGTAGAAACAAAACAAAACAAAACAAACAAACAAAAACTGAACTGTTGGAAGAGACAGGTTCCTGCCAAATTCTGTTCTATGAGGCATTACTAAAACCCCCACACTCAAAGGAATGTCCCAGCTAGTGGGGTTTCCCCAAAGCTGGTCTTGTCCCTTAGGCTGGTCTCAGTGCAAATGTGGAATCAAGGACCTCTCTCTTTTATTTACTTTTAATTTTGTTTTTGGTCTGGGGTGCCCTGGGGATTGAACCCAGGGGCACTTTATCACTGAGCTACATCCCCAATTCTTTATATTTTTAAAATTTAAGACAGGATCTTGCTAAGTAGCTTAGGGCCTCGATAAATTGCTGAAGCTGGCTTTGAATTTATAATCCTCCTGCCTCAGCCTACGGAGCTGCTGGGATTACAGGCACGTGCCACTGTGCCCAGCTCTGACACTTTTAGTTGGGGCCTGAGAAAGTTCATTTTTTCCCCCTCCATTCCAGGGCAGATCTCCACCCCAAGGCCAGGTCAGAGCCTGAATGTCCACTAGAGTGGGGGTCAAGGGCAGTCTTCCTTGGCCATACTTTCTTTATTTTACTTTTTATTTTTTTGGTACTGGAGATTGAACCTAGGGGTGCTTTACCTCTGAGCTTACATCTCTAGTCTTTTTATTTAATTTTTGAGACAGGGTCTCACTAAGTTCCTGAGGCTGGCCTCAAACTTGCCTCAGCCTTCTGAGTTGCTGGGATTACAGGCATGTCACTGTGGTCAGCTTTTGGCCCTGGTATCTTTTGAAGTGGTCCTGAATATGCCACTGTGACATAAAAAATATTTGGAACAGAATACATTTGATTATAGGCTATTTTTTTCTTATTTTTTACTTTATCTACTTATATGTAGAACTTCCAAGAGAAGTCAATCCTCATCAATCCCCTGCCTTAGAGTGTCTGCAACCAGGGAAGATTGACTCTAACCTGCAGAGAAGCACACCTAAACAGATGCTGTCACAAAACTATCATATCTCCCATCTATTCTCCTAAAAGCCTATTCATCTTTTATTAATTTATTTTCTCTTAAATGTCCTCCCCTTTCCTTATTAAGAGAATACAAAAGCACTGAATTGGAAGTCTCTTTGAGTCACCTTTTTCTGTGAACTCCCATATGTACCTGAGTACAAATCTTGTTTCTCTTATAAATTTGTCTTTTGAATTTACCCGTCCCAATCCTGAACCTAAGAGGGCAGAGGAAAAGTTTTTCCTGTCTGATGCCTTCTTCTGTGCCCTTGGCCAAATATTAAATCCTGCTGTGGTAAATCTGCTCATGTCCTCAGAATCTGCTGAGCATCTTTCTCCAGAACACTCTCAATTTAAGCAGCTGGATAAACAAGTCCACAGGAACCGGAAACAGAATATTCAGTGTGTTGCTCTTTGTAAAGCCTCTTTGAACAATGGCTGACCAACAGAAGTGTTAGATTAAGTGTTTGTTAAATAAAAGTAAATATTCATTATATTGTACAATCGCAGTCTTTAAGAGAAGACAGTAGAGACTAGCTTCAGGGTTGCAAACCTTCTAGATGTTTTTCTTGCATCTTTAAAATACTGTCTATATGTGGATGGAACAAATGTATACTATTTAAAAAAAAAAAACTAAAAATTTTTATTGTTAGACTAAGACCATCAAAGTGGGATCTTTTAACTAGCTTCTGTCTTTTGAAGTGTAACTGATGATGCATTTTTAAACATGTGCAAGGCATATTCAGGCTTATACAAAATGGGATGAGTGGATGACTAGCGACAAATGGTGCCTATAACCACTAACAATGGTGCAAAATTATACATCCCGTGGGAGCCTGGAAGTATATATTTGTTTCCAAGAAGAGAATAGACTAGAAAATTGGCCCTTCGAATGCAATTTCAAAAGATGTACAAGTATCAGTGAGCTATTTGGGACTCACTGGCAGAGCACACTCCCGCATCCTGTAGATTCCACTGCATTCCAAGCAAACCTGGCAACGTTAACTTCCTGGACAGCTGTTTCTCCCCTGAATTCTTTTTTTTTCCCCTCCTAATTCTTTTTTGGTAGTTGTCAGCTAAATCTTTCTATGATTGCAATATCCACCCTGCAGAAATAAATTCATCTTAAAGGTTTTAATTTTCATTTGGCAATAGATTAGCCAGAATGGTGATTGTCATTCTCCAAGCGTAGGGAGAAGATGCGAGGGTAGAGTCTCTACAAGTGCAAGTAAGTGAGATATAGTAGAATATTTATGAGAAATTTCTAAGTATTTTTTTTTTTTTTGGGTACTGGGGAGTGAATTCAGCGGTGCTCAACCACTGAGCCACATCCCCAGCCCTTTTTTGTATTTTATTTAGACACAGGGTCTCACTGAGTCACTTATGACCTTGCTAAATTGCTGAGGTTAGTTTTGAACTTGTTCTCCTGCCTCAGATTCCTAAACTGCTGGGATTACAGGCTTGTGCCACCTCACCCTGCCTAAGTAATTTCTATTCCATTGTCTCTAAATGTAACATGCTTGTGAACCATATCCTGTAAGTTCATATTTGACAACTATGATGTAAGTAAAATGGATTTTATAAATGTGCCTATAAATCTTCTAACATTAACTTTTCTATAATGAAACACACTGAGATCAAGGTCAACCTGCCAGGTTTTAGTTTATCTGAATCAGAACATGTGACAAAGCTGCTAAGCTCTTGATTGAAAGCATTTAGTAGCCTCTGTTTGCTCTTGGTTAAAATTTGAAGACCTTTAATGTGGTGGACAATATTCTGGTTTCTGGCCCTCATTACTCTTAGTTTTATCTGCAACCACTCTCATACCTTCTAAACAGCTACTCTAGGCTTGAGTTCCTTCACTTTTAATTCTCATTCCTGCCTTAGGCCTTTGCTCTTTGTTGCTCTCTATCTGGAACTCAAGGAAGACCTCCTAGAGGAAGAGGTGATTTGTTTTCCCTGACAACATGGCTCGAGGTCACCCTAGGATCACAACATCCCTAGTTCTCTCTTCCTAGCACTTGTAACAGGGCAAACATGGTGTGCATGAACACTACCAAAACCACTCTGATTACCTGCTCTGTGAAATCAGGGCAGAGGCTGGGTCAGTGATATCTGTGTATCCTTAGGAGCCTGGCACACAGCAGTTGCTTGCTAAGTATCTCCCAAAGGCTCATGTGGTAAAGGTTTGGATCCAAATCTGTGGCCCTATTAAGAGGTGGTGGAAATGTTAAGAGGTGGGGCCTAGGGGGAGAGTTTAGATCACTGGGGGCAGGCGCTTGAAGGGGACTTTGGGGTTACAGCCCTTCTCTTCCTCCTCCTCCTCCTCCTCCTCTTCCTCCTCCTCCTCCTCCTCCTCCTCCTCTTCCTCCTCCTCTTCCTCCTTCTCTTTTCTTGTGTCTTGGCTGTGAGGTGAGCAGTTTGCTCTGTCATGTGCTGCTGCTGTGATGTGCTGACTCACCACAGGCCCAAAGGCTGGGGCTAACTGCTTATGGACTGAAACCTCCAAAATTGTGAACCAATATAAACCTTTCCTCTTTTTAAATTGATTTACCTCAGGTATTCGTTACAGTTCTGGGAAACTGACTAGCACAGTGTTCAGTAATGCTTGTTAAATAAGGAAAGGAGCTCCTAATTCCACCTGACTCTTAAATTGGCAACTCATACTTTCCTGCTTCATGACTGTACTTGAGTGGAAATGATCACCGTGCCTCAGAAACCGATTTAAGTCTGAGATAGAGCCAGTTATTTTTATAACAATAGGAAACAGATCATTCCCTCCATTCTTTCTTTCCTCTCTCTCTCTCTCTCTCTCTCTCTCTCTCTCTCTCTCTCTCTCTCAGTGCTTGCTGGGGATTGAACCCAGGGCCTCACCCATGCTAAACAAGCACTCTATCTCTGAGCTCTTCCCTAGACCTAGAAAACAGATTTTGAATTTGTATACCACAGAGCTTTTTAAACAGATATATTTTTTCCCCCGCATGTACTCATGCATGACTGATGGGTATAATAGAACCTAAACAAATATAATCTTGATGAAGTAATTCCATTTTTAGAATCTATTTTAAAGAAATAATCATAGATGCTGTTATCCTTACCCTCATATATTCCCAGCAGAGGAATGAAAATAATCTTTAAAAGCTATGATCATGTAATCCCTTTGCAGAAACCCAGAAATGGCTCCTATTTCACTTAGTAGAAGTGAAATCCTCTCCTTTGCCAACAAAGTTCTATATAATTCATGTTATCATTATTATTACTTTTTGTCTTCAGAATCTTCTACAGTGAAATTTTTGTTTAGAAAAATCAAAAGCATTATTAAGAGGAGAAGAGTGATGTTAGGAAAAGCACTTTGGAAAGAGAACATTCTGTCACTTTGTTATTGAAAATGAGTTATAAAGATGCTGGATATTCCCAACTTTTTTTTTTTTTTTTTTTTTTATGGAGGAAACATGACCTCCATAGAACAAACATGATGGTCACCAGCCACTGGGGTTTTGATTAGGGCTGTGTGTGTGGGCGTGCACACGGAAGTTTGCTCGCTGACTTCTACATTTCTGCTCCTAAAAAGCTAATGAGAAACAGATAATACCAGGGAGTGTTTAAGATTTTAGCCACCACTCCGTACTAAGCCCTGGCTCTTATTTTGTATTCCTTTGAAGTCACGTGTTCTCCCTCTTTTTCTTTGCTCCCTCTTAGCCTGGCGAGCTTTATCTCCCACATCAGGGCAGGCAGGGCAGCAGGAAGCACTCCTCCAAGCTCAGGTCTTCCACTGGACATCTCCCTCACCACCTCCCCTAGTGGATTCTCACACCTGTTCTCTTCTCTCTGTCCCTCCTGCCCTGACTGCAGCAAGTCCTTATCTTTTTTTTTTTGCTCAATCCCCTCAATTGGATTCCTACTGGTCTTTCTGTTTTTCAGTCTCTTCCCTCTTAGAATGACTTTTCTAACATACACACTACTTTCTTACCTAACAATGGTACAGAGTTCAAGGCTCGGCTGTCTGGATCCAACCTTGTCTTCCATTGCTTCTCCCATGTACCCTATTCTTTGGCTTCTCTCTCTCTTTCCCACACTGTGTTATTTACATGTCTCCATTGCTCTGCATGTGCCTGAGGAACCCATCTCCTATTTCCCTTGAGAATTGTATCTTTTCACTTTCTGGGTTTAACTCAGGCTTTGACTGAGAAGTCCTCCTAATCCTCATTAGGCATAAATAAATCCATCCCTCTACTGCAGCCCTTTACTATCTTATACATCTCTCGTGTGGTCCTTACTGCATAAGACTGTGCTTTTTATTTATATTTTTGTTGTCCTTAGTGAACTGTGCATTCTACTAGAACATTGCTCCCTTTGATTATTGTAAATGGGTGCTCTTTAGAAGTACTAATTGGTAAAACCACCTGTTGATGGGATACTCATAAATAAGGAGTGATTTTAGTAAAGAGCTATTATAAAAACTATTATTGGCACACATTAGAGGAAGATGATTGCTACAATTAAAATGGCTGCCATTACCACAACCACCACCACCTTCACCACCTCTCCTATTTCCACTATCACCTCCACATCACCACTACCTCTTCCACCTCTACCTTCTCTTCCACCATCACCACAACTTCTGTCATCTCTATCTCCATCATCATTCACCATCACCTCCACCATCTTCACCATCTCCACCTCTATCATCTCCATCACTTCCACCCTCTTCACCATCTCTACTCCACTATCTTCACCTCCATCATTAATCACCCTCATTTCCACCACCTCCACAATCTCCTTTCCCACCATCACCAACAAGTCCACTGTCATTATCCCCACCCATTAACACTGACTGAGCACTGCCAAGTACCAGATGCTACATTAGCTGTTTCATATGCATTATCTCATTTCAACTCCACAATGTGATTAAATATGAGAAAACTGAAACCATGAGAGTAAGTATCGTCTTTCTGACTATACAGCTCTAGGGGGAAGAGTTTGGAGTATAACTTGGGACTCTGACTGTAGACTGAATTCTTCATCTGGAGGTGAATGTCTCCTCCATTCCAGGTTCCCTAGGGACAGAGGTTATTCACATTACTTCCTTTCGTAGCTCTTATGTCAGTGCTTTTCACATGGTGAGGATATAGTGTGAAAATTCAATACTGGTCAAAAAGGATTAGCAAACTGTTTAGATGTGTATATGTTTTAATTAAAAAGACATGCCATACCATAAATAATTAGTTCTTTTTAAAAATTTTGTACTGAAGATTGAATCTAGGGCGCTTAATTACTGAGCTACATCTCCAGCCCTTTTTATTTTTTATTTTGAGATAGGGTCTCACCAAGTTGCTTAGGGCCTCACTAAGATGCTGAGGCTGGCTTTGAACTTATGATCCTCCTGCCTCAGCCTCTTGAGTTGCTGGGATTACAGGTGTGTGCCACCATACCTAGCCAGATAGATCAATTAAAAATATATATATATATATATTTCTTAGATGTAGATGAGCACAATACCTTTATTTTATTTGTTTTATTTTTATGTGGTTCCAGGGATCCAACCCAGTGCCTCATGTATGCTAGGCAAGCGCTCTACCATTGAGCCACAACCCTGGCTCCCAAACAGATCAATTTTAATTAGTATTATAATAAGTTCCTTCTGCTTTAATCCTTATAGAGAGGTAATCTGAAGTAAGTTGCTGTTAACCAATCAATTATTATTCTACTGTTCCATCTCCCTGTCTGCACCTTACAAGAAAATAACCTACCTTCCTTCTTTCTTTCTTTCCTTCCTTCCTTTCTTCCTTCCTTCCTTGGAACTGAACCTAGGGATGCCACATCCCTAGCCCTTTGTATTTTTATGTTTTGAGGCAGGGTCTTGCTAAGTGGTTTGAGGTATTGCTAAATTGCTGAGGCTGGCTTTGAACTTGGAATCCTCCTGCCTCGGCCTCCAAGCTGCTGGGATTACATGCATATGCC
This sequence comes from Ictidomys tridecemlineatus, assembly GCF_052094955.1. NCBI lineage: Eukaryota > Metazoa > Chordata > Mammalia > Rodentia > Sciuridae > Ictidomys > Ictidomys tridecemlineatus. The sequence goes on from NC_135489.1 coordinate 51,631,599, forward strand.
ACCTGTAATCCTCCTGAGGCACAAATAAATACATCCCTGTACTGCAGTCCTTTACTATGTTACACATCTTTGAAAGTAACTTTGAAATGACCAGTCCACCATTTTTTGTTTTGGCTTTTTTTCAGTCTCCTCAGCTCTGCTAATTGAAACACTTATTCTATTTTATGGAATAAAGTATTGCCCAATTCTAAACAATTACCTCTGACGCTAAGAAACTAATGAAAAAGTGAGAGCACAGTGTTGTTTTCAAGTCCATTTAAACTTCCTGAAGCTTCTCTAGGATCATGCCTAGTGTTTTAGTGGAAGTAATCAAAGGACATTTCTCATACAGATTTGTGATCAGGACTATTAATAGAAATGGGTTTCCTTGCCGGGATCTTCATGAAGAGAACTACACTTCCATTTGCACAGGATAGCAAGTCTTCATAGGTTGATGCTAATGTGAGGCGTTTTAAAAGTCAAGGATATTTTTTCATAAATATCTTCTTCAAAGAACTCTGATCTCTAGATACCTTGTGTGATAGATGATAATTATGAAATAAAATGTGGATGTGTCTCTTTCAACAACAGAAGTACTTACATAAATTGCTATTTGCTGGAAAAATCTGCAGATTCCTCATGCTGAGGTTTTTATTTACTTCCTTTCTTCCGCCAGCCACCCCCTCCCAAAGCCAGCTGTGATTATTAAGAGGCCATGGCATTTTAGAAAAAGGTCTTGATTTAAAGTTCAAGGTTGGATGATCAGTTTTTAGATGTGTGGTAAAGAAGGTGCATGAGAAAGAAAGGATTGGGTGGATCCCCTCTAAGTTTCTGATTTTTCTAAAGCTGCTATTAATTTGTGAGTCAGAAAGGCTGTAATTGAAGCCTGATTCTTCTCTTGCAAGGTGTTTGACTGTGGTTTAGCTATTTTAACCCTTAGTTGCCTCTTCTGTAATGAGGCAGCCACTCTAGATGAAATCAGAGTCCCTTTCTGCTATATCCTTCTGAGGGATGGTGTGGTGTGTAATTACTGGGCTTGAACCAGTTCTAGAAGCACTCGTAGCATGAGCTTCCTTTGTGCATGCCCACATAGAGGGTCCCCGACTTACGCTGGCTCAACTTGTGAGGTTGTGACTTTATGATGGTGTGAAAGTGATATGCATTTGTAGAAGCCATACTTGGACTTTTGAATTTTGATTGTTTCAATAATTTGCAAGTTACCCCTTACTTTTTAATAAAATAGGTCTGGGGTTAGGTGATTGGACTCACTATAGGCTAATATAACTGTTTGAGTTTAGCCTAGGCTAGACTAAACTGGGATGTCTGGTTGGTTAGGTGTATTAGATGCATATTTTTTTCTTTTTTCTTTTTTTTTTTTTGCAATGCTGGGGATCGAATCCAGAGCTATGTATATGCCACACACAAGCCCCCAGGCCCCAAATTCACTTTTTTTTTTTTTTGTACCAGGGATTGAAATCAGGAGCATTTTTTTTTTTTAATATTGAGATACAGAGTCTTTCTAAGTTGCTTAGGCCTTGCTAAGTTGTTGAGCCTGGCTTTGAACCCCTGATCTTCCTGTCTCAGCCTCCAGAGCCGCTGAGATTACAGATGTGTGCTGCTGTGCTTAGTCTACTATGAATTTTTCACTTACAATATTTTCAATTTACAATGAGTTTATTGGAACATAATCCTACTGTAAGTTGACAAGCACCTGTATTTATGATCATCATTTCATCCAAAACTAGAATCTAAAGCTTTGAAGAAACAAAATACATCAACTGCTGCCTATCTTATTGAGTGCTCTAATTGATAAGTTTTGTGAAGAAGCTGAGTATAGGTGAAATCAGGTGTAAGACAGAAAACATCAAGAGATCAATCAAGCTAGGTGTGGTGGCGCACACCTGTAATCTCAGCGGCTCTGGAGGCTGAAACAGGAGGATCAAGAGTTCAAAGCCAGCTTCAGCAAAAGTGAGGTGCTACGCAACTCAGCCAGACCCTGTCCCTAAATATGATACAAAATAAGGCTGGGGATGTGGCTCAGTGGTCAAGTGTCCCTGAGTTCAATCCCGAGTACCCCCTCCCTACCCCCAAACATAAATTGAGTTTCTCTTTATAATAAATAACCTTAACTGAAAATATCACAACATATAGGGAAAAAATTTCATGATACAATCCTAAAATAAATGGATTTCCTGAAGCCCAGCCTAAAATTTTATGGAGAAAAGATCAGACTCAACCTTCAAATCTATCAACAGAGAAACATGGTTTTTCCATCTCTATTTGGGATGATAAATGATGCTTTTTAGTTTCAGAGATCCAACTAAAAACCAAGGGTGAAATAATAAGTGCTTAAGTGAGCTAGAAATAAACAGAGCTGTTGCTTTCTCCTTCTGAGGCATGTATGGCAAAAAATGAGGATCAGAGAAAGCATTATCATCATGAAGAGGGAATGAGGCATTTAACAAATAATTAAGGAGTATTAAATCATCTCAGAGAATACTTATGAGCCTGTAAAAGGTAAACATTGTTAGTCATGGTGTTGAGAAATGAGGGTACAGAAAAAGTGGATGAAATAAAATTAGCATTTGGGAGGGGCTTGACCTTTTTTTTTTTTTTTGTGGTGCTGGGGATTGAACCCAGGGCTTTAGGCAAGTACTCTACCAACTGAGCTATATCCTCAGCTTGTGATTTCTTATTAGATCTGTTTTCCAGCAACTTACTTCTCCAAGACAGCTCATTAAAATATTGTGTACTTATAAAATGGTCAGGAAAGGTGTCTGTCTTTCTCTCTCTCTCTCTCTCTTTCTTTTCTAGTGCTGGAAATTAACCCAGGGCTTATGCATGCCAGGCAAGCACTCTACCACTGAGCCACATTCCCAGTACTAGGAAGATATCTTTCTTGAAAATTGGTGAGTCTTCACTTTTGTGGCATGAATCACACACAACAGGAAAAGCAATTCACCCGAGATCCTCTAAAACATCATAGTAACTTATCCATTATAAGAAGTGGAAGAAGAAATGGAGACACCCCCCTTCAAGATGGTAGGAAGCATTTGATGACAAAGACTTGGAAGTGAGAGTCTTTCCCCTCAGAAGAAAAATTGGTGAGATTCTGATGAAACAACAATAACAAAACACGTCTCTTAGACTGTACCTCTATGTAAACATTGCAATCAAAGTCTTAAGTAGGGAAGGCAACAGGGTTTGCTAACTTATTTGATAAAAAGTCAAAGAAGGATTTCAATGCAGTGAACATTTTCCAAAGATTCATCAAATGAAAAAGCTGTAGACATATTCTTATATTGAGTTTTTATTTTGGTAGCCTCAGATTAATGTTTGGCATTATTTTTAAAGCATGGATTTACCCCAGTAAATATTTGAAATAAAAATATCAAGCATCACCGAGAAACATGCATAGCCTTGTAAATATTAACTGTATTTTCCTCACTTCTTGATTTAGCCTTGACTTGAAGGTTTCTCTGTAAATTGAGCACATATTGAAGAAGTGGATTTATGAATGATGTACTAGCAACTGAGACAGAGAATGGAAAAGGGCAAAGTTTATTTCTCTAGTATTCAGTGTCTCATGATGCAAATCCAAAGGTGTTATTCTTTGCATCCTCATTATAAGAATGAACCAAGAAACCTAGAAGCCCTTTATATTATGAAAAATAACTACTCTTCAAGGTCCCTGACATTATGTAATGATGTAATAGTCCGATTTAATAAGATTATGCTGAGTAAGAGGATTTGGGGACACCTGATCATTTTGGTCAGGTGGGACACCCTTTCAAAAAGCACTAGCAGCAGGGTGTGGTGGCTCATGACTGTAATCCCAGCTACTCAGGAGACTGACACAGGAGGATCGCAAATTCAAGGCCAGCTTTAGCAATTTAGTGAGACTCTGTCTCAAAATAAAAAGTAAAAAGGTCCAAACATGTAGCTCACTCACAGAGTGTCCCTGAGTTTAATCCCCGGTAATGGATGGGGGAGAAAAAAATAGAAGCAGTGTTAGGAATCCCTAGCAGAGCAACTGATGAAGGAAGGAGGAAAATTGTTTATATCACTGTTATTTTAAAATAACTACAGCAAAGAATATTGTCCACAGTATTATAAAAGCATTATTTAAAAAAATAGGTTGGTTATAATAGTAATAAGTATTGCACATTTTTATTCAGTTTAATATATCACAGGGCAAATGCAGTGTTCTTTTGTATCAATGCTATGGAAAGCAATGGAGGTTTTAGTTAGAAGAATTTATTCTCTGATTTTTCTTTTACCCTTTAGACCTTTAGCACTGAACTGGAGACTCATTGTCTCAGGAAGAGAAGAGATGCAGCTAGATCAAAGAAATCACTGGTCAGGTTCTAAGTCAACTTTTAAAATCTGTAAAGTAGGGAGCACCTTCTATGCCAATTGAGTGGGTGAGATCCTCTACATGTTAGAGGCCTGGTGGTAGGAAGAATAATGGCCTTCAGAGATGGCAAGTGCTAACCTCTGGAACCTCTAAAGGTTATCTGGCAAAAGGGGCTTTGCAGGAGTAACAAAGGATATTGAGATAGGGAGATGATTCTGGATTATTGGGGTGGGCCCAGTGTCATCACAAGGGTTCTGAGAAGCAAAGGGGTTAGGCAGGAGAGCTGGAGTCAGTATGAAGCAGGAGAAGGTTGGGTAAGACTCAGTTGGCTGGTTTTGAAGATGGAGAGGCCATAGCCAAGGAATGCAGGTAGCTTCTAGAAGCTGGAAAAAGCCAGAAAACAGATTCTTCTTGAGATCCCCCAGAAGGAATACAGCCCTATCGACATCTTGATTTTAGTTTACTAAGAGCTACATCAAACTTCTGACCTTTTAGTAGTCTAGGAAAATAACTTTGTGTTTCTTTCAAGTCACAAGGTTTGTGAAAATCTATTAGAAACCAGGTGCAGTGGTGCATGCCTGCAATCCCAGTGGCTAGGGAGGCTGAGGCAGGGGGAATCACAAGTTCAAGGCCAGCCTCAGCAACTTACTGAGGCCCTAAGCAACTCAGCGAGACCCTGTCACTAAATAAAATATAAAAAAGGGCTGGGGGTGTGGCTCAGTGGTTAAGTGCCCCTGGGTTCAATCCCTGGTACCAAAAAACAAAACAAAAAATTTTTTGTATTTGGTTATTTTGGTGTTCTTCAGCTTGTGGGTGCCCAATCAGCAGGGTTTCCTCATTATATTATCTAATGTTCTCTGAATTAGCCTTCATAAAGTAGACAGATGGTTTAAAATAATTAAAGATAATGCCAATAATGTCAGCATATACAAACAACCTAATAGAAAAGTTAAGCTCCTTTGGTATAGCTCTTCATTAATTACTTTATAGATTAAACATGGTGCTGATCTTATTGGATTTGACAAGAAACTGGTTTCCAAATTTAAAATTACCAAGAATTATGAAGACATAAGCAAATAAATGTATTTCACCACACAAATAAAATTAAGGATAAAAATTGCATAGTCATCTCAGTAGATTCAGAGAAAGCTTTGACAAAATTCAGAATCCATTCATGGTAAAACAGTGAAGAAACGAGGAATAGAAGCCACCATTATAAAGGATGTATACAATAAACTCAAAGCATATCCAATCTCACTCTATTCAATATAGTACTTAAAATTCTAGCTAGAGCAATTTGGCAAGAGAAGGATATAAAAGGGATACAACTAGTGAAGAAAGATGTCAAATTATCACTGCAAATGACGTAATCTTATACTTAGAAGATCAAAAAATCTCCACCGGAAGACTGCAAAAGCTAATAAACAAATTCAGCAAAGTAGCAGTTTACAAAATCAACATGTAGCTGGGTGCAGTGGTGCATGCCTGTAATCCCAGTGGCTCAGGAGGCTGAGGCAGGAGGATCACAAGTTCAAAGCCAGCCTCAGCAAGTTAGTGAGGTCCTAAGCAACTCAGCCAGACCCTGTCTCTAAATAAAATATAAAAACGGCTGAGGATGTGGCTCAGTGGCTAAGCACCACTGGGTTCAATCCCTGGTACTAAAAATCAATCAATCAATCAACATACAAAAATCCTGTAGACCAATAACGAATTTGCTGAAAAATAAATTAGGAAACAATTTCATTTACAATAGCTTCAAAAACAATCACTTTGCCTCCCCCCAGGATTAAACTAACCAAGGAGGTAAAAATTATAGAACACTGAAGAAAGAAATTGAAGAAGACTTGTGTTGGAAAGATCTTCCATGTTCATGGACAGACAGAATTAATATTGTTAAAATGATTATAATGGCCAAAAGCAGTATACAGATTCAATGTAATCTCCATCAAAATACCTATGACATTCTTCATAGAACTAGGAAAAAACAACCTTAAAATTCATTAGGAAGAATAAAAGACGCGGAATTACCAAAACAATTCTAAGAAAAAAGCAATGCTAGAGCTATCACAACACCTGAGTTCAAATTATACTACCGAGCTATAGTAAAACTCCATGGTTACTGATATAAACACACACACACACACACACACACACACACACACACACACACACGACCAATGAACAAAGATAAACCCAAACAGATAGTCATCTGATCCTTGATAAAGGTGCAAAAACATACACTGGAGAAAAGAGCCTTTTAAACAAAGGGTACTGGAACAACTGGTTGTCCAGAAGAACGAGACTAAACTTATCTTTCACTCTGCTCAGCAGTCAACTCAAAATGGATCAAAGACCTCAGAATTAGACCTGAACCATGCAACTCTTAGAAGAACACACAGGGTCAACACTCCAACACACAGGCACAGGGAATGACTTCCTTAATAGATTTCCTAAAGATCAGGAAATAAGATCAAGAGTTAAAAAAGTGGGATGGCATTAAATTAAAAAGCTTCCACCCAGCAAAGGAAACAGTTAAAAGCATGAAGAGAGAATGTACAGAACGGGGAAAATCTTTGCTAGCTGTTCTTCTGATAGAGGATTAATATCTAAAATATACAAAGAACTAAATAACTTAATACCAGGAAAAAAAAACCCCACAACCCAATTAATAAACGGCAAATGAACTAAACAGACACTTCACAAAAGAGGAAATACAAATGGCCAACAGGTTTTGGAAAAACTGTTCATCTTTAGTAATTAGGGAAATGCAAATCAAAACTCCACTGAGGTTTTATCTCACTCCAGTCAGAATGTCAGCCATCCAGAATATAAACGATGATAAATGCCGGAGAGGATGTGGGGGAAAAGGCACACTTTTATACTGTTGGTGGAATTGTAAACTAATATTACCACTATGGAAATCAGTATGGAGGTTTGAATTAGAGTCAACATACCTTAGTGATACATGCATATCTATGTTTACAGCAAGCAGCACAATTCACCTTAGCCAAATTATGGAACTGGCCTTGGTGTCTGTCAACAGACAATGAATAAAGAAAATGTGGTATATATACTCAAGGATTTTTTTTTTTTTTAAAGACAAGGAATTTAGTTGTGGATCTTTTATTTATTTATATGCGGTGCTGAGGATGAACCCCAGGGCCTCATGCATGCCAGGCAAGTGCTCTACCACTGAGCCACAACTCCAGCCCCCACTGGGGAGATTTATTCAGCCAGAAAGAAGGATGAAAACATGTCATTTGCAGGAAAATGGATGGAACTTGAGACCATTATCTTAAGCAAAGTAACTAAACTCAGAAAGTCAAGGGTCATATGTTTTCTCCTATGAATGTGGATGCTAGAGAGGAAAAAGAACATGCTTGTGGGGAGTCTCATGAAAATCAAAGGAAGATCAGTAGAGTAGAGGAAATGGGTGGGGAGGGAGGGAGGGAAAGTGGAAATACTGGGGAATACGATTGACCGAGTTATAGTTATATTTTGTGTAGGTATGAATAAATAACAAAGAATCCAAGTATTATGTATAACTATAATGCATCAATAAAAATCTGGAAAAAAAGAATTAGGAAGAATATTTACTTTTCAAAATGAGGAACTGAGTTCTCAATATATCAAACTTTAATATCTAATTATATTAAATCATCACAGTGAAAAAGTGCTTTTAGAAACATGTTAAGTATTGGTGGTATAGCTAGGAATTGAAAATTAAATGGCTTTTGGAACATATACTTTCACAGAAAAAAACTGAGAACTCAATGCCAAAAAATATAAGCAAAACAGATGTTATGTTAGAAAGTGAAGTGTATGTGTAGATTACGAGAACGGCCAAAGAAAACACATGATCCATCTATGATATTAAAGCAGAAATTCTGACTGAATGACAGATCTATGATAATGAGTACCATTATCCCACACCTCAGAGACTGTTTTAACTTAGTCACATTGTACGACTGAATTCTTTTGCATCACAAACCCATGTGATTAATGAATAACAGAACTAAATTTTTTGGTTCATACGGAAGAATGAGTGTCCTAAAATCAGACAAAGATATAAGCTGTAAAGTGGAAATCAAACATCTTTAAAGAAAGCTGATGGACATTGTCCTGAGAAATGGAAGACATACCCTCCAAGACTGCTTGGCCATCTGAGGATGAAAGGTAAATATAATGCTGAAAAGTCATTAAAATCTCAAAGAGGCCAGGCATGGTGGTAAATGCCTATAAACTCAGTGACTGGGGAAGCTGAGGCAGGAGGATCACCAGTTTAAGGCCAGCTTCAGCAATTTAGGACGGCCCTAAGCAACTTAGTGAAACCCTGTCTCAAAATAAAAAATAAAAAGGGCTGGGGATGTGGCTCAGTGGTTAAACACCACTGGGTTCAAAAACAACAACAACAAAAACTATGAAATACCTGCTCATGAAAAGCTACTGTGATGTATCAGAACAGACTTTCAACTGTTATATTGACAATATTTGCTTTTATCCTGTCAATTTAAAGTATTATATTCTAGATATGAAAAATAAGATAAAAAATAGGGCTGGGGATGTGGCTCAAGCGGTAGCGCGCTCGCCTGGCATACGTGCGGCCCGGGTTCGATTCTCAGCACCACATACCAACAAAGATGTTGTGTCCGCCGAGAACTAAAAAAAAAATAAATAAATTTAAAAAAAAAAAAAAAAAAAAAAAAAAAAAAAAAAGATAAAAAATAAAACAAACAAACAAAACCAAAAATTTGTCCTTAAAGATGACAAATAGGCTAAAGAGTGGGTTAAAGGGTAGATTTGGAGACATCTGGCAATGGTTGCCTGCCTCCTCCCAGGTGGATTCTTCATGTTTGTAGAAACCTCCTTGATGGTACGTGAGACTCTGCCCTCTTTTGTTCAGCCTCCTCTCTGGCCTCTGGAACTCTCCAACCCCCTTTCCTACTGACTCCACTCCACTGCTGGGCTGGGCTGTGCTAATAAGAAACAGATTTTATGCTAGAAACACTGTCATTTAGAACTTTGTGTTTAGATCATTCCCACTTTGGGAATTTCAGCTCAGCTATAACAGGCTTTGCCCCGGTTTCATACATTTCCTTATGTACAGATTTTTTAGGTGCTGTTCTTGTGTTCTGTCTCTTCTCAGCGTGATGCTTTTGCAGACAATATGCCTGAACAAGTGTTTGCTAAATAAAGAAATAAAAAATAAATAAATAAATAAAAAAGAATCGCTGAGGAAAAAGATTCTTGGTCGTATTAATTATTGTATTATTTGCAAAGTAAGGTCTGTGGTTTCTGAAAGAATTTAAATTCACTTATCTTCCTGTTCATGTTAATACCAAATTACTCCCCAACCTTAGACTATAATTGATATCCTCAAACAACAAGCCTTTTCATGAGCAGGATCAAGAGAGTTAAAAACCTAACTGCCAAATAAGCCCTCTCCTCCATTTGACCGTTAATGGGTCTCAGAAACGTAATTTTAGATTGCCCATCATTAGGGTCAGGTTGCCCTCATTTGGGTGGCTCTCTGAATGTCTGATAAATAATCTCTGGCCTTGTGTAGATCAGACAACATGTATCATGTGTCCTTTATTTAGCAGATCTTTTTCCTCCTCTCAATACCAGAAAAGAAGGTAATTAACCTTTTAAATGGGAAGCTGATATATGCCGAGACTTGCTACCCACATCATCAAACCAAAACATAAAGTATAAAGGATATAAAGGCACATTTTCGTGTGTGTAGGTGTAGAACCCACACAAATGTTTACATAGGCCTATGTGATATAATGATTGTTCAAGTGTTTCCTAAATTGAATGCCTTGGAAGATCAGGTCTTTGAGAAAAAACAAAAAAAAAAAAATTTTTTTTTTTTTTTTTGGGTGCTTAAAGCAATTTGGGAAATTCTGGAGGACTTAAAGAGATTTATTCATTGTAGGGTTTCTAGAGTATTCAATATAGTAATAAGCACTGTGACTTGCTAAGAGGTTTGTGACATGTCACTAGCATGAGACATAATTTTTTTGTTGTTGTTTATTTTTAACCTTTTTTTCCAGAACATCTCATGAAATCTTGGAATATAATTTTTTCTTTTTGTTTTGGTTTTGGGGATTGAGCACTTTCCCATTGAGCTATATCTCCAGGGCTTTATATTTTTATTTTTATTTTTCTGAGACAGGGTCTTGCTAAGTTGCTGAAGGTCTTACAAGTGGCTGAGGCTGGGCTTGAACTTCTGATCCTCCTGCCTCAGTCTCCCTAGTTGCTGAAATTATAGGCATGCACCATGGCACTTGGGTAGGGAATATAGTTTGAGAAATGCTGATAAGCTTTTTCCTTCCTCCCTATTTTTTTTTTGGTTGAAATTCCTAAGCATTGTTGAGAATTTCTAACTTCTAGAATGATTAGTGGCCCCTTGAGGGAACAATATCAAGGAAAGGGTGATCTACTTTTTCCTTGTTTTGGCTCTTGGAAAAAGCTTTGGGGATTCAAAGGTGACTTTGGGGTTTTTGATTGTTCTGAAGTTCCACGGCTTTTGCGTGGCCTGGAACTGATCATTGGTCCAGTGAAGTGAACAAAGTGCTCAGAGGAAGAAGTACAGGCCAATACAGTCACATTCGGAGAACAGAGAAATATTAAGAAAGCAGAAAATCAAGTGACTGATCTTTTGTTTCTGCACTTCCTCTAGGATTTCTTTTTATGGGGGTGGTGGTGGTAATGGGGATTGAACTCAGGGCCACTTGACTACTGAGCCACATCCCCAGCCCTATTCTGTATTTTACTTAGAGACAGGGTCTCACTGAGTTGCTTAGAGCCTTGCTTTTGCTAAGGCTGGCTGTAAATTCACAATCCTCCTGCCTCAGCCTCCTGAGCTGCTGGGATTAGTCCTGTGCCACCGTACCTGGCAGAATATTTCTTGAAGAAGGGGATTTCCTTATTATGTTATTATTTTTTGATTTTCCCCTGGAGTCTCCAAATTTAGGATTTCCCACCACCACCAACAAAAATAGGCTCTACACCTTATACTACTATTCACTGAGGCCAAGACTTATGGTGGCTGGTTTCTCACAGTGTAAGGAATATGCAAACATAACTTTCAAAAATAGTACAAGATTGGCATACCACACGAAAAAGGATTTGGTATACATCAAAGTCATCTACCTGGGTTTGGACATTCGAAAGCACCCTTCTATGGTATGAAAGTATTTCCCCAAATTCATGTTCTGGAAACTGACTCCCCATGACAACAGTGTTGAGAGTTAGAACCTTTAAGAGGCAGTTAGGTCATGAGGACCCTGTCCTCCTGAATGGATGGGCACCATTATTTTGGATGTGGGTTGGTTATCATGGAAGTGGCACCCTTTTGAAGGATGAGTTTGATCTCTCCTGTGCAATTTCTTGCCTTCTGTCATGTTATGATATAGCAATCTTGCCGTCGCCACATGTGGCCCTGTGGCCTTCGACTCCCCAGCCTCCATAATAATGAGCCGAATAAACTTCTATTGTTTAAAAATTACCAGTTTGTGGAATTCTGTTATAACAGCAGAAAACGGACTAAGACACATCTACATAATGAGCGTTCCTGATAAAGGAGACTTCCTATTGTTCTCAGGTCAGATGATTTCCACAGTTTTTTTTTGTTGTTGTTAATACCTTTATTTTATTTATTTATATGTGGGGCTGAGGATCGAACCCAGGGCCTTGCATGTGTTAGGCAAGTGCTCTACCACTGAGCCAGCCTCCACTGATTTCCACAGTTGACAAGCTAATTTGAAAACAAAAAACAAACAAACAAAAAAACAAAAACAAACGAGAATTGGATAAATGTGTATTACTGAGCCAAGTTAAATTAACATACATATGACTTTTGGCAAATAAGTATTTTGTTTATATCTTTAAATTTATTGGCTTGTATTTGCATATATTATTATAAGAATATCAGTATAAATTCTGGCTTAAAAGTAAAAAGATGTCCTTTATAATTCCACCATAAACCAACATTTTAAAAAAGGGCTGAAGAGGGGCTGGGATTGTGGCTCAGAGGAAAGAGCACTCGCCGAGCATGCATGAGGCACTGGGTTCGATCCTCAGCATCACATAAAAATAAAATAAAGGTATTTTTCCATCTACAACTAAAAAAAATGTTTAGAAAAAAAGGACTGAAGATTTGGTTCATTTATTATTTCACATGGAGCAGGATAAGTAGAAAACTGCAAACAACGTAATGTTGATTTGTATTTTTCACTCCCTGTATGAGCTTGAGTTCATGTTTTCTTTGGTTTCTTCTTAATCTATAAGAAGCTACCCTTAGGAGAACTTGGAAAACTTTATTAATTATTTTAACAAACTATCAAAATGATACCAAGGGAAACAAATTCCTGGCTGCTCACAAGCTGCCTCTGGTAATGTAATTTAGCTAGAGATCAAAGGTTAAGTGCCTCTTACCAGAGGAGAGAAGTAATCATTTCCATTATGTGTATTTTTTTGGAGTGTTTTTATCGTTAATACAAAATGAAATGGACTTTCCTTCGCTGACAAACCATTAATCGTTGTGTCTGTGCACCTAAAGCACATTCTAAGAGTCAATTATAAAGCTCTCGTGCTCTCCAGAGTTCAAATGCAATTTTGTCATTTTAATTAGGAGTTTATTCTTTTAGCAGGCATCAGGATGTCTTCGAACAGCGCACATATGGCCTCTCCTCACTCCCAGCATATGTGGAGTGGGAGGCCTTAGCTCCTCAAGGAGGCTTGGTACTTTTCCCCATTTATTGACTCTGGCAGGGGCTGAGGACCTAGTAAGTCAACCCTGCTTCTACACGTGAGGCCCGGGTGGTCAGGTCCAGCACAAGATCTGCCTGTGGTGGCTGCTTGCTAATACTCTGCACTTACAGTTTCCATTACCCAGCTCACATACCCTCCTCTGGAGATGGATATCATTTTGGAATTACTTACCAACCACCTTTATCAACTTTTCTCCTGCTCCATCAAGAAATGAAGAAGCTGGAAGTTCTTCCACTTTTCTCTAGTATTCCAGAACTAGAGAATGAGATGGGTCTGAGGCAATGTGGAGCTAGGACCTCAGTCCCTAATCTAGGCTTGGACATGTTATGGAAGCTGGGCGCCTGGCCTTCAGTGAAGCCCACAGCCTGGGTCACTATTAAAATTCCTCAGCTCTCTGCTTAAGTATTCTAGATTCTCAACATCAAAGCCATAATTCCTTGCATTGCTAATGTCAAGGAGTAAATATGAGGCAAACCATGTTTTCTTTTCTTTTACTCCTCCTTCTTCTTCGTGTGAACCAAAATTTTATATTTGTTCATTTCTTGCATTTGAAGTATTCTTCCATGGAATCCTTGGCCTGAGGTCCTTTGCCATTGCCCTAAACCACTACACAACTGTGCAAACCATGTTTTCTAACACTTGATTTCTTCTTTCCCACATACGCTAATCTGCATGTTGAAAAAAATGCAAAATGTTTAATTATACCATGCAGGAGTAGCAACTTGTTAGAAAACTGATTTTAATGTGCAATCACTGCATAGATGTGTGCCAGTCAGATTAGTTGTCTGGCTTCCTGCTGAAGATGATTAGATAAAGAGAAAAGGCAAACTCAGAAGCCACAGGGTAATTGACTCAGTGTAACTTGGTTTATAATTATATTTAGGGCCAGGAATCCTCTGCGATTTCAAAGCTGAGGTCACAGGACCCCGATACATTTGAAATGGAAGCATTTGCCTTTACTGAAACTTTTATGGCTGAAGATCAGAGAGAATGCGTGTTGGGCAAGGAGGTTGCTGGGGGCGGAGCATTTAGTCTAGCGTCTCACTGTCATGATCAGTGCTCAGTCTCCAGCATGGTTGCTGCCAGCTTCAGCTGTGGCATAAGCTGATGAGGGTTTTTAAAGTGCACTAATTGTCTGATTGAATCAGAAAAGCAAGATGACATGGGAAGTGGGAAGAAATAACCACACTGTCCTCATTCAGGGTGAAGGCATTCCTCAGTTATTGTTTGCACATGATAGGTGGATGGAGAGAGGATAATGCAACCTGATCTCTGGAATCCAGAGAAGTCCTAGGATGGGCTGTGTGTGTATGAGGGAGGGAGAGGGACAGAAACACAGAGTTCTTGCAAGTGTCTGTGTACGATTTCAAATGCATGCCCAGGTGTCAGGGTAATGTTGAGATGTCTACATTTAAGGTCTCGGGCTACAGGACTTTCCTGAGACTACCTGGATTCTTTGTGTGTGTGGTGCTGGGGATTGAATTCAGTGTCTCATGCATTACTAACCACAAGCTTTACTACTGAACTTGAATTTTAAAGTAGCAGGTGTGCTTGAGGGTGCTGAATTGTGTGTACTCCACTGGAATGGACGAGGATGGGAGACGTTATCCCAGAAGTCAGAACTGGGGTACTCAAATTGCACTCAAATTCATCCTCTTTATGTTTCCTATGGGATGGCAACAGAAAAGCTCCCAAGGGAGGCAACGGTGGACCACTCAGGTACAGCTGGCAGGGGTATGGACTTCTTAAGTGGAGGTGCTCTGGAATCCTAGGCTTCTTCCTGGACCCTTCCCTGGGTTTAAGAAATAGAGTGAGACAGGCTACAGAATCCTGCCATCCTTGAAGCAACGGGTAACAACAAGGTCATCACACATAGCTGGAAGGGTCTGAGAGAAGTTCCATGAGCAGCCAGAAGGCCCACACCTGAAGGGACACACCTACTGGATTGGAAATAAGGAACAGCTGCTAAATCAGAGAGGCCCTTTGGTAGGGCCCCTACCTCCAGGGTGGAGGGAAGGCAAGGGAAGAGAAAAATAGGTTTCCACTTCTGCAGCCCCTTGGGTACCAGGATGCTCATTCAGGAACCAGTAAGAGACGGAGGGTAGGAACCCAAGTCCCCAAAAGGAGTACAAGATGGGAATTAGGTCTAAAACGAAGGAAGCAGGGTTACTGAGTATCTTGGATTCTGTGAGGGCAGAATCAACCCAGAGCTCCAGTAGGTGACAGCCAGATAGTGCTGGGTGCTCACATGACCTCTCAGAGAAAAGATGGATCAGGGAGAAAGATCGGGACCCAGGCAGCTTATTGCACCATAAGTCCTTTATTCCCGATTCCAGAATCTTTGAAAGGCTGGAAGGCTGTGGCTCAGGATCGCTGGCGATATCATGTCCTTGGGATGGAAGTTGGGAACTACCTTGCCAAGGGGTCAGACCTCCCTGAGAGTCAGGAGCCTTTGATTCATGTGCTCTGAATCGCTCTGAATTTTACTGCATGGACTTCAAATGCTATGGGACTGCTGTAGGTGGCAAGTTCAGGGAAAATGATATCAAGGGCAAGAAAACACGAGAATTATAAAGTAATGTTAAAAGGAGAAATACATGGGATTGGTAGTGAAGTAAGAAGAAAATGGAGAGAAACTGCCAAACTTGGAACGATGCCAAAGTCTGGAATGATGGGGACATTGATCTGATGAACAACCAGGAGCATGAGGAGGACGTGGGCTCGGAGGAGAGCGAGTGGCTGTTTTTAACGTGTTTCTCTTTAGAAGATGGAGGGATATTTGCAAGTTCATCAGACACAGACATGTTCCCAGTTTTCCTGAGGCGCCTTATTGCAAAACGACTACAAAACGTTTATTCTTCCCCCAATGCACACACCTCAGCGGCCGCTAGAGGGAGCCCTTGCACACAGGTTTTGGGAGGCGAGAATTCCCTGGGGGATTGTTGTGCCCTACATTATACAAATTCCTCCCCAAATTCCCCTTCACGTGTTGGGCCTCTAATCTTGACAGTTCCCGGAGCAGTAGGCCTGGCTAAATGTGGGCAATTATACCATCGGGAACATTCAGACTGCTTTGTAAAAACCAAAAGCAAGTAGAAACAGATGCTTTCAAAAATTTAAAAACAAGACTAAGGCAGATAGGATGACAGCAGCTGAGTCACCTCGCTGCATTTCTCCATGTGCTATTCCAGAGGAGGAAGCTCTGCACAGCCAGCGGGAAGGGCTGGGTGCTGCTTACGAGGATCTCTACAGGCTGGCTACGTTGACTTTGCCTGGACACAAGACTTCCCTGAGGGTGGGAGGTGGTCATTCTTCTTATATTAAAAAGGAAAAAAAAAATTAAATTTCAGGACTGAGTGAGAAATGGTCATTTTGGGAGTCTGTAGCTAGGATTTTTTAAAAAATTGTTTCCACATCTCCAGACAACTCTGAATTAAAAAGTGGGAGAGAACTGTGGGCCCAGTGTCTCGCTACTTCCCAACTCCACAACTGAGTGGCCCACTGGGTAACTGGGATCTCATTGAAAGGGAAGTAATTTCAATTTGGGCTCCATCCATTTGTGACTGAGCTGATGTTATGGAGACTGACTGGGATGCAAGCCATTGGACCAGAATGAACCCCCCAGGACTAATTAATAGTAGTATGCAACATCTTTTGGATATTTTGGATAGCAGACTTGGGTAAAGAGAAAAGACATCACAAGCAAACAAGGGCATTTCAGAAATAGGTAATAAAAGACAAATATGTGTCTAAGGGATTATTTCCATAGTTCACTTCAAAAAATACAGAGTAGAGTAAGATGAATAGATAGAAATAAGAAATTCAGATTTTTTTCTAGGGATTGAACTCAGGGGACCTTGACCACTGAGCCACACCCCAGCCCCATTTTGTATTTTATTTAGAGACAGGGTCTCACTGAGTTGCTTAGCGCCTCACTTTTGCTGAGGCTGGCTTTGACCTCATGATCCTCCTGCCTCATCCTCCCAAGCCACTGGGATTACAGGCATGTGCCACCACACCCAGCAGAAATTCAGGTTTTTAGTAGAGGAGAAACACACACAACTGGGTAGGATGACTTTAATTTCTTGAACCAAGCAGATTTTGTTGGCACAATGACTTTGGCAAACCATCTGTGAGGCTATCTGAAGTGAATATAAAACAAATTGATAGGATTATTCCAGTTTATTTTGGGAAAAGAATGTTTCTCCACTTTTCAGACAAGTTTTCGAGAAACTTCAGGAGGTTAAAGTGCAGTTTTGCCTTGTTCTGGACACCTCATTGCCAATCAGTATTGTGCTTGTGTTATACCGTATGCAGTTGAAATTACTTAATTAATTACTTATTTCTATTTGTCTTTTTAAAATTCGAAGGAAAATATGTATCCCAATTCCTTGGTCACACTGCATTTATTAATAAGAGGCTGCTCTTTTGAACTATCAGCAGAAGAGAATTAGAATACCATTTAGTTGGCTTCAACACAATTTCAGACTCCAAACGCCAATTAAATAGGGTGGCCGTATATCCCAGTGTAATTATTAACGGTTCCTTTTTTGCACTTTCAAAGGTGTCCCAGTTCGGATGATAAATTAAACGACCATGCTGCATTTAGTTCCCAGTCCCAGAGCACCCAGGATGCTGAGCAGGGATGGGACAATCGATCCCCATGCTCAAGAACAGCACCGAGTGCCCAGAAGGCACGGGGCGCATCCCTCCTCATCAGCCTCCCTGGAAAGCTCCTTCTACACACCCACAGCTACAGGCCCCAGACCCAGAAGACAAAAGCATTGGAAACCTGACAGCACTCCTCTTACTCAAAGTGCTTGTGAGTGTGAGAACACACGGGGACTCTGAAGATGGAAATGTTGGTTCTGAGCTCGGGGAGGTTAAAGACAGAGCCCAATGAAGATGGGAGTGGGAGACATGGAGGAGATGTCAGTAACGGGTTGGGTGACATGGCAATCTGGATACAGAGAGGAACTGAGGAGTTAATGGAATGCTGTGATACAGATCACAGGGCTGGGACTCCAATTAGAGTAGATGTTAAATTTACCAGGGCTAAGGAAGCAAGAAATGTGGGGAAACATCCCTTATCTGCAGTGTTGCTCTTGTGGTTTCAATTATCCAGTCAACCAAGTCTGAAAATATCAACTGGAAAGTTCCAGAAATAGACAATGCATATGTTTTAAGTAACTTTTATTACAATAATTCTCACTATTGTTTTGTTATTTGTTATTGCTAATCTCTTACTATGCCTAGTTTATAAATTAAATTTTATTATGGGTATATATGTAAAAAAAAAAAAAAGCATGTATATGTAGGTAGGGTGTGGTACTTCTTCCGGCATCCACTCTGGGTCTTTGAATGTACCCCTTGTAGATAAAGGGGCCTCCTGTACATCCCTAGAAAAAAGTTCCCCCAAGTGAGAGCTTGCTACAGACTTCTATCAAGACGAACACACACAAACACCAGTCATTATGTAACTTGGTACTTAGTTACTGAGAACTAGAGGGTGTTGTTACCAGTGAATTTGGGAATGGTGGAAAGGAATTTTAATATGAACCTTGAGAATTAAGTTCAGCAAGGGACGACTGAGTATCACCAAGGTATTGCAGATAAACTGAAGGGTTATGGGGAATAAAATAGGGAAATGGGTTGTGAAGAGTCTGATTATTAGTAAGCTAGGAACTAGTATTTGCTTATCTCTTATGTATCTACTTAAACCTATCTTTCTCTTTTTACTTTTATTTTTTTGGGTACTGGGGATTGAACCCAGAGGGGCTTTACCAAGCTACATCTCTAGCTCTTTCTCATTTTTTAAAAAATTTTAAAACAGGATATCACTAAGTTGCTTAGGGCCTTGCTGAGTTGCTGAGGCTGGCCTTGAACTTGCCATCTTCCTGCCTCAGTCTCCCGAGCTACTGGGATTAAAGACGTGTGCCGCCTCCCCTTGCTTGAACCTACCTTTCTGAATGTAGTTTATATCTTAGGATCTCATGACTGCAAGTTCTCTTATTGTAACTACATACCAGAAGAGGATCTGGTATGAAGGTCAGAATCGTACTTCCTATGAAGGCAAGGATGACCTCTGTCTGATTGAAAAGGCTCTTTGGTTGTATTAAATAGAAGAATAAAGTCCTTTACAGAATCCTCACCAGCACCCTGTATGTAACTTGGTACTTAGTCACTAAGAACACCCATGGATTAAATCTCTTCTTGGCCAGGGCTACAATCTGTCTTGAAATTCAGAAGGACGTTATGTATTTATGTATTTATTTATTTATTTATCTTTGAGAAGATTTATACAATCTTTGTAATTTCTCTCTCCTTTTTTTTTTTTTTTTGGTGTGTGTGTATGTGTGTATGTGGGGGACAGTGCCAGGGGTTGAACCCCTTTAACCACTGAGTCACATCCCCAGCCCTTTTTATTTTTTTTCATTTTGACACTAGATCTTGCTAAGTTGCTAAGGACCTTGCTAAGTTGCTAAGGCTGGCTTTGAACAGGCGATCCTCCTGCCTCAGCCTCCCGACGCTTTATAATTTCTATCTGAGAGAGAACATAGATCTGACTGTTGTAAAACCCTGTCTTTATCACCAGAGATGTACATTCAGAGGTAAAGATTATGTGTGTGTGGAGGTCTCCACTCATTTTGCCTGAGATGTACCAGGGCTGGGTGAGTCACGGCTCATCACCCCCAGCACCCAGGATTTTAGCTCCTGTTCAAGGCCCCTGCTAAGGCCAAGGTAATGCTTCAATCTATCTCCACTTCCTGCCCTTCTCTCTTCTCCAAGAGTACTTTAGGGAAGGGCTGCTGGTAAGGGAGCTCTTCCCAATAGGCGTGTGGGCCTAAATGGCTTTGATCTTGCCGCCTGCTCTACCACAGGAATGAACAACTTTAAGTAAAATATAACCAAAGTTATAATTTGGTTGGATCTGATTCCAAAGAGAATGGGACACAAAAATGCTACCAAGTCTATTTTTTTCAGACACTTATTTAACAAGTCTCTATTGGGCACATACTACATGGCAGATTCTGGGTGGACAGAGAAAGAAAAAAAACAGTACCTTTCCTCAAAGTGATCATACCCACATTTATTTGCAAATGATGGTAAGGGCTATCAAGGAAAACTACATACAAATGAACTCAAATCCAAGTCCTGGCCCTAAATAAAAGTGGAAAGTTGTATAGGAGGCAATCTGATCCCCTACACACCTTCCTTCTGTCTGTGCTATCTGCTTAGCTTCTAGATCATTACCAAAGACATCCCTAGAAGACTCTGAAGGAGGTGTTTTAAGAATCCTTCACAGAAGGCTGAGGCAGGAGGTTCGCAATTTCAGTTAGGTTCAGCCTAATTTAGCGAGACCCTATTTCAAAATAAAATTTTAAGAAAGGGCTGGGAAGCTGGGCACTATGGCACACACCTGTAATCCCAGTGGCTTGGGAGGCTGAGGAAAGAGGATCACAGGTTTGAGATTAGCTTTAGCAACTTTTCGAGACCCTGGCTCAAAATAAAACATAAAAAGGGGTGGGGGATATTGCTCAGTGGTTAAGTACCCCTGGGTTCAATCTCCAGTCCTCCACCTCTCTCAAATTAAAAAAAAAAAAAGGGCTGGGGATATAACTCAGGGTTAGAGTGCATATTTATCACGCATGAGACACTGGGTTCAATCTCCGGTACAGCGGTAGGAGAGGGCGGGGAAGAATC
This sequence comes from Ictidomys tridecemlineatus, assembly GCF_052094955.1. Classification (NCBI taxonomy): domain Eukaryota; kingdom Metazoa; phylum Chordata; class Mammalia; order Rodentia; family Sciuridae; genus Ictidomys; species Ictidomys tridecemlineatus. The sequence continues at coordinate 51,652,417 of NC_135489.1, forward strand.
CTTCATTGTACATTGGTTAATCAAACAGCAGTATTGAGCCGGCTCCTTTGATCTGATAAGCTTTCTTTGAATGTAAACTGAACTGTTAGCACTTTTGAACTAGAGTACAGTTCTAATAAGAGGCCAGTAGAGTTGAAAGTAATTGCACATGTCAACTGCATACAATCTTGTAGTAATTTAGGGAGACAGATTACACCAGGGTTCCAGTTTCTTTTCAGTCTGCAGAGGACATGCACATTTTGCATTGGGTCTGAGAGAATTCTACCACTGTAAAGCAGCAGTGCAAAAAACTGACGATTTGGCATATGGCGTTGAGAATAAAAGCACAGGCTCCCAGGCCAGACTCTGAACTCCTTCAGGGTAGGCATGGTTTCTTACTATGTTGGGGTTCCTAGCCCTGAACTTAGAGTTTGGTACAGAGAAGAGTTCAGTGGTTGTGGAAATGAAGGATGCCCTCCACATCTATGGGTTCCCTTGCTTCAGACAACCCTGGATCAAAAATATTCAGGAAAAAGAAATGCTTCTGTGCTGAACATTGTGAACTTTTTTCTTTGTCATTGTTCCCTAAACAACACAGTATAACACCTTTTGACATTGTATTAAGTATTATAAATATCTGGAGATGATTGAAAGTATATAGGAGGAAGTGTATGGGTTATATGCAAAAAACTACACCATTCTATACAAGGGACTTGAACATCTATATAAAATCCCTTCTAGATAAGGGATTTTGGTATCCAAGGTCTGTGTGCACGTGCGTGCCCATACATGTGTACTGGACTAATCAACACTGAGGGACAACTGTATTTGATATTCCTGTCTTTCCTTTAGACCCAATTTTGCCAGGCTCAGCTAATACTGGAATCAGAAATAGTGTGAGAATAGAGGTATATACTCTCTTGCTTTTGAGATCCAGGGGGTCTAGATTGGTCAAAATCTGGTTTCTTTTACAAATCAGCACACAAACAAAAACTTAGGTCTACTGAGAATGAATCATGACCATCTCTCCAGCCAGTGAGAAGCACAGATAATATTCTAAACAGGGAACTGCTAGTTTTTATAGTAGAGAGATTCTTCTTAGGTAGGTAAGCCTAGGTTGTACAGTCATGGATGGATTTATGTTTCTTTGTGTGAAGGGGTCTTTCCATGAATACTCGTGATGCTTCATTTTACACTGAGAGAGCTGAACCATGAACCAAAACCTCTCAGAGGCTGACTTATCCTACTGCTACCAAAAGGAAGAAACATTCTGTTTTATTTATGTATATATGTATGTATGTATGTAAGTACGTATGCACTGGGGATTGAACCTAGAGGCACTTAACACTGAGCCACATCCCCAGCCCTTTTTTGTATTTTTAGAGACAGGGCCTCACTAAGTTGCTGAGGCTGGCTTTGTACTCACAATTCTGCTTCAGCCTCCCAAGCTGCTGGGATTACAGGCGTGTGTCACTGTGCCTGGCTTTGTGTTATTTTTTGACACAGAGTCTTGCTGTGTTACCCAGGCTGGCCTCTAACTCCTAGGCTCAAGTGATCCTCCTACTTCAGCCTCCTGAATACAGGTGTGTGCCACCTGAGTTGCTAAGGATTGCACCCAGTGCCTCCCACCTGTAAGGTAAGTGTTCTACCACTGAGTTACACCCCAGCCTATGCAGGAAAATATTTGTTTTAAGGAAGATAAATCATCTTCTTGGGGGTTTATGGCTCATGGCTTTAATAAACCCCAAATTCACTTGCCCCTGTAGATTTCCATGGGTGCCCTTCTTCAGGCCTCTCTGTTCCACTCCACTCTTAGCTCCAGGCCCTGAAGAAGGACATGAGGGTTTTTTTTGGGTGGCGGGTACCAGGGACTGAACTCAGGGCACTCAACCACTGAGCCACATCCCCAGCCCTATTTTGTATTTTATTTAGAGACAGGGTCTCACTGAGTTGCTTAGTGCCTGGCTTTGCTGAGGACGGCTTTGACCTCGAGATCCTCCTGCTTCAGCCTCCTAAGCCACTGGGATTACAGGTGTGCTCCACCTTGCTTGGCGAGTTGGTTTTTTTTAATCACAAGGAGGATTGGGCTAGAAAGGTCACAGATACTGGCCTAGAGTTCTTCACGTTGTTCTCAGAAAAGCTCCCATCAGGGATGTCGCCACTGACTCTAGAGAGGAAAGCCCAGTTCCCTTTTACTTTTCTCATCTCTCTATATTTTAAAGTAGCCGATATAGATGTTACTGTTTTAAGAGCAGGGGATATAGCAGTGAATAAGACAGAAAAAAATTCTGTAGCCAGAACTGAAATGACAAACACCCAAGCATCTAATTCAGGTAGCAGTAAGTACCCTGAAGACAAAGAGCATCCCAAGGGACCAGAGGCGATGTGGGGTGGGGGGGGGAGGAGATGGAGCTGGGGACCAGGGGTTGGAGTGCGGTGAGCACGTCGGGCAGAGGAGGCAGCCGTGCTGAAGCCCTGGGAAGGGAACAGGCCAGCTAGGTTCCAGAAGGCCCGCGTTCCCCATCCAGTGGTTCATGTGCCCTGGTGAATGGCTGATGGGTTCCAGGGTCTAGAGGAGGTGACACACTCAGGAGGGTGGGCAGGGCGGGGGCAGTTATGATGGGAGAACTGGAGAGGGTAGTGGGTGAGGGGCAAGAAGACCAGTGTGTCTGCAACAGAAGAGTCCAGAAAGGTGACAGAAGAGGTCAGGGAGGTGCAAGGGGCCAGACGGGGCACGACCTTGAACTTGGCTATAAATGTGATGTCAGCCCTACAGAGCCTAAAAGGAAGTTAAAAAAAAAAAAAGCAAGGAGCATATCACTTGTTATTTCAGGCATTTAAATCTGATAAACCCATCCCTGGGGGTGATCAAGGCTGCAGCCATGCCTCTCACAGGTGACTCAGGCAAACAGAGCTTTCAACCCAGGAGTGAATCAGTTCCTCTGAATGATAAGAATCAGGTTAAAAGAACAGCCAGGTGGATTGGCCTATTTATAAAATATTTATGCCCAAATCAGTCTACGGGAGCAAAACGAAAAACAGGAAACCAAAAAGGACAAATATCCCAGATGAGACGATTCACAGATCAACTACTGGGAAGTAGTTCACAGAACCCATGCAGAAAATTGGCTGCGCTGACGGTGGCTGGGGACAAGACGTAAAATCCATCTGATAGTGATTGTGTGGTTTCAGGATGTTCAGTGAGGGTGCCGCTGTAGTTTGCATCTGAAATGCTCCTCAAAGCCCCAAGGATTAAAGACTTGGCCCCCAGCTCCACTGGGAGATGGTGGAACCCCTGAGAGATGGGGCCTACTTAGAGGAATTTGGTCACGGGGGATGATTCATCCTTAAAGGTGCACCCTGACTCTTCCTGACCCTCCTTTGGCTTCCTATATAAAGTCAAGTAGCTCCTCTACCTCACACTTCAGCCACATCATACTGTGCTGCCACAGGCCCAGAGAAGTGGGGCCAAGTAACCATGGACTAAAAACTCTGAAACTGAGCCAAAACAAACCTTGCCTCCTGTTTATTTGATTACCTCAGGTATTTTGTCACAGTGACAGAAAGCTGACTTACACAGGTGTTAGAAAGGAATGTAAGGTCTACCCTCCACATCTGTAGATTCAACTAACAGCAGATGGAAAATTAAAAAAAAAATTAATCTGTTCTGAACATTATTCCCTAAACAATACAGTATAAGGGCTATTTACATACCATGAACAATGTATGAAGTATTATAAGTAATCAAGACTCGATGGAAAGTATACGGGAGCGCTGGGCATGGTGGTGCACTCCTGTAATCCCAGTGGCTTGGGAGGCTGAGGCAAGAAGATTGCGAGTTCAAAGCCAGCCTTAGTTATTTAATGAGTCACTTAGCAACTCAGTGAGACTCTGTCTCTAATAAATTATAAAAAAGGGCTGGGGATGTGGCTCAGTGGTTAAGCACTCCTGGGTTCAATCCCCATTAGCCCACCACCCTCCAAAAAATGTACATGGGAATACAGGTCATGTGCAAATACTACAGCAATCTATATAAATGTTGTGAGCATCCACGGATTTTGGTACATGAGCAGGGTCTGGAAACTATCTCCTGAAGATGGCAGACTACTGGGTTCAGCATGGGTCCTAAAACACAATGTCTGAGTCCTGATTAGAGGTCTTTTTAGTAAATTCACACTGGATCTAGAGGTGGGGGTGAGTAGGGGGGGGATAACCAGTTCATAGTTAGAAGTTTTGGGGTTTGTTCCTATTCTTTCCTGAAGGCCGGGGTTGCAAACCCAGAATGAACACTTACTGAATGCACGTCTCACTGCACTCCCTGTTCTCTCAGTTCCTCAGCTCATCTTTACTTATGGACCCTCCAGAAGAGGAAGAAGACAAGCTGGTCTGTGGTCTGGCCACTGTGGTCCCCAGCAGTCCTGGACTTTGGGAGCATGGGCAGTGTCCCTATGGGGCTTGGCTCTTGGCAGCTCGTCTTGGCCTGATCCTTCCTGCTAGGAAGGCAGGCTGCTGTACTTGGAATGGTGCCCATGGCCACTCTGGGTTCCCACTGGAAAGTCTACCTGGGCTCATGCATCTCACCTGTACTTGCTACCTCTCACCAGGCTCTTTGAACAGTGTTTAATGAAGTTATGAAACCTTTGTTATTAAGAGGTGATACCTAAAAAAAAAAAAAAAGAGGTGATACCTTCCCAAGATATTATTTTTTTCCAAGTAAAATTTGAATTTGGAGCAGGCTCCCTAAAGAAAAGTGGAGTATCAGATGGAGGGTAGGCTGACAAGGCCTTATCAATCATAGACTGCCTCTTGAAACACTGCTTGAAATTGTAGGGGCTCCAGCAATGTATGGGAAGACAAAGGAAGGAACAAATTATAGTTCAAATGCTTAATTTCCCATGTTTTGCAGTTTGCAAGACTATACATTCAGGCAGGTGCATCCAAAATAGAAGCAATTTTGCCTAAACTGAATCATTTTACTCCTAATCAACTCAGTTTGAAATCAGAACTCATAAAAAGGTGAAGCAGTCCTGCTGATATTCTTCTTTAAGGAATTATCCTGCAGGTATGCTGTGTAGATGGGGTGGGATAAGGTGAATATCTGCAAGTGATCCTGTATTGGTATTTAAAGCTCAATATGGCTTGGATATGGTCTGAGCTTGACCCCCAAGGGTTCATGTGTTGGAAGTTTTGTGCGCTGTGTGTGGTGATGCGAGAGGTGGTGAGACCTTTAAGATATGGGGCCTAATGGGAGGTCACAGGGGAAACTGTCCTAGGAAGGAACTGACACATTCTGATGGGACATTGGTTAGTTGTTAGGAGAGATTTTTTTTTTTTCTTTCTTTTTGGTATTTGGGATTGAACCCAGGAGTGTTTAACCACTGAGCCACATCCCCCATGGAATGTGAGAAAGGATCTCACTAGTTGCTGAGACTGATTTTGAACTTGCAATCCTTCTGCCTCTGCCTCCTGTGCTGCTGGGATTATGGGGGTGCACCACCACACTCTTTATTATTAAAGAGTGAGCCAGGTGGGTGTAGTGGCACATGCCTGTAATCCCAGCAGCTTGGGAGGCAGAGGCAGGAGGATTCCAAGTTCAAAGTCAGCCTCAGCAATTTAGTGAGGCCCTAAGTAATTTAGTGAGACCCTGTTTCTAAATAAAAAAATAGAAAAGGACTGGAGATGTGACTCAGTGGTTAAGTGCCTGTGGGTCAATCCCTGGTACCTAAAATCAATCAATCAATCAATCAATCAATCAATCAGGAGTAAGCCTGTCCCTGAATAGCTCTCTGGATTCTTTTCTTACCATGTGATCTCTCCTGTGTGCAGAGGCTCCTTCCATTGTGCTGGTAGCCACTACAAAGTCCTCACCAGAGCTTAGCTGATGCTGGTGTCATGCCTGTAAACCTCTAGAACTGTGAGCTAAACAGACCTCTTTTCTCCATAAAGTACCCAGCCTCAAGTATTTCACTATCATGATGGAAAATAAAATAATACAAAGCAGCTGCTATTGTCTTTAATCAATCCTCCTAAAACAATATCTTGGTACAAAAAAAAAAATCAAACACTAGCTTTGGGAGATCTATATATACAAGACAGAACTCGAACCCCTAACAAGTACAATTGGGGTTAATTTTGAAACAAGACAATTCTAATGATTCTCCTTCTCCCAGCCTCTTCGTCATTGTACATGGCTTTATCGTGTGACACTGCCTTTTCTAGAACATGAAATGGGTTCCAAAACTTACACAAGCTGATATTAACCATACAGCTGAGAAGATGAGGAACAAGGAATAAGAATGAGGACAGGGTCAATCCAAGCCTGGCGGAGCTGAAGGCCTGTGAACACGTTACTCAGACAGCTGGCATTTCTGCAGTAATTGCAAAGATCTGTCAGTTTGGGGGAGGTTTTCATCTAAAAGGGGAGATGAATAAAGGTTACCGGAGTTTGTTAGTAGTTAAAAGTATGAGTATGTGCAAATTGCCTTTAGGATAAAGTGAAGGCATATGGTATGGGATAGATACAGACTTGGTGGTGGTGGTGGTGGGGAGAGATAATAAGTAGCAAATGGATGAGTGATGTTTTTGCTTAAACTTCTATTCTCAGAACTTGCTTGAAGTCTTCCACCTGATCCCAGCCTCCGTGCACTGTAAGAATCCAGTGATCCTAGCTCTGGTATGAAGTGCCACACTTGTGCATTATAAAAACATGCCGTTTATGAGACACAGTCCCCAGGAAAGCCTGGTGTGTTGCAATGGGGGTCCACAGTTTGACAGTCATGGATCCAAATGCCTATTTCATTAATGCTTGGGTTATTTGTGCCTATTTTCCAGCCTATGGCATATGTGGAAGTGAGAGAAAATGAACATATGGGAAATCCAAAAATAAAAATGTTTTGAAGATGATTTACCATTGCAAACTATATAGGAAAACATAGGCAACCAAGCGGGGACAATATCAAGATTCTGCCCTATTCTGAAATGTCCAAATGATCCGGAGGTGTGACACTAACATCTGAAATAGCTGCTGTGGCTTCTTCTTTTTTCCTTTTGGTGCTGGGACTGAAATAGCTTTTTAAGAAAGAATTTTATCTGAGTACCACAGGTTTCTTAATTTTATTAAAAAAAAACACATAATTTTGTTTGAGAACTAATTTGAGGGGAGAGAGGGGTGTCCTGTTCTTTAATATAATCCTATTAAGATTTTCTTTGGAAGCAAAGCAAAACCATGCATGACTTTTTAAAAAAAAAATAGTCTAGGGACTTTCCATTATGCAACTAAAATGACAAAGAGTAAATTTTTTTTTTTAAAGATCATTACAAACCACAGGAAGGCTTGAATAATCAATTGTTTCTCAAGCCTAACCAAAGGTTGTGTATGAATGCACGTAGCTACAACTCCAGAAGTGGATGGAAGTACAAGCTCAGAAGGGGATGACTCTCGTTGGGATCTGGAATGTTCTCCAAAGGCCCATCTGTTCAAAGTGTTGGCATTACTGGGAGGTGGTAGAAACTTTCAGAAGTGGAGCCTAATGGGGAGGTTGTTAGGTTATTGAGAGCAAGACCTCTGAGGGAAGAGTAGAACCTCAACTCCTTTCTCTCCTTCTCTTTCACTTGTCATCCATGAGGGGAGTGGTTTTGCTCTGCTGTATACTGCTGCCATGATGTACTGCCTTGCCATGACCCCAAACAATGGGGACAACTGCACCAGAGACTGAAACCTCTGAAGTTGTAAGTCCCAATAAACCTTTTCTCTTTATAAGTTGATTATCTCAGGTAATCACTGTTACAATGACAGAAAACTGACTAACACAGGGATGGAGGAACAACCTCCAAAGGAAGGCTCTGGATTAACCCACACAATGATCATTACTGGCAAAATCCTAAAGCACCAGGCCAGAACTAAACTGGTTTGCTCATCCTCTTTGATTGAAATCCTCCTGTTGCCCACATTCAGCTCGACTGCAAAAACAACAGGTTCAAAAGTATTAACTGATGTGATGTATGTGGACTTGAAAATTCAGTACACAACACAGCAGATGCAGTTAAAAAAAAAAATTCTCTTAGATGAAGGTTTCATGATGCTTCTAAAATGACCTGTCCTATAAGATACGGTTGAGAACAAGAGTGTACAGCAGGGGACTCTATGAAAAGAGGGACAGCAATTGATGGTTTCTGGGGTCTGATTCATGCCATGCTCTCTCAAACACAGAATTCTAAAAGAACACATGGCAGAAAAGAGAAAACTGGTTAGCACCACCATTTTGCTTTTCTTAAAATTTCCCCTGGAGCTATTGGAAGGGGTGAGAAATGGCCAAGTGACCTTGGATTCTCTCTGGAAAAGAATAAAGAAAAGATAGTGATGGTGGGGGGTGGGGAAGAAAAGTCCAGCATGAGGCTGGAGAAGGAGAAAGCATTTGCAGCAAAGACATCCCCAGTTAACCCTGGAACACCATTTCCACCAGAGACCACAGAGTGCTGCACTAAGATTTAAAGGTTTCCCCAAAACATGGCCCCGTGTTTTCTTCCTTTGACACACATCACGAAGCAAGGCTTCTTAGCCCATTTTTGGTGCAGATTTGTCAACTGTTCTTTCTTGATGAATAACGATGCTCATGATTGCCTCTCTGCTCCCCACAGTTCCACTCAACGTTCACTTTTTCTATTTTCAAAGGAGTTCCCCCTTTCTGAAAACACAGGTGGCCGACACTATTATATCACATCATGACTGTGGCAGAGACCTTTCTTCTCACCACAATTGCTTGGGAGGTTTTTCCGGCTGGAATACAGGTAAAGTTGAGAGTGGGCCTCTGAGTGCTAAGCTTTTGTTAGAATGAGAACTACAAAGAGATGGATTTATGTTTTTAAGATGCCAGAAGCTGGTTTGGATGTAGCTTTATTCCTTTGTCCTAAACTCCCTTCTCCCCTCAAACCACCTGCAACTGTGGTTGGAAAATTAATTGCTTCTGACATGTGAAGGGGAAAAAAAAAAAAAACCTCTTAAAATAAATCTATAAAAACCTCAACGGCTACCACTATGAGAGTGGAGGGGACAAAGAAAAGGATCTTTGAAAATTTTTATTTTTTTTAAGAATTCTTTCCTACGAAGGAGATTTTTACATACTTAGGTAAATAACAATAACAAAGAAGTGTCTTTTTAGGGATCACTTTTAATTGACCTGTTCAACCTCGAAACCCAAGAGACCTCATTTAATGAAGAAAACCAAGAGAAGGCTTCGAGTGTGGTGCATGCCCGTAATCCCAGCGACTTGGGAGGCTCAAGCAGGAGGATGGCAAGTTGAGGCTACTTGGGCAACTTATCAAGACTCTCTCTCAAAATAAAATATGAAAAGGGCCAGGAATATAGCTCCGTGGTAAAGTGCCCTTGGGACCAATTCCCAGTACTGAAAAATAAAAAAAAAAAAGATAATTTGTTCCTTAAAATGATATGGGGGTGAATGTGACCATCCCACTCTCTGTAGAAACAAAAATGGTTTATTTTTGGCTGCATGAGAAAAAAAAGTAAAGAACATTCTGTTTTTGTGGAGATGTTGGAGTCACCCCAGAAACCTACAGCACTTATTGGAGCAGCAAATTTCCTGGGGGAATCTTTCATTTCATTTGTCAACCCACAAATACCTATGGACAAATCTTATATAGGAGAACAGTGGGTTTGTGTTGAGATGGCCAGGGGCCAGACTTTTGCAAAGCTGTTCATTAAATGGTACTGAAGCTCTTTAACCTGTTATTGGGTCACAAGGAAGTAAAAAGACCTACAAGAGTAGCAGAAGTGTCAAGACTGCTACAGGCCAAAGTGCTTTGTTCCCTTCACTAAAGCAATTTAGAAATCTTGAGGGTTTTGGAGATAGAGCTTTCTCTCTTTGCTCCTTCTTTCCTTTCCTTTCCTTTTCCTTCCTTCTTTCCTTCTCCCTCTCCTGTGACCCCCCATCCCCCGTTCTCTCTCTTTTCTCTTTTTGAGAAATGGATCTTGCTGTGTTGTCCAGGCTGGTCTCAAAGGATGATTCTACCTCAGCCTCCTGAGAGCTGAGACTCCAGGCACATACCATCACGCCTGGCTTATTTCCCTTTCTTCCAGATGGACAAATCTTCATATTTCAGATCACTCATAATTTTTTTAAAAATGAATTTAACCTTTAATTAATTAATTAATTAACTTTTATGTGGTGCTGAGGATCGAACCCAGGGCCTCACCCGGGCTAGGCAAGCGCTTTACCACTGAGCCACAACCCCAACCCCTCAGATCACTCATTTTTAAGCAGAAAAAAAGCCGTTTTACTTTGTGTCCTTTTTATCTGATTTACACGAACATTCCTTTGATTTGAAGAGATATGGTGAATGTGCTATCAATAAAATTGGAAAAGATATCGGCGTGGCTGCCATTTGATTCAACAAACACAGGGCAATTTCATAACTAAATAAATACAGAAATTAGTCTGGTATTAGTATTATTTTTAAAAAAAACTTGTTTTAGTTATAGTTGGATATAATACCTTTATTTTCTTTATTTATTTTTTATGTGGTGCTGAGGATCGAACCCAGGGCCTCTCATGTGCTAGGAGAGTGCTCTACCACTGAGCCCCAGCCCCAGCCCCAGCCCTTAGTATTATTTTTGAAAGACAAGTTGTAGTCTATTAAAGTTCTGATCGACTGCGTGAAGCTTCTAGGTTATTGGAAGGATAATAGATGCTGCTGTCCTTGAGGATCCTTTATCTTCCTCTTTCCTTAAATATCAAGATTGTTGAGTTTTTGTTTTGCTTTTGTGCCACAGCAGCTGGATTTTTTTTTAAACCAAATATATTGTTTAGCCCATAGGGGGCAGGATGGTAGGAAGATAACGCCTCTGAGAAGAGGCCCTGGGCTTGGAAGGTAGCACCTAATACAATACTGGCTGGTCTTCCATTTGTGAATGTCCATGTGAACATTGGGTCATGTTAGGTGGAACTTCTCTAGAACTACAAAAATGTGAAAAAATCATTTTTTTTGTTTGCATTCAGCAGGCAGACAATGTCATAAAAGATAAAATAGTGTCTGTCTATCCACACTCTCTTCTAAGAAAACCACCCTCCTCAAAGTCCCCAGTGAGAGAGTTGTGGCCATGTGTGTCACTGGCATCTGAACAGGTGAAGAGAAGGAGGGTGGGTGTGTGAGTCAGCTTTTCCTCTCTGGGACCAAAATACCTGGCAAGAACATCTTAGAGGAGAAGTTTATTTTGGGGTCACAGTTTCAGAGGTTCAGTCCCTGGATGACTGAATCCATTGCTCTGGGCTCAAGATGAGGCAGACCATCATGGCGGAAGGATGTGGTAGAGGATGGCAGCTATGAAGTAGAGGGAGAGAGGAGAAGGGGCTAAAGGGAAGAAGAATCCTAACAGGGCACACCTGTGATCCCCCTTCTCCAGTCACGCCCCACCTGCCTACAGTTTAACTCTCAGTCCTTACACACCAGGATGTACTGATTAGCTTACAGCTCCCATCATCTAGCATTTCACCTTTGAACATTCTTGTATCGACACAGTGGCTTTCAGGGGGACACCTCATATCCAAACCGTGACAGTGGGCACGAAAACGTAGCCATAGAAATAATGGCTGCCAATTTTCCAAATTTAGCAAAAAATAGGAGTAAGTACAATATAACACAGTACAGTAATATAATAGACTTTCCTTCTCTGAAACGTTCTAAATTATATTTGACATTTGAAGAAAAAAGTATGTGATGTGGCTTTTTAACAGAGAGATATAGGAATATTTAAGATAATTACACATAAATGGTAGAGGGCAAAGGGACTCTAAGGGAGGTAAGGTTTCTATATTTTATTCAAACTGGAAAAATGTACACTAGCATATCTTTATGGTGATGTATCTTTTCTTTTTTTTAAATCTTTCATTGTAGGGGTGGTTACAGGAATCTAGGAATAAATTACGAACTCTTCATGCACATTATACCAAAGTTTTCCTGATTTTGATATTGTATGATATCAAGATGCAATGTTAGGTAAAACCAGGTGAAAGTTACAAGGAACTCTCTGTACCCCTTTATACTATCTGTGCAAAATAAATACATAGTTATTTCTAAATAAAGAGTTAAGAGAAAAAGATAATAAAAAGAAATTCCATGAAAATTATAAATGCATGTATTGTCTCATGATTCTCTGGCCATAATCAGCATTTTAAAGAGAGAAAATCTCTTTGTGGGAGTGAAAATACGTCATAGAATGTTAGATGGAAGAGAAAATTGAGGGATGGTTTTAAAGAGACAGGATTGTTATCATACCCTCAAATTCAAGATGAGCCTCTGTCTTGATCACATTGATGCCCCTTGTCAGGGCCATCTCTCTCTCTAAAGCATTAAACTGGTTAAGCAATATTAATTTTAATGATACTATATATCTCCTTGAAACTATAAAATATTCTAGGGATAAAAACTAATTAAATTTGGGGTTGTGGCTCAGTGACAAAGCATTTGCCTAGCATGTGTGAGGCAGTGAGTTCCATCCTTAACACTGTATACAAATAAATAAAATAAAGGTATGCTATCCATTTAAAAATATATACTAAAAAACCACTCAACTGTGTGCCTTAAATGCTTAAAGCTATGGCATATAAATAATATCTCAATAAAATTGTTTAAAAAAAAACTAAACCAGGGCTGGGTTGTGGCTCAGTGGTAGAGTGCTTGCCTAGCATGTGCGGGGCCCTGGGTTTGATCCCCAGCACCACATAAAAATAAATAAAATCAAGGTATTGTGTCCAACTACAACTAAAAATATAAATACATATTTTAAAAAATCTAAACCAAAAACTAATTAAATTTTGATAATGTGTCAAATCTTTAAAGGCAGCTTGAACTAGTTTTTTTATGTTAAATTAGAAGCTATTAGAAGTTGTATTCTCAATAATACTGATAATTGGAATTAAAAAGTAGAAAAAGTGATAAAAGTTCCTTTATGTGTTGGCAGAATTTGTGTGTCAGTAGGGCACCAGAAGATGGCACAGAAAGCTTTCGGTGTTAACTGTTACATGATCATTAATTTGTCTTTTGATTAAATGTAAGAATGTTTCAAATGTCAATAGAGGAGAATCCTGATACTATTCATTGGTGAGGGGTGGGGTGGGGGTGGGGCTCGTTTTTTAATCAAGAATACCTGGCGGTAGTAAAGGTTTTCTCTGGTAGCATGATAGAAAGTTATGGCAGAAGGAATAGATGGAAATACGAGACCTCAGGTCTTAAATTTACTAACTGGAGCTAAATAATGTTGTTACTAAAGTGGCGTTAGAAGGTTGTCCAACTTCCAGAATGAGCTGGAATGAATATGGTTGGTTTTCAACTTTGTTCTATTTGTTAATATTCAATATGAACTGGACCAGATGACTCTGGACATCTGAAGGCTGTTAAAAATGATAGTTTTTTTTCTTTAACATTATTAAACAATGTCAATGTAGGCACCGTAAAAGTAAAAAAAAAAAAAAAAAAGAAAGAAAAAGAAAAAAGTGAAGTTTTAGATCCAATGATTTTATCTCCCTTATTTTTTTTCCAGAAATTTCCCATATAATAAATATTCACATTTAAGAAGACTGATTTTCTAAAAATTTGTGTTTTCTGATTGACCTTTTTTGACTGGATTACTTCATGTCTTTACTTTGCAGCTCAATAAAGAGACCTGTCAGGTCAGGTTTAAATTACTGTAGGACCTTTTTATTTTTTAAACTTAATCCAAGGGCAGAGATCTCGGACCATTTCATTAGCCACGAAACAGATTTTGCCATCTGCTTAGTTTACACATGAGTTGGCAAAAATTCTTTTCTTCATTGACTACCATCTGACAACTCCATGATGAGATCAAGGGGTTGGATATTTGATCTTTTAAATCCATCATAATGTCAAAATGAGAAAGTGTAATATGAAATTTTAAACCCAAAGAGTATTTTCTTTTCATAGTTTTTTTCTTTACTTATTTAAATTTCTATCTTTTATTGCCTCCAATTCAGTTTTAAATCTTTATTTCACAGACCAACCAGTATGAGAGACCATATCAATAATATGTGAATAAAACACTGTTTTAATAAGGGAGAGGCTTCCAAGAATTTTTAAGGAAAATACAGATTTCCAATATGGCAGGAACAAAATGAATATTTATGAGGAAAGAATGAAAGAAAAATCTTTGGGCTACTCATACCAGAAATGAAATTGTATTAAATTATTTCAGAGCATATATCATACTTCTAAAAACATTTATTGATAGTTATAGAAATAATTTAAGAGCCTTCTCTGTTCTTACTAGCTATGGAACTTGGTCAAGTTGTATGAATTTTTTTGGGTTTTGTGGCACTGGGGATTGAACACAGGGCCTTGTACATGCAAGGCAAGCACTTTACCCACTGAGCTATGTCCCCAGCCCTAAACTCCTTTTTAAAATTTGTTTTAATTAGTTATACATGACAGTAGAATGCATTTATGTACTTTGATATATCATACATAAATGGGATATAATTTCTCATTTTTCTGAGTGTACATGTTGCAGAATCATATAATTTTTTTCCCATTTGATGAAGAAGATAATATCACATACATGTCACAGAGTATTCAGTTGGATTACATGAGATCATCTCTGCTGTTGGCTCATAATGCAGAGAGTAAATAGTGAGTGCTCAAAGGTTAGCTACTATCCTTATTATTAAACTAAGTCAGACTGAGAGATTTAAAATCAAAGCCAAGGTAGAGGCGTTTTAGTTTGTAACTTACACATTGCTTTCTTATTTTGTTTGAACCTCACACCAACTCTACAGGATGGTGTACCAGAAACCGTTGGGGCCCCTTCACAATTTGCCATGTGGTAACCATCATTGGGTAAAGGTGGCTCCCTGGCCCCTTAAGGTGTTTGGACTGCATTTTTTTTTTTTTAATAAGGAAATGGATTTGGGTTGAAGTGAGGAACTAAAGGGGCCTTAATTTGATGTTGATGGACCTTAATTTTATTCATTTATTTATATGCAGTGTTGAAAATTGAACCCAGTACATCACACATACGAGGCAAGCACTCTACCACTGAGCCACAACCCCAGCCCTGGACTGCATTTTTAAGATGCCATTTCCATACTTCAAAACAAGCTGGGGTTGATGAAAGCAGACGGTATCCTTCAGATTTTAAACTTGGTTCGATGCCTGATGGAACTTTTGAATTTTTAGGACTTTATAATATCACGGAGGAATCCCATCTCAAGTTCTCCATAGCCAGGAAAAGTTAAAAGCAATTTATCACTGTCAGATTTTTTTTTCAGATATAAAAGCAGACAAGGACAAGTTGCCCTACAAGAGAAGTAGATCATACCACGAATCTTGCTCTCTCTCTTTCTGTCTGAGCCTCTCAGGGTGGGGTAAATGGATGTCACCAGTTCTACTTAGAGAGATTCAAAAAAGAAAACTTCATTAGCAGAGAGGGACAAGGCATCGGGCCAGGCAATATCCAGAAATGTTTTACTTGATTTTTATCGTGAATGGAAAACAAAGGTACTTTGTTTCAAAGGCTTCTGATTGATATCTACCCCTTGGACTTCTAATTCTTTTCCTCATTGCTTTATTAAAAGGACCTATTAATTAACTTAGCACCTGGTGGAAAGAAGTGAGCTTTCTCTGAACTCTGAACAGTCTCCAAAAAATGGTCAATAAAGCTGGTAAGAGAAGCAGCACTGTAATCTCATGTTACACATGAAGAAATTGAAATTTGACTAACTTTATAATCAGGCAATAAAAAATGTGTGGAGCAGAGACTCAAAGGAGCAAAGGACTGGTTGCTGGAGAGCTGGGTTTTTTATTTCAACTTTGTCTCCAGTGAGATTCTGATTATCTACTCCTGTCCCCTTCTTTCTCCCCCTCGTTCTGGGGATTGAATCCAGAGCCTCCTGCATGCTTAGTTTCATTACCTTAAATGGGTTCAATGGATTAGGTGGGTATAGCAAACTTTTTCTATGAAGGACCAGGTAATGAACATTTTTGGTTTTCTGGGTCATTTATTTTCTACAGCAACTATTCCACTTGCTAAAATCTGCCACAGACAGTATTCGAACAAATGGGTGTGACTGCGTGCCAATAAGACTTTATTGAAAAAACCAGGAAATGCATTGGGTACTTTGCAGATCTCTAGACTAGATGATGTAGAAGTTTCTTCTACAGCATATATTTTAGAATTCAACTTGTTTTAATGAACTGCTTTTAGATATTGAGCAAGATGAATAAATATATATGGGGGAACTGTCAGGGATGGGAGAATGTGGGAAGAATATATCTCGATTTAGAGGAAAATATGATTTCTATTGTTGGAACAACCAAACTGCATATATGGCTGTAACTGTGATCCCAGGTTTATGCCAAGAAGGGCAAACTGTTGACTCCCTGGCTGGACAACACTGGTGCTCTCCCACAGTGTACTATGCCCTAGGTCCTTGCTCTCCTTCTTCAAGGGCTGCATAAAGGAACCCAGTTCAATCCATCATCTTTATAGAGGTTCCCCTAATTAGGAAATGACAGACCACACAGGTCAACCTTCAGCAGCAATAACAGTGTGGCCAATGAACCTACATATTCTTTCTACTTTTTATAAAGAATTTTTATTGCTATATAAAGCGTCTTTGAAAAGCCTGTAATTCAAAGTGAAGACTTTTCTCTAAAAGACCCAAGAATCATACTCTCATGAGAGTTGGCTATTTCTGTGAGAGTATTATTTTTATTCAGATGTTCTATTGGATCTAAAGTCATAAAAGCAGTAAGTGCTTATTTTTGAAAATCTTCCTCTCATTAGCCGTGATGGTACATGCCTATAATCCCAGTGGCTCAGGAGGCTGAGGCAGGAGGGTTGTGAGTTCAAAGCTAGCCTTAGCAATTTAGTGAGGCACTAAGCAACTTCATGAGAACCTGTCTCTAAATCAAAACTAAAAAGGGCTGGGGATGTGGTTCAGTGGTTAAGCACCCTTGGGTTCAATCCCTGGTACAAAAACAAAATAAAACAAACAAAAACCAACCTTCCTCTCCTATTCCCTCTAACCCTCTCCACTTACTACTGGTTAGTAAGGTGTCTTTTCTGATTGCTTTTTGTATATACTTATAAGTGTGTGTCTCCATCTTTCTGGGTACATGTCTTCTTAAAACCATGGTACAATATTTCTGCCTGTTTATGCTACTGGTATCACTAGATGCCAATCTGCCTAGCTACAACATGATAATGCTTTTGATAAGTCCTAGAAAATGTTCAGCATAGGAAGCAAAAAAGAAAGCTCACTGTTAAACTGATATCACTGCCTTAGTATATTCTATAAGGGGCAGACTTAATCCAGTACTCGGAAGTGGGAGTCTGGTTTTATTTTGGGCTCCTAAGTTCTACTCTTACCTAAAATACTCAGAGGACTGAGGCAAAGGTGCATATTTTCCATGTTCATGAGGATAATTACCCTATTTTTTTTCCATTTCACTTTCCTACAGTAGCTCTCATCTGAATCTACAGTGCTTCATGTAAAAACTTGTTGAAACTTTGTATCTGCTGACCAACCTCTCCCCAGCTCTGTGTCCCCACTACCCTTCCTAGTCTCTATTTTTCTCTCAACTTCTATGAGATCAACTGTTTTGGACCCCACACATGAGTGGGATCATGCAGTATTTCTTCCTCTGGGCCTGGCATATTTCACTGAACACACATAGGAGGAACCAGCTCTGGAATTCTGTTGTACCCAGGGTGATTATAACTGGTGAAAAACAATGTGTTACATATTTCAAAATAGATAGAAGAGAGGATTTTTAATATCCTCATCACAAAGAAATGGTATATTTTGGAGGTGATAAAGATGTTAGTTGCCCTGATTGAGCACTACACAGTGCACATGTGTATATCACACTGTATACCCTATCAATATGTACAGTTATTATGTATGTATTGATTAAAAGAATAAAACTTATTTAAAAAAAACTTATTGAATCTGTTAGATGGAGGAAGATCTGGGTCATTGAAATAGATTACAGATTGAGAAAAATAAGATGCTATTATAGATAAGCCAAGAAGTCAATAAATCAAAGGAAACATAGCAATTAGTCACTCCCTCACTCTTTCCTAATTTGTCTCCATTGCTGGAGATGTCTCTGTTCATCCTCAATCTCCTGCTAATAATCCTCTAGAAGATCCCTGTTGCCTCTTAGAGCTGAGACTATCTTTAGACTCTCATGTGGAATCAGACTCTTCTGCAGACTTTGTGATTTCAGGTTGCTAATATGAACAAAGACTGGAAGAGAAAGGCTTAATAGTACACTGTGTTAAAAATTTCAACAGTTAGAATGAGCTGACAAAAAAATCAAGGTCATAGAGTGTGGATTGTGGGAAAAGTTGTACCAAAAACAACACTTGAAGAAAAATGAAGAATTTTTTTTTTCAGAACGCGGGCAAGTTTGGGAAAAAAATGAATCTGCTATGAATATCCAAGAATAATAAGCATAGGAAGAGAAGCAAAAGGAGAACCCGGCAAGTCCTGCTCTATCTAGACGCATACCTCACCTGTGTACTTAGGCAAGATCAGTAATTAGAGCAACACCATTTCCTGATTTCCACAGGTGAGTGTGTTCTTTCAAGTCTGTGATGCAGAGACTATGAAAGGTGAGAGTGAATTTTTAAAATTTCACTCCTAAATATTGATAGGCTACTTGGAATCTACCATAATGGTTGAGTACTTAAACTATTTATTTTTCCATGACTGTAAAAATTACATTTCACAATGTTTAGTTTGATGATCAAGAGCCAAGTCAAGAGCTGTCTTGTGTAAAAATCTGGCATTTTATCCCTCACCCTCCCACCCCAAGGGGCAAGTCACATCTTCCTGACTTACGTCCTTGCAGGAGTCACTGAGCCTGGAACTTTCCTACTCAGAAAGCAGCAAGGGGAGGTGGCCCAGTACTTAGGACAAGACTCAAGGGACCCAAAGAGGAGAGGGTACAGTTTCCTCCGTGTGGTTTTTATTCACTTCTCCTTGTTTGGGGTGTTCTCCCACATAGAGCCTCTAGATAAAGCTTCTCAGATTCAATTCAGATTCTAAATGGAACAACACAGGACACACTCCCAGGCCCGGCACTCATCTCTTTCTCTGATAGGTCTTTGCTGGATTTTAGCACAGATACAAACACTCCAAACACTTTTGTTGTATATGTATTTCCCATCCACGATTTGAGGTATACTACAAAATTATTATTATTATTTTTGGTACCAGGGATTGAATCAGGGGCACTCGACCACTGAGCCACATCCCCAGCCCTATTTTATATTTTATTTAGAGACAGGGTCTCGCTGAGTTGCTTAGCACCTCTCCATTGCTGAGGCTGGCTCTGAACTTGTGATCCTCCTGTCTCAGCCTCCCGAACTGCTGGGATTACAGGTGTGTGCCACCGTGCCCAGCTCAAAATTATTGACTATATGAAGTTAGAATTTAACTAAGTGACCCAGATTTTGTTTGGCCACCCTGTTGTCTGAACTCTAGGAGACTATCTAGAGTATCTGGGAAGGGTCTTAGGTCCTGAGTTGTGGGTGTGTGAAAGCCGGGGGAGTAAGAACTGATACGTGAAATACAAGTAAAATCGCCCCTTAATAACACAAATACAAAACCCTCTGAGAGGTGAACAGGGCAAAGCCACTCAGTCTTTCACCACTTGATCTCCAACACCATTCCCGGAGGAAGCAGGAACGAGCCAGTGATCCTTCCCTTACAGACTGCTCTCCTGAGGGTGCCCCTTGGCACTCAGGCTCTGCATTTTTTTTTTTTTTTTTGTATTTAAGGACCCATTTCAGCTGGCAGACAGTGAGATCATTGTAGAGAGGAATAGACCAGACACTGGGGAAAGGTTGGCGGGATGGGGACACCAAAAGACACAGAGCAGACCATCAAAGCTACATGTACTTCATGAATGCAAACACACACATAAATATGCCCGTGGTTGATTTTTTTTCTTGAAACATTTTTCCTCTTTGTAAATAAGTTTTATGTAATTTGTTAATGTGATCTGTGACTGTTTTTGGAGTATTTCCCAATGAGCAGGAATGGACATCCATTATCTTGGATCTGCAGGTGGCTATCGAGGGTCACAGCTTCTGAGCTTGCACAAATGTCTAGAAACATCCCTTTTCCTAACACTGAGGTCTTTGTTTGCAGTGGTCAAATGTGAACTCCTTTCATTTAACCTCTAATGCTTTAAAAAATGTCCTACCTCAGTCCTACATTTCTAGTTAGTAGGATTTTAACTTAAGTTTGAGGACCTATTATTGCTCAAGCCTGCAAAAGTTCTAGGCTGAATCATAATTATTGGTATTGAATTATTTGATGCACCTAGAACTAAAATTGAATATCACAGGCTTTTCTTTCTAATTTATTCATCATTTAAAAAATCTTGACTCCAAGTTTGATGATCTTGGGGATTTACTCTATTTGAATTATGCTGAATTTAATCAGAAAGTTAAATCTGGTTAAGAGGGAGAGATTTTCTTCTTGGAATGAAATTGTTTTTATTTATATCATCATACACTGCTCAAGGCTGCATTACTATGCAGGTTCCAGTGTCGTGGAAAATACTTAAGCTTTTCTGTGCCTCTGTACCTAAAAATCTACTGATAAAAATACAACTAAAATGCATAAACCTAAATACAATTTAGCGGGTTAAGGAGCTATTAATTACATGATAGAAGATGAGATAAATCTGCTTTTGGTTATAAGTCATAAAGCATTAAATTAATATTAGTGACCCCACCATTTCTTCCTTTTCTCTTCACAGCGACATTTTAGGTCTTTGGTGATAGCCACTTTGTGGTTATCTTGGAATAATATAAAGAATTCTAATTCTGTGATGCACAAGAAGCAGGGTATCTGATTCATTTAGAGTCACAGCCCTAAAAGTCAGAGCCTTCTTATTGAGTGGGAATCGGTTGGGATCCATTTCCTGGCTCCTGGGATGCTGTGCTGTCCCCACCTCATGGTGCCAGAGGTTTAATTTCCTGGGTTGATCCCAGAGATGGGGATGGAGAGGGAGGGAGGTGTGTGGGTGTGGTCAGAGGTGGGGATAGAAGCAGGTAGGGAAGCAAACCTTTTGTTTCCTGGGACATGGGTGGTATTTTCTTATTGGCACCTGTGTGTGACAACAGTGAGCGCACTGTCTTGGGGGACAGTTGTGTCCTAGCCTGAGGCCAGGCTGGCGGGGGCGCGGCCGGCTCACTCACCTGTGCTGCTTTGGATGGTCCTCACGGTGGTGGTGGTGCGCGGCGGGGAGGACGACCTCAGGGACACGCACTCGTCGTCCTGGGAGCAGCCCTTCTCGATGGCCCGCACGTAGCTGTGGCTCCGCATGCGGAAGCAGCCGGGCATGGGCAGGTCGAGCGCTTCCACCGCCTGCGACTCCAGCTCGCTGAACACGGATTCGCACACGGATTCGAACTGCCCGTTCACCTCCATTTCACTCACCTGCGAGCAGAGGGGCGGTAACACCTGGCGGTTAGTTCTCCACCTGGTGGAGGGCCGATCTCTCTGGGCATCTCCAAATTGAATTCCCAGTAGGAAAAGCAGCGTCTTATAGTATTCAACTCAAATGCATTTTATTTCTCGTGTGTGTGTGTGTGTGTGTGTGTGTGTGTGTGTGTGTAAGTAAATCTCCTCTTCCTTTGGTACCAGGGATTGAACCCAGGGGCACTCAACCACTGAGCCACATCCCCAGCCTTTTTCATTTTTAATTTTGAGACAGGCTCTGGCTAAATTGCTTAGGACCTCACTTAGTTGCTGAGGCTGGCTTTGATGTGGGATCCGCCTGCCTCAGCCTCCTGAGCCCCTGGGATTACAGGTGTGTGCTACTTATTTTCATTATATTACAGACTATAATTGAATGACACCT
This sequence comes from Ictidomys tridecemlineatus, assembly GCF_052094955.1. Taxonomy (NCBI): domain Eukaryota; kingdom Metazoa; phylum Chordata; class Mammalia; order Rodentia; family Sciuridae; genus Ictidomys; species Ictidomys tridecemlineatus. Next base: position 51,674,308 of record NC_135489.1, read on the forward strand.
AGCTAATATGTTTGCCTTTTTGTTGTTGTTGTTGTTATTTTTCTTTCCCTTGAGAGCTTTGTTTTTAGAATGCGAAGAAATTGGATCTGGGAAGCCTTTTCCAAAGCATTCTAAGATTAATTTCCTGATGTATAGTTTTCTCCCCTTTTTTTCTTTTCCTCCCTCTCTCCTTCCCTCCTTCCCTCCTTCCCTCATTCCCTCCCTCTCTCCTTCCCTCCTTCCCTCCCTCTCTCCTTCCCTCCCTCTCTCTCCCTCCCTCTCTCCCCCTCCCTCCCCTTCCCTTCCCTAAGCACCTGCTGTACCACTGAGCTATACCTCCAGCCCCTCCTTATTTATAAACGCGAATTTAGAGATCAATTTTATCGGTCCACGGTCAGCTTTCATGTACTCCAGTGTTAACTTTTCAGTATGCACATTTTAGAAAGTAGTATTTTACTGTGCCTTTTGAAGTGACTGGTTCTCCAATAGTGTCAGTGTTGACTGAAGCTTAATTGAGTGCAAGTAATGGAAACATGCCCTATATTCTCTGGCAAGATACATTCTGCATAAAAATAGGCTAAGCCCAGATATGTTAAAATCGTGAAAAGCACTATCAAGATTTTGAAACTATTTACTGGTTTCAACTCTATAAAAAAGCTGAGATGGTCCACAGATTATTTATGAGTACTTTAAAAGCTCTTGGACATGAGCCCTCCCTCTGCATTTTGAGGAATCAGTTTTTATTGATATTCCTCTGTATATAACTTGGGTTTGAGTACTGCTTGCAGAAAAAAAAAAAGGCCCTAACTAGAGGTTCCAGCCAATATTTTACTTCGTAGCTGATTTTCTAGAGACTTGGAAGTAATTTTCATTTACCTTCCAGGACTTCTTGTCTCTATTTTTCCAAATATTGAATTTATATGGGTAATTGGGAATTTAATAGGTTAAACTATAATTCAGCTTAGGCCACATATGGAAAATGGTTCCAATTTTTCATTGTCTGCTCTTTTGTATTATCTGAAGATGTGCTTCAGTAATGGGTTATTTCTTTAGACTTCAAATAAAAGTGATTAATGACTTTAAGGCATATAAACAGAGACTTGCATTTCTTGATGTCTTTACAACTTAAATATAGTACTTTCATATCCTCTAATTTGATTAAAATCACTGCATATTTTCAAGGAAAATAAACTCTATGCTTCCATATTAAAAATATATCTATATCTTTATCTGTATGTCTTTGTTCTTTAGGAAATACATGGGCATCCATTTAGAGGTAAAGAGATGGATGGATATCTGCAACTGTCAAATGCAATGAGGGAAAGAAAGAATGGACAAGCCTTTATTATACACAGATACAGAAAACCATATGGAATAAAGTATAACAACACAATCACAAAAAGTCAAGCATCCTGGGAACTGCTACCCAGGTCAGGAAAGAGAATTTTTCCAGGCCTCCAGTAGCCCTCCACAGACCCCCTCCTCCTAATCAGAACTCCCACCTTCAACGATAACTACCATTCTGAGTTTTATTGCAAATGTCATTGTATTTCTTTACACTATTTTTACACAATTGTGTATCTTTAGACCCTAAGTTAAATCTTATCCACTGAAAAGAATCAGATCCATCTATCAATTCACCTTCAATATACATTTCTTTTGATTGTAACTTACCTATTGAAGGATCTGTGTTCCTTGACTAGTATAGCTTCCCAGGTTTAGATTTTGCTAAATTCATATGTATGGTGGAATTTGGCATGTTCTTTTTTTTGTATTTCCAGAAAATTGTAAGCTGGATACAGAGACCTGATTTGACTCAGGTGGATTTTTTTTGTGTGTGTGTTTGTGTGTTTTTGTGGTGCTGGGGATGAACCCAGGGCTTTGTGCATGTGAGACAAGCTCTCTACCAACTGAGCTATATCCCCAGCCCTCGTGTGTGTTTTTTCATCAAAGGGAACATTATGTCTGGGTTGTCCCCTCTTTATGTTGGAGATTATTTATGCTTAATGCCTAGATCCGTTCATTCTCTAGCAGGTGTTGCAAAGTGGCAATATTCAAATTTTAGTATTAACTTGGAATATTTTTTTTTATAAAGAAATGCTTTCTCTCTTATATTACCCAATTACTTAATGGTTGCTTTTATATGAAAATGGAAGAATAAATGCTTGATTTTCCACTCCCCTGTATTTACAAAGTTTTGAGATAATAAATCTGTTCCCTTTAATCTTCCAAAGGTGACCAATTGATTTTTCTTAAATATATTTTTTTTAGTTGTCAATCGACCTTTATTTTATTTATTTATATATGGTGCTGAGAATTGAACCTAGTGCCTCACACATGCTAGGCAACTGCTCTTCCACTGAGCTACAACCCCAGCCTGATCAATTGATTTTTTAAAAAATCAAAATAAACTTACAGATTTAAAATATTTAATAGTTGCTATGGTTTGAATAAGTGTCCCCTATAGGCCATGTGACAAAAGCTTGGTTGCAAGTCTGTGGCTCTTTTGGGAGGTGGTTGAACTTTTAAGAGGTGGGGCCTGGTGGGAGAAGGTAAGGTCACTGGCCCTTGAAGGAGATATTGGGACTCCAGCTCCTTCTTTTATCTGCTTTGATTCCTGGCTACTGTAAGTGAGCAGCTTCCTTGGTGACATGGTCCTTGCCACAATATTTTGCCACATCAAAGGTCCCAAAGCCTCGAAATCTGTGAGCTAACATAAACCTGTCTTCCTTCAAGTTGATTGATGTCAGATATTTATAACAGTAATGGGAAGTTGACTAACACAATACTTTTAAATCCACTTTCTTAGTGAACTTAAATTTGTTCAATCTTTGACTAGTGGGAACCTAACATTGACTCTTGATTCCTATTAACATGAAACCAAAAGTCTTTGATCATGTGCTTGATATCTGCTGTGATTAGGTATTCTAAACTTATATCTTCGCTGCCCAGTCCTGGGATCCGTATATTTCCCCCAAAAAACTTTTCTTTTTTTAAGTGGACCTGGTGTTACAAGAACAGAATCTGGGCACTAGGGAGATTCACTTTTATTAATCTCAGGCTTTTTTCAGTGGACAGATCTGGGAAACAAATCTATATAACTTAAATTCAGATTTCAATGTTTTTTTAAATATAACCTCTTCTATATTATATCTTTATATCCTTATATTTTTATTGAGTACTCAAGTTTTTAAGCACACAGGAGACAATGGAATTGGAATATTCTACAATTATTCCTTTGCTTTATTCCACAATATTTACACAACCACCTCTGAATCACAATACCATCATTGTCCACATCTGATTATTGAAAGCAGTTAAAAATTATTTTGCATCTGCTCTCTCTGTTCTTTCCTCATTTTAAAATAGTTGTGCTGTGCACACTGTGACACCATATAAACCCACATGATGTCTCCTCTCCAGCCTTTACTTAGTTTTAATCCTAAAAATTTCTATGTATTTAATGTTTGTCACGAACTATGTCTGGTGGTTTTGATTGTCTAAATCTCATTGACAAGTAAATTGCCCAGGGTAGACTCACAGGAACAACATTCTGTGCATCCACACAACATTGTAACACGTTTCCCTGCCTTTTATATTTGAAAGTCAGTTTTTTCTAGATATAAAAATCATTGGTTCATTTTATTCCCCCTGGAGTATGTTAAAATGTTACCCCATATTCTGGTTTGAACCATTGTTAAAGAAACATTCTGATGGCAATTTCCTTTTCATCCTTTTTCCAGTCATTAGCTCTTTTTTATATAGAGGTTCAAAGATGTTTTTAAAAATTCCTTCAAGTGGGATTTTTAAAAACTAGAATATAATTTTACTAGAATACGTCCTGGTATTGATTATTTTGGGTCAATTCTCAAGGATGTAGTGTGTTCTTCCAATACGTAGTTTCAAGTCATCTTCTCATTTCAGGAACATTTTTTGCACACACACAAAAATTATTGCTTTGTGTTTAAGGGGCAAGAGTACAGCTCAGTGGTAGAGCACTTGCCTCGTGTAGGGAAGACCCTTGTGCTGCATTCCCAGCAGTGAAGGTCAACCACAGCAACAACAACAACAACAACAACAACAATGCTCTTGTTACTGGTTCTTTTCTTTTGCTTTGATTTTCTTCTTCAGGAGCTTCTATTGCCTGTACTTTTTTTTTTGTGTGTGTGTGTGTGGGGGGGGCAGGTACAAGGGATTGAACCCAGGGGTGCTTATCCACTGAGCCACACCCCCAGCCATTTGTTTGTTTGTTTGTTTGTTTATTTATACTTAGAGATAGGGGCTCTCTGAGTTGCTAAGTGCCTTGCTAAGTTGCTGAGGCTGGCTTTGAACTCATAATCCTCCTGCTTCAGCCTCTCTAGCTGCTGAGATTATAGGCATGTGCCACCACGCCTGGCTATTGCCTGTAATTTGATATTTGTCACTTTCTCTTGAATCCTTTATATCTCATTTATTTTTGATTTTTTTTGTTTTGATTTGCCTTTGCAATGAACATCTTTTTCACTATTTATTTGCTTTAGTATTTCTTTTTCTCAGATGTGCTAATTCATAAGCTTTGCCCAAGGTTATTTTGGGTTTTATATAATTCCTTATTAATTTGTAGGAGTATTTTAAGCAACTAAAACATTAAGCCTTTCTATTTCTTTTCTTTTCTTTGTTGGTGCTGGGAATTGAACCCAGGGCCTCATGCTTTCCAGGCAAGCACTCTACGACTGAGTTACATCTCCAGCCCTTAATCCTTTTTCTTAATGTGTCAAATATTTCTGGGCACATGGTAGGCACTACCTAAGTGTCAATATTATTTTGTGAGACAGTAGAGTGGAGAGAATGAGATAAACAAATTTCCAACTCTCTTGAGACTGAGTTTCATAAATTAAAAAGTGATATTCCTTATACTGTTGATGTAAATTAATGAGATAATATGCAAAGCTCCTAGCCTATATCAGGTAACCAATAAGTGGCAACTATTATATTGTTATTTCCATTGTTAATACTACTGAGAGTAGCAACAGTTTTGCCACCAAATAGTAGCAGGTACTGAAGTAATTAACCAGTTAGGAGTTGGAATACTTGGGTTTTCTGAAAGGTTCTGTAACTGTCTAGCTGTGTACCATAGGCAATCCATCTGGGTCTCTACTCTTACACACACACACACACACACACACACACACACACACATGCACACACACACACACACTGAATAGATATTCTAAGTCAAAAATCATAGGTAAATTGTGCTGGTTTTAATGCTAAGCACAAACCTCCCTAGGTACTACCTTAATTTTTTTAAAAAAATGATGCAGTAACACAACATGTTGCCACATAAAATATATCTGTGGGCTTCTATTTTGATATTACAGATGAGGATACTAAGGATTTGGATATAAAATAAATTAAGACATAAATTAATTTTGAAATGATGGCTGTTAAATGAAATAGTGTGTAAAACCCCAATATTCTATAATTCTTTCTCAAATCTTACTTGATGTAACCCCTATTTTATTAGATGTATATTATAAAGTATAGAAAAGAGTAAACATGAAAAGATGCTATTTCTCCTTTATCATCCAAGCACAATTTTTGACTTCTTTAGATTATGAATGACAGAAACAATTTAATTATTCTAGACCAATTCTTTGGCTTACAAAATTTTACTTTGATCCTGTGAGGAGTCTTTGATGATTAATATGTGAGGTTTTAAACAGAAATGGGATCTAATATACTTAAATTTGACACTATTCTAGCTTCTAATGATGTATACAAGAGCATATCTCTAACGTAATAAAAGCCAATAACTTTTTGAAAAGTCTAGATTATGTGTATGATTATATTGCTTCAAAGAGGAAACTATCTTCCTCTGAATAATGACAATACTTCATAGGAAATACTAAATTATCCTTAAAGTTTTAAAGATACATTACTAGAAAATTGAATACGGTGCTGGAAAAAATGATATGTCATTAGGATCTAATTAGGATGGCCCCTTTTTTTATTCCTGTTCACTTAAGGCCATATGACTAGACCATGGAATTGCAGCACTGACCTCACAGAGCATTAATGCTCTCCTGGGCCCGAGTGTGATTTGTTGATACCTTACTAAGCTACCACTGGGAAGCAATATTGTCCCAAGGAACGTCAGAGCCACCCGACAACAGCAACACAGGCACAAAGTCCTGCTGGAGCAAAGAAATTATATGTTCCCTTGTTCTAAACATATTAAGGTTATGAAAATCATAAATGTGTATAAGTATTTTTTCACAGAAAAATTTTATACCCACTTATGCATTCTGCTTGTATGATAGCTAAATTTATAGACTATTGTATAGTTCTCAAAAACTATGTGGCCACTAGGCTGTGTAAAATAAAGATGCTTCAAGAAGTTTTAAATATTATAATATTTATTTATTAGAAATGAGGATAAAACAAGTCTAAATTGCACCAAAATGATGCTCCAACTATTTCCTTGAGATTGGGATAGACAGTGTGTATCTTGGCAAGGATTAATTAGCACTGATAGTGTGAGTTTCTTTTTTAACAATTTTCTTTTGGCACCAGGGATGGAACTCAAGGGCACTTAGCTACTGAGCCACATCCCCAGCTCCTTTTATTATTATTTTTTAAGATTTTGAGACAAAAATCTCTCTAAGTTGCTTAGGGCCTTGCTAAGTTGCTGAGGCTGGCTTTGAACTTGCGATGCTCTTGCCTCAGCCTCCCACGCCACTGGGATTACAGGTGTGTGCCACCACAGCTTGAGATTTCTTTAAAGGAGGGAAATGTATGGTGGCTCACTGCTGGACTCCCACAGGTCAGCTTTCCCTGGTCCTCTCCCTGCCCTGCCCTTGGAGGCTGATTTGACCTTGACTTGCACTTCATGATTCCATTCAGATGGGAAAGCTCTATTTTGATGGCAGAGACAAAGTGGGAGCAGTGGTCCTATTCCAGGGTTATTCTCACAGTCAGACACTTCAGCGACCAGTCTACCGTTTCATCATTTCTTTCCCATGTTCATTATTTGTTTCATCCATATAAGTACCACACTATGTCACCACCACCACCACCACCACCACTGTCACTGTCACCGCCACACTATACTACAGCTGTCATGGCCATCACTACACCACTGTAAGTACCAATACTACCATCAGCATTGCCATGACCACCATCGCTACCCCGAGAGTCATCACCATCACCATCAACACTACCACCACACTGTACCATCACCACTTCACAACAACAGCACTGATTTTCACTGTGATGATCACAATGTCTTCCAAACCAGCCTCTGCCTCTAACTTCTTATCCTCTAATCTTTTCTATATTTTGTTCCCAGATTAATGATCCCACATAAAAATTCTCGCCAATACCGATTACCTGTTTAAAAGCTGATGTTTTATTAGTTTTATTCACTAATAAAGGCCAATTCATTTCTCTTTTTTTAAAGTGAATAAAGTCCATTTCTCTGAACCAAGCATATAAAGCCATCCATAAAAAAAGAAGTGTCCAGAACAATTTTCAGAAGGGACCTCCCCATGCTGTCTCTACAATTATTCTAAGCTCCAGCAAAAAGTAAAGCACTCACTGTTTCCTGAATATGCTTTAGGTTAGTATTTTCCAAAGTTCAGATCAAATTGCAATGCTATTAGAATCACTTTGAGTATTTATTAAAACGTGATTTCCTAGACCCCATTCCTAGAAGCTCGCTCCTGGGTCCTTACCATCTTTTTGTTAGCTTTGGGATCTAGTGGTCAATTTTATGGCCCCAGGGAAAGTCCCATTTAAACCTGCATATCTTACAGGTATGTTTCTAAGGACTACTATTTATAAAAATATAAAGCAATTGGCATGGGAGTTCCTAACAAAAAGTGTCTCTTACTCAAGAGTGTTTCTGAAAGAGAGAGAGAGAGAGAGAGAGAGAGAGAGAGAGAGAGAGAGAGAGAGAGAGAGAGAGAGAGAGAGAGAGAGAGAGAGGAGAGAGAGAGAGGAGAAAGAGAGAGAGAGAGAGAGAGGAGAGAGAGAGGAGAGAGAGAGAGGAGAGAGAGAGAGAGAGGAGAGAGAGAGAGAGAGGAGAGAGAGAGAGAGAGGAGAGAGAGAGAGGAGAAAGAGAGAAAGAGAGAGAGAGAGAGAGAGAGAGAGAGAGAGAGAGAGAGAGAGAGTGTTTTTGTGGTGGTCAAGAAGATAATGTTTGTTATGGAATGTTCATGTTTTTTATATGCCCTCCATTAGTTTATCAATCTCTGAGTATTCTGTACGCTCATCCTTGGATAACTTGCAAAATCTGGCCCATTGTTTTGCTCAAACAATATTGGCTGAATTAATGGTAGAGTGTTTGTTATTATTGTTATTTTTTTTTTTTTTTGGTTTTTGGTACTAGGCTGTTTTACTACTAAGCTACATTTCTAGTTCTTTTTATATTTTTATTTTGAGACAGGGTCTTGTTAAGTTATTGAGAACCTTGTTAAATTACTGAGGCTGTTCTCAAACTTGAGATCCTCCTGCCTCAGCTTTTCTATTTGCTAGGATTATAGGTGTGCACCACTGGGCCCCGCTGTACAGTGCTTATCTTTAAAAATTGTGCTGTGAATTTATATACAGAGCCTCTAAGATCATAAAAAAAAAAATACCCTTCTTGAGCTAGTTCAATGGTAGAACCCTTGCTCAGAGCATATGCAAAGTCCTGAATCCAATATCCAGCACCACAAACAAAATAAAACAGAAAACCAAAACAAGAATACCCTTCTTTATGCCCTCCCAGAGGGAGCCTCAAGGCACTTTCTGCTCCTCTGGTGGCCCCTGAAAACTGCAGGGTCAAGTCCTCTGAGTCCCAGGTTTTCTTTTTCCCTGAACTGAGTTCAGTCTTTTCAAATACTGAGGGTTTTGATGGGGTTCAAGAGTTTCAGCTCAATAGTTTGGATGCAGTATTCAGTCATCTGTATTGAGTCTTCATCATTGAGTCTTGGTTACCAATTCGTCACAGTGGGACTCTCATTACCGAGACACAATACCCCTCAGGACCCAATTGAGGTACATGGGTCACATGTTGCTTCCATGGGCCTGAGTCCTGTCTTGTGACCTGCTCCATACTTTAGTACTTTTATGATTAGACACTGCCTTGGTTTTGTCAGTAGCATCTATCCTGAACATGTGCATACTCTTTATAGCACGTGATTGGACCACCGGTCTGATTCATCAGTGATCTCCGTGGGGAGTGACCATATTTCCATCTCCGGTTCCCTCAGTTTTCGCTAACCCTCTGCAGCTAAAGGCTCCTGCCCACCGCTGATCTGATGGGGCTTACCTGGCTAATGGTGCTCATAGCTCGCATGTAGCTCTCATTCCGGGAGCGGAACTTTGGTGATGTGAGCAGGCCTGCAGGGTCTAGGCTGTCCAGGCTTCGGTTGATTGACACTTCACTGACTGCCCTCAGGTAGCTGTGACTCCGGATCTGGAGTTTGGGTGAATGTTCATTGGAAATCCTGGAAGAGAACAATGGAAGAGGTGTATATTCCAAAATGCAGACCGTGATAAGATGCAAAACTACCATTATTTATGTATCACCCTAAATAAAGCAGATGTCTTCCTGAGGTTGCCCTGTGACTTCCCATGGTATCTAAGAAGGAAGATCATTTTTTCCCCCTAGGTTCATGTTTTTGTTTTCCTATTTCATTTTTTTTCTTTTTTTATTATTAGTTGTTCAAAACATTACAAAGCTCTTGACATATCATATTTCATATATTTGAATCAACTGGGTTATGAACTTAATTTTAACTAAAAATTTTAATAAACATATCATGATTTTACATTTTTAGGGGATATGGGATGATATTTCAATGTATGTATTCAATAGGTAAGATCAGGTAAGGGTAAGTGATGTATCCATCATGTCAAACATTTATAATTTCTTTGCATTGGGAACATTCAGAGACCCCTCTACTAGTTATTTAAAATTCACAATTAATTGTTGTCAATCATAGTTACTCTACTGTACTATAGAGCATCAGAAGTTATTCATCCTATCCAACTGTACCATCCTATCTGTTAACCAGCCTTTCTTCATACTCGCTACCCTTTCCTTGCCTCTGGCAACCACTATTCTGTTATCTATTTCTATGAAATTAACTTTTTTAGCTTACACATATACGCGTATTTCACTTAACACAATCCCCTCGAGGTCCATCCAGGTTGCCATAAATGATAGGACTTCATCCTTTTTTATGGATGAATAATGTTCCATTTTCTTTATCCATTCATCCATCGATGGACACCTAGGTTGACTTCATATCTTGGCTATTGTGAATAGTGCCGCAATAAATAGAGGAATGAAGATGTCTCTTCACCGTACCAATTTCATTTCCTTTGGATATATACCCAGTAGTAGGATTTACTGGGTCATATGGTAGTTTATTTCTAGTCTTTTAAGGAAACTCCATACTGTTTTCCAAAATAGCTATACTAGTTTACATTCCAATAATAGTGTGCGAAAGTTTCTCTTTCTTCACATAAGAAACTTTTTGACAGGAAACCATTAAGATCTGATGATATTGAGAGCAATTAAAATTCTCTAATTCTTTCAACCATGAAACAATCTTCCTAATCACATGGTCTTAGGCATCCTAAGGATGGAGATAATAGCAATAACTCTCCTGACCAGAATTCTGAATTGTGTAAGGTACAAGATTTCCTTTGCATCTATTTCTTTCTTGGGGTCCTCTTTTTTGTTCTTGGACTCCCTAGTAACAACCAGAGGTCTGGACCTGAATCTGTAGATCCATTTACTCTCTTTCTCTCTTATCTATCCACCTACCTTGCTGCTTATCTATCTCATCTTCAACTCTTTCATATAATTGAGATTGAACTTAGTGAACAGAATTGAAATCTTAGCCATTAAAAATGCACACATCTCTGAGTCTTGATATATAGTGACAAGTCTTTGCATACTTTGTATTCTTTGGATTTATTCCAAGGACTATAAAAGTAGGAAATGCTCATTGAAAATAGCAGCCTATACAGCAGTACACAAAGCAGAAAATGGGTCTCTTTCTCCCTGTTCCTGCCTCTCAAATTCCACATCCTTTAGAGAACTAGCTATTCATAGCAGTTTGATATATATATATATATATATATATATATATATATATATATATATATATTCCTCATTTTTTTATAAATATATAGAAATATATATTTATAAATAAATATATATAAGTACATAATTTAGTTTATGTTTTGTTTTAAATTTTGTTTTTACATGGAATCAGGGTGATTTTTCTCTATTATTGTTGTTATTATTATTATTGTGGTGCTGGGGATTGAACCCAGGGCCTTGTATATGCGAGGCAAGCACTCCACCAACTGAGCTATATCCCCAACCTGATGATAATGATGATGATGATGACGATGATTATTGGTATATATGGTGCTGGGGATTGAACCCAGGGTTTCACACATGCTAGGCAAGAGCTCTATCACTGAGATACATACCCCCCACTTTTTAAAATATTTTTTTATACATGTACACAATACCTTTATTTATTTACTTTTATGTGGTACTGAGCATCGAACCCAGTGCCTCATACATGCAAGGCAAGCGCTCTGCCACCGAGCCACAATCCCAGCCCCTCCAGCCCTTTTTATTTTATTTCTGGGACAGGGTCTCACTAAAATATGCCCAGACTGGCCTTGAATTTGTCATCCTCCTGCTTTAGCCTCCATGGTAGCTGCACTTACAGGTATTATGTCACCATGTTCAGTAATTTATCAAAATTTTAAAATTTTGACTGAAATATTGATTGCAACTAAAAGAATTAAGGTTGATAAGAGATGTGTATTCAATACAGATATTATTTTTTATCATTGACTTTGGAATCTAGCTAATGGTATTTGAAAATGAAAAAGAAATAGGAAATACAAATATTGCAAAAGAAGACAAATTTTGAATATATTATATAATTAGTTATCTGAAAGATAAAATAAAATTGACAGAAAAAATCAGGAAAATTAATAAGAGAGATCCTTGAGGTAGCTAGATACAAAGTCAAAATAAACGAGTATCTTTTCTATATACTTCCACCACCAAATAGAAAATTTAACTTAAAAATCTCATTCAAATTGAAAAAATATAAAATAAATAGAAATTACAAGAACTAAATATACCAGAATTTTATGAAGAAAATGATAAAACTTTATGGAAGGCAATAAACAAGGACCAAGTCATGCAACCAACAAAACCACAAACAAACAACTTTCCTGGGTGGAAATGCTCAATTTTGTAAAACTTTAAATTTCTCCTAAATTGATACATAAATTCAATGCAATTGCAAGAAAAAATCTCCATAGAGTTATTTATTGGGATGTAACAAATTCATTTAAAAGTGTACATGAAGTTCTACAGAAGCACTTTATATATAAGTTAAAGATGGAAATAATACAAATGTCCATAAATTGATGAACTAATAAAATGAGGTACAATTGCATATTATTTAGACAAGAAAAGGAATGAAATATTGGCACAGGCTACAGATGGAGTGAACTTTGGAAAAATCAGGCTAAGTAAAAGAAGCCATTCGCTAAAGACCACATATTATATAATTTCACCTCTATGAAATGTCCATCAAAGACAAATCCTGTAAAGGCAGAAAGTACCTTAATGGTTGCATAGATCTAGGTGGAAAATCGATGGGGGAGATGGTGGTAGAGGGGTGTTTATCCATAGGATCTGGAGTTTCTTTCTGAGGTGATGAAATTGTCATGAAATTGACAGTGGTGATGGTTGTAAAACTTGAATATATTAATCTTATTGAATTGTGTATTTGATTTTTTTAAAAATATATTTTTTAGTTCTTGATAGACCTTTATTTTATTTCTTTATATGCGGTGGTGAGAATCAAACCCAGTGCCTCCCACATGCCAGGCAAATGTGCTACCACTGAGCCCCAGCCCCAGCCCTTGAATTGTGTATTTGAAATGGGTGAAATGTATGGTATGCATATTATAGTCTCAATAAGGTTGTTAAAAGTCTCAAAATAATCGAATTTCCTTATGAAGAGAGCTTGGAGAGTAGGCCAAACTTTGGGAAAGAAAACCAGTTAATGTGCCTGCAATATTGCAATAGTCTAAACAGGTGATAAGGACTAGTATCAGTGGTACTTGAGAGGAACACTTAAGTTTGAGAATCCACATGAATAGTGGATGTCGAAGACAGGTTAGAAGTGGGGGTTCAGAACAGTTTGAAAATAAAAATAAAAAGACAAGAGGTTGGATGCCCTCCATCAGATCTCCACTAAACTTTATAGCAACAGAGATAAAAACTGCGTGGTGTTGGTAAAGGAACAGATAAATCAGTGGAATAAAATAAGGACACGAAAAACAGATTCAGATAAGTGTTTGAACTCAGTATATTGCAAAGATGGCAGTTGAAATAGGTGGAGATGATATCAAAGACATAATAATGAGTTAAACCAGTTGTGCATCCATTGGGGGAAAAATGGATCCCCTACTATCTATGTAGATTAAGCATAAAAATATTAAAGACACTCAAAGTTCTCTAATGTTATACAGAAAATTACATAATATAATTCTAATTTCTATACTTAAAATTTAAAAATCTACCAGAAAATTATGAAAACAAACAAGTAATCTTTGTGCAAAGCCATATGACAAAGACAGATTTTAGAAGCATGATATTAAACCTAGAAACCATTAGGAGAAAGTCTGACAGGTAGAATTTACTAAAACTTTTGTTTAGGGCTGGGGTTGTGGCTCAGTGGTAGAGTGCTTGCCTAACATATACGAGGCACTGGGTTTGATTTTCAGCATCACATAAAAAATAATTAAAGGTATTGTGTCCACCTATAAAACAACAACAACAAAACAAAAAATACTTTTGTTTAGCCAAAGACACTGTCAACAAAGAGTCATTGAGTAGGAGAACATATTTACTGTACTACACAGTATAACAAAAAGGGTCCACATTGTAATATCTGAAGTGGACTTAAGAATTAATAAAAAATAATGCAATTAACTCAACAAAAATGGACGAAGGCTATAGTAAAGCTTATGTATTTATTTTTCATTAGAAAAATAAATACATAAGTTCACAGGAAAGTAAATTTATATACCATCAAGCACATGACAAGATATGCTAATAATTAGAGAAATGCTAATGAAAAAATGACATATGTTTATAGATCACATCCCACATCCATGTTCTCAGGTGGTAAAGATATTTCAAATGTCTTCTTAGCAGCAATGTATAAAACTTTACTTATTTATTTATCTATTTATCTATTTTTGGTATAGGGGATTGAACCAAGGAACACTTAACCTCAGCACTTTAAAAAAAATTAAGTTAGAGACAGGGTCTTGTAAAGTTGATTAAGGCTTCATTAAGTTGCCCAGGCTGGCTTTGAACTTGAATGTCTTCTGTCTCAGTCTCCTGAGCTGCTGGGATTACAGACATGGGCCACTGTGCCTGGCAAACTTTACCTATTCTTAAAGCTTATGTGGAATTAATTAACTACAACAGCTGAAAGAGAAAGTCTCAATAATACTAAAACCTGAGAATTTGATTAGCAGTCACTCCCCCCGGCAATTGTACTGACAGAAAAACCAAATTAAAACAGATTTAGAATCTTTACTTTACCCAAAGTAAACCTCTTATGCATTTTACTATTACAAGAAACTGATTTAGAAACATGCCCTATAATTTTCCAAGTAGCTCTCAAACATGAAAACACCTCTGCCAGGTCAAGCAGATATTTTCCATATTGTTATGTACTATAAATATTATGGTGATTTACCCTGGGTCGCTTTACAAGTGTCCATGCCAAAAGTTCCAAACAACAAATGAAGAAGTTATTTTCTCTTAAAGGTCTGTTTTAGAAAAGGAGAGCCTAGTTTGAAGCACTTGTATCCTAAACTTCATTTCGTCTTAGAACTTAAGAGTTAGATGACAAACATATTTCTTTGGCTATTTTACAAGCTGACCCAGAGCCATGATGATATTGTCAACATAAATGATGATACTATTCTGAATGTTTATCAGGGCAGCAGTGGGGGTGGCTGTTTCATAAATGGTGTATTTTTAAAGGAAGAAGTAAAAGTCTGGTGTTTCGAAAATTAAGTGTCTGCTGGCTGAGCTGGGGAAATGAGGCATTGTTGCAACAATCAGTCATTCTGGCCACTTGTTATAAAAAAAAAGGCATAATTCCAAAATTTCAAAGTGCAAAATCATTCAGAAGGAATTGAATGCTTCTACTCTGGTGAGTCATTCCTGATGAAACCACACATACTTTAGTAATGCACTAAATATAAGGAAATGAACTCTTTTATCTTAACCACTTAGAGAACAGAGCCCACAGCTGTCAACACTGAGGGGACAGCATGTACCTGTGCTCCTAATGCAGAAATACTCAGCAAAGAAACACCAAAACACGATCTGTTGATTACTTTATCTTTGCTTCAAAAGAAAGTTGATCTGCTCAGAACAAGGGAGGAGTGCATATTTAGAAATGTTAGTTCTCAGTTTGGATTAGTTTTGGATGTTGGCCCATTGAGTAATATCCATCGTTCCCAATTCTTCATCAGAAATTACTTATGAAGATTAACTTTTTCTAGTTCATCAAAACTGAATCGGGATTTTGGCTCTGCTGGACCAGCGAGTCCCAATCATTGTCAGATCCTTTAAGTGCACTAAAGACAGGAAGCCCCAAGGTGATGGTGAAGCTGCTTTTGCAAAGAGAAAATGCAATATTCGGAGCACAAAGCTTTAAGCCAATGTTTCCAAAGAGAAAACCATCAACTTTGTAATATTGACTAAAAATATGACTTTGGGTGATTGGCAGTTTTTTTTTTTTCCTCCAGAGAAGGAAATGTTTTATGATTCCAGATCATTGACTCTAATGGGAGAAGCTCTGAAGGTGATGGGCCATCTTACTGATCCATCTGAACCCTGATTTTTGTTATTTTTCACTTTGTCTTGACTCTGAGATATAAGGCTATCCCACAGGACCCAGGGGAAACATTTTATTGGGTTAACTTTGCTCTGTTTTGAAAATGAACGTATCTGACCTTGGTCATGACACTTTTATCGACTCATGCCCATAAACATTCAGGGCTTAAATGGAGAGGCTCTGATTCCTTGGGCTTCAGTGTGGATAATGGCACTTTAGTGGTAACAGTGCTCAATCACTAGCTTAGGGGCTTAAGCACAGTGTGTTTTATTAGTCAATCTGCTTTGGTAAAACTGAATCCAATATTATTCTAAGCAATCTCTTGTGTAATGTTTTTATTTATTTATTTTTTGGGGGGGACCATAAATTGAACCCAGAGGGGTTTAACCCCTGAGCCTCATCCCCAACTGTTTTTATTTTTTTGTTTTGAAATAGAGTCTTGCTAAGTTGCTTAGGGTCTCACTAAGTTGCTGAGGCTGGCTTTGACCTTTTGATCCTCCTGCCTCAGCTTCCCGAGTTGCTGGGATTACAGGCATGCAACACCATACCCAGCTATGTCTTTATAAATGTTTAAAATTTCATGTAAATTGTTTGCTTGTGTAGGTATCTCAAGTTATCTCCACTTAATAATCATAGCGGACATTTATCACCATTTATTAAGCATTCAGCTATTGCTAATACTTCTCTACTGTGCCTGTGCCTTTGAGAGTCTGTATGTTGTTGAAGGTAATTGAATGGAAACTTTGCCTTCTTCCTTCCACATTCTCATGCTCTTCTTGTATTTTATTTCTTTGAGCATCCTACTTGGACTCTCGTTTGGATCCCTCTTTCTCTAATTTGCCCTGGAATATTTTTATCCCCTAAGATATTATAATTGTTTATCTTCTTGTATTATTCCACATTCTCTCTTTGGAAAAATCTCATCTACACAATAGCCTCTATTACCAACTTTTATATTATTTACTCACCCATCTACCTGTGATCCACAGCTCTCTCCTAAACTTCACAATGAAACTCTCAATGAATGACTGCACATTTCTACCTGGATATTCCACAGGTTCCCCCAAACTCATCATGACCTCCAGATGACCCGTATCTTTTCTGTCAGAATGGCTTGCTTTCATTTATTCTACAATGAGAAGGAATGGCATCAAAATCTACCAGCTCAACCCAAGCCAGAGATCCTGGAGTTTACCCTGCCTCCTTTTCTGGACTATCCAAATCCACTTGGCCATCACTGTTCATTTCTCCTTTTTGCTTCATGCATGTCCTTACCACTGGCTTTCTCTCTTCCTCAGTACTTCTTCTGCACCACCAGACCCAGCTATGTCTTTATTCTTTATTCACCATACCCAGCTATGTCTTTATTCTTTATTCACCATACCCAGCTATGTCTTTATTCCTGCACCACCATACCCAGCTATGTCTTCCTTCATTCAGGCTTCATCCTGATTCTCCTAATCAAGCTCCCTGCCACTGGTCTCGCACCCTCAAATGCATCTCTTTTCTCCTGCTGGTTATTTTGACCTTCTCCTTAGGTTTCTTCTGTGAATCCTCTGCCCACAGGACAAGGTCTAAAGTCCTTCCATGCTTTTTCAGCCTTACCTTCTGCTACTCCCTCACATGGAACGTGCAGAGCCTCATTCTTTGCTTGACATATCCCCCTTCCTCCTATTTCCAACCACAAGACTCTTATTCCATCTCATGTTAGCAGGTTACTAGGTGCCAGAACATTTATTGAGTCCTCCTTTGTTCTCTCCAGGCTAAATGAAGTATTTCTCCACCTGGACCCTGCTGCCTTTTATCTTTCTTGTTACACACTTGCCCCACTGTTATTTTATTTTTTTTTACATGTCTGGGTAGCCTTTGGATTTTTCAGAAGGCAGAATCCTCATTTCATTCATTTTATCACACAGTGATACACTGACACAGAATTAAAAGAAAAGATTGATGATAAATATCCATCACTTGGTTGAGAGTTTCTTTTATGCTAGGCACTGTGTTCAAATGATCTCATGAAACAGATGAGCAAACAAATAAATAAACAGGGAGGGGTAACTCCATGGATCATGGTTCTAGGCGTGAGTTTGCCTTTACAAATTTTTATTTCTTTTTTTTTCATTTATAAAAACCTCATAAAGGACTTTTAAAAAGGTTTATTGTGATGTAATTCATATATCATAAAACTTCACCCCGTTAAAGTGTGCCCTTTGGTGGATCGTAATATACTTGTAGAATTGCATAGCTATAACCCTGTCGAACTTTAGAACCTTTTCATTATCCTCCTCCCAACAGCCTTGCATCCATTAGTAGTAACTCTCTATTCCACTTACCCCACCTTTTCTGGAAACCACGAATCTACCTTTTGTCTCTCTACCTTTACCTGTTACGGACACTATGTATATGGAATCATTCAACCTGTGGACTTTAATTTATACGACTTCTTTTACTTGTCATGACATTTTCAAGGTTCATGTTGCAGCATGTGCCACTACTTCATTCCTTTCTATGCCTCATGTTGTGTCAGTACATATCACAATTTGTACATCTATCAGTTCATGAACACTTTCTTTGTTTTCGCTCTTTGGCTATTAAAAATAATGCTGTTTAAAAACATCACGTACACAGGGCTGGGGTTGTGGCTCAGTGGTAGAGTGCTTGCCTAGCATGCACGAGGCACTGGGTTTGATCCTCAGCACCACATAAATGTAAAATAAAGATATTGTGTCCACCTAAAACTAAAAAATAAAAAAAAAGACATGTACACATTTTATATCGACATATAAAAGCTTTATAGGAAAACTTACTCAAGATAAAAGGGCAAGAAACTTTTCATTGATGGAGTGTTATGGTTTAGATGTGGTGTTCCCCAAAGGCTTACTGTGTGAGACAATGCAAGAAGGTTTGGAGGAGAAATGATTGGGTCATTGCCTTAACCTAATCAGTGAATCGATCCCTGATGGGATTAACTGAGTGGTGACTGGAGGTAGGTAGGGTGTGGCTAGGGGAAGTGGTTCATTGTGGGCGTGGCTATGGGGTATCTATTTTGTATCTGGTGACTGGAGTCTCTCTTTGCTTTCTGATCGTTATGTGAGCTGCTTCCCTCTGCCATACTCTTCTGCCATGATGTTCTGCCTTATCTTTATCCCTGGGGAATGGAACCAGCCTTCTATGGACTAAGACCTTTGCAACTGTGAGCCCTCAAATAAACTCTTCCTTCTCTACAATTGTTCTGGTTGGGTCTTTTAGTTGCAGTAGTAAAAAAGCTGACTAAAACATGGAGTGACTTTATGACTGGCAAAGTAGAAATAATACATTGACAAAACTGAGCTGAAGGTGTAGCTCGGGGCCGGGGGGGGGGGGGGGGGGGAGCACTTGTCTAGCATGTGTGAGGCCCTGGTTTGATCTCCTGTACTACAAAACCACAAAAGAAAGCCCGAGACAACTATCTACCTATCCATCTATCACTGATAATTGATAATAAATACAAAAATAATGAAAACAAAAATAATAATGATAATAAATACAAAAACAGTGAAAACAAAATTTAAAACGTTTTCCTGCTTCTTTAAATGACAAATGAAGAAAAAGACAAATAAATAAGCATTAATTCAAAAACTGTGATGAAACACAATTTGCATGATATTAATAGCATTAATGACAAAAGAGGGGAGAGTGAAGGGAGTCATACTGAAGCAAAGTTTCTGTATATTATTGGAATTAAATTAATATTAATATGAACTAGCTTGTTAAAAATCTTTATTGTAAATTCCAAAGCCACCACTATAAAACCAAAGGAATTTAAATGTTACACTAGCAAAAACATATAGAATACCAAGTAAAGCAATAGTGGAGGAAGAGAGAGGCAAAAGGGACACAAGACACCTAGAAAACCAAAAGCAAAATGCGGAATCTAAAACTATCATGTAAACAGTTGATTAAACTGGATTAAACAATCCAGTTAAAAGGAAGAGATTGAGAATGGATAAAAAACAGGATCCAGTTGTGCTGTCCACAAGAGATATGCCAAAGACTTAAATACACAAATAGGTTGAAAGTAGGATGGTTGTAGAAGATGTAGCAGGTAGACAAAAACCAAAAGAGAACTGGAATGACTGTGCTAATATCAGAACAAATATAGTTTAGGAGAAAAAGAAATGCTATTAAAGATATAAGGGACTTTTCTTGTCTTTGTGTGTGTGTGTGTGTGTGTGTGTGTGTGTGTGTTGGGGGGGGGTGCGTGCATGCACTTGCTGGGAATTAAACCCAGAACCTTGCACATGCTAAACATGTGATCCACCCCTGAGCCATACTCCCAGTCCTAGGGACATTTTATAATAACAAAAGTGTCAATCCCTCAGGAAAAACATTATAATTATAAATACATATGCACCTAATAATAGAGTCCAATCTATAAAATAAAAATGGGCACAATTAAAAGGAGAAATGGATAATTCAACAACAGTAGTTGGAGACTTCAATACCTGACTCTCAATAATTGATAATACAATTGGATAGAAACTCAGCAAAGCTCTAGAAAAGTTGAACAATACTACCAACCAACCAGACCCACAGGTGTTATAGATTACTCCAATGAACAAAATCAGAGCACACATCTTTTTCAAGGACACATGGAACATCTCTAGGACAGACTACATCCCAGGCCATAAGATGGATTTGAATAAGTTTAAGTGGATTAAAATTACATAAATTATGTCCCCATCAAAATAGAACTAAATTGAAAATAAATAACAGCAGCAAATTTTAGAACCCCACAATGATCTGGAAATTAAAAATCCATTTCTAAAAACCCATGACTTAAAAGAAGAAGGAAAATCAAGACATTTCCAAATAAAGGAAGACTGAGATAATTCATCCTCTAGAAATTAAAGAACATTGTAGAATACTTTGAACTGAATAAAGATAAAAACCTCATATGCCAACATTTATGGGATGTGGTTGCAGCCATGGCAGCAGGAAAATTAATAGCTTTAAATGCCAATAGTAGACAAAAAATTTCAATAAATAATCTGAGCTATCAGCTGAACAGCCTTGAGAAAGAAGAGTAATTTAAATTCCATGAAAGTAGAAGGAAGGCTACGATTGCTTTTAGAACAGAAACGAATGAAATAGAAAATAAAACAAAAAGAAATTTATTGTTTTTTTTAACACAATTTGGTTCTTTGAAAAAAAAATCGATACTTTAGCTAGATTAAATGGGGGGGGGGGAGGGAAAAAGAAGCAGATGACCAAAATTAGAAATGAAAGAAGAAACAAGATGATGGACATATTAGAGATTAAAAGGCAAATCTAAATTCAACAACCTAACTGGAGAAATTCCTAGAAAAGCAAAATGACCAAAACCAACTCCAGAGGAAATAAAAAATGTGAATAGATCTATAACAGGCAAAGTAATTTGTAATTAAAAATCATTACAAAGAGAAAGGCTCAGGGCCAGATGGTTTCATTGGTGGATTATATCAAACATTTAAAGAAAAAAATAATTCCAGTACTTCACAGACTCTTCTAGATAATAGAGAAGGAATAAGTACCTCCAAAATCAATCCCTGAAGCTAGTATTACTCGGATACAAAAGCTGGATGAGGAGAGGAAAGAAAATTACAGATTACAGCCCTTATTAACACAAAACTCCTCAACAAAACAGTAGCAGATCGAATTCAACAATGTATGAAAAGAATGCATGACGACTAAGTCAGATTTATTTCAGGAATGAAACGTTGGTTTAACATTTGAAAATAAATGAATAGAAGCCAGGAGCGATGGAGCATGCTTACAATTGTAACTACTTGGGGGACTGAGTCAGGGACGTCACATGTTTGAGGCTGGCCTCAGCAACTTAGCAAGACCTTTTCTCAAAATAAAAAAATGAAAAAGGCTGGGAATGTAGCTCAGTGGTACAGCATATCTGGGCTTGATCCCCAGCATTGCAAACCCAAACCAAAAACAACCAAAAAACCCATGTCAAGGGAATAAAGGACAAAAAACAACATGGTGATCTCAATAGCAGTAGGTAAAAATCTGACAAAAAATCCAAGCCAACCTGGAGTACAAGGAAACTTCTTAAATCTGATAAAAGATATCTACAAACAACCACCGCGTGATATGGCACTTAATGGTAGAAGATTAAAGACTTTCCCTTTAAGGCTGGAGCCTATCAATAATGACTGTTCTTACTACTTTCTATTTTTTTAAAATATTTTATTTAGTCATACATGAATATTATCTATCTATCTATCTATCTATCTATCTATCTATCTATCTATCTATCTATCTATTTGTTTATATGTGGTGCTGAGGATCAAACCCAGTGCCTCACACGTGCTAGGCAAGCACTCAACTACTGAGCTATGGCCCTAGCCGTATTTTTAGAGTTTCAAGCTAGTGCAATTAGGCAAGAAAAAGAGAGAAAAGAAATGTTACACATGTATTAAAAATTGACCAATGAAATACAGGCAATGGAGTTTAAATCTTGGCTTACTCATTAACTCTTTGAATGACTGAAAAAAATGACTTGAACCTTTGGGATTCAGTTTGTCTGCCTCTCTCTCTCTCTCTCTCTCTCTCTCTCTCTCTCTCTCTCGCTCCTTTCTCTCATCCTCTCTCTCTTCCTCCCCTCCCTCTCTCTATTTTTTGCTCTCTTTTTTATTTTTTGCATGGGGGATTGAATTCAGGGGCACTTTAGCCCTGAGCTACATTCCCAGCCCTTTTTATTTTTTATTTTGAGACAAGATCTTGCTAAATTGCTTAGGGTCTCACTAATTGCTGAGACTGGCTTTCAACTTGCAATTCTCCTGCCTCAGCCTCCCGAGTGGTTGGAATTACAGGTGTGTGCTACTGTGCCCAGCAGAATTCAGTTTTTCTATCTGTAAAATGAGAAAGGACTAAGTTTTATGATGCTCTGATAATGGTGGCTTCAGCCCATAGTCATTTTCTTGATGGTATCAACCATTGTTTGACAACAAATGTTTTCCAGAAAATGGCAGTATTGCAGATGCTTGACTTTGTTTCCTTAGTTCCAGACACTTGCATTGCCAGCCACAAAGTCCTTTTTTCAAACTTTACTCCTTTGGCAACATCGCATTGTTCCTTTGACATTACTTTTCTTTCCATTTCATAGAAGTGTAACTCCATAGAGGGATCTCTTGAACCAGTAGCTCTGTCCCAGTTGGAAAAGCACAGCTTACATCTGGGGGCAACTTGAAAGATCAAGTACAAATTGAAGGTGCACACACCCATGGATTCCCTTTGCTGTGCTTCTTCCATAGAGATTCAGTGGGGAGGATAAATGTCAGCATTATTTCTGGGAGACATTGCCATTGTTAAGTTCTGTAGACGTTGGCTGTTTTCTAGAGACCCCAGGGTTCAGGTGAAAGAGAGCTGAGGGAATATTCTTGGAAAGTCATTTGATGCTGCAACTTTTTATTTGCTCCATCATCTTTGCTCTGCAGAAGAGACTGATGTGGTTGGGGATTTCTGACTGTTCAACTAGAGATAGTGCAAGAAAGCCACAGGCTCACTCTGTGCAAAGCCAAGTGCTAGAAGCTGGAATAATCCATTTTAATTACCTAGTAGTTTTATCCGCACTGAAGATGCAACCCTTTCCACAATAATCTTCTGTGTATATAAAATATGTGTAATATAAATATATGACGTATATTAGATCTTATATGTATTATATATAACGTTTTATCAACATCAAATGCATTTATTCCAGTGTGCCAAATATGTATATCTATCACATTTAGACTCTTGTAACACTTGGAATTCAAATGTTCTTTACTCAGATTTTTAGGCTTGGGCAACATTAGATTCAAAGCAATTAAAAAAAAAATACCAGCTAATCACATTGCTTATGTTAGATGCTAAGGAGAACAAATGATTTTTGCCTCTGAGAACTTTACAGTCTCCAACTTGAGACAAATGTGCGGAACTGATTTTAAGATAATCTGTGTGGCTAGGCATGGTGGCACACACCTATAATCCCAGCGGCTCCGGAGGCTGGGCAGGAGGATTGCGAGTTCAAAGCCAGCCTCAGCAAAAGCGAGATGCTAAGCAACTCAGTGAGACCCTGCCTCTAAATAAAATACAAAATAGGGCTGGGGATGTGGCTCAGTGGCCGGGAGTCCCTGAGTTCAATCCTTGGTATACCCCATCCCTCCAAAAAAGATAATTGGGAGGAAAACAGATAGATACATTCATCTGATTCTTGACAAAGGTGCCAAAAACATACGTTGGAGAAAAGAGACTTTCTTTCAAACAAATGGTGCTGGGAAAACTGGTCATCCACATGTAGAGTGAGACTGACCCTCATCTCTCACCCTGCACAGAAGTCATCTCAAAGTGATCAAAGACTAAGAATTAGACCAGAAACTATGTAACTTCTAAAAAGAAAACATAGGGTCAACACTCTAGCATGGATGCATAGGCAACAATTTTCTCAGTAAGACCTCTAGAGCTCAGAAATAGTGCCAAGAGTTAATAAATGGGATGGCATCAAATTAAAAAGCGTTGGCACAGCAAAAGAGGCAAGAGCATGAAATAAGCCAAGCCAATTAATAAGTGGGCAAATGAACTCAATAGACACTTTTCGAAAGAAATGCAAATGGCCAACAAATAGATGAAAAAAAATGTTCAACAGCATTAGAAATTAGGGATATGCAAGTCAAAATTACACTGGAGATCTCGTCTCACTCTAGTCAGAATGGCAGTCATCAAGAACACAAGGACTAAAGCCAGGCACAGTGGCGCATGCCTGTAATCCCAGTGACTTGGGAGTCTGAGGCAGAAGGATCACAAGTTCAAAGCCAGCCTCAGCAATTTAGTAAGGTTCTAAGCAACTTAGTGAGACCCTGTCTCAAAATAAAAAAATGAAAAAGGTTGGGGATATAGCTCAGTGGCTAAGCACTGCTGGATTAAAACTCCAGTAAATTCTCCTCCCAAATATAAACAGTATTAAATGCTGGAGAGGATGTGGGAAGCAGGAAGGAACAATTTTACACTGTTGGTAGGATTGTAAATTAGTAGAACCACTATGGAAGTTATTATGGTGGTTCCTCAAAAGAATAGGAATGAAACCACCATACAACCCAGCCATACCACTCCTCAGTATTTATCCTAAAGAATTAAAGTCAGCATATACTACAATGATACATGCACATCTGTGTTTATAGCAGCACAGTTAACAATAGCCAAACTATGGAACCACCCCTAGGTGTCCATAAATGGATGAATGGATAAAGAAAATGTGGTATATACACACAATGGAGATTTATTCAGCCATAAAGAAGGATGATTCTTGCCTCTACATGTCACTTGCAGGAAAACAGATGGAACTGGAGAAATAAGTGAAACAAGACAAACTCAGAGAGTCAAGGGTGATATGTTTTCTCTTGTATGTGGAAGCTAGAGAGGAAAAAGGAAAAGAAAGGCGATGGTGGGGAGTCTCATGAAAACGAAGGGAGATCAGTGTATATTTGGGAGAGGGAGAGAGGGAAGGGGAAATACGGAGAATGATATTGGCCAAATGATACTGTTATAGAGTGTGCATGATGAATATGTAACAACGAATCCCCCCCCCCATTATGTACAACTGTAGTGCACCAATAAGAAAAGTGGGGAAAATAAGGATAATTTTTTTTTTTAAAGAGAGAGAGTTTTTAATATCTATTTTTTAGTTTTCGGCGGACACAACATCTTTGTTTGTATGTGGTGCTGAGGATTGAACCCAGGCTGCATGCACGCCATGTGAGCATGCTACCGCTTGAGCCACATCCCCAGCCCAATAAGGATAATTTGTGTTAAGCTTATAATAGGCATTCAAGAAAGCTGCAGTGAGAGGGTAGGAAAAAGAAGAGACTCATTTGGAGTGCAAACATTAGGGACAACTTCAGAGAAGCTGGCTTTGGGTTAGACCCAGCATGGCAAGACTGTCACCAGGTAAAAGGAGTCAGACAGAAGACCCAGAGAATTGCAAGAGAAGAAGGTTGGAGGCAGAGGGTATGGGTGGCAGATACTCAGGATGCTGGGTGTACGGGATACCCCTGTCCAGGCTGGAGGAACATGGAAGTGTGTCGTAATTTTCTGCTGGTCCAATTCCCGCATCAAATCGCAGCTCCCTGAGGGCAGCAGCCATGGGAATACATCATTGTTTGGAAAATCTCAACACAGGTGCAACACATACTGAGCTTCCTTCAATATCTGTTGGATGAGAGGGGAGGGATGGAGAGGTGTTCAGGCCTGTTCACACATTGTGACAGAGGCCCCGTGAGACCTTGAAGAGGTCCAAAGAGAATCAGGGAGCCATAGAAGATAGAGATTGGCAGGACTGGGCAGGGCCGACTTGAAGAATGGACAGTGACAGAGGGGTACCTTCAGCACTCTGTTCCAGGATGATGGAAGACAGGAGGTGACATCTTTTCCCCTAGAAAATAATCAGGACTAGGGATATTTGTTTCTCTCTTTGGAAACAGAAAGGAAATAGCCATTCTTTCCCTCCCCGCCCCCCCGAATATTTAGTTTTTAGTTGTAGTTGGAAACAATACCTGTATTTATTTGATTTTTATGTGATGCTGAGGACCGA
Organism: Ictidomys tridecemlineatus; assembly: GCF_052094955.1. Classification (NCBI taxonomy): domain Eukaryota; kingdom Metazoa; phylum Chordata; class Mammalia; order Rodentia; family Sciuridae; genus Ictidomys; species Ictidomys tridecemlineatus. The sequence continues at coordinate 51,700,834 of NC_135489.1, forward strand.
ACCCAGGGCCTCGCATGTGCTAGGTGAGTGCTCTACCGCTGAGCCACAGCCCCAAGAAATAACCTTTCTTAATACTTAATTGTGCCCAGTAGAGTTTTATTACTGTCTGGTTGAAGACACAGCAGGGAGTATGTAAGGAAGTATTCTAAACAACCCCACCTGGGTCAGCTTTTATCATCCAGGGAGTTCTGTGTGAGGACGTGGTGCATGTACGTTTGGAAAAGTCACTAAAATCAGTACCCAGAACTGAACCATGACAAAAGCAGAGGAGAGCTTCTTCCCTGTCTTTCTTATGCTCCTAGGTTAACAGTTTTACTTTTTTGGGGGGATATGGGGGATTGAACTCAGGAGCATTTGACCACTGAGCCACATTCCTAGCCCTGTTTTTTTTTTTTTTTTGTATTTTATTTAGCTACAGGGTCTCACTGAGTTTCTTAGTGCCTCGCCTTTGCTGAGGCTAGATTTGAACTAGCAATTCTCCTGTCCCAGCCTTCCAAGCCACTGTGGTTACAGGTGTGTGCCACCTCACCTGGCCCAGGTTAATAGTTTTATAAAAATGTTCACATATTGATTGAAAACAATTCCTGCAATTATGTTTGTTTTAGTTTGCTTAGGACCCAACCGAACACTAAATCAATTAAAATAATCCAGGGAGAGACGTTGTGGTGGGTTGTCATCTTTAACACAAGGAGTTTCATGTAGGCAGCTTGTTCTGGTGAACCTGGCTTTGCAATTTGATAGACCTTGATACGTTGATTTCTGACTCGGTTGAGCCCTCGACACAGAGTAAGCCACATTTTTCTTTTCTTTAGAGAGAGACACCAATACCCACTTTCTAGAGCTGTGAGAAGTTACTGCACAATAAACATCTGTCTACCTCTCTTATAATGGAAAATACACATAAAGTCCACCATTTTAACCATTTCTAGAAGCATGTAGTTCGGGGGCATGGAATACATTCACGTTGTTTTGCAACCATCTCCATCCATCCCCAGAAGATTTTCATGATACCAAACTGAACTCTGTTAAACACCAACACTAAGCCCCCATCCCCCGCCCCTGATGTGGGCCCTGGCAACCACCATTCAATTTTCTGTCTCTATGTTTTTAGCCACTCTAGGTACCTCCTATAAGTGGAATCAAATAATACCCTCCCTTTTGTGATTGGTTTATTTATCTGACCATAACATCTTCAAGTTCATCTGCATTGTAGCCCATCAGAGTATTTCCTGTTTTTAAGGCTCAATACTCTTCTATTGAGTGTTTATACCACGTTTTGTTGAATCCACTCAGCTGTGGATGGACACTTGAGTTGCTTCCTTCCTTCCACTATTGTGAACAACGTTGCCATGAGCATGAGTGTACGAATATCTGTTTGAGCCCCAGCTTTCAATTCTTTTGACTATATCCCCAGAGGTGCGTGTCTCTAACGAAGGCACTTATTCTTTTCATATCTTAACAATTTTGCTACCAACAATTGTGGGGACCAGTGCAATAAAAACAAATCATCACTTTTTTTTTTTTACTCCTGACGAGGAACTCTTTTGATTGCAAATTTTAAGGATGCTAAATAATATAGTAGCATTTCAGAGACAATAATTGCCATGGCTGAGAATAGAAAGATAATATTTCTACTAGTTGGTGGAAAGGAGAGTCATCGTGCCATATCTGTGGGGGACTGGTTTCAGGACCCCCCACAGATACCTAACTCTGCAAATGCTCAAGTCTCTTATATATAAAATGACATAGTATTTACATGTAACCGATACACATCCTCCTGTGTACTTTAAATCATCTCTAGATTGCTTATAATAACTAATAAAAAGTAAATGCCATGTAAATGGCTGTTCTACTTACTGTGCTGTTCAGGTAATAATGACAAGAAAAAGTGTGCATGTTTAGGACAGACCCAGATCTGCAGTTGGTTGAATCCATGGGTGCAGAGCCCATAAATACAGACAACTGATTGCATTGTAATAAATCTGAGTATAATTTTGCTGCATTACTAATTAAAACAGAGTAATATAATTAAAACTTGATACAGTAATACTGCAAATAAATTGTATTGCCATGATTAAGTCATCTATAAAAATAATTCCATAGGCAGTTAGAGATTGTGGTGAGGCTGTTGACAGCAACGTCAATTTACAGACCAGTAATAAAAGGAATAATTTTATTACTAAAAAAAATGTGGTGACCATGCCACTGTAATAGGGAGTAAAGAACCCACAGCCACGATTCTTAGGAGAGGGTGGAAACAGTGACCTAAATGCCGTTGTGAACCGAAAACAGTTTCTTTCCATTTAAAAAGTGTCAGGGCATGGGGCTGGGGTTGTGGCTCGGTGGTAGAGCGCTTGCCCAGCATGTGTAAGGCACTGGATTGATTCTCAGCACCACATATAAATAAATAAAGGTCCATTAACAACTAATAAAATATTTAAAAAAAGTGTCAGGGAAGAGCTGGTGTACTCATACAGATATAAATTGACATTAATAAAATGGGACAGTTAAAGCCTGTGTAAAGGTATTTAGATAGATTTTTCGTAAATTGTTTCATATTCTGACTTCATTTTAGGAAGAGAAAAAAGCAACTAAAGATAGAGTGTTACACAATTCTTTCAATATGGTTTTTCTTCTAATCCTCCCTGTCAGATGCTCTGTGTCTAAACTCATCACTAACATGACACAAAGTCTCAAAAAAGACATCTCCTCCGTGTCGTGATCTGCAGTTATGTGAACACACTAACATGTCTCTGCCAAGTGACATGCGCCATGCCCCCTCCATCTATTGCACTTATGTTAAGGCTCTTCATAGCCTTGGTGACTCTTCTCTATGGTTGGCCCAATTTGCTGGTTTATCTTTTAAAGTAGGGCACCCAGAACCACACTCGGCCTGACAGGTGCAGAACACAGAACGGCCATTTACCATCTGTGTTCTGTGGAAAATCCCGGTGGATGTGGCCTGAGAAGCTGTGGGTAGGATGGGCTATAATCACACCCATTAGCTTCTGGTAAACTCCCTTTGGACAACTTTTAGGTCTTCACATCAAATGCTGATAAAAAAAGTCACTAGAGTTTTCACCCTTTGTTCTGTTAAACAGAAACCAAGGCTAGAACTATCTATCATCCCCCGTGTAATACCTGCAAAACGTCACCTATTCTGGCCAGTTATGTGTCTCCAGCAAAGGTGACAACAAAGGTTAAAAATAACAAAAGTGCAATTTGGAGTTATAAGGACCTATGAATGTGTTTTACTTACAGTATCTTATTTAATCACCACACCAAAATTATGGGCTATTATAACAACTTTGGATTATTATTATTCTTATTTTACAGAAGAGGAAATGGAGGCCGACAAGTTTGTAAATGCAGAATTGACAGTGATGTCTAATTTCTGCAGTTTTAACTACCTCATACCTTCCCATAAGCATGCCATCTATTTTCTTCCCCACTTTTTGGTAAATTATTGACTATGATGGAGCAAACCAGTGATGTTCCAAGTCAGCTTGGACTCTTAATAATGCGGTCTTCATAAGAGAACTCTGATAGCTCCATATCCTCTAATATCCTGCCTTTGTTTGTTTTAACTTCTTCCTGCAAGTCTGTTGTGACCCTGTTTCAAATGCTATCCTGAATGCAGTCGCATTGGCTGTTCTCCCATGCCAAAGAAGGACAAGGGGATGGTTCTGTGTACTCCTTGTTAGTGAGATTATGCTGCCTCCCTGTTTTCTAAATCATCACAAGCCATCTGTTTAAAAAATCATTTTAGAATTTTCCAAGACTTGTACTAGGTTAGCTATTTGTAGTTCTTACAATCTTCTCCTTGAGAAACTGAGATATCAATTGCTTTTTTACCAGTATTTTTCCCATAATTCCTAAAATATCACCAACAGTGATATCCATAATCATATTTGATTTTCTTTAGGTGGAAATTAAATGTTCATGGCTTTATGTGATTTCTTACTCATGGCTGTTTCTTGGCTTGGGTTCTAGGTTAGGCTTATGTAAGTGGAGTTGACCCTGTCAGTTTGGGAGTTGGGCATGAGATAAGAATCAGGCCCCTCAAGACAGAAGGCAGGTGAGAAGAGCAACCTTAGGAGACATGAGGAGCTAGTTGGGGCCAAGCGGAGCTGTGCATTTGTTTGTGCGCATGGCTGTGGTGTGTGGCGTCTGTTTATGTAGGTGAGTGGGCATTCCTGAGTGCCTTGGGAGGCTCAGAATCTCCATGCTCAGTTGTACTCTTTCAGCTAAAATTTTGTGTAATTACAAAGCAAACAAAATCCTTTTAGACACGGCACACGTGTGTAGTGCAACTTGGACATATGCAAACAGTGGCCCTTTAGATGTCTTTGAGAAACCTAAGTCAGAAACTAAAACATGAATGGCATAATAGGCTCATTTTATGCACATGGATTTAGCAGGCACCTTGATTAGAAAGATTTGATTTGTTCAAAATATTGAGGCTTTCTATTTTCATGATTGCTTTAAAGTCTCTTCTGATAATAGTAACATTTCTACCATCACAATATTAAGATCTATTGATTGGCTTTTATCATTCAGTTCCAAAACTGAGTCATGGTATAACAACTGAAACCCCACAAAAGCAAGAGCTCCCCTTTCAATGTATACATTCATTGTATGTATTCTCTTCTACCTAAATTAGTCATAGGTTAGACTAAATTTTTTTTTTGTTGTTACTGGGGATTTAACTCAGGGTTGCTCAACCACTGAGCAACATCTTCAATCTTTTTTTTTTAAATTTTGAAATATGGTCTCACAAAGTTGCTTAGGACCTTGCCAAGTTGCTGAGGCTGATCTTGAACTTATGATCCTCTTGCTTCAGACTCCTGAATTACTGGGATTACAGGCCTGCATCACCATGCCCAGCTAGACTAAATATTTTTGATGTAAGTTTTTACTTAAGTACATAATATCTTTTCTCTAAGATACCAGCTACTATTATAAGTATTATGTATTAAAATGAATAACCTAGAACCCAGGTAAGTGAAAATGCTATTAGATGTTAGCATTAAAATATTCTTTATATCAAACCTAGTTTGGAATTCTCATCTCTTGTTGCAAGGGTCTTTGCTGAACCAAGAGAATCATTCAAACTTGTCATGTAAACTGATTATTTCTGCAATTAGCTGAATGAATTGTTAAATATTTAAATAAAAAGATGAAGGAATCAAAACTCATCACATCTTAAATTTTATAAACAATTGCTGGGTGTGAATTATACCTCAGTAAAGCTGTAAAAAACTGAGATTGATAGTATTATGAGATCTAATTTTAATGCAATTTAACCATTCAATTAGCAGATAATATATGTGTTAAACATACCTCTAAATATTAAAACATTTTGTGTTACAAAAGCAACAGAGGGTCTGAGAATATATTTCAGTGGTAGAATCTATGTTTAGCATGTGCAAGGTCCTGGGTTCAATTCTCAGCATGCATGTGTGTGTAAACACACCAAAAGCAATAAGATACATGCAAAATCTTAAAAAATCAGAAAAGGAAAAAAGACATCAATAATTCTCTCATTTAATGATAACTATGTTAATTATTTTGTTGTTTTTGCTTTTACAATATCTTTTGGTTAAATATCTTTTTAATCTTTTGACTCCATCAAGGACCCTTGGTTGTGTGTGCATGTGCATGCAAACATGTGATATCTCCCTCCTCAATATAAACTTCGGTCTACCACAATTACAAATGGTATGGTAACAAAGTGAAGATAAAATATCTCATATTTTATATCTACTTTATCAGTTCGAATGTGGCTTTTACTTTGATTTAGATTTTTAAACTGTAAATTAGGAACCCTATTATATTCCTGATGTTTTTGTTTTTAATCAGGGAAAATTTTATTGTCAAAAACAATTCCAGGATACACCACAGTGAAACTCAACATGGTGTACTTCTATAAGACTGGTATCCTAATTAGAATAAGATGTACTCCATGTTTGCATAAATATGTCAAAATGGATTCTACTGTCATGTATAATTAAAAAAGAACAAATAAAAATTAACAAAAAATAATTCCAGGAGGGACTTCTGTTTCTGGGAGAAAGAAACAGATGTGCATTTCCCTGTTCTGCTTATTAAGAACAAATACAATAGGCTGAGGATATAGCTCAGTTGGTAGAGTGATTGCCTTGCATGCACAAGGCCCTGGATTCAATCCCCAGCACCAAAACAAACAAAAACAAAACTAAACTAAACAACAAAATAAATACAAACTCTGAACATTAGATACAAAACAAGTACAAGACTGAAAGGTAGAAGAATACTGGCTACGTAGGGACCTCAGGACCCGAGGAAGGACATGTTGCTGGGTCCATAGGATTATGTGATGGATATTATAGAATAAATAAATAATCCTGGTCTAGCCAAAAGACCAGGAAAGGAGCAGCCTAGCAAGACAGAACTTTTTAAAAGAATGATTACTCTTCTCCAGCCAAAAGTCATAGAAAAACAGTGGCATGACTCTACTCACATCAGCAAAAACTCCGGGGGACACCTAGACTTGTCTGACCATGAAACTGTTGCAAAGTTCACCAACATTCCCACCAGCATGTCAGAGAAGGCTGAGTAAGCAGCTGGACTATTCATCCACAAGAGGATTCTTCTGCACTGATGGGAGTTAGTGATGAACAATTGGGAGCCTGGACTTTTGCACTCTCTCAACAGCAATGATGTGTTCCTCTCTCTCCGTTTTGTGGGGTGGTTTCAGTGGAGAATCAGGACTTAATTTCCCAGTGGTACCTCATTGCACCCTCATTGCAATATCAGTGGAGACTGGGTGGAGTGCTGACACTCCCACTGCTACCAAACAGTGACGAGGAGTCCCCATTGTGGCCCACACCTCATGTTATCAGAGTTTGGGTGAAGAACCTAGCAGTTACGAGGCAGTGTCTCTGATTCCCTAGATGGGAACAGTGATTTATTTTTTTTTCTAGATCCAGCTAAAACAGAAAGTTTTATAATATAAAAATGTCCAGGTTTCAATTGTTGTACCATGATTCAGTTTTGGAACTCAACGATAAAAGCCAATCAATAGATCTTGACAATGTGATGGCAGAAATGTTACTATTATCAGAAGAGACTTTAAAGCAATCATGAAAACATTAAGCTTAACATGGTTCTAAATGTATATGGAGGAAATATTTGAGGTAATAATATATAGAAGAAAGTAAAGAGACATAGGGGAGTTAAAGTTTTATACTTCATTCAAAGTGGTAAAAGGACGTCATTAGATGCTGATAAATTATAATACTTAAAGGTGCCATTAAAAATATGTACAGAATCTACATTTAAAAACACTATAAGGGGGCTGGAGTTGTGACTCAGTGGTAGACAGTTGCCTAGCATGCATGAAGCACTGGGTTTGATCCTCAGTACCATATAAAAATAAAATAAAGATATTATGTCCGCCTACAACTAAAAAAAAAAATATATATATATATATAAAGTGACATTTAAAAAACACTATAGGTTGGCTGGGGTTGTAGCTCAGTGGTAGAACATTTGCCTCCTTTGCTGTTATGGTCTGAGCTTAATCAATATAGATTATAAATTATAGATTATAGATTTTATATTTACATATAAAATATAAATAAGTAGGAAAATAGGATTATGTGATGAGTGTTAGAGAATAAATAATGTGAAGCTGTTTCTAAGGTGTTAAAAATAGTTTTTCTGTACTTTATATACCCACAAATGTGCTCAAACCCAGGATGTGGTTGTCTGATTTTGCTCTGCTAAGTGCTTTCTCAGCCGTTGTATCCTGCTTGCTTGCCTGCACCTACATTTTCATGGATGTGTTTTTGTTTTTCCTCTTAGAACTCGGACCTGGCACTGTTCCTGGCAGAGACAATTCAGCTCCTGCAAGAGGGCAGTTGCCAGCTGGCTAAATTAAAAACTCTCTAATTTGGACAAAATTCGGACCGAGAGCATTTTCTGAGCGATCAGCCCACAACAATGCGTCAGGCACTGGGTTCCATCTTCAGCACCACATAAAAATAAATAAATAAAATAAAGATATTGTGTCCATCTACAACTAAAAAAAAATTAACAACAAAAAAACACTCTATAGGTAGATAAAGAATTCTAAAAAATGTTCAAGTATTACATATGAAGGAAAACAACATCAAAAACAGAGAAAATAAATGGAAAACAAAATATAAATGGCCAACTCAGTCCCTAATATAGTATTAAATGTAAATGGTTTAAGTTTAAATTAAAAAGACAAGATTTGCAGAGTGCACTAAAAAACATGCTGTCTTAAGAAACCCACTTCAAATATAACAATGTAGGCAACTTGAAAGTAAAAAAATGTAGAAATAAACCATGTCAACATTAATTGAAAGAAAAAAGGAGTGGATCTATTAGTGGACTTCAGGGTAAAAAAAATTTATCAGATACAGGCCGAGGTACATTATAAAATGATATATCATGTGTCTATTAAGGAGACACAGCGATCCTAAATGTTTATGCAGCAAGTGGTAGTGCATTCATGTTACAAAATATTTGATGTAAACATGATAGAACAGGAAGGAGAAATAGAAAAATACATAATTGCAGCTGGAAATTTCATTAGCTCCTTTCAACAACTCATAGAACAATTAGACAGAAAGGATACAGAAACAACTCCATCAACCATTAGAATCACACAAACAACGGAGAACATTTTGCTCACGAATTGCATAAACATAGAACATATACCAAGATGAACCATATTCAGGACTAGTAAAAAATCTTCAGCAAAATTAAAGGAATGGAAAAATCATATACAGTGTGTTTTTCAACCACAATGGAATCATATAAAAAATGAATAACACCAGGGGAGGAATAGATGAACTCTAGATAGGGCAGAGGGGTGGAAGGGGAAGGCAGGGGGCATGGGGTAATTAATGATGGTTGAATGTGATGATCATTACTGTCCAAGGTACATGTATGAGGACACAATAAAAAAATCAATAACACAAAGATAAAAAGAACATTTTCAAACTCTTGGAAGTTAAACAACACACAGCTAAATAAACTATGGCTCAAAGAAGAAGTTTCAAGGGAAATAAATAAATACAATGGATTGAGGAAACTTAAAATACAACATATTAAAATTTGTGGGACATAGTCAAAGCACTAAATGTATATGTTAGAAATGAAAAAAAGTTCTGAAATCAGTAATTAAGCTTCTTCCTTGGGAACCTAGAAAAACAACAGACTAAAAATAAGACTTAAAATAGCAGAAGCTAGGAAATAATAAAATAAGGGCAGAAATCAATAAAGTCAAAAAGAGAAAAACAATAGAGAAAAGTCAATGAAACTAAGATTTGTTTCTTTAAAAAGATCTGTAAAATTCACAAACATCTTGCAAGCCTGATGAAACGAAATAAAGGACACAAATTACCAATTCAGAATGACCAAAAAAATAGAGACACTAAAGGTAACTTTATATATTCATTTGACAAATGAGATGAACTAGACCAATTTCTTGAAAAACACAAATCATCACAATTTGCCCAATTTTAAGTAGATAATTGACCTGTAATTCTTAAGGTTAGTGAATTTGTGATTTAAAAGCTCCCCCATAAAAGGAAATCTCTAGGTTCATGTGGTTTCACAGGAAAATGCCACCAAATTTTCAAAGAAAAATTAAAATCAATTATGCATATTTATATATATACACAGATGTATACACACACACGTGTGTGTGTGCTATGTATGTCTCTCTGTGTACAAACATATACACACAATCACAAACTATGTCAAGTGGAGTTTATTCAATGGTTTAATACTTGAAAATCAGTCGATGTTATCCACCAAGTTAACAGGGTAAAGAAGAAAATCACACAACTGTATTGACTGATGAAGAAATTGTGTTGGAAAGAATTCAGCAGTCATTCATGATATAACTACAGAAAATAGAAACAGCAGGAACCATCTTCAATTTGTTAAACTGCATCTCAAAAACTCCCCAGTAGAGGGCTGGGGATGTGGCTCAAGTGGTGGTGAGTTCGCCTGGCATGTGTGAGGCACTGGGTTCAATCCTCAGCACCATGTAAAAATAGCAGCAGAATAAAATAGACAGTAGTATTGCTGTATGTATATACATGACTGTATGACCAATGTGATTCTGCAACCTGCACACTCAGAACAATAAGAAATTATACCCCATTTGATTCAAATGTATGTTATGTCAAGATCATTGTACTGTCATGCATAACTCATATAAAAAAATGAAAAAAAAAAGATGTTTAAAAAAAACAAAAAACCTCCCCAGTTGTATTACACTCAATGGGGAAAGAATGAACCTTTTCCCCCTAAGATCAATCACCAGGCCAGGATGTACACTCCTGTCATTCTTATTCAATACTCTGCTGGAATTTCTAGCCAGTGCAGTAACAAAATAAAAGTCATAGAGGTTGAAAGGAAAAACATAAAACTGTCTGCATCTGTGAATGACATAATTGCCTGCACAGGAAATCCTGAGGACTTGACAAAAAACTAACAAGGTGAGTAAGTGAATTCAGCAGAGTCACAGGATATAATACCAACACACACAAAAAAAATCAGTTGTATTTTTCTATTTATCTATAAATCTGTTGGCGCAGAAATTGTGAATACAGTCTACAACAATTCAAAACATGAAATACCCAGTTCTAAATCTAACAAAACATGTGCAGGACCCGAGAGCCTAAAAACCATGAAATATGGATGAAGGAAATCAAGATCTAACTTGACAGAGATGCAAAACATGTTTATGAATTGGAATACTCAACAAAGGAGAAATGTCAGTTCTCCCCGACTTGATATGCAGACTCAATGCAATTTCTACCAAAATCTCATAAAGACTTTTATAGGTATAGACATGACTGTTCTAAAGTTTGTATAGAAATTCAAAGGCACAATAATAGTTATGAATTTTGAAAAAGAAGAATTAATCAGGAAGATACACTCTTTTCAATGTACTATTCGGCTATAGTAATCAAGACACACTATTAATGTCAGTAATCAAGACACACTGCTCAATGCAATTGAATGGAGAATTCAGGAATAGACCCACACAGGTATCTCCAACTGATTTCTTTCTTTCTTTCTCTCTCTCTCTTTTTTTTTATACCAGGGATTGAATTTAGGGGCACTTGACCACTGAGCCACATCCCCAACCCTATTTTGTATTTTATTTAGAGACAGGGTCTCACTGAGTTGCTTGGTGCCTTGCTTGTGCTGAGGCTGGCTTTGAACTCTCGATCCTCCTGCCTCTCCCAAACTGCTGGGATTAGGGGCATTGGTCACCTCGCCCATCTCCAGCTGATTATTGACAAAAGTTCAAAGGCAGTTAAAAAAATTTATTTTTATTTTTTTTAGTGCTGGGGATGGAATTCAGCACCTTACATGACAGGCAAGCCCTCTGTCCCTTAGCTATACCTCTAGTCCCAAAGGCAGCTTGATGGAGGAAAGTAATTTTTTCAAAGAAATGGAATAATTGTACATCCATAGGCAAAACCAAAAGAAACGAACTTAAAAACTTTGACCTAAGCCTATCATGGGCTTAAATATAAAATATAAAAAGTATTGAGGAAAATTTTTGAGAAAAAAAACCTGAAGAAAATTTTGTGGATTCTAAGTTGGACAAAGAGTTCATAGACTTGACACTAACACAATTGCCCATAAAAGAAAAACAGCAAATGGGACAATAAAATATTAAAATTATTAGCTTTGTGAGAGACCCTATTAAGAAGATGAGACACAAAGTAACAACCAGGAGGAGAGTCTTGAAATCACATATGACAAAGGATTAGTACTGCGATACATAAGGTACTTTGAAAACACAACAGCAAAAACCAAACAATCCAATTAGAAAGTGGGCAAAAGTGACAAACACATACAGTGTATGAGAAGTTGGTCAACACCACTAGCCTTTAGGGGCATTGAAACAAAATCCATGATGAGATAGCACTATACACCCATCAGAATGACAGAAACAGAAAACAATGACAACAAATGTTGGTAAGGCTTCTGAGAAATGGGATCACTTGGACATGGCTGCAGGAAATGTAAAATGGTATAAATACTGTAAACAGTTTGACAGTGTCTTCAAAAGACCCATATGCAACTAATTTGAGTCAACTATTGTGCTCCTGGGATTTATCCTAAAAACAAACAAATAAACAAACAAACAACAACAACAAAAATGAAGCCCATGTTCCCTCAAAAACCTTTACAAGTATGTTTAGGGCAGCTTTATTTGTAATAGACCCAAACTGGAAAAACAAAAAGCAGAAAACCAGAGATCCCTGCAATAAGTGCATGATGAAATGAACTGGGGTCCACCCATACCATGAAATGCGACTGAGCAACAGCCTACAGGAAACTCTAGAGAAAAATGCCCAGTGGAAAAACCCATTCCAAAAGGCTACATTATCATTTGATAATGATTCCATTATCAAATACAAATTTAAGTTTGTTATTTAAACAAACTTAATTGACAGTCACATGCCTATAATCGGAGCAGTTTAGGAGGCTGAAGCAGAAAGATCACAAGTTTGAGACCAGCCTCGGCAGTTTAGCAAAACCCTCAGCAATTTTTCGAGGCTCTGTCTCAAAATGGAGACAACCTAGATGTCCTTCAATGGGTGAATGGATAAAAAAAAATGTGGCATTCATACACAATGGAATTTTACTCAGCAATAAAAAAGAACAAAATCATGGCATTTGCAGGTAAATGGATGGTGTTGGAAAAGATAATGCTAAGTGAAGTTAGCCAATCCCCCCAAAACAAATGCCGAATGTTTTCTCTGATATAAGGAAGCTGATTCATAGATGGGTAGGGAGGGGGAGCATGGGAGGAATAGATGAATTCTAGATAGGGAAGAGGGATGGGAGGGAAAGGGAGGGGGCAGGGGATTAACAAGGATGGTGGAATATGATGGACATCATAATACAAAGCACATATATGAAGACTTGAATTGGGTGTCAACATACTTTATATACAAACAGAGATACGAAAAATTGTGGTATATATGTGTATTAAGAATTTTATGTAAAACAACAACAATAAAGTACATGTATAAAGGCATAAATTGGCGTGAACATACTTTATATACAGAGATATGAAAAATTGTGCCCTATATGTGTAATAAGAAATGTAATGCTTTCCACTGCTGTTGTGTATTTTTTTTAAAAAGCCATGAGTACTTAGGATAATAAAAAAAAGAGAAGAAAAAAAGTGGAATCTATAGAAATGGAGAACAGATTAGTGGCTGCAAGAGGTAAAGAAAGGGGTGGGTTGGAGGGAACTTAGTGTGGCTATAAAAGCACAGCACGACCATTCATGTGGTCATGGCAATGCTCTGTATATTGACTATCAATATCAAAGTTCTGGCTGTGATACTGTACTACAGTTTTGCAAGATGTCACCATGGGAAGTGTGTGTGTGGGGAACTGGGTGTTTTAGTCAGCCCTGCTTCTGTGACCAAAAGACCTGACAAAAACAATTTTAGAGGAGGAAAAGTTTACTTGTGGGCTCACAGTTTCAGAGGTCTCTTGCATAGACAGCTCCACTGTTTGGGCTGGGGTGAGGCAGAACATCATGGTGAAGGATTTGACTGAGGAAAGGGGCCCACATGATGATCAGGAAGCAGAGACTGACTTCACTCTCCAGATACAAAATAGATACCGAAGCTCCCAATGCCCACCTCCTCCAGCCACACCCTACCTGCTTTCAGTTACCACTCAGTTAATCCCTAAAAGGGAATTAATTCATTGATTGGGTCAAAGCTCTCATAACCCAATCATTTCACTTCTGAGTGTTCTCGCATTGTCTCACACATAAACTTTTGGGGGACACCTACTATCTAAACCATAACACTGGGTAAAGAGTACATAAAAGCTCTCTATATTATTTTTTATTTTTTATTTTTTAAATATTTGTGTCTTTTTTTTCTTTTTATTTATTTATTTATTTATTTATTTATTTATTTATTTATTTATTTATTTAAAGAGAGAGAGAGAGGAGAGAGAGAGATAGAGAGAATTTTTAATATTTATTTTTTAGTTCTTGGCGGACACAACATCTTTGTTGGTATGTGGTGCTTAGGATCGAACCCGGGCCGCATGCATGCCAGGCGAGCGCGCTACCGCTTGAGCCACATCCCCAGCCCCTCTATATTATTTTTATAATTACATGTGAATCTATAATTACTTCATTCTCAAACCGAATATTTAATTAAAAAATAAAATTTCACCTGCAGACAATGAATGGATTAGAATGTAGAAAGAGATTAATAATGTGTACTGTCACTAACCCAAGCCTGTGCCTAAGCATAAGAAAAGCAAGTTCGTTTCCAATTTTTAAACTTCTGCCCCAGTGAACAGGGTCTCTGTGTATGGCAGGGAGTATTGCACACTTGAAGAATGTACTCACAGGGATGGATTTGGGTACCTGATTAGGTATTGCTGTGTCCAACCATTAATATTCTATTTCATTTACATGATAAGTCAATGTTGTTGTTGGGAGGAAGGGAGGATAGGAAAGGAGGTTCTGGGACTTTTTTCTTTTTTCTATTCTAAATATATGGAAATGCACATAATTCTTAATGACTTGATTGGTCTCCAAAATATTTCCCCTGCTTTACCAACTTGCTGCCTTAATTAAGGCATACAAAGATGGCCATAGGAAAATACAAATCTGTAACATAGACAAATATGTATGCATTACTTATATATTTTATTTTTTAGGCACCAGGAATTGAATTCAGGGGCACTCGATCACTGAGCTGTATCCCCAGCCCCATTTTGTATTTTATTTAGAGACAGGGTCTCACTGAGTTGTTTAGCACCTTGCTGTTGCTGAGGCTGACTTTGAACTTGCAATCCTCCTGCCTCAGCCTCCAGATTACAGTCATGTACTACATGCCGGCTGCATTCATTATATTTTATGGCAGCTTTAGCTGTAGAAATGCATCCGTTCTGAAATTTGGAGAAAATAAGTGCTCATCCAAACAAACAAACAAACAAAAAAAAAAACAGGGAAAAAAGTTTTCCAGGAAATGTGAAGAATCATTAGCTTCAGATTCTGAATGACAGTATGATTGTCCATGACATACAAGGCAAAAATATATTTTAAAACATTTGTGACCAGGAAACATATCCCATCAATCTGTTATCACTAGAATCAGACAGTACTTAAGTGACCACCTGTACTCTCAATTGATTAAGTTCAAAACTATAATAAATAATACTGTTGGCAGTCAAAAGCTTTTTTAGTTATGTGCTTAGGTGTTGAAAAGATGACTTCTACCCACTTTTATTACCTCTGTGCCATGGTAAATTATAGTAATTTCTTATGTTTCAGTTGAGAACGAGTGGAAAGATAATATTCAGCCTATTAAAAATGGTCTAACTTCTCTACAGAGAAACAGTAAGCAATCATTTACTAAAATGAAAAAAGGGTGAAGGCTTTCTGGCCAAAATGTACTGTGATGGTGCCAATAGGAGAGATCATACATATTCTGCTGTGGAAAATCCCAAGATTCCAATAGGTCGTGGGTGTGAAAGGCGAGTTCAGGGGCGCACTGATGAGAGACCCAGCAAATAAACAAAGCTCCCCTTTCACAAGCTGCTGCCCAGACAACGTTCCTTTCCCCTTCCAACCCTTGAGGGCCCTTCCTCTTCTCTATTAATTGACCTTTGTCTCTCCTCTAATGAAAAAGGCACTTATACTCCGTGCTGCTCCTTCCTGTGCCCTGTGGATGTGCTGGTGGGAGACAATGGTGCGGGGTCTTTTGAAAGAAAAGAGGGAGCCTGTTTCCAAGGAGACGCGCCCTGGGCATCAGGCGGCCAGAGAGAGTCAGTCCCGAGAGCGCCTGCAGGGGGCGAGCGACACTGCGGGATATGCACGGGGGCGGGGGGGGGGGCGGGGGGGCAGGGGGGCGGGGGGGGGGCGGGGCGCAGGAGGAGCCACATCTCCCAGGGGCCATAACACAATGCAAATGTCCAAGAAGGTGTGTTTCCTATGAAATTCAGGGCAATTTGCTTATTCACTTTTTAAAATATTTATTATTGGTGACATAACAAAAGATTCAAAGGATGCCAAGGACTTGAATTTCTGTGATCATCTCTCTTCTAAGGTTTTTAGTTTACAGATAAGGATTTAAGGCTCAGAGATGTTCTCTGTCCAATTAGCTAGTGGCATTGCTGATGCTGGAACCGAAATCTACAGCCTGCTTCCGCTCTTAAAAAAAACTCCAAATGGCCATTGCCTGCGTTTATTTTATATATATATATATATATATATATATATATATATATATATATATATATAGTATTAAAAGAACTTTTTGAGCCTCCCTCCCCCCCCCCTTTGAGTTAGCATTTCTATGATTTAAGCTGAAAGTGGTGAAGCTCATTAGGGAACATGAGCACAAATTTATTGCAATATTTGACTATTTATAACCATCATAGACTGTGATGGTAAAAAACAGTTAATAAGCTAAGTTTTATTAAAATGTGTTTTGTTTATTTTTTGCCTAGCTGTATCTATCCATTATCTTAGGGACAAGGAATCCTTTCTGGTAATTTACACATTCACATGATTATTTGGGAATTTTAGTATTACTTTCTCCCCCTCCAGTTCTGAGCCCCATTCCGGAATAATTAGTGGAAGCTCTCAGAGTGTTTTTTTTTCTTTTAATTGTTACATTATAATTATACATAATACTGAAATTCATCATGGCATATTCAAATATGCTCACAACATAATTTGATCAATCTCATTCCTTAGTGTACCTTCCCTCCTCCCTCTCCTAATCTGCTTGCTCTACTCTACTGATCTCCCTTCTATTATTATTTTAATTAGTAAATTATAATTATACATGCATATGTATAAAAATTAAGATTCATTGTGGGATATTCATACGTGAACACTACACATAATTTGGAAGATTTTGTTCCCCAGTACTCTCCCATCCCCCCAATCCCCTACCTCTGCTCTATTTGTCTCCCTTCTAACAAGGGGAATCCCTCTTTTTTAAAAAAAAAATTCCTTTCCTTTTTTTTCCTCTCTAGTTTCCACAAATTAGAGAAAACACTTGACTTTTGATTTTCTGAGTCTGACTTAATTTACTTAGCGTGAGGTTCTTCAGTTCCATCTATTTATCAGCCAATGATATAATTTCATTCTTCTTTATGGACGAATGAAACTCTATTGTGCGTAGATGCCACATTTTCTTTATCCATTCATCTGTTCACAGGCACCTATCCTGGTTCTATAAGATGGCTATTGTAAACTGTGCTGCTATAAACATTGATATGCATATATCACTATATTATGTCAATTTAGTTTTGTTTGGTAAATATCAAGGAGTGACATTTGGTAATATCACGGGTCATATAGTAGTTTCATTCCTAATCTTTTGAGGAATCTCCATATTGCTTCCTGTAGTGGTTGTACCACCAACAATGAATAAGTACCTTTTCCCTCACATCTTCACCAGCAACGATTGCTATTTGTGTGTGTGTGTGTGTGTGTGTGTGTGTGTGTGTGTGTGTATATATATATATATATTGGTACCAGGGATTGAACTCAGGGGCATTACACCACTGAGCCACATCCCCAGTCCTATTTTGTATTTTATTTAGAGACAGGATCTCACTGAGTTTCTTAGCGCCTCACTTTTGCTAAGGCTGGCTTTGAACTTGAGATCCTCCTGTTAGCCTCCAGGACCACTGGGATTACAAGTGTGTGCCACTGCACCCAGCTGTTATTTGTATTTTTGATGATTTCCATTCTACTTGGAGTGAGATGAAATCTCCGCAGTGGTTTTTTTTTTTTTTAATTTTAAATAATGCCTTATGGATACACATGAAGGTGAGATTCACTGTGGTACATTTATACATGTACATAGAAAGTTAGTTCGCATTCATTCCACAGTTCCGCCTACCTTCTCCTTTGTCCCTTATTTTGGTCTAACTTCTGCATATCAGAGAAACCACTCGACCTTTGACTTTTTTGATTTTGTAGGCTTATTTCACCTAGCACGATGATCTCTAGTTCCATCCATTTCCCAGCATTTCCCAGTGAAGTTTTTATTTGCATTTTTTCTCAGGGTATTTATTTAAAAGTAAGGTAATGAAAATGTGGCCATTGGACCCACAGTATAGTACCACCGGGAAACTTGTTAGGAAAGCAGAATCACAAGCCTCATCTCTGTCTTCCTGAATAAGCATCTGCACTGAATCAGCATTCCCAGGTGAGATTCTAGGGGGCATGAAAGGTTGAGGTGAACAATTCTGAGCCCTTTATAACTCTGACACACAGTTGGCAGAGGGCCTCACTTCTTCTGTTTCCAGTTCCTAGAACTTACTTTAGTGTTCCGCCAATGACTAATTTTAAGCTCTCCCATTTAAAATCAGAAGACTATTAGAGTGAAGTGATTCTTAATGAGCTCACTGTGTATTCTTAGATAGGCCTCTTCTTCATGAGAAAAGGACACTATGTTGACATTATATGCAGAAGTTTTGAAAGTTCCAATAAAAAACTTGTAGGTGCTGAAAAAATTACAAACCAATCCTGTTGGACTCTATTTACAATATAGGTGATCTTCTCTCACTTATGATGCTATATTGACTTATAGCTGCGTGTGATGGTGCACACCTGTAAACCCAGTGGTTCAGGAGGCTGAGGCAGGAGGATCACAAGTTCAAGGTCAGCCTCAGCAACTTGGTGAGGCCCTAATCAACTTAGTGAGACTCTGTCTCAAAAAATAAAAATGACCTGGGGATGTGGCTCAGTGATTAAGTACCTCTAGGTTTAATCTCTACTATCAAAAAAAAAAAAGGTAATTTTTTTTTGTTTTGCTTTACAATGATGCAAGAAGGATACATATTCAGCAGACATACTTCAAATCTGACCTTTTCCTGCTCTAATGATGCATGATACCAGCCTCTCTCGAAATGCTATACAGCAGCAGTGAGCAGCACCCTCAGGAAACCCCATGATCACTGGGGAGACAACACACACACTCCATAGTGTACTGGGATGTTCAGGAGATGGAGTTAAATGCATTTTCTACGTATGATATTTTCAATCTTTCATGAGTTTATTGCATGATAGATGCATCATAATTGAGCATCATAGTTGAGCATCTGTGCCTGACTCACTCTGTGGTAATAAATGAGGCACCCCAATACACACATAAACCCTGCCAGTCTATCAAGGACACTTGGTAAAGGAGAAACCTGATCTTCTAAATGTTTTTGTTTCTTTGTACCACCACGTATAAAGCAGTGTTTTGGATGGACCAGGTGCCTAACTATTCTTGACAAAAAATAACAATAGACAAACATTTACTGTGTATCCTCTAAAACAAAGTAACATTTTGGAACAAAATATTTTCTTCATAATTAAAATATGCCTTATTATTATTAATGCAAGAGTTAGGTAGAAGGACATCTTTGAAAGAGCTGTTCTGATGACCTTGTTCCCCTCACCCCCTATATATATCCTTACGTACTCTACCCATTTATTCCACACATATTTTCAGAGAGCTATCAGTTTTGGAGATAAATGATTTGTTAAATTATAGTATTATCAAACCTAAGGATGTCAGGATTTGTGGAATTAAGCTCATGTTAGGCTGGGTTTTTTTTATATTCTATGTTAAGAAGATTGATAATGTAAATGTTGGCATACTTAAAAGAATAAATTTTGTATTTTTAACACATCACTTTATATAAGACATGAAATTTTGGTACTAGAGGCTTTAGAAATTGTCTATCCAGAATTTTCAAGTAGTAGATTGGAATATTCCAGAGCATTTCTTCTGGCAGGCTGTTGCAACCATGTCCCTTCTTTAGGATAACTGGTTCTGTTTTTTTGAGGGAGCCTAGAAAGTTACCCACTAAAAGTCTCTGCTCATACATCTCAATAATTTCAAGTTGATTCATCAGTGCCCACATGTTCAGGGTCCTCGTTGGCGATGACAAAGAGAGGTCCACTGAAGCTTAAAGGAACTAATGGGACATCTATGAACACATAGCATTTCCAATAATTATATTAAACACAGGAATGATACAGTTCCATGAACAAATAATATCTTTCAGATGATGATGGCATTCAGCTATGAAATAATAGATCTTTTGTAATGACTGCCTTAATGTTGAATTAGAAATATGATGATCAATTTTATGATGATCAATTAAGAAAGTAATGTGAATAGAAGTGTGTCATTTATACAATTAACTCACCCATTTACTTATTCAACAATTATATGCTGAATATCTACTATGCGTCAGTCACAGTGCTAGGTTCTGGGGATAACAGTAGATAAATCTAATTCTCACTTTAATAGCACTTGTAATATAGGAGGGAACAAGAATAACTTCCAAACATGGAATTTGCAAATAACCTGTGCAAACACAAACAAAAAAAAAAAAGGGAGAGAAAAACCTAATTAAAAAAAATCACCAGTGATGATATGTATCATAAAGGAAGTAAGTGGAATTCTGAGATAGAAAATAAAACGGAGACTATCGATTCCTGTGTTGAGCAAACGGTCAAGAGATGACTGGGGAAGGACCATTGAGACAGAGGAAAGAGCATGCTCAAAAGCCCTGAGACAGGAGTACGCTGGCCTGTTCCAGAAACATCGGAGGCTAAGGGAGACTGGAGTGAAGGAAAGAGAATGAGAGGTTTGGGGTGGATCAAGAGGAGATGTGGGATACATAGTCATGTGAGCAATGGCCAGGACTTTGGCTTTATCTTTTTTTTTTTGGTGGTGCTAGGGATTGAACCCAGGGCCTTGTGCATGTGAGGCAAGCACTCTACCGCCTGAGCTACATCCCCAACCCACTTGGCTGTATCTTTGATGGAGATGGCATTGTGGTTAGAAGCTGAAATGTCCCCTAACAGCTCACGTCCCTTAACACCTTGATTACAAGGGGAACTCTTGGGAAGTAACTAAGATGGGTGGGTTACTTTGATGGATTGATAATATGATGGCATCATTGGGAGGTAGGGGAAAGGGTCAGAAGTGGGGACTAGTTGGAGGAAGCAAGTCATTGGGGACATTCCCTACACCTTGTCCCTGCCCCCTCTGCCCACTTCTGGGCTACCATCAGGCGAGCATCTTTGCTCTCCCACCTCCTTCCACCACAATGTACTGCCTCCCCACAGGCGCAGCCATAACGGAGCCAGCTGATCATAGATTGAAACCTCTGAAACCATGAGCCAAAATAAACCTTTCCTTCTCTAAGTTGCCTTTTTCAGGTATTTTGTCACAGCAATGAAAAGCTGACTAACACAGCTTTTAGGAACCTACTGAAGGGTTCTTGGCAAAGAGGAATGCTACATGGCTTTATCTTTACCCAGATCACTCTGGTGGCTGTGTGGTGAATCCATGTGGGGGTCCCTGTGTGGAATGGGGTGATTGATCAGGAGGTGATTCAGACAGGAAATGGTGGCAGTGATAGGGGGGTGTTGGCTGTAGAAGAGCTCAGAGTGCTCAGATTCTAAATAGATTATTACCAGAGGATCAGTTTGGCTGGTGAGTAAATTGGATATGGAGCATGAGAAGGAAAGGGTTAGGCTCAGGAGAACACCAGGAAGATGCAATAGAGATACAAGGTCATTTCAAGGTCTTTTGAAAGAGACAGGAAAATGTGGCAAGAAGAAGAAGAGTGAGGAATGTGGTGAAGAGAGGGGGGACCCTTGAATGGCAGGGAGGAGTCAGTGTGGAAAACATTAGTGGTGGCCACACACCTCTCAGACCATGCAGGATCCTTGAGGATGAAGGCACATCAAAGATGGGGGCTTAGAGGGAAGGCCATCAGCACACAGTGTCAATCATCTAAAATGACTGCTCACTCCTTTGCTCTAACAGATAACATGGAAGCCAAGGGTTCGAGCAGTGCCACCAAAGTAAGTCCCCAAATTTCCGTGTCAGTGCTTTTCTGATAAGCAATGCTTCCCGATGTCTTTCTGGTGATGGCAAAGAAATCTTGCTTCTTCCTTCCCTGTAGGTGATATCACCTATGGGTCAGATACTAACGTTTGTCCAAACTCCACCTTTTGGTGCCTGTTTGTCATTATCCCAGCAGGTGACATGGCTGTCACTCCACTTCCACATTTGATTGACATATGGCACAAGGCTAGAGGCTTCTTGACTCCTGCAAGAGGTCATCAAACTTGGTTAAATGAAACTGGACATCTACTGTAGTAATAAGTCATTTATTATTTGTGTAGTATATATTTTAGATCTGGTAGGAGTCCTTAGAAGAAAAGTAACTCATGTATGCTATTGACATTTAAAAGTAAAGTCTATGTGAGCTCTCTCCATTCAAATCTTCTCAAATTAAATGCATGTTACTGGGATTATAAACTCATCCTGAATGTGACCAAGGTGAAACTCACTTTCTTCTTCTAGAATATTCTAAGGTTCAGATTCATCTTTATAACCAAGAGTGGTCTCAATTTTGGGTTGGAGTCTGAGAAAATCTTAGCATTAAAAAATAGAATAGCCCATCTTTGATCATTTATACCTTTTGTGTGTGTGTGTGTGTGTGTGTGTGTGTGTGTGTGTGCACGCGTGTGCGTGTGTGGTGCTGGGGATTGAACCTAGGACCTTTTGCATGCTAGGCAAGCACTCTAACACTGAGCTACATCCTTTAGGGGAGATATTACATGATACTGCTGTCTGAACCCCATCCCAGGCAAGTTCAATCAAAATCTTTGGCCTGTGCTTGGGTATCTGTATCTGTAAAATCTCCCCAGAGATGATTTTCATTGCAGTCAAGATTGAGACAATGAACTTGTGTGTTTTTCCCCTGAAATAATGAGAGCCAGTTGAAATACTGAGAAGTTAAAAAAAAGGCTTAAAAAAAAAGAAAGCCAGTGAACTATAAAAAGACGGAGGAAATTTACTGCATACCTGTTAAGTGAAAGAAGCCAATGTGTGGTTGTATAATGGAAGATGCGTGTCATTACCTATTTGTTAAACCCCGTAGAATGTACAACAACAAGAGTGAACCCCAATGTCAAAATGAACTTTGGGAGATAATAATGTGTGATTGAAGCTCATCAATTTTAACTCTGGTGGGAAATGTTGATAGTGGAGCTGTGGTGGGGGAGCAAGGGACTTTTTGCTCAATTTTGTTTTGAACCTAAAACTGCACAGAGAAATAAAGTCTGTTGAGAAAAATTGGATTGATCAAGTCTGGAGAGAAATCAGGTTCATTGTATTTCAAGTCTGGGAGGAAGGTAGTGGGATGGTCAAATGGGCTGGTGACAGAACCTGGTTCACACGGGCTGACCTGGAACAGGTAAAATTCTTTTTAATTTCTTTAATGGCATCTAGGCAAGTTTATTTATTCATTCCACAAAACATATTGTGTACCAGCTATGTGCCAGGTGCCACGATGGAAAATCTGATTTTATAAAGAATCTTTGGCCTAAGGAAGCCTATTGTCATCAGAGAAAAACAGATGGGTGGAAAATTGAAATCCTAGGGATAAATATGAGGTTAACTGTTACGCTGGGTTTCTAGTACACATCTATACCGACAATTTGATGATTTCAGTTAATCTGATGCTTTTGGACAAGAAGACTCTAAATTCCCCAGGGCTGAAACTAAGAACTGGTAGGCCAACTTCTGGTAAACTCACTGCAGTTTCCCCGCATAACTTCTTGCCCCACTGACAAAATCATGCCAAAGTCATTTTCTCACAGATTGCTAAGTGTTATTTATTTTTAACAGATTTTATTCTGTTCTGGGAGCACCAGAGACGGGTGCTACATTAACTTAAGCAGATTATACAGGGAAATAGAATGAGACTCTCTGCTAATATTTCTGCATAGCTCCGACAGCCAGATGTTAGAAGTTATAAATTGCCAAGTTTAAAAAGTAGCAGAAAGAACCAAAATATATCTTTCTGTAACTGGGAATCCAAGTTGAGAAATGAGACTTCTTTGCTTAGTCTTCTACCCCCAAATTAGGTTGCTCACCTCCCCCACCATTTTCCAGCAGCTGCCACCCCACCTCCAGCCTCCCACTTATTAGAAATAATTTTCAGCAGCTGTCTGGGGAAAGTTCTGCAGCAATTGCCAGCTTCTGGGTTTTGGTGGCATCCTTAAGCTGCTTAAATAACCCCATGTCAGAATTTTCTTCTTGGTGAGTACTAGAATACAAAAAGTTCAGATTTTCTGTTTAAGCCTTTAGAAACGTCTGGTCAATAGCTCGTATCTGCCAGGTACACAAAGATTTATCTCCTTAGTGACAAGGTAATTCATCTCGAAGAATATATAATGATCAGAAGTAAGAGAAAGAGTGGTAATTAGGGATTCTTATAAACAAGAGTTCTGAGAAGTCATTTGTGGGATGATTATCATCTGGAATGTCACAGATGGGTGGGATGTTGGTGATTCCCTCTGCTCCCTACTGCTTTTTATTTCGGTCCTGGGGATTGAACCCAGGGGTACTTAACCACTGGGCTATATTCCCAGCCCTTTTAATTTTTTTTTTAAATTTTGGGACCAGGCCTTGCTAAATTGCTTAGGGCCTCATTAAGTTGCTAAAGCTGGCTTTGAACTTGTGATCTTCTTGTTTCAGCCTCTAGAGCTGCTCGGATTACAGGTGTGGGTCACCATGCTGGGCTGGTGTTTCCCCTTTTAATTCTCATTTAAGAGGCTCTCTGTGATGTTCTTCATAATTCTGAAGCTATGAAATGGAAAGGAGACAGATTTGTCTTGCTACAAGGACTTAGTTCTCTGATTACTGCTTTGCCTCTGGCTTCCGGGAAGAGATGCTTATCCTTAAAGATGGTGGCAGTGAGCCCAGTCATTCCATTCTTTCTACTTGGCCTAACTTCTCCCAGAAGATGTTTTACTAAAAATTAACATATACACAAAAGAGTACATAGTCATAAGTTTAGAGCTGGCTAAATTGTTACAAAATGAATATAATCACAGAACTAACTTTTAGTCAAGAAAGAACATCATATCCCAGAGCTCTCTGCCAATCATTACTTCCTCTTCCCCCAAAGGTAAGCTGTATCTCAGCTTGTAACACATGGGTGCGTTTGACCTACTTTTTAAAAAAAGATTTTAAAAAAGTTTATTGGTGCATTATAATTATACCTAATAGTGGGATTCATTACTATTTGGCCTACTTTTGAACTTGAGAGAGTGAGATCATAAAGTTATGCATTCTTTGAAGAAATCTGGCTCCTTTCACTCAATGTGATGTTTGAGATTCTTCCAGGTTGTTTTTGCATAAACTGTGGCTTATTTACAGGTAGAAGTATTCCCCCGTATATGGTGGGGATGAGAAAATGAGACTGTAATACGTAAATTATGACACTTTGGTCTGCTGAGTACTTTGAACTACAGGAGATTGAAAAGGCTCAGAAGCAGTCTCTCTCTCTCTCTGCCCTCCTACCTTCCTGTTCTCTGCTTGTCTTGCTCTTCTAAAGTGAGTCATAGAGACCAGAATTTATCTTCCCCAAAGTGAGTCTAAGTGTGGCCCATAGAAACTAGAGCCCCCTTTCATTAAAGCAAGCAATAAAACCTAGAAGGATAACTCTTTCCTTCTCCCTTCTTGCCGAAGGGATCCTGGCCTATACCTGGGAGAAAAGAATGCTGCAGAGAGAGGCCAAGAAGACTCTTAACAGACACAAGTCTATTACCACCAGATCTTCCTTTTGTCCAACAGGTTCTATGCAGCTGTCCATTCTTCATTCAATCTATGAACAAAAATACATAATTTTCCTGGTTCTTTCAGTCTTTGTTTCTGAAAGCTCCTGTGTCACATAAAACTTTAAATTTGTCATGTCTTTCTCTTGTTAACCTGTCTTTTGTAGTACGATGATCAGTCATCTTCACCTATTCATGTGCATACATCATAATTAATTTAACCATCCTATTGTTGGTGGACATTTTGGTCATTTCCAGTTTGAGGTTGCTAAACGTCATACTGCAAATAATATTTTACATATCTTTTGGTGTATCTGTGCTTGCATTTCTGTTGTGTCTGTACTTAGGAATGGCATTACGAGCTTATAAAGTATACATTTTGGGGGAACGATGTCTCCTGTGGGCCTCAGACATCCCTGCACATCGTTCCCAAGTGTGCTAAATTTCAAGCCACGTTCTTTCCCTGATACTCAGCAGTTACTATAGCTGATCAGGTAGAACTAAGTAGGGCAGGCTATGATAACAACAGTTATCATGACATGTAACAATAGTTAACTACAACATATCAGACCCTGTGGTTGGTGTTTTCTATGTGAATTGTTTCATTACAATGCTTTGAGACAGGTGTTATCATTCCCAGTGAACAGATCCATAAATCAATGCTCATTAAAGTTAATTAACGTGTCCACAGTCACATAGAAAGTACACACTGGGACTGAGACTTAACTCCAGGATGCAATTGACCTCCAAGTTCAAGCACATGCCGGCTAACCATTGTTGTCCTTGTCTATATCCAATAAATGGAAGAGGCACAGCTGGAACCTGTGACCTTGGAGTTCAGAATGATTGCTCACATCACTGTGCATTTTGCCAAGACACCTCAACCCTTAACTCTGAACTTGTATGAGTTCTCCTGATCCCATCTGGTACATGATAAATAAGCAGTAAAATGGCCCGAGATCAGACAGGGGCAAGACAGGGAAGAGAATGGAAGGTTTGTGTAATTGTTTTATTTTTATTTTATTTTTAAATTTTTATACTGGGAATTGTGTCCAGGGGTGCTTTATCACAGAGCTCCCCCCCAGCCCTTTTTAATTTTTATTTTGAGACAGGGTCTCACTAAATCACTTAGGGTCTTGCTAAGTTGCTGAGGCTGGCCATGAACTTGTGATCCTCCTGTCTCAACCTCTGGGTGTAACTCTTTAAAAAAGTTAATTTAATTTTAAAAAAAATTTAAGTTGGTGCATTATAACTGTAATTTTTATAGTGGGTCATCAGTCTCCTAATAGCAGGTTGTGCAAATGAATCTAAAAATTTAGAAGGGAAATAGAAATCCTTAGAAATCTAGAAGAGAATAGGTGGTTAATTTTATTTTTTAAACAATGGAATATAATCAGATTAATTATATAAATGGGATACATGTTATATAACTATGAAATAAAAGATACAAAAATATGCAACCTTCTTATACGCTTGGGTAGTTATTATACGCAGTCTCTTTCAGGGATACCGTTAATCAAGCTGTTGATCTGTCCTACTGGTTCTCGAGGCAAAAGCAGCATCTCAGGCCTGAGACTCCTCCCTGGCACCAGGGGCCTGACCGTCCCCTCAGGAAACTTTCTGCTCCTGACCTACCTTAAAATGTTAAGATTTTTAAAATTTATTTTACTAGTGCATATTAATTATACAGAGTACTGGTTTCATTGTGGCATAATTGTGCATGCATTATAATTTGATCACTTTTCATTCCCCAAACTTCCCTTTACCCTCCTCTTCTCCTCCCCGACCCCTTCTTCTACTCTAAAGGGTCTCCCTTCGAATTTCATGACATCCATTTTGTTTACAGCTTTCAATATATGGCTAATTTTAAAGGCAACATTAGTTTTTTTTTGCTGTGAAAGGTTACCAGCCTTATAATCATCACCAGAAACTCTCTGTTTTTAAGGAAAAACATTCTAGAAAGTCAAGATGGGTGTATGGATGTGGGTTTGTAGAACCCAAATGAAATGGGCCTTCAGAAAGGAATAAGCAAGCTCTCACGAGTTTCCTCTTTCATGCTGAACGGATGGCACTCTGGACCCAACAAATTCATGATTAACTTTTCATATTGACCCAGTTCTTAGCTTCCTTGCTTGGGGACCTTGGCCACTCTTGGGGCTGTGCCGACCCTCCATCAGAACCTAAAAGTGAAAATGCTTCCTTGACTCACCCCTTGCCTCCCCCTAGTGCCAGTGCCTGCATATTTCTTTGGGGACTTCACAGTTTCTCTCTGAGTGTGATAAATGGGAAATTATGTAACCTTTACCCAGTTGAGATTTTGAAAAACCAATTCAAAGAGAACTTGGTGAAACGTATTTATATATGTGTTTATAAAATTTATTTTCAAGGCCTTGGAATAAACCTTGTATTTAAATGATAGTTTGAAGTTTCTCTTTAAATAGCCAGTCATGAATATGGGCTGGGACGTTTGGGCAGAGAGTGGGGGAAGGGACTCATATGGAAGTTCAGGGGGAAATTCAAAAATATTCCCCAGTGCATCCTTGGTAGGGAGGGGTCATTTTGATACCAGCCTATGTGATCTACAGTGACAATTTCAGGGAATAATTGGAAGGGCCAATATTGATATTGATATGGGCTATATTGAAGTCAAAAGGAAAAAAATGTAGGTAATTTCATAAAAGTGGAAGTGGTGGAGGAAAATGCAGGCATGGCTGGAGAGAGAGGATAGAGGAGTTACCCAGGTTTATATCTCAAAAATAAACTTCTTATAGTTCTGCTGGCCTTTATTCCACATTGAAATTAAGGGAAAGCAAAAACAGTTCTAAGCCTTTCTACTTGGAATTTTTCAAAAAATATTATTATGATCATCTCCTCTTGAAAAAACAAACAAAAAAACCCCCAGAAATGATATGTCATTCCAAGCATATTTTGGGTACAGAGTATCTTTGGATTCTGGAAGGTGCCCTAGACCAGGGATAAGTTTGCATGGGTCAGCAGAACCTGGTCAGAAAAATGTCTTATATTTTGGTATTATTGAATGTTGCTTCTTTCAAAACAATAAAGCATTTAAAACAATAATTGGTCCCCAGGTCCCTTGGGTATGAAGAGGAAAAAAAGCCAAACAGAAACGAGTTCTTCATGTTCAATGAAAGAGCCCTGGGAAGGGTGGTCATGTTCTGAGATAGGAGGGTGGGTGGGGAAGTGTATGTGTTTGCAGAGCCCAGATGGAAGGGATTCCAGCAAAGGAAGCCACCACTTCCATCCATTCTTCCGTTTTTCACTCTTTACCATCCCTCTTTTTGCACTATTGTCAACGAGACTTACTCCTGAAGAATTTCTGGTTAATGAGATTCTATCTATGAGATAAAATTTAATTGGGCACATCTTTTTATGGTGCACATAAAAAGCAGGTTATGCCTTTTATTTGAGCAAATGTGGAGGAGAAGACTTTTTTTTTTCTTTACTGGGAATCAAACCCAGAGCTTTGCACATGCTAGACAAGCTCTATACCACCGAGCTACATCCCCAACACTGTTACATTTTATTTTGAGATAGAGTCTCATTAATGGCCCGGGCTGTCCTGGAGCCTGTGATCCTCTTGCTTTAGCCTCCTGGGTAGCTGGGATTACAGATATGCAGCCCCATGCCCGGTGACAAAAGACTTTTTGAGGGAAGGTTCTAGGTTAACAATAAAGACATAGTGTGGGCTACATGCACAGGTTTCTACAAGCACAGGTAGCTAGAGAGAATGTTCTGGTGCAGCAGGCACGTGCAGAGAGACTCACACCCTTCAGAACTTGCCTGAATGGAAGACTACAAAGTCAAACCCCCTGAACTAGAAAGGGTAAGCATGGATATGGGAAAGAAGAACAATTGGACATTCTCTTAGGGATAAAATATTCATTGGGAAAGCAGGTAGGGAAGCCAATGGATAGGTAGAGGGGACAAAAAACTGACAGCTGACAGAAGAGAAGACCCGGCCAGGGACAGGTGGGATGTGGCTCTGCACCCTCTCTCCACAGTCCTGTCCTGTCCTAAAATCTTATAAGTTACTCTTGTCCCACTGCTCATATGACATCTGCACAGGAGATTTTAGTGGCATCTAAACCCAGTATATCCCAGCCTGTTCCCACCAGCACACTTAGTATTACTCTGATCAGGTGTTCCTCCCATAACCCAGCCTCAAAGGTCACCCTTCCTTCTCTTGCCAGCCTACAAGACCTTCAGAGCTGACTTCCACATTGTCTCCTGAATGTCTGTCCACTGCCCCTCCTTCTTTCCTCATCCCAGGGAATAAGCCCGGATTGTCTTCTCATGTCTTCTCTCCCTTTTCCTCTTGGCATTGAAGCGTCAATCTTAGAAAGCAATGCCATCAGTCCCCACACTTCCCCCAACTCCAAAACCTTCATGGTTCCCATTACCCATCCAACAAACCTCCAATCCACAGAAATCCTTCCAGGCACTCTGGGATCAGACTGAAATTCTTTTCTTTTTTTTTTTGGGGGGGGGTAGTGGTGCTGGGGATTGAACTCAGGGGTGCTCAACCACTGAGCCACATCCCCAGCACTTATTTGTATTTTATTTGAGACAGAGTCTCACTGAGTTCCTTAGTGCCTCACTGTTGCTGAGGATTTCTTTGGACTTATGACCCTCCTGCCTCGCCTCCAGAGCCGCTAGGATTATAGGTGTCCTCCACCGCACCCAGCTAGACTGAAGTTCTTGCTGAGGCTAGACATCCTAGTGCTCCATGGAACACCGTGCAAATGACAACTGATTGTCTTCCCAAAGTTCTAACTCATTCTTTTGTGTGTGCTACCCCTTGAAGTCATAATTCCTCCTAAGTACCAGGCTCAGAGGGGGTAGTGTGTGTGTGTGTGTGTTTAATAAATAATTTATTTTTTATATTTTTTAATGTCAGTTCATTTAGAGACCCTCACTGTTTTTAATGGTTGCATAGCATCTCATGAAATAAATGTTTCATAGGTTAGTTTAGTTAGTGTTTTCTTACTAATGGACATTTTAGGTAGCTTTCAATTTTTTATCCTTCTATATATATGTTTGTGCACTTAGATAAGACTTTCTACAGTGTACATGTCTGCAAGTAGACATGCAGGGATCATAAGATATTTATATTTAAAAATTTTAAGATATACACATATATGTACTTATATATAATACACCACTAAATAAAGTAAGAATTAAAAAACATAATATTGTTTGCTATTCAAATTCTTATAAGATCACCAAATTCACATTTTTTTTTTCTTTGAACAATTGATTCAACCATTAGTCATTTTGGTGCAAGGTACACATCGGTGTACTTTGATTTGATTAAAACACAGCTATCCTTGTTGTAGTTAATACTGTTTGTTTGTTTTTCAAAAACTCTATAGGAGATTCTGTGTACTCCAAGCTTTTCCCAGTATTGATCCGAAGGCACTAAGGATACCTTTATAGCATTCAAGTTCTCTTCTGCACCAAGATTTTAAGCATGAAACATTCAGTACAAACTCATTTTACCAGCCTATTCATGCAAGGAGGGACTTTACTGGTGGCAATGGCGTGTGAGCCAGTCTAGTTCAGGGAGAATGTGGGCAAGGATCCAGCATCCCTTGAAGAGGGGCCCAATTTATTTTTGGAACAGAAGAAAACATTGTCAATAACTTATCAAAGCCCACCCAAACATGCCCCTCCTGTGCTCATTCATGAGTCCTGTAGTGACTACACCCCTTACTGTTGTAAAGATGGTAATACTTCTTAAATTGATCTAGATTCAGCACAAATCCTATCAAAATCTAGGGTGGTCTCTTTACATATATTAACAAGTTGATCCTAAAATTCTATGGAAATTCAAGGGATCTAGAATAGCCAAATGAGCCAGATGTACACTTCTCAGTTCCAAAACTTACTACAAAGTTACAGTCATAAAGGCAACAACCAGAGAAAACAGGTAAATTGGTCTTCACCAAGATTCAAAGCTTTTGTGATTCAAAGATCACCTTCAGGAAAATGGAAAGACAACACTCAGGCTGGACAAAAAATCTGTTACAAACCACATCTCTGAAAAAGGACTTGTATTTAGAATATATAACTTCTACAACTTAATAGTAATAAGGCAAATTACCCAATAGAAATGGGTAAAATATATGGGTAT
The DNA here is from genome assembly GCF_052094955.1 of Ictidomys tridecemlineatus. Lineage (NCBI taxonomy): Eukaryota > Metazoa > Chordata > Mammalia > Rodentia > Sciuridae > Ictidomys > Ictidomys tridecemlineatus. Next base: position 51,732,687 of record NC_135489.1, read on the forward strand.
TTCTTCAGAGAAGATAAAGAAGAGATCAACAAGCTCATGAGATGATATTCAATATCCTTAGCTATCAGGGAAATGGAAATCAAAACCCAAATGAGATACCACTTTACACCCACTAGGATGGTCAGAATACTAAAGACAGAGACAAATAGTATTGGCCAAGATGTGGAGAAATTGAACCTTCTTACATATCTGGTCGGAAGGGGAAAAAAAGATACAGCCACTTCGGAAACAATCTAGCAGTTTCTTAAAAAGTTAAACATAAAGTTATCATAAAACCCAGTCAAGAACGACTAGCTGTAGACTCAGGAGAAATGAAAACCTGTGCTCAAGTTAAAACTTGTACACATAGGTTCACTACAGCTGTATTCTAATAATTAAAAGTTGGAAATAATCCAAATGTCCACCAACTGATAAATGGGTAAATGACACTCCCCAATAAGTACAAATATCCATATGATAAAAATTATTATATGTAAGGAGCCTTTGATACATGCTACATGAAAACATTTTGCTAAACGAAAAAAGTACATCACAAAATATCACAAATGTGAAACGTTCAGATCAGGCAAATCCACAGAGGCAGAAAGTAGATTTGAGTTCCCCTGGAATGAACGAAGGGCTGGAGGAAATGAAGCATAACTCCTAACAGGTATGGGGATTGGACGGTGTTGAAAATGTTTTTGGGGCTGGGGATATGGCTCAAGAGGTAGCGCGCTCGCCTGGCATGCGTGCGGCCCAGGTTCAATCCTCAGCACCACATACCAACAAAGATGTTGTGTCCGCCGAGAACTAAAAAATAAATATTAAAATTCTCTCTCTCTCTCTCAAAAAAAAAAGGAAATGTTTTAAAATTGATTGTGGTGGTTTCACAAAGGTGAATATCCTAAAACCCACTGAACTGTGCACGTTAAGTGGGTAAGTTGTATTGTGTGTGTATTATATCTCAGGGAAGCTGTCATTTATAAAAGGTAATAACCTTTTAGAGTGGCATACTTGTAACTATAAGGCCTTTGATTTCCTATGGATGCCGAAGAAGTTTCTGGAAGGGACAGACATGGTGGTGGTGGGAATCTTATGTGTATTCATGTAAAAAAATGGATGGTTTATACACACGATGAGGGTTGTTCCCAGCCTGTGTGTGGAAGGCTTATTTCTTTCTGAATGTAGATCTTGAGGGTCCAACCAAAAGCTAATTTCCAAATGTTTGAGTATTTGGTCTTTCATTTATAAGAGGAGTTATTACTAAGAAGAGTGGAAGGAAACAAATTGTGTGTGTGTGTGTGTGTGTGTGTGTGTGTGTGTGTTCCCTTAATAGGAAGAAGGCAATTAAGAGAAAAGTACCAGCCCTCAAGGCAGAGTTGTGTCACAGGGTGTGTGCCCTGGTTTCCTGAAGGTGGCCTGTCACACGGTTTTAGAACAAGATGCCTCACCTGGGCTGCTGCTTCCTTGAGCTCCCTCAGTCATTGGGTCTCCCTGAGCTGAAAACAAACCGAGAGTCCATGGAAATAGAACCTGTGTTTTCTGTCCAAGTTTGTTCTTTATGGCTAACTACTATTTCAGTGTGCATATGTACCATATTTTTGTTATCCATCCATCCACCAATAGACACTAGATTGATTCCAGGTCTCAATGATTCAGAGCAATGTGAAATCAAAACTCAGATGGAAGGAATAATTCTGGTGTTCCAGAGCACAGGGGGATGACTATAGCTCACAATAACTGATTATGTTATATATTTTTATGAAGTTTTATAAGAGAGGAGTTCAAGGATCCAAAAAAAAAAACTGATAAGGAGAGGGAAAGGCTCATAACCCTGGTTTGATCATTGCATGCATGTGTTTAAGTAACATATCGAACCCCATTAATGCGGAGAGTCAGTACACGCTAGTAAAGAAAGCTTATTCTCCATTTTTTCCTTATTTTTTTTTTTCCTCTCAAGCTATTACAGTCTCAGGAGAGATTCGAGTCTGCTCTTTGTGTTTTATTTTTAAAAAAATCCTGGAGGATCTATTTTTTCTCATCTCTCAGGTGTCCCTACGATGAAGACATTTTTCTCCCCATCCACAGCAACCCACCCACAGTGTCAGTGTGTTCTCTGATTTGGCTTCTTAATGATGGGCCGGATTCCTGCCCAGCTCTGCCGCCTTCGCGCTGCTCTGCAGGGCGCCCACATGGAGCTGCTGGTGACAAGACACAGTGCCATGCTTGGGGGGGGGGGTGTGTGGGGAGGGGTTTGCATCCGGCATTGTGCAGGAGGCTTCGGGCAGGGGTGCTGCTGAAATTTTATTTTGTTAAAAATTATATCGAGAGATGTAATGTATGAGACAAAGACTAAAGCTAGTAAAATTGTGTCAGGGATTTTTGTTAAGAAAGTAGATTTTAATTGCTCTTGATACAATAAAGCAAGTCTATGGATGACAGTCATGTTAATTTACTTCAATGCAGTCATGGTCTTACTATCCATACATATCCAGCGACATCATGTTGTTAATCTTAAATAAACACGATAAAATTTATTTTAAAAACCTCAGAAATGAGTTCAAGGAGGGTTCTACAATTGAAAGCTGTCAGGGAAATCTGCATGGGACAGGGATGTTTTCTTACCCCTCAGCTCTAGTTCATTCTCTGGCAACCACTGGCCTTCTTGCAGCTGCTTGTGTCAGACAACCACACTCCTGCCCAAAGGCCTTTCCTAGATTTGTAGAATGGAAACCCAAATCACTTAAAAAAATTTCCACTTTACTTTATGGGCTGAGAAAATAATGACTGCTTCTCTTCTCATGTTTTGAAATAATCTATGCAACATCTGTGTGTTCATTTTTCCCTCTTTTTTTTTTAATTGGTGCATTATAGTCATACCTAAGGATGAGATTTGTTGTTACATATTTGTACATACATACAACCTAACAATATAATTAGGTCAATATCACTCCCCAGGGCTTTCTGTGGGTTTATTTTATGTTTATAAATATGCTCTTGTAGTTTTGAATGAGAGGTTATATCAGTGCCCTGTTGCTGCTGTAACAAATTACCACCAATTCAGAGGGTTAAAATATCCACCAGTTTATTATCTTACTGCCTGGAGGATGAAGTCTGCATTGAGTCTTATGGGCTGTGGAATAAGAGATTTTAGGGAGAATTTGTTTCCTTGTCTTTGTCCTTTACCAGTGGCAGCCTGTGCTCTTTGGCTTGTGGCCTCCTTTTCCATCTTTAAAGCCAACAACTTAGCAACCTCAAATCTTCCCTTCTCTCTCTGACCTCTGCTTCTGCAGGCATCTCCTCTGACTCTGCTTCCTTTTTATAAGATCCCTTGTGATGTCATGGGTCCCACAAGGATCTTTCCATCTCAATATCCTTGACTTAATTGTATCTGCAAAGTCCCTTTTGCCATGTAAGGAAATGCACTCACAGGTTCAGGAGTTAGTGTCTTTGTAGGCTGCTATTCTACTTTCTACAGAGGTTTAGGGGTGAGACAATTCAAATGCATTGTTTGGTGCCAATTGTATCTGCAAAACCCCTTTTTGCCATGTAAGGAAACATACTCACAGGTTCTGGGGTTAGTATCTTTGTAAGTTGCTATTCTACTTTCCACAGAGGTTTAGGGGTGAGACAATTCAGATGCATTGTTTGGTGCCAAATGCTTCTATTTGACTCTTATGATGATGACTAGATAGTCACGCATTTAGTACCAGAAAAGGAAAAGTATTTACAGATAATAGAAATAAACTCAGAAGAAATGTCAAGAACACACTGTCGTACTTATTCCAAGACACAGGAAAACTGACTTATATTTGTCTGATCGCTTTTATGGGAAGAGTAAATGCCAGGGTTACTGAAGTTTAGATATAATTACTAAAGTTTGACATTCACATTTTCTAGAGTTTTTTTTAAAGAATTTCTTTTGGTATGTGGCTATGTTAAAATATCTAATAAGAAAAATGAGTAAAAATTCCAGGGGGTAGAGTTGAGTTCAGTAAAAAGTCTTTCTGATAACAGAAGATGTTATCAGTAGGAAAGACTATCAGTGGCAGGTATAACCTTTAGACTAGATATCCTGCGTGCCAATGGGGAATCCTCAAACTTTAATAATCCTTGATTATTTGGGTGGTCATCAGCTATCCTAGGTGAACATGGACCCTACTTGAGCAAAGATCTAGCCTTTGAAGTGTGCCTCAAAAATAAGCCAGCTTAATGGAAAATATGAGTAAATTACTGCAATTTTCAATTGCAAATTATTTTAAAGTAGTGTACCTATGTATAAAACAAGGTATTTGAGCTCAAGAAATTTTTTTTGGATGATGTCTTATATAGTCAACAAAGGCTTGACATTCATGATGAACTCTGGCTTGTAGCTCAAGGTTGAGAACAGTGGCAAACAAACATACTTGCATGGGGAAAGCAACTTAGTGAGATTTCATGGAGTATATTTCTTGCATTTTTACACTGTCATAAATAAGAATGGTAAATAAGTACCAAAAGGTGAATTTTGAATCCAATAATGGGAGAATTAGCAATGGTGATTTATGCAAAAAAAAAAAAGTAATGAGGATAACCAGATAAATCTGTGCTTCCAAAACTAAGTTTAGAAAAATGTTAGTGATCATCAAAATAAGAACATCACAAAATGGCTTGTCTTTTTTTTTGGCATAGATAGATTGTCCCGTTAAAGTAAACAAGAGGAAAATGAACTTGTATTTTGATGGATTTCACTGTGGTTAGTATTATTTAACTATGATGAGTCATATGAACATAGTATTACCATGAGAACAAATGGCACTTTATTATCTTCTTAAGAAACATTTTTCCCCCCACATTGTGGCAGGCTTTCATTTCTTCTGAAAAATTACCAGTGAATATCCTAAGTTTGGGCTTCCTTTCCCTTATCCCCACCCTCACCAGGGCTGGAGATTGAACCCAGGTCCTTGTGCATGCAAGGCAAGCACTTTACTACTGAGCTATATCCCTAGCAGTACTGGGCTTCCTTTGGATCACAAAGTCTCCCAGAAATGGGTTATGGACAGTCAGAGATGTGTGGACCCTGAAGTTGCTTTGCTTTTTCCTAACTCTCTTTTTCATCAGACAATGAGAATGGGACTAGGGATAAGTCTTTGGTTCCTTGATAGTGTTGAGATCCGATCATTTAAGGTTAAGACAATATTAAACTATAGAAAGATAGGAAGAAAAGTTGGAAAAAGATGAAAATAGATGACTCCAAAATCACAAAGGAAGCGAGATGTTTTTGCTTTGCCTTCCCGGCTTCGTCCTCTCAATCCATGTTGACTGGGAAAGGTAGGTTATCATTAACTTGCTCTGCCTTCAGAGGAAGAGACAGAGGAAATAAGTTACTTCTGTCGGGCAAACATATTTCCAATCTATAAGACACTTAAAACTTTACTACTCGCATAATGCCCTTTGTCTGAGGATTACAAACAACGATGATGAGGTTCATTTGGCAAATGGGAAATTTTAATCTTTGAGTTAAGAAGCTTTTTCAAGGTCATTACACTTTGGCAGGCTCCCTGGGCACTTAGCTTTGTATATCAGATGCAGTCCTTGGGCTTGGCCATCTCATCACTATCATTCTAGATGTACTTTAGGCATAAAAATGCATATAATTATAAAGCCCTTATAAACAGAAGGAGAAATGGTCATGAATCAGTGTTTAAGTGGAAAAGGAAGGACACAAAATTACATGCCCATTATTGTTACAACTACCTAAAAAGTCTGTGTGCCTGTGGACAAAGCATTGAAAAGCCACGCAGAAAATAAAGAAGAATCACAAAACCACCCCTGTTGTGTGGGGATATTACAACTACTTTGTTTTCCATTTTCAAACATTCCTTTAATGGTATAGATTATTTGTATATTTGTTTCATTCAGTTGCTTAATTAATTTTGCACCTACCATGTGCCAACGCCTACAGTCCTAGCCCTCGATCCATCCCCAGCTCCTCGTTTAGTGGAATGAATCATGTGTAGACAAATTAGTGATATTTGAGGGCCTTTGAGAAGAGTCTGATGAAGAGGAGAATTTACTAGAGAAATAGAGTTTGTTAACAGATTTTAATAGACTGCAATAAATCAATGAACAGATGGTAAACGGAGAAGCAGGAACAGGTGAGGGACTAGGAAAGTCAAGATCCCTACTGTGAGGTGCTGTGGAACCACTCAGAGGTAGCAGGCAATTTCTAAATGATATGCAGCTCAGATAAAAGGCCTGGGCTGAGGAAGTAGGTTTGAGAGTAAAACTAAATAGACAACGGATGAATCTGCAAGGGTGGATGGGACTGCCTACTGAATGAAAAGAGGCCAAGATCCAGGTAGGAGCACACCACAGGGTGTATCAGTATCTAAAGGGAGAGTAAAGGAAGGGGATCTCCCAAAACACACCAAGAGGGAGTGGTCTGATGTTTAGGAGGAGAGCAAAGAGAGGTGTCATTTTAAGCCATCAGAAGAGTTTCTAGAAGACACTGTCAACACTGTGACATATTACAGAAATGTCAAAAAAAGATGAGAACTCAGAAATGTCCCTGGGCTGGGCATTTGGGAGGACAAGAGTGACATGGATCCAAGAGTTCATGAGAAATGCAAAAGGGATGATAGATACTCTTACATTAAAAAAAAGAAAGAGAGGCTGTGATTGTGGCTCAGCGATAGAGCGCTCGCCTAGCATGGGCGGGGCCCGGGTTCAATCCTCGGCACCACATAAAAATGAAGGTATTGTGTTGTGTCCATCTACACCTGAAAAAATAAATATTAAAAAAAGAAAGAGATAGTTTTGAATGGGCAAAAAGCTAACAAAAAAAATAGCAGAATTTAGGCACCACATCAGGGTAAGCAGCAAGGATAATTTTCATTGTCAGAAATCATATCTGGGAAACTATCATAAGTAGTAGTTCTGGTACACAGATTATTTCAGAGTCTAAAAAAATTCTTTCAGCCTAAACGTGGGAAAAATGTTAAATTTTTTTATGGCTTTGAAATAATTATGTCCCAGCATCCCTGATATAGATGTCCTGTGTACAGGATGCTGGGGCACAATTAAGTAAAATATAATATTCATAGATAGCCATATATTTTATATAAATTAGAATATATTTTCCTAGAAAGTATGGGCAAGTACAGCTGACTTTTAGTTTGGGAACCTGCTTAATGGTCCCTAGGTGATACAGCAGAATCCATGGGGAAAATCTTCCAATTCAAAGTCCTCAGAAAGATTTTAGAATGAGCTGGCTGCTCTCTGCTTAGTTGTAAAACAAGGAGACGCCTAGCTACGGGGGAACGTGCTGTTTCGTTGCATGGACAGTTTCAAAGTCCCCTGAGTCTTTAGTCTCTAAAACGAGGAAGTTGTATTATGCCATGATTGTCATTATCTGGTTTGTACAAGAGACGCAGGAAACAGACACTGGATTTCACAAGATTTCATGTGCCCTTGACAGTACTTGAGAAGAAGGGAAAGACCCTTGGCTTTTAGGGAACAGGATACTAAAATTTTGGCATTAGAAAGTGGTGGGGGCCGGAGGGAGGTTTCCTTTGAAGGAGTCATTGTGAGGGGTTTGGCAGGACTTCAGCATCTGTCACAAGGGGGTTGGTAGATTTATGTGCTACTCCAGGAGGCCCTTGAACTTGCTTTCAGTGTGAAATAAATCTCTGTCGTTTTGCAGACAGGCACAGACAAACATGGAAGCCACTTTCGCTTCATTAAAACAAGAGAATCAACTAGGCTCCTGCAGATGTGGTCTCTGCCTCTTAGAAATGACAGAATCAATTAGTGCAGGTTCACCTCCACAGTCACCATGGGCATGGCTCTGGGGCCGAGGCAATAAAGACCTGTCAACTCTGATGATCTTACTGGAGAACAGTGGGGAAGATGTGGAGCTCATCGGGATATGAAAAATGATATCCCTCGGAAAAATAGGTGCAGGCACTGAAATAATGTACTTGACAAGCACCTTACCTTCTAGCAACTTTGCCAGGCGCGATGATAATTACTAATCAAAATTGGCTCCATATATAGCATAGCAAGTACTCCACAGAAATCAGCATAAAAGGGAAAGCAGTGGAAAATAGTAATTTTTTTCCCCTCATAGTTTCATACACATTTCTTACTACAATCAGGTCAGAAAACTCAGAGTGGGTTACAGGAACAATGGTCTCTAGATTCACAGTGTTGGCTTGAATTCAGAGTTGTCAAAGCTTTGTATGTGTTGCATGATTCCATTTACTGAAGCAAGATTATACAATGAGGTGCGTGTGTGTTCCTGGTGTACGAGTGTGCATGTCTTGTGGAGAGAGACAGACACACAGAGAAATCTTACTCAGTCAAAAGCACAGATATTTCCTTAGGAGTCAAGAATAATCATTATGTAAAAGATGATATTCATAGATAGCCATATATTTTATATAAATTAGAATATATTTTCCTAGAAAGTATAATCATCTCAGTATTTTGAAGCCTTTTACTTGAGGTAAACAACTAAAATGGAGCACAGTTAAAACAGTCAAATGAAAAATGTATCTTACTTATTTATTTGGTATTGGGGTGCTTTATAACTAAGCCACATCCCCACTTTTTCTTTCTTCTTTCTTTTGAGGTAGGGCCTCGCTAAGTTGCTGAGGCTGGCTTCAAACTTGCGATCCTCTTGCCTCAGCCTCCCAAGTTGTTGGGATCACAGGTGTGAGTCACCACACCCAGTTGCAATTGATCATTTTTAACAGCAAAATGATGTCAGTTCCTGTGTGCTTCCACCTCCCATCAAAGACCCTCCAGCTATGACTGGCTGGCTGGTACCCTACACCAGTATCTCATCCCAGAAGCTCCACACCTCAGCCCCATGATTGCTGGCCCCTAGATACTCATGGACCAGGGAGCAAAAATCTGATTCCCTAACTCTGGCTGGGACATTCTGCCCTGGGGTCACACTGATCTATCTGGTGGAGACACTGACTTCCCATTCCTCTCGGCTCCTTCCACCCTGGAGGTGGGACATGAGCTCTGCCTTCCACTCCCAGCTCAGGATCCACTGGAGACCAGAGGAACCAGTTAGCTCTACTAACTTGACAGCGTGTGTCACTTCTATCTATTGCTGTCCTTCCACACCTCAGTCTGTAGATACTTGAGAGCTTAAAGTGCTGAGTCCAGTTTATGTACCTCCTCTATCCTTTCAATCCTGCCTGATCCCTTCGCCCTGGGCACTTGCCCTGTTTCCTGGACAGAGAAGCCTGGTGATGGCTCCTGCTGCTGCCATCTATAAAGCCTGCCTACGGTGTCTTCCCTACCCATGTCTTGGCCTTCCTTGAGGACGAGGGCAGGCAAAACCCAGCCCCTGGTAGGCTGCCAGCCCTGTGAAGGCTCAGGCTTCCTTACTGGGGCCATGGAGGAGGATTGGTACAGTTACTACCCCGTGCAGTGAGTTTGACCAGTGACAGAAGGACCCTGGTAGGAACTAGCAGATTTCTTGCCCTTTCTCTGGACGGACTGCTCTGGCATACAATGGTTCCACGTGGCCCATCCAGAGATGTTGCACGTGATCAAATGCCCAGCTGTGTTTCCCTCCAGTCCTCTGGACAGCCTGGTGATGTCCCACCTTGTATTGGCTTTGCTTCCTTCCAGGCCTCCCCTCCTTTTTTGTCATGTTCCCTTCTCGCTTGAGAGGAGTTTGGAAGGTTTACCTCGAGTTCCATGTCTGGGAAGTGGTTAAGAGACAACATGAACAGAAAGCTGCCCGTGCCAGGCCACCCACCGAGGCTTGATCCTCCCTGCTCAGACCTTCTTCTCTGTTCCCTGCAGGTCTGCTGTTCAATTTCACTCCTGTCTCACACCTGTGGCCATGGGTTATGGCAAAAATGGGCAAATCCTTGGATATTTTGGTAATTGCTCTATGTTATTATGGTTTTAGGGACTAGACCAAAGGAGAGAGATTTTGGCTTAAGATAATTTCTAGCAGCCCAAACTAGAAGAGGTTCTCTCAGAAGTGGTGAGTTTAGCCACTAGATTTGTTAGTAGTGTGACCTTGGGCTAAGTGTCCAACCTTATGAAGAAAATAAAATGGAGTTATGCACAGGCCTAATTTTTTATGGTGATCAATTTTGTGAAAAAACATTTGTAGGTAGTGTTTCTCTCTCTCTCTCTCTCTCTCTCTCTCTCTCTCTCTCTCTCTCTCTCTCTCTCTCTCTCTCTCTTTTGTGTTGGGGATCAACCCATAGCCTCGTGTATGCTAACCTAGTACTCTACCACTGAATTACATCTGTAGTCCCTGTTTTTCTTCAACATTGATTAAAAGTTGCTATATTTTTCTGCCTATTTCAAAGACAACATTTGTGAAATAAAGTAAAACACAGATCAACTGAAAGCCCTTTTTATTTGAGAATACTGGAAATTTCATTGCCTCTGCAGGCCCCTGTGGGTTTGGGGGAATCAGTGAACTCGTTGATACTTCAGGCAATACTTGTATGGGTGCCTCTGGGCTCTCTTCTGGGGACAGTGCCTATCAGTCTCATCAGCTCCTCAAAATGGTTCATGACCTAAATAAATAAATCAGTGCCAGTTTTTGGCCAAGTAAAATATTTTAAGTTTACTTCATATAAAAGCAAGGAACTTAAATCATTTAGATCTCTGGATAGAGGTAATTATTATGCTTGCCACCTCCCAACCCCAAGTCAGGGCAAAAAAAAAAAAAAAAAAAAAAAAGATGTAGGGATCTTTAACGAGAATTCTGAGGAAGTTTCATTTTGGATTTCTGATAAAAATTTAAAAAAAAACTTGTTTTTTTAGTTGGTGATGGACCTTTATTTATTTATTAATTAATATGTGGTGTTGAGGATCAAACCCAGTGCCTCACCCATGCTAGGCAAGCGCTCTACCACTGAGCCACAACCTCAGCCCAGATTTCTGGTGAAATTTTTATACTTAAAAATCCCTTTCCTTAAGTTCCGGTGTCTCATGGCATACTGGGGTGGATATAATTGACAAAAAAATACAGTATATCTCAAAATAGCCCCCAAAGAGAATTTAGAATGGATTTAACCGTAAAGAAATAATAAAAGATTAAGATAATGGGTGTGTTAATCATCCTGATTTGGTTATTACATAATGTATACATGAATTAAATCATCATATTGTAAACCCAAAATATGTACCATTAATGTGTCAATCAAAAAATAATAAAAAGGTATTAAAAAGGAAAAATCAATATCCCTTTCCTCCAAAACCCGTTCTTCTCACCATCTCTCCTACCTTAGGCGAACCTCGCCCTGTGGGTCTCAGCTCTACCTTGGCTCTGGCTTCAGAGTGGAGGCAGCTCCTGCCCACTGCCCTCTGTCCTCGTGGCTGCTTCCCCTGGACACTTTCTCCTATTTCCACCCTGGCTCCCCTCCACATTATTTTCAAGAAAGCAACTGCATTGACCCTTGGTAAGTGCTGCTCTTCTACCCAAGGCTTTTGAAAGTTTCCCATCACACTTAGTAAAATCCAAAGTGTTCCCTGTGGCCCACAGGCCTGTGCTCCTACTGACTTCCCGGTTGGGCCCTTCCCTTCTGCTCGTCTCTCACGCTCTGTTCTGTCTCTGCCATTGCACACACCAGGTGCACATCAGGGACTTCGCACTTGCTGCTCCAGGCCTGATCCCTCTTCTCCTGTATGTCTGTATGCCTCACTCTCTCACCTCCTCCAGGGCTTTACCCAACACCCCGTCTCAGTGAGGCCTTCTGGGTCACTCTCTGAAAGGCATCTCCCCTGCTTCAAGATTCCTTCCTAGTGGTCTGCATCTGACTTACACTGTGTCTCACTCCCTTCTTACATGTTTGTGTCCACTCTTCTAGAATGTGGGCTCCATAAGGCAGGGGCCACGTCTGTTTTGTTCACTGCAGTATCCCCAGTGCCTAGAATCACCCTGGTTACAAACAAGTCTCAAGTCCTTGTTAAATACGTGGCTGCACAAAGATATAGCATAAAATAAGCATTTCACTTCTAAGTACCGACATTTCCTCCCTTTCTCCATCGTCAGGTGGGGCACAGCTGGCTAGGTTCCAGGTGATCTGTTAGAACTGCATGTCCTCACAGTCCCTAGGTGGCTGCACTTTCTCCTTTAATCCTTCTCTAACCATGACAGCATAGAAGGTGAGAGCTCAGGGGTCAGTCATGAGACAGGAGACTTGTCAGCTGGAATGTAACATATAAATAGGAGACGCAGTACAGTTGTCCACATGCATCACAGTGCTACGTGTTCAAAGCCTATCTCAATTATAGGCACGGATTCATTTATTTGTGATTTCAGAACTTTCCAGGTTCAAAAAAAAAAAATCCTGCTTCTAATACCTCGTTGAAATGACTTATGGCAATGAGAGGGGAGGCATGGGGAGAAGCCTAGGAATATCCAACCCAAGACGTTCCCCATTTGGTGCTTACTTTATGCTGCACGTAAAAGTCTCTTCTATGTGCAAAGAGAGCTTCTATGTCTTGAGGATTTGGGGGGAAGGCAGGAAAGACTGACAAAAAATAATGGGGTTGAATCACCCACATGAGGTCACATGTGGCAACAGAGGTATAGTGTGACCAGCTACCACCTAGAGGGCAGACTGCAGAAGTTGGCAGGAGATTCCACCTAATTACTGAAATGGTTGTGTGACTGAGAGTTAAGATGCAAGATATCCACTGTAGAGAAAGCTCTGCCAATTCTCCGCACACAGGATCTGGCTAATTTGATAGCATATGGTAGAGAAACGGTGTGCGTCACTGGTTTCTGGCTGACTTCTGTAAAACTGTTGCTTTTGCATCTTCCACTGTGAAACCTGGGCCTCCATCGCTCTGAGATGGAATGGACATCTTGAAGAAGACAGAGCATCTTACAGATTGCAGAATGCTCCAAGGAAACGGATTCACTAGAGAAAGTTACAGGGAGAAAGTAACTTCAACCAATTACCCTTTCAAATGGGCATGAGCCTCACACTCTGCAGACACACATAACTAATTCTGGCTAGGATAAGGAGGATCATGGACCACTGACTGAGCGTCTTATGAGACAGAGGAGTTGGATGTCATGAAAAGTCAAGAAGAAAAAAAAAACCTCCAAATCTTTTGAAAGAGATAAGGGGATTTTCTTATTGAGGATTTAGTTAGACACTCATTCAATAAATAAATTTTCTTCATTCTCTTCACCTATTTTCTTAGAGATGTGTGGCTTGGTAAATACAAATCGCTGAAACAAAACACAAATGTCCTCCTTTGACACCTACCCAAACCCACAATATAGGATTAATGCTGCTGAAGGGTTTGGTCAGCTACAAAGCAATGCCATCTGGTTGGTTAAAGGGTTATTGCCTTTTACAATATACAAATACATATGTAGCATATATATTGCATATACACAGCATACATTATTATAAAGAGAGAGAAAGAAAGAGAATTTGTGATTAAGAGAGGAAGAGAGTTTAGAACTCCAGACTTCATATTGTTTTGGAAAATCTTCTGTAATGAAGACCGGGAGAAAACAACTCCTTTTTCTTCTTCAAAATTGTGTCCTTTAACCATTTTGCACTGGCATTTAGTATTATGGAAAACACCCTGGTTGTGGAGTGAGGGGTCCTGGGCTATACCCAGCGCAGCTCATGACTTGTGCTACGGTTTGATCTTGACTGTTCCTCAAAGCCTTGGTCCCCGAGAAGGTTCTATTCAGGAGTGGTGCCTAGTGGGACATCTTGAGGTCACTGGGGTTGTGCCCTTGAAGAGGACAGTGGGACTCTAGCCCCTTCTCTTCCTCTCTTCTTTTGTGTGCCTGTCATGAGGTGAGTGTTCTGCTCTACCATGTGTTCTCACCATGATAACGGGGGAGATCTAAAAGCAACAGGGTCAACCAATCACGAATTGGAACCTTTGAAACCTTGAACCCAAAAATAAACCTTTTCTTTTGGAAAGTGGATTATCTTTGATCAGTCTTTGTTACAGTAGCAAAGATGTGACTCACATGTGACTCACATGTGACTCACATGAGAGATAATTGACAAACTTTCACACTTGTAAAATCTACATAAACGTGAAATACTCTCATCAGTGCTACATATGAAAAGTGTTTTCTTATAATCATCACACTCTATTGTTAGGATTCAGGTCATGTGTTCTCTTAAGAAGTCAGGAAGAAAGGGATCATGCATTGAGTGACAGCCCATCAAAGAGATCCTGCAGGTGGGTGGAAGCAGAAACATGAAACCTGAGCTTGATTCTTAAATATGCTATCAACATAGTCACAAATGCTTGGCCAGGAAGATAGGGGCTGCGGTGGGCATGAGATGGGAACTGCCAGACCCTCACGTTGGCAGTGAAGCAAATTCCAACAGCAAGAGCATCCCTGATAAAAATAACGACCAGATTTCATATTTTAATAGCCTTTTCTTTTTCTATTGTTTTTGGTAGTGTTGTGGATTGAATCAAGACCCTGGTGCATCTACTATAGAGCTACATCCCCTCCTGCCATTTTTTTTTTTTTTTTTTAAGAAACGTTGAGACAGGGTGTTGCTAAGTTACCCAGGTTGGCTTTCCGCCTACTTCAGCCTCATGTGTAGCCAGGATTGCAGGTGTGTGTCACCTCATGGTAACTTAAAAATACATTATCCCATCGTTTCCTCCTCCTGGGGGTGCATCAACACCCTTCTTCATCACAGAAAGGAGAATACATGTCAGGGGGGTCTCTTCTGAATGTGTCCCGCTCAACCCCCAAATTCATATATTGAAGCTCTAACACCCAGTTTGATGGCATTTTGGAGATGAAGTCATTAGGAGGTAATTAAGTTTAGATGAGGTCATGAAGGTGGGCCTTAATGATGAGATTAGTGCCCTTCTACCAGGAGACACCAGAGAGCTTGCTTCATCTCTCCTTCCTCTCTCTCTGTCTCTCCTCCCCTAACGTGAGGACACAGCCGGTAGGCGACCATCTGCAGGCAAACTCTCACCAGAACCTGACCAGACTGTCCCCTGATCTCCTTCTTCCAGGGTCCAGAACTCGGAATGAATGAATTTCTCTTTAGCTTCCCAGCCTATGCCATTTTGTTAGGGAAGTCCCTGCAGATCAAGAGTAGATCAAGGATGAAAACTATGAACAATAAGAGAAGAAAGCAAGTGTTCTGTGATTAAGGGCTAGTGAGCATGCCGGGGGGATATTCTTGATGTTCTTAGTGGGGCAACTAGTGGGTCCCCCATTCACTACCCAAGGGGTGTGTTTTATCCAAAGGGGTCGAAAGACATAAGGATTCAGTGAATTACGATATATTAGGAAAACAGATCTGGTACACTGCGAGCCCTACTCCCCTCATGGTGGAGCGCCTGTAAACATAGGCAAGGATACTAGTTTAGAACAATGGGCAAAACACGGGCTTCATGACTGTAGGTCACGGTGACTTGCCTGTGGAATGCTTCCCACACTGGAGAGAAGTCAGTAAGAGGTGATGAAAAGACAGATTCCAACAACAAATCTCACCCTTATGTACTATAGTGGCACCCACTTGTCCACAGAAAAGTCTTAACTGGGCTTCTCCAGAAATCTTCACCATGGCTGATTTTAGGACTGTCAGCAAAAGAGTCTCCACCAAAGAGTTCAATGTAGATAAACTTGCTATTTTTGTGTTCCCCTATCTTAACTTGGCTGCTAGCCTGGAAGAAATCGGCACTCCAGGTGCTGGACACCCCCTTACTAGTTGTTCACAAACATGTATCCAGTGTAGTAGTTTGAAGAAATGTGCACACAAGGCCTCTGGCCTTGAGCTGGGCTTCACAGAGATGTCTACATTTTTAAGAGAAGTTACAATTGGGCTCCATGGTCACAGCTGGCAGGGGGAGGAAAGAAAGGGGAGAAGAAGCTCTCCCCTTCTCAGATGTTGCCCTTGAAGGGTTAACTTGCTCAAAACAATGAAAGAAAAAGCTGCTTTTATGTGAACTTCTGCAGACTGTGAACTTCTGAGCCCCTCCCCTTACATGCTGGGTATAAAGTTCTGAAAATCCCTGAACTTGGGGTTCAGGGGATTGATTGATTACAGCAGAAGCTGTGCCCGCTGATCCTGGCTGCAGCCAAATACAACTGTTTCCTGCTGTCTTCGGTGCCTTGCCTCATCTGTCCCGACAACAGTACAACTATATAGTGCACCAATAAAAAAAAAAAAAGAGAGACAGAGACTAAAGACAGCCCATATAGGTTTGTAGTCAGGGGAAACCCCCATGATCAGTCCCTGGGCCTTCTTGTTTCAGCCAGGTAAATACCTTCCTCCTGAGGACAGAGATGGGAGATGACCCTATATAGATCAAAGGCGAAGGGCAGCTTCCCCATAAAGGGAAAGCATAGTCTAGACCAGTCCTGGCTCATGACTTGCAGAGCAGAGTGGGATTCCAGTCCATAAGGAGGAGCCTCACATGGCCAGGCTGGGCTACTCTGTCAACACACCAGCATCTATGATTTTTCCCCTCTAAGGTTGTTTATGTCAAAGTACAATTTGTATCTAGTATATATAAAAGATACTGATTATGTCTTTACATAACAAGGTACCCAGATCAGGGGCTTGACATCTGTGAGCTCACTTAGTTTTCACATATTTATTTATTTAGTGATAGGGTGGGACACTCATCTTAAAAACAAAGAAAGCCCACTGGGAGGAACGAACTAACTTGTGGAAGGTGACCATGTGGTGATGCCCAGATTTTGTACCCTGCTCTGCCTTTTCCCACTCTTTCAGACGTCATGAGCAGCAAAGCCTGATGTCAGAACTGGGTCCCAGAAATGTCCCCCATGAAGGCAGAGGGGAGGAAAGCAGGGTGGCCAAGCACCTGTCCCTTCTGCTGGGCTTTCTTTGTAGCCTTTCACTTCTCCCTGAAACAATTCCCTCTCTAACAGTGCGAAGGGGACCAGCAGACCCCAAGGACAACAGTTTTGTGGTCAGTAGTTTATCATAGCATTGAAACAAGTAGGGCCTAAAAACAACAACAATAAACAAAGGAGACCCCAAACCATTGTTAATAGATTTAAATGATCATTTACATTTTATGTAATTATCTCCAGGGCACAGTGAATAATGGAAGCAAGACGGAAGCCTGCCAAACCGCTCCCCACAATACCAGGCTCAGCTAACATGGAGTGTGGGTGGTTGCTATGGGCAACTACTTAAATAAACTCTGTGAAGGTAGGGGGAGGGATGGCTGAGGAGGACACAGATTTAATGGATTTACCTAATTTTAGGAAAACAAAACAAAATGAAACACTTAACATTTCTCCTCCCCCCCCCACCCAAGGGTCACCTCTCTCTCCTTGGTACTTCGAGGAATTCCCTCTACCTGAGATGATTATTTTCTTTCAAGACAAAGAATGAAAAAAATAGGAAGGAAGGTCTTATCTTCTAATTAGCCCAGTTCATAAAGGAAAAGAAGCTGGACATTTTTAGCTGTTCATGGAACATCACCATGACTGTAAGCTGATAAACAAAACCCAACAACAAATCCAGTTATTGTTACAATGGCTCCTGAATTATTTTTCCAGTGGTAGTTTTTTTATGTTCAGCCTTGGAGTGGCATGGTCTCAGAACCCAGACCCACCTGTAGGGAACTGAAAAGGCACGTTTTATGATTGTGGCTGGAAATACATTTTACTTTTCTTCCCCCTTGTACCAGGGATTGAATGCAGGGGTGCTTAACACTGTGCCACATCCTCAGCCCTTTTTGGTTTTATTTTGAGACAGGTTCTTACTAAATTGCTGAGGCTGGCCTTGAGCCTGCAATCCTCCTGCCTCAGCCTCCCCAGCCACTGGGATTATAGGTGTGTGCCATATATTAAGCTTTTGCTTCATTTGCATTTTTTTCAAATGATCAAGGGTTTTGAGATCCTGAACCATCATGGGTACTGAAATAACTTTTAAACTCTCAGCTTCTTCCTTCACTCTTGCCCAATAATTATAATTCTATGACCATTTTGATATGTTGGGAATATTTCGTTTTCTTGTAATTAGGCCTTTTTGTCTTGCACAAAAAATATTCCCCGTTCAAAACAGAAACTTGTTCTATAAATTATACTACATGCATACAATAAAATACTTAGCAGCTGTTAAAAACAATGTGGTTATTCTCTGTGCACTTATAGAAAACAATGTTTAAGATATAATTGTAAGTGAAAAGAGAAAATTGTAGAACAGTTAGTGTAAAGAAATGCACATAGTACATTTCTGAAAGAATACGTAAGAAACTTAGAATTCTTACCTCTATAGATTGGTAAGAAGAGATTAGAGAGGGGAGGGAGATTTTAAGTACTAAAATACTCTTTGGCCTGTTAAATTTTTTGTAAGTCATATTTTATTTATTTTTGGATACTGGGGATTGAACTCAGGGGCACTCGACCGATGAGCCACACCCCCAGCCCTAGTTCATATTTTATTTAGAGACAGGGTCTCAGTGAGTTGCTTAGCACCTCGCCATTGCTGAGGCTGGCTTTGAACTCACGATCCTCCTGCCTCAGCCCCCTGAGCCTCTGGGATTACAGATGTGAGTCTTATTTTTAATAATAATAATAGGAAAATTTTCCATTATTCTTAAACAGAAAAGAGAGCTGTATGACATGATGTTTATTGTGATACAGGCTCCGCTGTTTATATCTTACCATTGCTTCCCTTTGCATTCAGGGGGAAAGAAAGACCACCTGTCTTCTTATGCTGGGTTTATCAGCTCCGACTGGCTTCCCTTGGCTTCAGGCGGTGTCACTGGCTGGCTCTGATCTCTTAGAGAGACCCTAGCCCCATCATCGGGCCTCTAGTCTCACCATCTAATCACCTCGCAAAGTCCCCACACAAAACAGCAGTCACCATCATGACAGCAGCAGCCACAACCATAAGGAGCTCTGACCTGGTGGCTGCTGACTTCTGATTTTGGGAATCCTTACTGATGTGTGCAAGTTGGTGTAGCAGCTCTGTCTTAGATCATGCCAGTCTATGCTTCTACCATTTCCTCCTTGGACCCGAGCAATATTCTCTTGGCTCTTTTACTTGATTTCAAACTCTCTGCCTACCATTTGTTTCTGTTTAGAGGCAGTTTAGTACAGTGGTTAATGGTGTGGGCTCTGGATTCAAATCATGCTGTGTCACCTCCAGCTCTGTGTCATTTCATCTCCTGTGTCCCTGTTTTCTCCCTGTATAATTCTGGACAAGAATAATCTGTGCCTTATTGATGCCATTAGAGTTCTTCTATGAGGAGAGCTTCTATGTGTTAGTCATTTTTATTCTTGGAGAGTTTTTTTTTTTTGGTTAAAATTAGACACATCTAACAATAAGACAGAGAAATAAAAAAAGAAGCAAGAAGAAAAACCAAGAGAAATAACAAAAAATAAAGCAAAAGTCACCTATACAGTTTCCCCATAGAGAGAACAGCTATTGTGATGTTAGAGAACATCATTCCATACGTACATACTCATATAAATAATATAGAATATACCCTCATCTAAATGAGAAGACAATATACTCTCCTATAACTGACCTTTCCATCACTCCACGCTGGCCATCCTTCTCAAATAACACATTGCTTTCGTCCCCTGACTTTGCCATCAAAAGTTCCCTCTCACTAACAGGATTAAAAGCAAATGAATTCTCTGGATATTTAAGGATCTTGTTCGTAAAAGTCTTCCCTGATTCTCCAAGGATGGTTTTCCATTTTCAAATGCTCCTTCTTATGCACCACTCAACTTGATTCTTTATATTGAGACATCTCCCCTCCCCAGTCTGTAGCCTTTGAGTGATTCTTCAAATTCCAGGTGGAATCCTTCCTCTTTCATGAAGTCATCTCTTGCTATTTCCAATTCATATTAATTTCCCCCCCCTTTTTGAGCAATTATGGCACTTTTAGCGCCATGTGTTGAAGGATTGGTCACCAG
Source organism: Ictidomys tridecemlineatus (assembly GCF_052094955.1). Classification (NCBI taxonomy): domain Eukaryota; kingdom Metazoa; phylum Chordata; class Mammalia; order Rodentia; family Sciuridae; genus Ictidomys; species Ictidomys tridecemlineatus. Next base: position 51,752,569 of record NC_135489.1, read on the forward strand.
CCTGTGGCGCTATTGGGAGCTGGTGTAGCCTCCAGGAAGTGGGGTCCACTGGAGGAAGTTAGGCCATGGGGGATGTGTCCTCAAAGAGGATATTGGCCTCTGGCCCCTCCTCTTTCTCTTTTTGCTTCCAGACCACCATGAGGTGAGCAGATTTGCTCTCCCGATGTCTCCCTGCCATGATGTCATGCTGCACCACAGGTCAAAACCAATGGACTGAGTTGATCATGAACTGAAACCATGAGCCAAAATTAATTTTTCTCTATGAGTTGTTTATCTCAGGTATTTTGTCACAGTGACAGAAAGCTAGTTAACACAGCCAGCCCTGTTCATCTCTGGCTTTGTTTCCTCTGAAATTCAGACACAACTTTTCTTCACTGAGTAGAGAAGGTCAGCAACAAGGGAAAGAGATTTTCACTTGACTTTCTCATCCTAGGCTCGGAAGACATGAGCTTTAGGATGAGTCTGACTTTCTCAAGGGACTGAACCCTTGACAGAGTGTTCACCTTTCTTCAAGTTCAGCACAGGAATGCTACCCAGGTGTTGGCAGTTTCATATGCAGTTGGCAATCTGGATAGAAGCTCAGAGCTCCCAGATCTGCTTTTTCTGGGAAAGAGAAGTTCAAAGGAACTAAAAGAAGGTTCTGAGCTGGAAGTCAAAAAACAATGTCCAGATGGTATAGACAGTCCCCAGACTGTTCAGGGAAAAGTCCCCACTGCTCCATGAGTCAGTGGGAGGAAGAAAGTTGGCAATGGAAAGCAGAGGGCTAGAGCTTGGGCCCAGGACCAATCTCATGACATTGTAGGCAAGACAGAGGAGGCAAGGCCCTGAAGACAGCAGGAAGCAGTTGTTTTTGGCTGCAGCCAGGTTCAGAGGGCACAGCTTCTGCTGTAATCAATCAATCTCCTGAACCCCGAGTTCAGGTAGTCTTAGAACCTTAGTCTTAGAACATGTAAGGGGAGGGGCTCAGAAGTTCACAGTCTGCAGAAGTTCACGTAAAACAGCTTTTTCTTTCACTGTTTTGAGCAAATTAACCCTTCAAGGACAACACCTGAGAAGGGGAGAGCTTCTTCTCTCCTTTCTTTCCTCTCCCTGCCAGCTGTTACCATGGAGCCCAATTGGTAACTTCTCTTATCTTAGAAATGTAGACATCCTTGTGAAGCCCAGCTCAAAGGTAGAGGCCTTGTTAAGGATGTGTCTTTTTTTTTTTTTTTAAATCACATTTTGCATTTGCAAATACACTTCTACAAACTACTATACTGGATGAATGTTTGTGAAAAACAAGTAAAGGGGCCTTCAGCATCTGGAGTGATGATCTCTTCCAAGCCAGTGGCCAAGTAATAGAGCATCAGGAAAATAGGAAGTTCACCTACACTGAACTCTTTTGTAGAGACTCTTTTGCTGATAGTTCGAAAATCAATTATGGTGAAGATTTCTGGAGAAGCTTAGTTCAGATTTTCTGTGGAGGAGGGGGTGCTACTATAATGAGCCTCAAAACCCTGAGAAAACTTTGGCTCATTTGTAAATTCTTGGTTAAAATCAACTCTAAATTCCTTCTGAGACCATTGAGAGGATCAAATGAGATGTACTGAAAACACTTGATAAATTGCTATATATAAATATATAAAAATATAAATATATTTTTATATATTTATATATATAAAAATAGTACTATTTTTTCTTGGGAAAAAAAGGCTTGGGAGAAATTTAAATTATTATCAGTGATCAGGATGGATGATCAAGTGTACTCCACGTAACTGCTTTATGTGGATTCACGAGTAAGTTTCACAACGTGCCGAGTGGTTAAGGTGGTCATTGAAGAGGACCCTTGCCCAATTCTAAAAGGACTAGTTAATGCTGGTGGCTTAGTGCCAACCCCTTCCTCCTTAGAAAACTGGAAAGAATAGGGATTTCCCCAGGTGAACAGAAGGAACTATGCTGATGTTCAAAGTGGGTGACAGTACTAGGGACGGTTGTGTAGATATTTTTAACATGCTAATGTGTACCTGCCAGACTGAGCTCCCAGCCTCCAGGTGGGCTGGCAATGTGATGCAGGGTTGGAAGGAACAGGGAGCTTTTCACAGATTCAGACACTTCAGGGAGGCTGAAGAATCTTAGGAGCACAGACGCAGCTAAAGGATGCTGGGCGGATGTCAGATGACAGTTCAAACCAACAAGACAGGTTGAAGCCTTGGAGGGAAGGGGCTGCTCCAAGCACCTTGGGCATACAGGGGTAGTTGGCATTTGTTTCGCATTTCCTTGGGGGTAATGCTGGACCTGGCGCTTCACAGACATTCCTTCAGATACCTTTCGAACATCCTTCCGCAGGAGGAACAGAGAAACTAGAAAAGTACATAAGAAGGCTACAGCTACCTTGAGAAATGTTAACACAGTACTTTGAGAGTTCGTAGGGGGAAGAAATAATTTACACCATCCACAGAAGTTAAATCTGAGAGGAGAGTTTTAAAAAAAATAAAGCCTTTTTTTTCCCCTAGTGTTCTCCATTAGACTAGGCGTTGGAATGACTAATGTATCCCCATACTTTGCGCATAGCAGGTGGCCCAAAATGATAATATCTAACACATAAGGGGCACTTCCAATGCACTAGGCTCTGTACTAAGTGCTTCATGCACATATTTTCTTGAATCTTCACGAGTACTCTTGAGGTGGGAAATAGCATGGTCCCTATGTAACTGATGGGGGAACTGAGGCAGAGAATGGTGAATGATGTTCCCATAGTAATACATCTAGGAGCAACAGAGCTATGATTTTGAATTGAGGTAATTTAACCTCAGCACCCGAGCTCTTGAGCAACATGCTTGTCTTGGTTGAAGGAATCAATGAATAGGAGATGGCAATGGAGAGGTATGGGGCAGGAGATAGCATTAACGAAGGACTTGAGGTATTGACTGTAGGTCACCAAATGTATTCAGCACTTTGTTTTCTGGGCACATGCTGGTATTGCACTTCTATGCCTCTTTAAAATTAGCTGTGGTCATATAGATTGCTTTAGCAATGACACATGAGTGAAGGCCATGTGTCTGACTTACAGGAAGTAGTGCTCGATTTACCACCATCCCTTTCTGTGATTTGGCGATCATCCCACCTGTTGGGATGGAGTCTCTATGATTCTGAGTGTCTGAGCGGCAGCAATGAGCAGAGCCTCATACCAAGTCATAATATCACGAGTGAGAAATAAACTGTTGCGATCTCCTGGCTGTTTATCAACACAGCCTAACCTAGCCTATCCTAGCAGGGATATAAATTGGTACCAGAAATGCAACAAGAACAACAAAAATCCCTAAACGTGTGCGCTATGGTTTCAGGATGTGATAGAAGGCAGCAAAGTCATTGTTATTAGAGACTGAAAAAGTGTTGTTCCATGGGACACAGTCGTGAGTCATTTGGTAGACTGTTTTCTTGAATAGTAGATGATGTAAAAATGAACTCATAGCTCTAGAGATAGCTTCAAAGCAGTGTCAATACCATGGGTTGGTTGCTGTTGGCAACCGTTGACAAGGCATAACCTAGCCTATACTAGCTGGGACATAAATTGGCACCAGAAATGCAACAAGAATGATAAAAATCCCTAACAGTGTGTATGCCTTTATATCTGTAAGAAATAAACTGAGAAAAAAAAATGGTTAGACTACAAGTAGCGATGAAGGAGAATAAGGAGAATCTTAGGTATTTGTGGATTTGCAGGATCAGAAGAAGAAACCGATTTCAATCTAATTTGTAAAAGGTAAACCTGAGAAGGATTTAGGCAATGATGGAAGATGAAAACTACCCCTTCCTGCAAAATTCAAATCAAGGATATGGACATCCCATTGCTTAAACCTCAGAATGGATTCAGAAAATTTAGAATGAAGATACAATTAAGTAAATCCCTCTGGTTAGACAAAATGATTCATAAAGTAGCTATTACTGTGATTTTCTTACTTAGAGTGATAGGCTGAGAGTATGTAAGATAGAGGTATGAGGGTAGGAAGGAAAATGAATTGAGCAAAAAGGATAACTTTGCTAGCAGAGATCTGTCAGTGTGGTGATTGGTACATGGAACTCCCTGGAGTCAACAGAGAAGAAGCAAACTGTATGTTGAAGAGAGCTTTACTACCAACAAAACAAATCAAAACACAACAAAACCAAACAAAAGGATGAGCTTAGATCAAAAGACAACTGGGTGGGGGGTAAATGGACGAGTCCTGAAATGCCTCCTGGGATCCTAAGGAACATACTTTCCTATTCCCTGATGTACACTACATATTTGGTCAAAGAAGATAATAGAAATGGAAGAGTTCTTCCAGAGCAGGGAACCAGGACATATGGAGAACAACGGAGAAGTTGCTCCCAGGGAGAACTGCAGCCTAATCAAGAAAACTTTCTGTCCCCCAAGGTACAGGGCCTACGGCATCTTACCCAGTGAGATTGCAGAATTGTATGGATCAGTGGCTACTGTTATTTTCCATTTTCTTCCTTCATTGGAATGTTTATTATGGTTCATTTTATTCTTGTTCTACAATCATCTATTGGATATGTGGGAGGCAGAGGAATTTGTCTTTTTGAGTCTGCATGTCTCAAAGACACACCTGGACCAAAGCAAATATCACTGTGTATCACTCTCTGTTGTACAGACTATTGTGCATCAACCACAGACCATACACTTTGAGGTTGATTTTGTGCCAGGATAGGACAGACCTTTGGGTTTTATCCCTTTAATAGTGAAGCATTATATGTTGGTTTCAGGGGAGGGAGTGAAATATTTAGAGTCAAGAAGGATGGACTTTGGTAGGCATTATAGCTGCTTGTCAAATATTTTTTGCGTGTTTGTACCTGGGCACATGGTAAGGTTGCCTGTCTTGTATTCTTTGAAGTTAGACTTTGCAATGTCACTAGCTTTCGCCAATGGAATGAGAGGAGAAGTGATCTGTTTTTCTTCCAAATACCAACTTTACAGTCTGGTGCTCAACTTACCCTGTGCTTTAATTCCCTTCTTCTTCATCTTCTTTTTCTTTGACATTTCATATCCAGAAAATATCTAAGTTTGATTGAAGCATAGAAAGCTTCTAGAGGGACAGCAGGGAAGAATATCTCAAAGGAGAATGGAGATTCACTGTGAAAGTTTTGAATGCTATGTCGAGGACTTTGTGCATATAGACAGAGCAGAATTCAGAAATGAAATGATGTTTAAAGTAACCTGGTAGAAAGATTTTGGAAGGAGTTGGAACATAGAGAGGTTTGTGCAGCAAGACAAATCTGTCCTATATAATCATTCAACTGAAAGAGAAGGAAGCCCTAAAGCTTAAAGAGGTAAGAAGAGAATCACAATGCTTCATGACTATATTTAGGAAAATGGCAATTCTACTGATAGAAAGAGAAGACCTAAGAAAAAAGGGGATATTGTTGTGTGTGAGCTGATAAATGCAATCAATAAGAATGTAAGTTATAGGTTATAGATTAGCAAAAAATATAGATTATAGATATAAGATTTTGATAAGTGGATAAGACCATTATAAAGCAAAAATTGTCATAGACAGGCCCAAGACGCCATTTTGCTGCCTTCTATAAAAAACTGTTACAAGAGCTGTTTCTGAGAAACTGAAATGAAAGCTGTTTTCTTATAAAAAATTATCTTGTGGTGGGTGACAGTCCCTGGCCAGGTAAATAAAGCTCTGTTTTGATTTGAAATTTGGACTTAGAGTGTTTTCTGGAGCAACTCCCCATAACAATATATTTATATTTAGGGAGTACTGGGTTATTTGGATACCTTGACATCTTATCTATCTGCATGCTTAGCTTGATCAATAGGATCAATGTACATTTTAAAAATATGTTGCTGATATTATGATGAAGTCTTAGACTTCCCAGCCAGGCCAAATCTCATATAGATATCCTATTCATTCCAGTTAGCTCAATGCTGATTATCAAAACCTCCAGAGAAATACAATTCAAGATGTTTTAAAGTTTCTCTAAAAAATTCCAAATTAATTTATTTAATAATTAATAACTTTGCAGCTAGAAGTTCTTCCTTGCAGGTAACCTACATTCCTTGGGCTGCAGTTTTGATTTCCTTCTGTTTGATCTATGGGTACTTTTGCCATTCCATATGCATCCTCTATAAAGATATATTTATTTAGGACTTATACTGAGCCTGCTTCCAAAAAGGGTTAGAGGCATCTTCTAATGCATCTGCCGAGGCTTCTTTTTAAAGAAGCTTTTCTCTTTCTTGCATGGTGTCCTGCCATCTGGGCACACAATGAGAATTTTTTTTTAATGATATATAAAATGAAAGTGAAACTAATAACTTCAATTATGCTGATAAAAGAGTAACTCATCATATAAAAGAAAACAAACAAAATCCTCAAAATTTTCCCCATTCCAACCAGAAAAATTTCTGAACAAAAGTGTTTGCTGTGATTTGAATATGTCCCTGAAAAGTTCACGTATTGGAAACAATCCCCAAAGTGAGATGTTACTGATGTTCAGAAGGGAGGCCTTTGGGAGGTGAGGATTAGATGAGTCCATGGGGGGTGGGACCCTGATGGTGACATTAGTTACTTTGAAAGAAGAAGAAGAAAAAAATTGAGCTAGCATGCTTGCCATGTCTCGCCACATTTAACACTTTGCTTTGTTATGATACAGCAAGAAAGTCCGCATCAGAGGCTGGTGCCATGATTTTGGACTTCCTGGTCTTTAGAACTAGAAGCCAAATAAACCTCCATTCTTTATAAAACACCCAGTCTGTGCTACTCAGTTATAGCAACAGAAAATAGACTAAGACAATCATCAACCTCTGAATTTTAAGTTTTTTTTTCTTTTCCATAGAGCCTGCTTTTTCAGATTCAAGTGTATGTGTGCCTCCAAAATCTGGAAAACAATTTTAGCAACGCAAATGATAAATTTACTGAAGCCAAGGTATAAATGACTCATGCAATACTTAAACATTTTAGGTACAGAATAAATGTTTACTGCATGATTACATGAATACGATTTCTGATTATAATTAGAGTGTTCTCTTTAGCTGGTTGTCTGCACTTGAACAGGGAACATAGATATTAAATTGAAGGAATAGCATCCAGCAGATAGTCAAGGCAAAAGTATTTTAAGGCTCTTGGCAAATCGAAGTCTTCTTCATAGGACAGTGAGCAGCACCTTTGATCAGAATGACCTAAGGAGAGTGGGGACACTTTGTTTCCAGAATCCTCATTGGGTCTTTCCCCTGCTCACATCTCTGCCCTCCCAGTGGCTGGTTGGCACAGGTGGAAAGTCTGGTCAGCAGTCATGTGAAAAAGGATCAGATCATACATACAACGCTGGTCCCAGGACACATACGGGTCTAGGATTTGTTATCACACTTGTCCCCATGCCCACAGAGCTGAACCAGACTTCTCAGAGGCCATCTCTTCTCCTAGTGTTTTTTTTTTTTTTTTAGCTGATGGCGTGTGCAGCTCTGATCCTTTGGTCATTTGGTCCTTCTTTCCTTCACCTCAGGTGAAATCCAAGTCAAGACATTCTCAAAGTCCTTCCAGCGCCAACGCACGTGTCTGCTGCTAGCCCTTCCAGGTAAGAACCTACCTCCCCGAGGCCCTGACACCTCCTCAGATCCATTCCTCATTCTCGCCATAGGCTATGAATGTCCTTTTCCTGGACACCAAGTCTCAGATGTTGACACCCAGATGGTTTTCCTTTTCCTCCATTAAAAGTGTCTTTAAAATGGTTCACTATTCCATCCAGATTTTTTTTTTTATCTTTTCTGCCTGCAACACTGGGTTTAGATCTTAGCTTTCACAAGCAATTGATAGGTTACCTTGGGGGTTACTTAGTCTCATCAAGATTCCTAATTTGCAAAATGAGCAAAATCACGTGTATAGAGTTGTGTGATCAGATGAAAACACACACGTAAAGCCCTCAGCATTCAGCCAGGCCCTCAGAACATAAATATCTTTCCTACTTTTTATTCTCTCTGTTCCATCTCTTTTAAAAAAGATCTAAGCTGAACATGGTAGTGCATGACTATAATCCCAGGGGCTCAAGAGGCTGAGGCAGGAGGATTGCATGTTCAAAGCCAGCCTTAGCAATTGAGTGAGGCCTTAAGTAACCTAGTGAGACCCTGCCTCAACATAAAAAATAAAAAAGGGTTGGGGATGTGGCTCAACCCCTGGGTTCAATCCCTAGTGTGTGTGTGTGTGTGTGTGTGTGTGTGTGTGTGTGTGTGTGTGTGTGTGTGTGTTGTGTGTATAAAAATCTGTACTTCCTTTCATTCTTTTGCTTCCTTTAACGATACACGAGTTGTTATTTCTTCTCTGTGATCATGGTCCTTTTAGGGACAGTTTGATCTATGCTGGTGTCCTTCCAACATAGGTTTTCTAAAGACTATTTATACAATAAGGGGCCACAGGGTGATACAGGCTGCAGTACTCACACAGTCCGCATCATTTGGAGGAGAGTATTCATATTCCAAAGAAGGAGCAATTTTTTATAAAAGCAGGAAAATCAGGGACTGAATACAACACTAATTTCTTGCCCTACTTTCCCCTCTTCTTTCAATCAGGCATTTCTACAGGGGTTCCAAAGGTCTGGAGATCGTAAGCCCATGAGCAAGTGACCGTTTATCAGTGAGTGAGAATTACTTTCCCTGTTTTAAACTTCTTTCCATTTTGTGTTGCCCTGGAAAGTGGGAGGGGAGTAGGAAAGATGGAGAATAATAGGAGAAAGTGTTGTGGTCGGGGAGAGATGAGCAACCGCTCTGTGTTTATGTCACGGAGGATGTAGATTCGCGATTCTGTAGTGTCACATCGTGCTATTCTGTTCTCCTTACTATTGGATGTCGTGTGGCAATTGTACTGAGGGATAGGTAGGAAAGGCTTGGAGAGGCATTAAGGGAAACCAGAGGCACTTCCTGTCACTAGGACAAAGATAGGATGGTATATATATTGCCATATTGTTAAATACGGTTCACATCTTTGAGAAAAAAAAAATAGTGATGCTCCCATATCCACCACTCCTCCTCTTTTTTTGGGAAGAGAAGGAACAGGAGGAACAGTCGGTGGGTAGGAGGGGCATGTGGAATGTGAGGAACAGGCAGAGGACACAGTGTGTCTAGAGGGAGAGAGAGAAGACTTATACAGAGACAAAGAGACTCCAGCAAGAGGCTCCTGTTTGGGGTTTCCGATGCAAAACCAATTCATTTAAAATCTCCAGAGCTAAAGTTGAAGGATTTTATTTATCAATGTGTTTTGTTTATCAAAAGGATTTTATTTACCAGTGCAATGTCCTTTTGTCTTGGAACTGTGAACTCTGGTTCCTCTGTCCTTCATCCATACGGTTTACACATGGGTGCCAAAAGGTTCCTCAGAGACCTTTCACGTGGACTAGAAATAGCTTCCAGGATCTATGAGTTGTGCTTGGTGGGAAAGGTGATGGGCTCCATCAATGCTGGGATCTGCTAATGCTGTCTGCCCATGAGCTGGGGCAGGAGTCACCTGAGTGGTGCCATTCACGCTAAAGGCCTGTGACTCTCGTGCTATGAGGGAGATTCAGGGATGTGACACCAGTTACCAAAAGCTCAGAGCTATTTGTATTTTATCAACTTATCTAAAACACCCCTCTCCATTCCAAGTAAATGGTTCAGGACCCTGGGGAAAAGAATAAAGATGAAGAGGATTAACCATCCTGAAAATGAAAACTGTCTTCCTTTGAGGCATTTAGAATTCAAAATAAACCTTCCAAAAGCCTTCTATTAGAGACGCTTTCTCAAAATTCCTGGGAGCTCTGACTGGCCCTCTCACAAAAGCCTGGGGCCCTTCTTGACAATTTCAGAGGAGTTCCAAAGTCTCTACTAGCAAAGGCTGATTATTTCTTCCAGGGAAAAAGAAAATTTTTTATTGCTTGGATGAAGAGATAAACAAGTATGGAGAGATTTAAACGTGCTATTTGTTTCAGGTTGGTTGGTTATTTGAATTTAACTTAAGGACTTTTAAATGACAGCCCACTTAATATCATTTTTGAAAAATTCCTTTTACAGTAGTATATGGAATGAAAATCCAAGATGGGATTTGAGCTTGGTTTTAACTAATCATGGTAGCAGGCAGTAGTCTCCGTTCCAGAATAAATTGCATATTACAGAAAATCCAAGTAAAAGACTTAAGTTCTTCAAGCTGTGGTGATATGCTTTGAGGAAACTTTGATCTCCAAGCCTTTCTTCTACTTGTCTGAAAATTGACTATTAAATATTCCTCATGAAAATATTAATATTCTGGAGTGATGTGCCACTTTGGATTCATCAGTAGTTAAGCACAGAAGAAGGAAAAGCTAGTGATGAGGTGGAAGGACTTGTTAACAGCTATGGGATATGAGAAAAGAATGAAAGAAACAACTTTTGGAGAGTAGTAGTTGAGGACTTCAGCAGGCCAAAGATGGACTTTGCTGTGTTAAGTCTATTCCTTACTTCAGAATGTTCCACAGATGATCCAATCACCACCACGAAGTAGTTGATGAAAACCAACCCCCATGGACAAACTCCCAAGATGCAATTGGAAAAGAGAAAGGGGAAAGAATAAAGAAAAAACAATGTAAAAAGTGTAGGAGTGCTTTCTCTCTGAAATTTTCTGAGAGAAGATGGGAGTTGAAAAATCTCAAATGAAATGTTGTCCCAATCTCACTTGACTAATTTTAGTTGTCTTGGTTCATGGCTATGATTCATCCCTAAAGCTGTGAATTGCTGAGGAGGAAGGAGGAAAAAAAATTGACTTAAATGTCAAAGAAGTAGGTACATAAATATAGTTTTCTTTTATGGGGGAACTAGAATTCTAGGATATGGGTATCTTTTTTTTTTTTCTCATGAGGGACCAAATGCTTCAAGCTTCTAGAAAAATAATGATCTCCAGTCAAAACATCATCAAGGAATAAAAGACAGAACTGAGTCATGTCATGTCTGATTTTTTTTTTGCCTCCTTTCTCCTTGAGTATCTTCTTAAATATCTTTAAACTAGAAATCATTAATATCCATTATGTGGTTGAGTATTATGGAAGCTTAATATCTATACTGTAATGATAAATGGAACTCAAAAGACAGGTGAGGGAAAAGTGAATGGAGATAACTGGAACTAAGAGAAATAATTCCAGGAGTGGGGTGGTTAGAGAGAAGAAACACGTGTATGACTGGTGGTCAGGTGTTCTCCTGCTTGCTAATGAAAGAGGACAATAGAAATGGTGTGATGAAACTCCATTCTAAGCAAAGAAAAATGTTTTTCAATGTATAAGGTGTTCTTAGCAAACTGGTTCCATTTTGAATTTCCATATCTTGGCAGTTACTAACTCATATCCAGTTCCACGATTTTATTCTCTGAAGTAGCTGATCCTCTCGGCTCTCAGTCTATCCACTGTCTGTGTGTTTGCCTCTTTCTGCTCTCAAAACTTTGGGAGTAAAAGAAATATAGGATGGTTATAAAAATATGATCTAGGACATTAGAGGAAGATGATGTTGCACAGGAGGTGAATGAAAAAGGAAGAGTTCCAAAGGCTTCAGAGTGGATTCTTCACACCCCGGAAGCTATGAGGAGAGGAACGCCAAGACAGTGTGGTGAATGATGATTTTGGCATCTGTCCTCAGCATTCCTCAGAGCATTTTCCTTCATCTTTCTCATAGCTCTACTCCTTTTGGTTCTCCTCAGACCTGTGTATTGCTGTGAGCAGCCACCATCTACCTCATCACCCAGATCCCTAGGTGTCATTCAGCTAACATGCCCCCCATGCTTCTCCACGATAACATAACAGGACCCTCAGGAGGTGGCAGGGCCTCTGGAGGCTGCAGATGTAATTCCATAAGAGGAAACTGAGACTTTAAAGGTCTAAATGATTTTTTGTTCATCTTATTTTCTCTTTTGCATCTTCTAGAAGATGTCAACTAACACCATGGCTGTGTCTACCTTTTTGTTGTTGTTGTTGTTGTTGTTGTTGTTTTTTATTCTCCTATTGAGAGCTATTTTAAAGTTCACAGAAGATATTTGTCAGAAGGGTCTTTGGATACCCTGATTTCATACTGCCTTGGCACACTGACTTTTGTTTTTAAACAATACCAGTTGTTCTCAGACTGAGTATATTCAATTTTCTGCTAGGTGTGTCACAGTGCAGTGAAGATTTGTCTTCATTTTTCAATTCCATAATCAACTTACCTTGTATGCCCATGGTGTACACTGAATTATGACCCCCAAGTGTCTGTAAATGTGACTTGCACTATAGTATTTGGAAATAGGACCTTTGATTAAGTCACCCAATGACTGGTGTCATAAGAAGACTGCCATGTAAAGACACAGAAGGCACAGCACCACATGACAACAGGGACAGAGTCTAAAAGGTGGCAGCTTTCAGCCACGGATTAACCGAGCTTTGCCGGCTACCCACCAGAATCCAGAAAGAAACAGAGAAGGACTGTGCTTCACAGGTTTCAGGGGATCCTGGCTCTGCTGACACCTTGAACCAGACTTCCAGCTGCTTGAACTGTGAAATAATATGCTTCTATGGTTCAAGTTCCCCACTTTTGATACCTTTCTATGATAGTCCTAGGAAACTAATGCATAAAGGCACGAAGGAAAGACAACTGGAATTGGAAGGAAAGAAAGAAGAGCTTTTTTTTAGGTTGGTTTACTAATGTATTGACATTAATTTTTAATTAAAATAATCTGGAGTGATTCCATATGGCCCCTTGGATGAAAATCCATCAAGGAACTCCAGTTATTTTAAGTGTGATATATTTTGCTATTTAAATACATTTTGCTCATAGACTTGTTCACTGTTTTTCTTTCTTTTTTCTTTTATTAGAACTTTATGGTTATACGTAGGAGTGGGTTCACTCCTGACAAATTCATACATGCATAGAAATTATTTCAGTTCATAATCCCCCTTCCCCTCCCAGTTCCCCCTCCCCTTTCTTTTTCCTCTACTCTACTAGATTTCCTTTCACTCATCCATTAGCTTGTATTTGATTGGTTTGTCCACTGATTTTCAATGCTCTTGATTAACAATCTGGTTTGTTTTCCTTAACCCAATTTCTTTGGATTTTTCTGTTTTATTTATTGTATATTTTAATTTTTCATTTTGTAACATAATGTAAATGAATGAATAGTAACATGCATTTCATCAAAATATGGAATCAAAGGCACTTCAGAAGTACTAATTATCTGTTATATATTTTTTTGGGTCCAAATGGAATTATATCTCTAGATCCAATTATATCTCTATATAAATAACATTAAAATTTAAGTCAGGTCTTGTGTGAAATAATTTCCATAGTTTTTTTTTGTAATGCTGTTCTTTCTTTACAAATAGCACAAATGAAGGTAAAGACTACTTATAATATTCTTTTTCTAAATAAAACTTATAAATTATAATATGTACAGGTCATTTTTTTTAAAAAAAAACTACTTTTAAGGTCTTATAATTTTTTTTTTTAGTTTTTTGTAGTTGTAGATAGACAACATGTCTTTATTTTATTTGTTTATTTTTATGTGGTGCTGAGGATGGAACCCAGTGCCTCACATGTGCAAGGCAAGCGCTCTGCCACTGAGCTGCAACCCCAGCCATAAGGTCTTATAATTTTTAATATGTATAGAGTGCCCAAATTTAAACATCAATATCCAGAAACACTTAATTGTCATCTCACCTAATATATCTCGCCTAATTTTCAAGAATGAATACACGAACTTTGACAAATGATTTGACACACTTCTCCAAGACAACTGTCTCTATTACTCCGTTATCTAAAAAATTCAAGTGTTTTAAGGAAGCATTCCCCTGCAATATTTTTGTGGCTGAACAAACGCCTAATGGATCTCTCTTAATTTTTCCAGAAAGCATTCTAGGTTGTTTGGAACCCCTCTTGAGGGTGAGGGGTTCAGCTATGATCAACCGAGAGTGTAGCTGGGAGTGCCTGTCTTTGAAGACACTGGGACATACGAGTCACATCCCATGTCAAAATCAACAGACCACTTCCTGTGTCACAGCACTCCATCCGCAGAGTTTTCTACTGCCCCACTAACTCTTGGAGACCTAGGATCTGATCCGAGGTGGTAATGCAAAGCGCTATCAAAAGCACAGGGTTTGGGCTACTTACTTGAGGGTGGTGAGTTCGGTGAGGGATGGCTGGGTCGCCTTGAGATAGCTTTCTCTTCGCGCAGCCACTTTGGGAGAAGGCTTGGGACTTGTGTCTGAGTCCCCACTGTCTTCATCCCCCATGGCCTTGATGTAGCTGCCACTCCGCATTCTTCGGCATGGAATTTCATCATCCCTGCCTCGAGGGGTGTACCCCGACCATTCATCTTGAGGAACCTAGTCAGATACAAAACACATAATTCACTATTTTAAGAGCCAATTTTTTTTGTTTTGTTTTTCTTTCCTGCTTTTCATATGACCCCAGATATAGGTAATAGAGATCAATATCTAAAACTTTAGTTAATAACCTTTCACTAGGCAGGCACATCCATGTCACAATCTTTAAAAAAAGTTCCTGGGCATTAGGAAAAGTTAAAACACTGGCTCTGATTCATTTACACTTCTCAGTTTTCTCACAGATAATAGCTGAGTCTGAGCAATTACAAAGGAAGGCAGATTTATTTTTTTATTTTTATTTTTTGGTATTGGAGATTGAACTCAGGGGCACTTAATCACTGAGCCACATACCCAGCCCTTTTCTTTGGTAATTTATTTAGAGATAGGATCTCATTGAATTGCTTAGTGCCTCTCATTTACTGAGGCTGGTTTTGAACTCGAGATCCCCCTGCCTCAGCCTCCTGAACTGCTGGGATTACAGGCATGCGCCACCATGCCTGGCAGAAAAGCAGTTTTATTTGAGCTTTTCAATGACTTGTTTTCAATTGCCATTTAAGGTTAAAGAATGTTTTCTGATTTATCTACGCCTTCCCTGAACCTTCCATCTTTACCATCTCATATCCTGTCTCTCTTCTTCCTAACTAGTTGTCTATACCGACTGCATTTACTTTCTAATCACCTCTTCCTTCTGAACTCCTCTTCAGTTCAGATTCGGCTTTTATAGTTCTGAGAAAAGCACTCTTCGAAGGTTTCTAATGAAATTCTTGTGAAAACTAATGGCATATTCTCTGTTTTCCGGTGCACGCACACACCACACTTGAGGACATTTGTTCTGTTGGGATTTGATTGCTCTGCTCACCTGAGATTGTTACTACTTATCTGAATCATTCTTTTCCTCTTGCTTTGTTGGATCCTGCTCTAAGTCCATAATTGTGGAGACCACCCAAGAGAGTGCTCTCAGGGTAACACACTGTGTCTTCTTTCTACAGTCATTTCTTTCAAGTTGAACATGGCATTATACTACATTTTAGAAGACTTCTTTATGATAGTCTTTTTAATTCCTCTTACATTTTCCATCTCAATGTGAACTTAACCTACTTCCCGTTGAATCTCATTCATCCTCCATTTGATGAAAGGAATGCATGGTGACACTTCCCATCCATCAAATGGTGATAAATTACAACACAGGGAACACACATGAAACTCAAAAGAGAACAGAAGAGGGAGCAGGCTGGTTCAACCCTCAACAAGTTTATAACAGAGGTGGGAAGAAAAAGTACATGTAAATTTGGGAACAGTTCCAAATCAACATGTTAGCAAGTTGAAGATACATTGCCACAAGTGGAATATGTATCAAAGAGACATTCAAAACAGGAGTTAGCCATGGTGCTGGGGGGAAGGAGTACCCAAGTTTGCCAACTGGCCAGGTGGACAATGAGAAGGTAAAATGGCACTTACTATTTTGATGCTATTTACTGGTTACCCACTAAAAAGACACAGTGTTTCATGGTAACATTTAACTATGCTAAGAAATTTGTTTATAGGAATTTCTTTCATTGATACAACATCCTGTGTATTTTTTTCTGTATTTCTCAGATGAAAATCAGGAGCTCAGAAAGCTGAAGTAAATTGCCCAATGACACACAGCTGGTCAAAAGAAGCACTGAGATTCAATGTCTTTTGGTTTAATTTCCACAAATCAGAATCTAATAAGTTTTATGATTAAGAAGTGAATCTGAAATCTAAGAGGTTAAGAAAAAGTGTCCACAATGGCAAATACATATGCCATATTTCTAAATATGACAGAGTCTCTGGGGTGAGAATAGATGGACCACTGAAGGAAAAGCACTATTATTTTTCTCCTTAAATTATCAATATAGCTCTATAATTTGGAATTTTGTAGCAAGAGGCACCAGATTGAATACATGGAACAACTCACGAACTTGAAAATAGCAGTTTGTAGTTCTTACTCTGACAGGTACTTAACAGAGTTGAAACTTGGCTGTGCAATGTGTTTATTTAACAAATTATTATGTTGTGCTTTCTGTTTACAGACATTGTTTGAAATGTGTTATATGAACTCACTTGATCCATGCACCTGAGGGATAAGGTGATGTTGTTGTTGATGATGATGATGATGATGATGATGATGACGATTTTAGTACCAGAAATTGAACTCAGAGGCACTTGACCACTGAGCCACATCCCTAGCCCTATTTTGTATTTGTATTAGAGACAGGGTCTCACTGAGTTTCTTAGTGTCTCACTCTTGCTGAGGCTGGCTTTGAACTCTTGATCCTCCTGCCTCAGCCTCCTGAGCCACTGGGATCACAGGTATGCGCCACTGTGCCCAGCTCATTCTGCAAGTGAGGAATCCAAGGTTATGGAACTTGCCCCCAAATTACAGCTCTGAAGGGGCAGTTTCAGTGCTGCAGCTCCTGGGGTCCCGCCGTTGACTGGTATTTGATGCAGCCTCTCCTTCTAGACTGTGGTTTGTGGTGCCCACAGAACTGAACAGTTCCAAGTTCTTGACTACGTGATCCATTATTATTCGATGCAGTTGCCATTTATTACTTATGTTAGTAGCAAGGTAGAGTTTTTACTTTTCAGCTAAAAAGCATCGAAATCACCACAGCAACAAGGTTGTTTTTAGGAAATTTTAAATGTTGAGAACAGTCTTGTTTTCCTTCAATTGACGAGTGACTCATTGCACAGATACGATCATGTTCAGAACCTAATTATTGACTAAGCAATTCCATTTAAAAAATCAACTTGGCACAGCTTGGGTCATTAGATAAGGCAGCCAGTCCCTGTCATTCCTCAGTACCAAATGCAAAGTTCACAAGCATTGTTCTTAGAGACTGATGACACACTGATTACTAATATTGCTTATAGAAGAAAAACATGGCAAATTTCTATTTAGGTGCTTTTCAAAGTTCGTTTATGGTAGAAACTTTGGGGGGGGGGTTTATTAGAAACAGTCTGTAATTGTTGCTAAGGGAACCAGTTGAGAATCACTTAATCTGTATACCTCTCAATTAAACATTTATTTCAAATGACAGCAGCTAAGTACAAAAGCGACTTGCATCAGAGTAGAATACAAATATTCATATATTATTCACCTCCCTAACAACATGTAAAAAAATAATACAGAAATCAGTTCTAGGAAAAATGGAAATGACACAGAAAATCCAGACCTTGGAGAAGAGAAACACTTGCTAATCCATAAGGATTTGTAAAATTTGCTATAAAGGAGCTGGTTTTTATTTTTAGTCAAACTCCAAAGCAAGAGACAGACATTGCTTAGGTACCCAGTTTTAGAAGAAAATGTACCATTTTGTAAGGGGCTCAAAGTTTAAAATGCTACCCTCTTTGGATGGTCGAGAAAGGTCATTCCGTGGCTGCAGCTGCTGGGATAGAGTCAGAGGTTGCTGTGACTTTCCACTTAAGCAGCACAGAGAAATCTAAAGAGAACGTCACCTTTGTGGCTGCCTGTGAAAGGCATCACTGTTACCTGTGATGGTGTTTAGGGGACTGAAGTCTTGATAAGAAAGGGAAGCTGAAAGAGAAAAGGGACCAGGAGCTTGAGGGTATCAGGTTAGAGGGATATCCTGCTTACTGGAACCATCTTAGGAGGTGGAAATCAGTTCTAGGAAATCAGTTCTAGGAGGTAGTTGGGCTTGACAAACATTAAAGAAACATGACAGGTTAAATTTTATAATAGCTATAGATTAGGGAAAAAAGGGGGGGGGGTATTTACATTTTAGTGTTTAAGTGCTAACACTGAAATAAAGAGCTTTATTTTTGATAAAATAAGAAGTAGTGTGCATTCTCTATTTCAGGTACAGCCATTCCATAACTGAAACTATGTGGCCTCATTCCAAAGTCCTAAGACTGCCCCTGACCAAGAAATGACCACGATGCAGGGCTAACCATCCTCTAATTCCAGGATGAAGATGCTTTCTTCATTGAAATAGCATCATGGCCCTGAATGGTGGGTCATTTGAATGCAGTATCCCATCACAGAACAGAGGGAATACATTCGTACTCTGCTAAAGTCTCCCTTCCTGCCTCCCTCCCTTATTCGTTTCCTTCTGTCAAGTGTTTTTGATCGCTTACTTGCCACAGTGAACAATGCACATGCTGATTCCATTCAGCGGAACTTACATTCTAGGAGAGCTGGAAGAGGTAGGTCATGGACGAGCACAGCAATAAACGAACTGGATAATTTCAGAAAGTGTAAACGCTATGAGGAAGATAAGACGGGGCTATGCATGGGGCGATGCATGCTGTAACTTGCTCTTCGGAGAAGCTGACCTGAAGAGGTGACATGGGAGAGGAGATCTGATGACCAAAGGAGCCAGCCTTGGGAAGATCTGGGAGCAGAGCTTCTAGGCAGAAGGCTCAGCCAGTGCAAAGTCTCTAGAACAAGAATGAACTTGGAGTAACCAAAGTCTAACAATGAAAACGTCAGCCCCATCAGAGAGCACTGAGAAAGAGGGAAGTGACAGGAGGAGATACAAGGGACGAGGTCACAGAGCATCTTGCAAGCTCATCTCACATTGTCCTTCACAGCTGATCTCAGTTCTCTCAAAGCTCTCTCCATTTAGCCTAAATTTATCTGCTTTATAAAATCTGCAGCATGTATTATCTACATAAAGGGTCAGCCAACTATAGCTTGCAGACTCCATCTGGCCGTTTTTATAAATAAAGTTTTATCGATACACAGCCATGGTCTGTTAGGATTTGTTGTTTGTGGCTAGTTTTAAGCTTCAGGGCAGAGCTGTGTGGTAGTGTGGGGGAATGTATAGCTCAAAAAACAAAAGTTTAGCAGCCTCTAATCCACATAATCATATGCATACTTATTTGCATAATCACTAAAGGGTTGTTTCATACACATTACTGGTTCTTTGAGTCCTTGTTTTCTCTCTCCAACTACTCCATAAGCTCACTGAAATTGGGAGAAGCAGTGTTGCTGAAAGGCTGGGGGGTGGGCTTTGCAATTATACTGCCCAGGTTTGAATTCCTGCTGGGCAAGTTACTTCCTTGGGCAAGTTAATTAATTTCTCTATGCCTTATTTTCCTACCCTAAAGGATTATGTGTGGAATAAATGAGGTAATGCCCATAAGCACACAGGAAGTGCTTTTTAAGAAAGTTCTGTTTTATGGGATTTCTCCAGTTCTCCTGGCATGTACCCATCTTCCTGAGCACACAGATGTTCCTTAATGATAGATGATTTTTGTCTTTTCTAAAAGATTCTGAGGCCTACTAACATTGTTTTTTGTAAAATAGGGGTAGAAATAACTGAAATTTATTAAGCAAAGCTTAAGTTCTAATGGACTGTCTACTCCCACGACTGAGCTAGAGTTCCCCATCTGGGAGCGGTTTACAGCTCTCTGTCCTGGGGACTCTGATCTACTCTAGACTGGAAGGGGAGCCTGTAGCTCTTGGGATGCCAGGACCACACCAGCTTACTTGGCTTCCCAGGGATCTAACCTCAAAGGCTTCGGTTTGGTTCACAGAAATCTTAGGGACAAAGAAACCTCTGTGGGAACTAGTTTTGTATTTGGAGAAGACTTTAAGGAAGTCTTGTCCAAGACCCATGCACTGTATGTGACCTTGGGTGTATTACTAGCCCAAGATCACACTAGTTACTGAATCAAAATCTGTAAGATGGAATGAAAACAGATGTATAATGAACAAAGATAATGTGTGTGAACACAGTTTGTGAGCCTCAAAGCACCTTAAAATTGTGGAGAGAAAGGTTGGAAACATCTCTCTTCATGGTTACTTTTTAAGTATGGCCAGCCAAAAATACCTTGGGGATGAAAAAGTAGCTGACATCCTCTATTTATTAGATATTCTAGTATAAGAATATAAATGCAAGTAGACATTACAGGTCATAATACACAAATTTAATTCAGACATTTCTTCTATGGTAATAATGTAGCTAATTGATATTGGCCACATTGGATTATTACATTGTATACATGCATGAACATGTAATAACAAATTCCACCATTATATGCAAGTATAGTGGATCAATAAAAATGTGGAACAAAAGAACAAAGCTAAATTGGTTGGTGGGCATAGAAAGGTATTTGTCTGTCTTCTGGGTCCTTTGGAAGCGGACTCTATTTTGGTCCTGACCTTTTTTCCCCTTTAGGTTTCTCCAAGATTAGTTGAAAGAAGATCACACCAGTTAAAGGTAAAATAATATATTTTACAGAATCTAAGGCACCAATGCAAACCCCTCCATATTGTTTGGTGACACTCAGAAGAAAAGAAATACCATTAAGTAAATCTATGATCCAGAGAATAAATGATGCATCTCAGTTATCTGAGATGCTAAAATGTGAAAAATATGGGTCTTAGAGCCACTTGAAAATTCTTCATGTGTGAAAATCAGAACAAGAAACAGGATGGGCTGGGAATGTAGCTCAGTGGTAGAGCTTGCCTCGTATGTATGAGGTACTGGGTTTGATCCTCAGCACCATAAAAAAATAAACAAAAATATAAATAAAGATATTATGTCCATCTACGACGAAAAAAAGACTTTTAAAAAGGTGTATTTTGTGTTAGTAATTATAGAACTTAATGTTCATATTTATTAGTGATCAAATTAATATTAATAACCAGCATGAATCTATTATATGAACATGTAATAACAAATTCCACAAGTATAAAAAAACATGTTCATATAATGTCTCATGATCCTTACAGCTATTTTGAGAGACAGGGAGAATAGTATTATACTATTATAATTATGCTATTATAATAATACATGACACTTAAATAAAGAAACTGAGGTCCAGAGAATTCAGTAGCTAGTGTGGCATAGCACCACTGTGCCCCAGCTGGGTGTGCTTTTCATAGACCAGAAATCTTTTCCCTTCTCATATTTGTATATGTCTTTTGCATAACAATTATTTTATGACAATCTCCAGAACACCTATTTCAGATAAGAGAACAAATTCATAGGGTTTTTAGATCGGTCTGGAAGAAAAGTGAATTAATAAACAAATAATGGGTTACATGCCTTGAAATAAAAATGAGAAGAGCTAAGATACTAGAGATGGGAAGGCATAGTTATAAGACCCTCTCCCCAAGCACAAGTAGCTTGAGCACCCCGCTGTGGCTGGACTGCCATTATCGACGTGCAACTGACCAGTAGATGTGCTCAGACATTCTGGGTCAGTGATGGTCTAATGGCTGAGAGATGAAGCCATGTGCGTGTGACTCCTTGAGAGTGGATTATCTCAGGATGGGAAATTGGATGGTGAGGTTTGGAGGAATGAAAATGTGTGAGATTTTGGGAAATCTGAGAGCCACAAAAGGAATGGAGACACTTAGAAAGCCAGAGAGCTGAAATGGAGCACGTGTCCTGAAAATACACCAGGGCCGGCCAGCGCAATTCTGCATTGCATCGATGTGGAAGGCAAACGGAGGAGGCTGACACCGAGTGGCGTGTAAGGCAAGGTTCCATTTCATCAGGAACCCAAGAAGTCTGGAGAAATAACTCGGGCATCTGACTGATTAGGAAAAAGACAGCCAAGAAGATTAGTGATTAAAATGGTATCAGTTATATAGGTCTATATTTGCAAAGCTGCTGTTGATGGCCTCCTAAAGGATAGGGTATTTCAGTGAAAGCAACCAGGTAAGGGCTGGGGTGGATGGAGCTCAATGGTCGAGTGCTTGCCTAGCTTGAGCAAGGCTCTGGGCTCCAGGCCCAATACTGCCAAAAAAAAAAAAAAAAAAAAAAAAAGCCAGCAAACAGATAAATGAGGGTACTTGACCCTTCCTGAATTTGATGGATCAATAGGAGGAAAAAAAAAAAAAAAAAAGAACAAACCCTGCATTTAAGAAAGGAGAGGTGGGGGCTTGGCATTATGGCAAAGTCTCACAACTATGGAATAACCTCAAAGGACTGGGAGAAATACCTATGGCACTTATTTTAATCTTTTCAGCCATCTTATAAGATAGGCATTCCTGTTTCCATTTTACTGCTGCAGAACTAGACTCAAAAAGGTAAAAATCACTTGCCCAAGGTCATAATAACTAGCAGGAGTGTCCTCTGTCTGGCACCAAAGTTTTTAAAACTATCCCCCCTGTTTCTGATCAATCCATTGGTGATGACTGAGTGAATGAGCAAACTTATAAAAAGGAAAAGAAAAAGAAGGAATAGAGTACATGCTCCTGCATAACTGTACATGGAAAAAAAAATCGAGTGTAACTATTAAAATAAGCGTAAACATCACCTTGACACTAATTGGCTAGCACTGCTCAAGAGGGTTTAAAATAATGAATTCTTAAAATAACTGGGAAGTGAAATAGCACATGTTTCAGTTTCGTGGTGCCTTTCCAGCTGTGGTCAGCATTACTGCTGGAACAAAATCGGACAGTTTGGGGGAAATTAGAAAACCTGCAGGACAGCCACGACTTTCAGGCCAAGTATCCCTACAATGCAGCAGCATGTGTGAGAAGGCTTCGCTGTGGAGTTCGCGTTCCTGCCTCCAGCTGTTTCCAGAGATGGCTGTAATGCGTGGGGGCTTCTAAGCACTTTTAGTGGGCTCTCAGATTCCCTACTCACTCGGCTCCTTTGCATCTTCTTTGCAGCTGGGAGAACTGCTTTTCTCCTCCACACAGCTTTCACCTTGACAAATGCGACTTGGCTTAAGTGTCCCTGTAGCCTTTTTAGCTTGCTCTTCTCATAGCAAAAGCAGGAAAAAAAAAAAAAGCAGGAATAGGAAGATTACAATAATGTGACAGGCAGATCCGAGGCATGATTGTTGTTTCGCAGACAAGAGCAGATCTCCCTGGCAACCATCCTTCCTAACTCCCCTGGAAGCCCAATGCTGGTACAAAACTTAATTTGTTTGAGATTGCTTATAGTTCCCTTTTAAGGACAAAAGTAAATACCTACCTCTTTTAGAGTAGGGTTTATACACTTTGCCAAAGCTCCCTCTCTGTAGTGTGTGTGTGTTTTTTTTAATGCTCTTGAAAGAATAGAATTTAGTAAACAGCAACATGAAAGGGTGATTTGCTCATTATGCAAACCACCCCTATGGGGTTATTCTCACTCATGAAATTTATACAGATCTACAGAGTACCCGGTACCATAGCAGTTTCTGGGTAAATACAGCAAAAGCATTTTATAAAACACAGTCTCTGGTTTCCAAGGAATTTGTGAGTCTTAAGCGGATCAGTAAATTTGGAGAATGATGAAGGAAAAGAGTACAAGAGTTTTAAAGCTGCTCAACTTGATCTGAGTATTAAACCTCAGGAGTTAGGAATTACCTATTGGGCTTGGAGTTTGTTCCCCTATGTCCTCTGCACTGGGGGTGCATCTGTTCTTTGGGAGTGAAATGTGTTTTAGGTGCCTATGGGCCACTGAGAACTGGTGCTGGAGGAGCCTCACAGGGAGTCCTCCAAGGGAGGGGAGGCTTCCGCTGGCCTTGGAGGCTGGTAGAAAATGCCATTGACATTGAAGAAGGCACTGTCTCTCGGGAAGATGCCTTTGTGGCAACATAAATGGTAACCAAGTCACTAGACTCCTGCAGAATGTAGGGCCAGGAGAAGAAAGGAATTTTTATTCATTGTCCACCTTATATTTTGACTGTCGTGGGTATCCCTGTGTTTTCCTACTGGATTTCACTCTGGCTCTTGGAGTCACATTCCATTGGGTTTTCATTTTGGGGAAACTTTCCCTCCTTACTTGACGCTGTTTCAGGAGAGACACAGGAGCCAATCAGCATGTAAGCTGCCCAAGCTTCATTCACGGCTTCCCTGCATTGCTCCAGATCTCTGTGTGTGATCTAAGCCTGTTCCATCTACAAGGATGTTGGGACCTTTGCTTGGAAAGGTGGACAAAGATAAAGAATGTAGCCTGGGGTCCTGCAGGTAGCCATTTGATAATTCCTAACACACAAACATTATTTTACCTACTACCACAATACTATGTTGCTACCAATTCCACTGAGAGTGGGATTAAATAACATGCACTAAATGCTACCGTTAGTATGGGATGGCCAGAACTGAAAGACAGGTTTGTCTCACTTGAATTTCTGTGCTCTTCATCATAGCATGCTGGTGTCTATAAGAGTTTCAAAACTTAGTTACAGTAATTTTCCTTTAAACATAAAACTCAAGTATTAAATTGCTGGGAGATGTAATGCTATAATATTTTAAAAATTGTAACAAGTAATGGTTGTTAGATGCTTGGAACAACTGGGAGAACTTATAGTAATGTCGCAGAACACTCAATACCCAGCAGTTATAGTTGGCTGCAAGTTTTAGTGAAATATAAGCAAGAATAAAAACATCTTAAAAGAGTAAAAGATAAAAACAGTAAGAGTTTGTGTCTGTGGTAAATATATTTTCTCTCTGCTGGCTGCATAGGAGACAAGCTTATTTGGAACTCTTATTTTTATTTTAAACACAATTGTTTATTTTCAGGCATATTGGAGGCTTATCTGTTGGCTTGGAATGACTAGCTGAGCCCCTGTAGTTTTCTATTATGTGATAGTCAGTAGTGTTTGCCCACCACATCCTATGTGGTGTGGAGCTATAATTCCAAGTTCCCAGAAATGAATTCCCTGAGGTAAACTGGGATTCCAACTCTGGTGTCCAGAAGCAGAGGTACAGGTGGAAGAAGAGGGATCTTCCTTTTGGGTTGATATAAACTCATATGTAGAAAATGTCATTCACTGACATCAAATGTTGGGTGTTGGCTAAAATGTTAATAAATCTCTCAGCACATTTTCTATTTGTCAAACACACCCCAACTACTTGTCAAATTTGTGTGAGTATGAATCTATTTCTTTAGAACATGAAGTCTGATAAACATTTAATGAACAAATAGTACAGCTATTTTTAAAAATGCTTGAGTGCAGATCTCTTAGAACTTTAAGTCTGATGATCTTATTTAAAATAGTACTACTGC
This sequence comes from Ictidomys tridecemlineatus, assembly GCF_052094955.1. Taxonomy (NCBI): domain Eukaryota; kingdom Metazoa; phylum Chordata; class Mammalia; order Rodentia; family Sciuridae; genus Ictidomys; species Ictidomys tridecemlineatus. The sequence goes on from NC_135489.1 coordinate 51,777,834, forward strand.
AAGTTTGGAGATTATAAAATCTCAAGTTGATCATCTCAGGTATTAATACTTAATTTAAAATTCAAAATTTCGAAGTAAATTTCATAAAACACTTCCCTCTACTTTGTCTGTTATTAATTTTAGAGTACTAAGTTTCTAACGAGGATATAGATGATGATACTTACAAAGCATAGACTTAACTTTTGATATCTATAAATAAATAAAACACTAAGAAGAGGCGTGCCACTATTCTATTATTATTCTATTATTAGAGCTTATTCTAAGAAACTTTTACAACACTTAAAGGTATACTGTATTCAAATGGATCACAGTAAAATCTTTCCTTCCTAACTTTTAAGCCATTCTGTACCAACGAAGCCACCAAACTCCATGAATCTTAATTCTTGACATCTGGAAAGCACTGAATAATATTTTGCTGACTTAAAACCCCACTTTAATAATCACCATATAGGGGAAGTGCCCCTAAGGACTTGAACCTTCAGCTGTTTCAATCTACACACGAGTTGTCACACAAGCATGTGCGTAGACGAGATGATACACTAATACAGATGTTTAAATCAGTATTTCCAAGCTAGCCCAAGTGACCCTGAAAAGGAACGTCCCAGCAGGAGTGTTCCTCATCGGGTTCTGTGCTAGGGCTTCTTAGATGAGACTGTATCATGCTATCCTCTTCCTTCACTTTAACTGGTCACTTAGGGATTATACTAGAGTTAAAAATAACATTTCTCCTGTGACTCTATCAAAATGCTCTGAAAGCATTCATTCATTGGTTCAGCACACATTTATTGAGCATTTATTTTGAAATAGGCACTGTGATAGGCATGGGGGAATAGAGCAATGTGCAAGCAAACAACAACAACAACAACAACAACAACAACAACAAAAACCAAACCCTGTCTTTATGGAGAAGCAGAAGCCATTAATAAAATAAGGAAAGTGCATGTTGGATGGTGTATGGATGTGGTATGGAGGAACAGAAGGCCAGGAAGGAAGGAAGAGAGTGTGTGTGTGCTGGAGGGAGGGCAGTGGAGGCAGGTAGTGTTAAAAGACAGTTGCAAAGGGCCTCACTGAGAAGTGACCCCTGAGTAGGTCAGGGGGGGCAATGGTATTGTCCTCATATCTGGGGAGAGACAGCTTCATCCAGAAAGAAGAGCGGATGAGAAAGCAGGCCTGCAGTGATAACAGGTGGAAGCCAGGTGGGCAGAGTGGGGTGAGGGGAGATGAGGTTGGAGAGCAGGGATAACAGGTAGGACTGGGGGGGTCTCTTTCACGCGGGATTTTCAGGCTGTTGGGAGGACAGTGGCTGTTACTCAGGGTGAGCTGGGAATAGAAGGTTTTGTTCAGAAAAAGATATGTTCTAATTTAAAAGAATCTCTTAGGTTGCCCGGTCGAGGATGACTAAAGAGGAACAAGGGTGGAATCAGAGATGAGACAGGAGGCTCCTGTAGGAGTCCAGATTAGAATGGGATTCTAACTAGGACAAGATACATTCCATGCTGGTACGATTATACTGAGATGGATTTTGCTGTCATGTATAATGAAAATGAGCCAATAAATTAAAAAAATAATAAAGACAAAAAGAATCCAGATTAGAGTTCAAGATGAAGACCCAGGTGGCTGTGGTGGCTGTGGTGGCAGGGGAGAACATGGGGCAAACAGGTTTCTTAATGATGATTTGTATGCATGGATTAGGAAAAAAAAAGATGTCAAGGATGACTTCTAGGCTTTTGGTGTAATCAAGTGGAAGATATGAATTCCCATGAGCCAAGAGGAGAAGGCCAAGTAGATCAGGGGAAGCATCTTGCTTTGGGATGTATTAAGATGCCCATGACATTCAGGCAGGGATGATGTTGAGCAGGGAGCTGGATATATACACCTGGGAGGTCAGGCAACCTTGGCTGGAAAAATCTGTGGGGGCATGCACACAGTACGAAAGCTCTGAGAATGAATGGGGAGACCTGAGGAATGAGGGTTGGTAGAAGAGAGAAAAGGCCCAAGAGCTGTGTCCATTCAGCCTTACTTCAACATTAGGAGGTGGGAACCAAAAAGCATGTGATTTTGGTCTAGTCACCTGAACATCTTTTAACTTCAGTTTTTCAAACACAAAAGGAGAAACAAGACATTCTAAGAAGGATCAACCTGGAATGTTCTGGGAGTAGAAAGAAGTTCTTCAAGGAGGAAAGAGTGATGACTATCACATTGACACTTCCCCCCTAGATTAGTACCATGCATTTCATCTGTCATTAACTGCTTTATACAGAAGATTCTGCTGTCCATTAATTAGCATTCTCTTCCAGAATGAAATCTTCTTGAGAACAAGGCGTTTGTTTTCTTCTTTTTCTCTCTCTTCAAAGTTGATTTTTTTAAACCATTTTTGACTATGTCTCATAATAAGGAATGTCTTACTTTGGAAACCAGTCGGCACACACAACCACTGAAAGAAAGAAGGAAGCGCTTCACCTTTTGGCATGCCACGCGCACACCATCTTCTTTTCTATTTTCTTCTATTGTATTCTATTTAATTAAAAATAATGTTGCTCCTGCCCCTCTAAATTGATTTCACTAACCACTAATTGGTTGAGGCTGTGGGACTGAACCACTGCTTTTAGAGCATTTGGCACAGAGCTCTGCCACCTTCGTTATTCATCAGAAAGACAATGTTATTCATCTTTGTTTCCCCAAGAACTTTCTGTAAAATAAATGCTTAGCATGTGCTTGTCAAGTGAATAGTTTTGAGAACCTAAAATAATACTCTCTGAATTGAGCTCCTTGGATCTTTGGTACCTTTATTTTACTAATTATACTTGCATAGGAGAACATTTCCTAAAAGCTCTTTGTCTTCAGAATAAGTGCAGACCTAATGTCTTTTTGAAAGGGTTGTTGTGTAGCTGAAAGTCCAGAGGCTGGAGATGACACTCCAGTGAAGCGAGTCCACCAGTTAGGTTATTGCTGCATGTGCAAAGAACAGCCAGAAACCTAATCATTTTGCATGTTTTTATACAATCATCTTCTGAGGCCAGAAGAAGAGGAGTTTAAAACATTCCTCAAAACTAAACAAAACAAACAAACAAGCAAACAAACAAACAAACAAAAATCCCTTAAAAAAACTCACTCTCACACATCCTAGAACAATTCTGTTTTTTTTTAAAGTTATAATTTATATGATATTCAAGGTCGATATGAAGTATCTATCATTTAGAAATAGGAGGGGGGAAGCCTGTATGAAATATCCATGACCTTGCCATGACCATGACCTAGCTCACACCTATAATCCCAATGACTGAGGCTGAGGCAGGAAGATCCCAAGTTCCAGACCAGCCTCAGAAACTTAGCAAGGCTCTAAGCAATTTAGTGAGACCCAAAATAAAAAATAAAAAGGGCTGAGGATGTGTCTCAGTGGTTAAGCATCCCTGGATTCAATCCCCAGTTAGTAAATGCCATCGTCCCAAGAGAAAAATGCATGATCAGAAATAGTTGGAGCTGGGATTAAAAATGAAAAGTAATATGTCTTAAAATTCTAAAGTGATCAACTACAGAAATGATATGATTTATCCTAAATATTTCATTTAAGGAATCTTTAAAACAAGAGCCCGGCAGACAGTGAGCCCTCAGTAAATGTTAGCTGATGTTTGAGTCTTTCTCTGCCCGGCACACTGACTACAGTGGCACAGAAGAAGATGGAATATTTTGGTAGCATGCAATTCTCCCTCAGATAGTTTGTCACTTGTGGTGAAGGAGCACACCGCAGTGAACACAGCATCGATTTTGGAATCAGGTCAACTTGAGTTGAAGTCTGACTCTCCTTAAACCAGGCGTGTGATTTTGGTCTCGTCACCTGAACGTCTTTTAACTTTGTTTTTTTTAAACACAAAGTGAGAACAGTAACACCAATGCCAGGGACTGAGTCTAAGGATGAAAATGATGTAAGATAACATATATAACAGGCCTACTAAGTCAAAGCTTGTTTGCAGGCTGGTGCTTTGGAATTCAGAAGGTATTTTCACGTAGGAGTCCTCTGGCAAGTGATGGTTCTATCCCCGCGTGGTGCAGACGTCTAAGGCCTACTTAATTCACAATGGAGCTCAGTCATAAAGGAAGATGCAATAGATCCACAGCTCCTTGGGCTTCAGGGTGAAAGGTAGGGGAAATGAGCACACATGGGGGACTCTCCCTTCGAAAAAGGGGATGGTGGGTCAGTCAGGGTTCTAAGAACAGAAATAAAAAGCAGATTTATATTAAGGCATTGGTGGATACAATTATGGAGAAAAATGTCTGAAATCCATAGAGTAGGTTGGCAAGCTGGAAAATCAAGCAGGAGTTGATGCTGTAGTGTTAGGTCAGGACATTCCCAGGAAAGCCTTGGTTTTGCTCTTAAGTTCTTCCAACTGATTAGATGAGGCCTGTCCACATTATGAAGGGTAACCTCTTTTCTGCAAAGTCCACTAATGGTTGATTTCAACCATATGTATATGACTCCTTTATTATGACACCTAATTTAGGGTTTGATTCAGTAGCTGGGTACTTTAGCCTAGCACCAGGGCTATGTACTAATCATTGCAGATGGGAACTCAGGTGGCAGCTTCCAGGTCAGAAGAAAAACTCCGGGGGCAGACAGGATACTCAAGCTCCCTTTAGTTTTGACCTGTACTTGCTGTTCATTTTCCCAGGAGTTAGAGGTTGGCTCAAAGACCTCAGCATCAATACTAAGTTCCTAAGTAGCCTCTCAGTAGGCCCACAAAGGCCATCTAAGGAGAGCAACCCAGAGCAAGATTTGCACCCAGCTCCTCACCGAATGCCTTGCAGGTCAATTTCACTGAACAATTTTTTTTAAGGGAATTATTTTTACAGATTTTGGACAAATGAACAGGAACATTTGCAGTCAGCTGAAACATGACACCTTATGAAATAAATAGGAATTTTAGAGACTCATCTTTCCTTTAAGCCTTCAACGTTCCAAAGGACCAAATGGCTTGCCCTAATAAAACAAATATAGAGTTCACCTTAAAATAATCAAGATTTTCTCCAACAATCTATTTGTACTACTAATGTAACACCTATTACACCATCTAGAAATCAGGTTGTTGAGAGCCACAGCCGAAGGGGCCCCAGCAAACTTCCAGCTGCAGGCTGATGATTGGCTCACAGCGGCCCCAGCAACATCTAGCTGATTGGCTCCTCTGCGGTGATGCTCATTGGGCTGTTTCCCTGCCCTTTCAGACCACTGAGCTGCTCATTGGGGGACTTCTTTGGCTCAGCCCACTCGACCCAACCAATCGGCCTCAAGAGCAAGAGGATTGTGGGAGTGGGAGAGGCTTGTGTTTTTGGTATGAGAGGCTTGTGGGAAGCCGGTGGTGGCAGTTGGGCTCTGAGGGTTTTTCCAGAGGAGCTGTTTTGTTTTGCGTGTGTGGTTGTAAAAATAAAGTTTGTTTCTTTTGACAAGTGGCTCCTGAATCGTGCCCAGCCAGACTGCGGCACCAGGTGTTTACAAATTTGCCCCACCCACCAACTGTAAACACCTTGAAAGGAGGGATGATATCATTCATTTGGCAGAGACTACAACCCCAATTCCAAGCAGAGTACCCTATAAAACAAAATGAAAGTGCTCCTGAAATCTTTAAGTACAGCAACTGTTTATACCTGGTTTATTCATCAACTGAGAAGTGCAGGGACCACTGTCCTGGATTTTCCTCCATCAGCGACAGGGAAGAAAACTGGCATCAGATGTGGGCAACAAGGAGGGACCTCAGCAGAATATGTTTCTGGGCAGGAAGGAGCTGGTGTGTAGGCACACATGTGGATGTACAGGCAGGAGGTGGGGAACACATGAGCAGCATCCAGAAGAGAGGACACGGTAGCTGTTTATTTTCATGGAAATCTATGGGAACCAAAACTATATTCCATCAAAGAGTCAACTGAACTTTACCAGCCAGGGGAAGCCCATCACCAGATCATGGGAGGATCAGCCAGGCAGAAAACTAAAACTGTCATTTCACCCCAGCGTATTACAAAGCACATTTTATGGATCACCAATCCTTCAAATTGTTCTGCTCTCAGAAGAGGGGTCCAAGATAGTTTGGGAACTATGCATATTAGCATTTTAAAGATTCCAGAATGTTTGCCAATTATAGAAACCTGAGTATTTCACTCAGTTTCTCAGACTCAACATTTTTTTCTCACAAGAACATTATTTACATTATATTATGGTAAATGTCAAACTCCTCGTTTGTAAATGGAGAAATGGACATCCAGATGTAAACTGTCGATTAGCCATCATGGCTAATAAGTGTTAGGAATGGGTGAGAATTCAGATCTCCTTTTGGGCCATTTAACACTCCACTTCATCATACTCCAACTATTTACTTAACCACTAAACTCTACAAAGTGAAAAATAGTTGATCAATATATATGAGCACTTTTCTACAACTTGTGAAACTGGTTGCATGTCCCTACAATGGATATGAAGAGAACAAAAACGGAGGAGGGTCCACTATATTTAGAGGGAAGAACCATGTCAAAGTCCAGCCTTTAGGAATTTACATTTTGTGCCAAACCTGTGCCAGTATTCGAGTGTCTCAAGATATTGGTGCAAATAAAATGTTATAATAGAGACAAGTGAGTGATATTGTTCTGTAAAAATAGGTATAGGTTACGTCTTGAATTTTATAACATGCACCGAGACTCTGCCACCTTTTTGATGGTAAAAACTGTAATGAGGGGAAAAAAAGCTTATTCAAGAGAAGAAATGATTATCTTTGAATGTGGAAGTAAATAGATCCCTTGCTCATGGCATGCACACTCGTTATTCCTTGTGTCTCTGAAGAAGCCTGGAATTCAGTCTTGAACATTTTCTTTCTTACATACACGTGAACCCACAGTGTACTGCATATTCAAAACTGGTGTTTTTCCTATTATGGAAATTGTGCATTACCTACGGAGAGTAATGATGGTGATGTATTTCATCTGAGAAAGGATTTCTTTTGTTATGTTTTTCTTTGCCTTTTCACCAAAGGGTCAAGCTGACCTGGTGAGAGCTCCCGAGACGTCCACACTTCCTCCTAGAAACCATGCTGGCTTTCCGTGATCTATACACCTCCATGTAGCAGGATGTGTGGGCACCTAACTTCCTACTCAAGCTAGCAATTGTTTGTTTAAGAGGAAGAGATTCTGAATTACTAGAACAGCATTAAATTAAACCCACTTATGATATTCCATTTGATGAAAAGAATCATTTTGTTTTTCCTTGCTGCAGAATTGGACAAATGTCTAGGGGGGGGAAAAAAGTCCATTTCATGTTGGAACGTCCACAGAAACATTTATTTATTTATTTATTTTGGAAGGGACTATTTCTTAAATTAGAAAAAATAAAAATCAAAAAACCCAACTACATGGTTTCCTAGTTTCTGCCCAAACCAGTCATATTTCCCCAATATGACTAGAAGACACTGGAAACCAGAATGTTTGGTGGAGGTGGGTGGCCCAGTGGAGTATGTGGGGAGGAAATGAGAAGAAAAAGCTCAGTATGTCTCTGCCCCAGACACAAAGTAGAGGGAGCGAGACCACCTTACCTTTCTCCCCCTGCACAGCCTCTCACCTGACAACTTCCCTTTTTCCTTCTAAGAGTGTATGGAAGATTTTGACCTGGTTTCAGTCATAAAATACATATGGGACATAGAGGCAAGAGCAGCCAAATGGCTTTCTAAAGGAAATTCTTATAAATAACAATTGATTTTTTTTGGTCCAGTTATGTTATGAAAATTATGTTGGAGGCATAATTTTCTTGAATGTATGCCTATGAACAATGTCATACACTCACTGTTTGCTTTGATTTACTAAACACCTCCTCTATGGTTCACATGTTACACAAGAGGCAAAAGGAGGTACAAAAATTTTGTCTGGAAAGCATTACTAAATGTTTAAATTGGCCATTTCTAGCATATGTGATCAATAAAACTAGAGGAAGCTGGGCGTGGTGGTGCATGCTTGTAATCCCAACAGCTTGGGAGACTGAGGTAGGAGGATTGAGAGTTCAAAGCCAACCTCAGTAAAATTGAGGCACTAAGCAACTCACTGAGATCCTGTCTTTAAATAAAAAATACAAGATAGGGTTGAGGATGTGGCTCAGTGGTCTAGTGCCTCTGAGTTCAATCCCTGGTAGCAAAAAAAAAAAGTTGAGGAAAAGTGGAACATCTGACTCGATTCTCTCCTGGAGCATTATCATAGACTCATCTAGGGGGATTTGATTCAGATAAAATTTTAATAGTCTAATTAAGATATAGACCTAAAAATGATAGAATATTTGTGTTTAAATTCCATTACTGTATTGACTTAATTGACAATGAAAACTTTACAATCTATTTCTAAAGGAGATGATGCAAATAAAACATTGAGTGAATGACTGAATATATCAAAATAATTTCTGCAGTTTATCCAACTGATAAATTGGTGTAAAGACTTGTTTACTAGACGACTCATCACAGCACTGTTTGTATAAGAAAAAGTGCGCCTGTGAAAAGTGCTTCTAATATATTAGTTCTTTAATATGTGATATTAATATCATAGAATATGGTCTTCATGAGGGCCGGGATTTTATTTTGTTCCAACCTGTGTTTCCAGGGAAGAGTGCTTGGCACAGGGTAAATGGGCATTAAACATTGGCTAAGTGAATGAACACTCCCACATCACAAAGCCATTCATAGATACTGAAAAGAATGAGGCAGAGTTCTACATATTGATGTGGAAAGTTGACAATAGACACGTAGCAAGTAAGGAGGGCCAAGGGCTTCACAGTATTTGTAGTGTAATAACAATTTGTTAAAACAGAAGAAAGAAGATGTGCATACACTCATACATCTATGTACATGGGCCCAGATACATATCTACAGTTTTACATGAGTATATTTGTGAATTTGAATATAAAGAAAACTGGAGGAAAATGTTAAAATGGTTATAGCAATTTTTATCTTTTGGGAGTAGGAATGGGACAAGGGGTTGTAGGGCTTTTGATGCTACATCATTCTGAACTATAATTTTTCATGATTAGCGTATACAATTTTATTAAAAATATGAAGCCAGTGGAAAAATCCCCTAAGTTACAATCACTGTAGATCTATTTTTTCTTTTAATTTATATTCTATAATTGTCAGTAATTTTGTCACTTTATTGAAAATCTTGGTGTTCTGGGGAGTTGGATAGGGAAAACATACATTAGGATGTGGCTGTGGAATTGGGGGGTGGGTCCCGGGGGGTGGGTCCCCCCCCAGAGGGCTGGCCCTTCCTTCCTTCCTTCCTTCTTTCCTTCTTTCCTTTCTTCATTTTGGGAATTGAACTCAGGAGATTCTGAGCTGCATCCCTAGCCCCCCCACTTTTTTTTTAAATTTTGAGAAAAGGTTTCCTCTAAGTTGCTGAGACTGGCCTTGAACTTGTGGTTCTCCTGCCTTAGCTTCCTAAGAAACTGGGATTACAGGTGTGCACCACAGTGCCCAGCTTAGTTTATTTATTTATTTATATAATTGCTTGTTTATTTTTAAAGTATTTGTTTTCTTTACATTTTATCAATTCAAAGATATAGCTTCATTGTAGTGGCACATCCTTCTCCACAGAAAATCTTAACAAAGCTTCTCCAGAAATCTGCACCATAACTGATTTTACGACTATCAACGAAAGAGTCTATATAAAAGAGTTCAGTGTAGTTAAACTTCCTATTTTCCTGTCATTCTATTTTACTTGGCCACTGGCCAGGAAGACATCAGCACTCCAGGTGCTGAACGCCCCTTTACTATTTTCACAAACATTTATCCACCATAGTATTTTGTAGAAGTGTGTTTGCAAATGCAAAGTGTGATTAAAAAAAAAAAAAGACAGATCCTTTAATAAGACCTCTGGCCATGAGATGGGCTTCACAGGGATGTCTACATTTCCAAGATAAGAGAAGTTACCAACTGGGCTCCATGGTAACAACTGGCAGGGGGAGGAAAAAAGCAGGGGAGAAGAAGCTCTCCCCTTCTCAGGTGTTGTCCTTGAAGGGTTTACTTGCCCAGAACTATAAAAGAAAAGCTGTTTTATGTGAACTTCTGCAGACTGTGAACTTCTGAGCCCCTCCCCTTACATGTTTTGGGTATAAAGTTCTGAAACTATCTGAACTAGGGGTTCAGGGGGATAGATTGATTACAATGAAAGGTTTGCCCTCTGAACCTGACTATAGCTAAATAAACCTGCTTCCTGTTCCTATTTGATGTCTTGTCTCATCTGTCTCCTGAAACATCATTACATACAAGAGAGATCTAAGGAACAAAGGAACAGTGGTTTTTTGTTTTTGTTTTTGTTTTTGTTTTTGTACCAGGGACTGAATCCAGGGGCACTTGAATTGAACCCACTGAGCCACATCCCCAGCCCTTTTTATATTTTATTTAGAGGCAGGGTCTTGCTGAGTTGCTTAGGGCCTTGCTAAGTTGCTGAGGCTGGCTTTGAACTTGCTGTCTCTTGCCTCAGCCTCCCTAGCCGCTGGGATTCCAGGCGTGCAGGAACAGTGTTTAACAAGAAATAATTGAAAGCTGGGCTCAAGAAACAGAGTAGAACCTCCAAAGAATCATTATGGAATGTACTTTGCTTCCCTATTCTTCAGCTTCAGCTAGAATTTTATATTCAAAGTTAAGGAAATTTATACGTAACTGCACGCAAAGCCCCATATGTTCAGTGTCATTTGGTGCCACTTATTTTCAATGAGATAAAATAGCTTATTTAAACTTTGAATTTTCCCATTGGGTTTAGACAATTTCAGCTGTTTATCCAGCAGCACTCTGCTTAAAAATAGATGAGATGACATTTGTGGGTGCTTTTAAAAAAATATCCTTTGGAGAAAAGAAGCAGAATTCTAATGCTACATTTACCATTTCTATTATATAAGAATGGCAAGTTGTTGTGGAATGAGAACTTTATAGAAAAATATTCCCTTTTCTAATATATAAAGATTAGCCTTTTTGGAACCAATCAGCATCATTGGATGCATCAGGGCATACTGAGGTTTACTATTTCATGATCACAATAAATTTCATGAAAATCTAAACATGTTTGGAAAGACTTTCTAATAACTAGGTAAGGAGATTTTTCTCTTCCTTCAACCTCCTAAATACATACTTTCCTCTCATCATTCCTTTATCAACTATTTACTGAGTGTCTGCTATTTTGGTAGGCACTGTTATAAAACTGAATATAAAGCTGATGTTGAGTATATTTTATCTGACTATATAGACCTATTTACTAATGTTTGCACCAATCTGCCAAAAAATAAAGATATGGTTAATATTAGCCTTAAACCTGCTGTCAGGTGATTCCATAGAATTGAGGATAATTAAAATAGGTTGAGCTGAAAATACACTGTCACCTGAAATTTCAACCTGAGTACATATACAAGAGAACTATAGTCAATTAAAGTCTGAAATATTAAAATCAGTGTTACCATCTTGGTAGCATTGCTGATGGCAAAGATTATGACACCAGGAGGAAATGAAACCCAATGTATCATTTTCCCACCCAGAATAATGTGCCAATCTGGACATCTTACTGCTTTTATTTATTAAAAAAATATACTTTAAGAGGAAATTGCATTTATCGAGTAATATGAAAAAGGAAATCAGGTCCATGTGAGGCACGACCTATCCTTCACTGTACAGCACTTTCTTCTAGTTTTAAAGAAGTTTTCTCTTAGTAGTCAAAAAGGTAACAGGATTAGATTATTTTTCCCTTTGTCAAGTGTTCTCCTGACCTTACATGCTGTCCACACAGGCTGCAGGCAAAGGGATCTGCCCACCAAGGGAGGAATTACAGTTTTCGCCTCTCCTTGGTCTGTGCCTTGAATACCTGACATGTTCCAAATCTGATGTGCCACCTGCTCCTGCTCCAAGGCCATGCGTTGACCTGAGCCCATTGTGGTGGGTGGCCAGGTTGTGGGGAGAAGAGTTTCCATCCCACATGTCCTGTGTTCGCTCTGGACCTACTTCACAAAGGCTACCTAAGTGGTCCTCTTGTTGGACACATTGTTTCCTCACTAATGTGTTTTCCTCTTAGATTCTGCAAATGCTTTTACTGGTCTGGGCGCCCCTGCGAAGAGCAGGGATTTTGTGTTTTCTTTTAAATAGTGTGGTCAAGTTCTGAGCACCCAGTGGCATTTTGTAAAAGTGATAAATACTAATGATGAACAACGAAGCGGGCTCTGGAGTCCCTGGGGCTAGCTACAGGAGAACTCAGGATGAGGGGGGAAAAAATAAATCGATTTCTAACACAAAGGCAAGGTGTAGCCTTGTATTAGAGCCAACTGCTCCATGTGGAAAAGTTTGTTAATAAAATGGCACAGGGATTTTTGTGAGGTGGAGCCAAGCATGTAGAATAGGCTTTCAAGATGTGTTTTCCATCTTCCTTCCAATTTTGGGTGTTATGATGTAACAGGATTTTGGAATCCGAGCATATGTTATTTTCTTTTTTCCTCTTCCTTTTATGTTTAAACCTCCATTACCATGAATTAGCTCTCCCTCTTCAATAGCTTAGAAGGTTTGTTTACTTTCCATAAAGATGAAGCAGTTGGAAATGATTTGAGATTGAGGTATATTTCCCTCTTACAACTCTGTCCAGCTCTATTTTGATGAGGTTTATGACTCTGGTGTGAATACATTAATTTTGGCAGGCAACAAACATTATTAATGCTTTATACAAGTACATCCTCCTTCTTTTCACAAATGGAACTTTGAAAAACACTGCAGTGTATAAAAATAGACAAAATTGATAATTTCACTTTAAGAAAAGAAAATACTCCATATTATAAAATATGACACAGGCAAATACTGCATACATTTTTTTCTCATTAGTGATTTGTTAATTTACATGAGATAATTTGTATTCCCATATGAATATGACATGTTCCCACTTACTATTTATTTTTGCAACAAAAAGAGTAGAGTTGCATTCATTTAGAAATTTTGTATTAAACATAGCAACTTTATCTTTTCTAAGGAAAAAAAAAACCCTGTGAATCCAATGTTACTTCATTTTACAATTTTTTTTTCTTTTTGACAGATTAGGGTGGAAGGATGTATTTGCTTTAGACACTGACCTATGATCCATGAACTTTATATTTTCTTCATCCTATAATAATTATGCCCACAGGATACAATGAATGACTCAATTCATCTACCCATTTATTCTCATATATTGAATTCCTCCTATATGCCAAGGACTGTGGGAGTAGAAGACACAGTATCCGTAGACTTGTATTTGCCCTCAGGGATCTTTCTGACTTGTGGGGAGAGGTGGTACTACTGGAGAGGAGAGAGCAACAAACACTCCAGTGTGGTTACAGCAAAATGTCTAAGTTGCTGGAAAATATAGATGTAGGCAGTATAAGCTGATTCAAGTTAGTGCTTAACTTGAGACTTTTACCAACTGGGTGAAAGGAGAAGAAGAGGCTTTACAAGACAGGAAACAGTATGTGGTGGCATGAGCACAGGTATTTCTAACAGCATAATATGACATGTGAACACGACACCTTTTCCAAATTACATGCAATATATGGAGAGCTCATGTGAAACAAACTTCACTTTGGACCTTGGGTCCTAAAAATAGAATCCAAATGCTATAAATAGGTTACATTGAAAGTACTCAGACATGTGCTAATCATAAAGTCTTGACTTGGTTGAAGGACCCAGGAGGTCTTTCCCAGGATTTCTTTTCTTGAACTGTCTTTTTCTCTAATGTTGCCCCAAGAACCATAGAACACACTCCTTTTGTAGAACACAGGTCCTCTTTTCTAAGATCCATGCTGGTTACCCAGGGAAGTTCCTCTGCCAAGTCTTTCTTCTGAATCAATCCTCTCTTCTGAACAGGGTATTCCACCGTTAGCTCTGCCACCCTGCATGGTCTCATCCCACCCTCAGGCACTAGTTACTGCCTCCCTTTTCCACAACTTCCATTTTTGTCCCAAAGTCCCACAGATGGCTGCACCCCTCAATTGTCTCTTTCTGGACTTGCTCTAACTCAAGCATGGGATACCTTCATGCACATATTCCAGCACACATTGAATCTTAGAGGACCTTTCCATCCTACACCATCAGCCTTTGTAATATCATCTCTCTTAGATTAACATTTTATTCCTCTTTGATCAGCTCATTTTGGAGTTATCTTTCATTTCTCAAAATATCACTGCCTTACTTTCCTCTGGCTGCTATATCAAATCACCACCAGCTCAGCAGCTTTAAAAACAACTCATATTTATTCTCTTATGGTTTTGAAGGCCAGAGGTTCACAGTAGATTCAATGATCAGAAACTCAGCTATTGGCCAGGTTGAGTGCCCCCTAGAGGACCTAAGGGAAAATCCATTTCCTTGTTTTCCCTCACTGTCTATAGATCCATTTGTTGGCTGATGGCCTCGTCCATCATCTTCAAAACCAAAAGTACAGCTTCTACAAATCCCTTTGTGTTCCCATGGTCAAATGCCTTTCTTCTGTGGTCCAAGTCTCCTTTTTATAAGGACACTTGTGATTACATTTAAGGTCCACTCAGATAATTCATTAATCTCACATAGCAAGATAATGTAATCACACCTGTAACATCCTATTGGCCAGGCAAAATAGTGTTTACTGTTTCCTGGGATGAGACTATGGCCATATTTGGTGGCACTCTTCTACTTATCACAACCACCCATGCCATCAGTATTATCACTTGAGGACTGTGTGGCAGACATTACTTTAAGAAGTAGTCACCATTATGATCTCCATTTTACAGATGAAGAAATGGAGGCATGAAAAGGTTAAGTAACCTGATCGGGGCATGTAGATACAGCAATAGTAGAAAGAGGATTCCAACCTAGTTCTGTCCAACTCAAAAGCTATTACTCACACCCCCTGTATTGTCTTTCACATTTTTTAGTTGTGTGCATCTGTGTGTTGGTGTGGATCACAAGGAGCCAAGTCATCATGACCATATCACACATAATGGGAAATTTCCCAGAAATTGTACATGTCCCTTCTGTACCTATACTTCTAGCTATTTCTTCTACAGAGAGCACTGCTAATTAAGCAGCTGGGGGGGGGTAACAAGCAGCAGTTTGCTTCTCCAATGAAAGACCAGTGAAAGCCCCCTAAGTAGGCTGACATCAGGCAAAGGCTGAAAAACATTAAGGACCAACTGAGTTTGAGCAAAAGCGCTGTGGAAAGAGTAATCATAGACCAGAACCAAGAAAATAGTTCCTGTTGAAAAGGACAATGGAAATGTAACAGAAATGTAAGGCCCAGCTACTTTTACTGTAGACAATTTGAGAAAGGCTAAAAACTTGGAGAGACACAGGGGTTATAAGAGAAAGCTTGAGAATAAAGAATACTGGGGCACCTTCAGAAAAAAAGTACCTTCAGACTAACAATAAGGAAAAAAATATACTTAAGGCAGACTCTTGGAAGTCAGAAAGCAAATGAACACCAGCAGCTAATAAAAAGTGAAGGATTTTTCTATGATTACTGTACGATGATTACTGAAAAGTTTTCCTCTCGTTCTAAGGAGGCAGTGGGTCATGTGAAGAGTTGTTCCTACAATCAAACAAATGGAGGGGCCCATTCTTTATTATTAATATCACTCATGGCAGCTCGAGACTGACAAGTTGGACATCTAGCTTCATGGACCTGGAAGGCTAGTGCAAGAGTCAAACCAACAGGCAATTATACATAAAATAGAAATTGTATGATAAAGAAATAATGGGTACTAGGAGAACATATTGGGAGACAGTACCTGGGTCCAACTCGGTCAGTTATAAAGGACTTTATAGAGAAAGTACCATGTTAGATGAGACTAGAAAGTTGAGAAAGGGTTAAATAGGAGAGAGAGGAGTTTAGGGTGATGGATAGAAGGAACAGAAGAGGAAGAAGTTCCTGAAAAGGTGCTGGGCAAGAGTGCATGACACCTGTGAGAAAGGGAAAACAGATCAGAACGGCTGGATTGCAAAGGGAACAGAGAAGAATTAGGAAATGAGACTATGAAAGAAAAAGGTCTCCAATTATGTCAGATGCTCTAAGTCATGCTAAGGAGTTTGAACTTCATGCCAAGGTAAAAAGGTAAAAACATCAAATGATTTTTAAGTAAAAGATTTAGTGATTCCACATGCATTTTAGAAAGATCATTTGAGCTATGGTCTATGGAATGGATTGGATTGAGGGGAAACTAGATTGTGTAGGAGGTATTTACAACGATCTAGAAAAAAAATGATGATGGAAATTTAACAGGGATAGTGGCAGATGAATGGAAAGAAGTGTATAGAAATTTAAGATGTATAGAATTAGATGATTTTTTCCCATTCATTCATCCATTCTGTTAACTTTTATGAGTCTTCCTTGGAGACTTGATATGAAGTAGAGGGAAGTATCAAGGTTGCCCCTCATGTTTCTGGATTTTTTAAAAAGGTAGCTGGTGATACCATTTGCAGGGCTAGGAAACCCCAGGATAGACTCATGGGGGAGGAGACTAAGTTTAGACATGGTAGGTTGGAAAAATGCCTTTATTTTTGCAAACCCCATATTCTTGGGTTCCCCCAGTCTGTGAGTATAAATGAGGTCACACTAACAGTGATAACCAAATCCAGTGATATTTTAGTCCTCTCTCATCTTTGTTCTTCCTGCAGTTAATTCTGATTGTGCCCAAGAATGGGCTTCACGTGCATTTGGGAACAAATCTGTTTGCTGCCTTCTGTCAGACCTCTTTGCCAGTGGTGCCAAGAACGCTTTATGATGGCGGGCCATCTGTATCAAAGCTGCCACCTCGGTCACCACTGTCCTCAGTTGGCAGTTGCTCCCTGGTCTTTACTGTCTGTGTATACGTGTGTGAGTGCATGCTTTTTTTTAGATTTTCTCCATGAATTCACCAACACATAGTCAGCATGTGAGTGGATAAATAACATATGCCTTGCAAAAATTTTACCTTAAAGGCCTGACGTGACATCTCATGGCCACTGCAGTGAATACATCTCAAAAAGGATGCTGGCCAAATAGCCTTGCCCATTTTCATTGTTGAGTTGTTTGGATGAATACAGTGGACAAAAGTCTTGCTGGTATAAATGTCTTTTTTATTGAACAAATGGCAGGGAGATGAACAACTTGGTCATTGCAAAGGTTTGTCTCTTAGTTTGTTTCTGTCAGCTTTAAGATAGGCATAGAGCAACCCATAGGTTCTGGATCAGTGATACTAAGGAGAAGGGAAAGGAGGAAAATGTCAAAATCAAAGCAGCAAAATAGTCCATTGAGCAGCCGAGGAAGGTGTGGAGGGATGGGGTGTAAGAGAAAAAGGGAGGAAAAAAGAGGAAAAGAAAGCAAATGTGTTTCAAATCTCAAAACAACCCACAATGCCTGAGCTTTCTATGCAGCTCTACAAACAGAATAGCTGTGAAATTGAACATATTTTAAAACCTTGAAGTATGAATAGGTAACATATGTCTGTCTTGTTATTCTTAAAAATTAACCATGATAGAAAAAAAAATCCACACTCTGACTTCTCATAGGTTTACTAAATTAGATGTATTTCAGGGGAACTGTCTAAATTTGTAAGTGGACTGCGGGTGATGCTTTAGGATTGGTAAATATTGCTAAATACCTGTGTTTGCACTCTTAGCATCACATTTCTACTTCTAGGAACAATAGACATGGTGAAGGAAGAAAAGAAAAGTTCTTTATCTATAAAGTCTGATGGTGATGTTTAAAGACTTCCATGACATAAACCATTCCCTGTCTGTAGCTCATTTCACAGGCATAAAAACAATACAAAGAGGAGACTGTAGGAATAGGAGGAACAGTTACTTTCCACTTCTCCAAATGTTTCCATATTCTTTAGCTGTTTTTGAGTAGACCTTCCAAAATATCTTTTGAGGTCACCTACTTTGAGAGAATAGAGTCTCTGATTTTCAGGTGACATAGCAGTAAGCCCAGAATGCCTAAAAACATTAATCTTAATTATAGTTTTCATTTTTGTTATTCTGATAGAAAAGACTACAATTTCTTCTCCATCTTGCTAAGCCATTGCTAGTTTCAAGGATTTGTGCTGTGATCTGTATGAAATAAAAAATCCCTGTGTTCAACACCAAAAAGCTGAATCATAAAAAAAAGTAAAGCCAATTTAGTAATTATCTCATCACTTCTTGCTTTTGACATATAGTGGCCAGGGTAGTAATAAAAGTCTTAGAAAGATCCGATTGCTCTAACTCCACGAACTTAGTGGACAAGTACATTTCCCACATGAACTGAAATCGTTGCAGCCACGGCAAATCAAGAAAGTAATAAGAAAGATTCATATTATCAGTATGCTGCTACTTTAAAAAATACAATCTTACAAAATGAAATCCACCTCAACCGAAGCTGTGGAATAATTTTAGCAATTGAAAATTACTACCTTCTCTAGAATAACATGTACTTAGAAATAAAATGATTCAAAAACCAACATGATGTATATATTCTGCTTTCTTTAGAGCAAATTCGACATCAATTTACATTATATCATGATAAATATCTCCAACAATCAGTGCTTAAATAATTCAGTCTGTCTTTGTTACATCTAAATATTCTGATGTTTAACTAAATTCACTCTGCATTACAGATGATAAAAAAATTATATGAATGTCATTCTTACTAAAAAGCTAGGTTTCTCCCTCAGCCCCTCTAGCTTCCAAAGCAACCGCATCAAAGGAAAAGGGTGCATTGAGGGGTACTCTTTATAAAACTGTTCATCCCAAATTCACAGACATCATGAAACATAAAACCATCTCCAGCATGTTCAAAGATAAATTATGGATTAACCCAGAAGTCAAGCACAAACAGACTATTTCTTTTTCCTTTCCATAACCCAGAATTGGTAATATTAGCTTACCTTATTAGCTGAAATGCCAAACAGAATGTCTTTATGGAAAATTAAGTTCATTATTCATCTCAGCTTTGATTTGGTATAGTGCAGCTGAGAGCACTTAGGCTCTCTCTATGATTTGCCGATGCAAAGTGGGTGAGTAAGGCAGTAAACACAGGGCTTGGGGGTGGAGGGAGAGTGATTGGCGATGGCTCACAACTCGAGACTTGTAACTTTACATTTTCATTCATATGAAGGTGGAATCAAATCTCATCACAGAAGACTACCACTTAAGTAGATACTGAGTGCAGGTTTTTAAGCCTGTGCAATTTTGCATAGTAGTGCAGTTACAGGGTGGAGCAGGCTCACTGTCCCAGCAAAACGACATCACTCTCTTTCATTATCTCTGTGGATTCTTGGGCTATTGATTCAAAGGTGCGGCACATATCGGGGGCGGGTTACGTGTATTCTGTCAAAGAGAAGTTCATGTGGGGGTGCCATCCCTGAAACTTGCTAAAAAACAAAATGCCTGATGGTCTCACTAGCGTTGGAAAGACAGAGGCAGGTTTCAATTTTGTGCACACACGGAAACTGGATACAACATTCAGATACGGCGCACCAACAGGGACTTTTAGGATCTAGGAGTAAAATACCAGTAGATATTTGTTTTTTGTATATCCAATTTTTTTTGTCTTTGGAAGAAAATGAAGCAATATTCTTTAATTCACTAAGTTTCTTTAAGTAAACACATGTTAGAAACCTCTAGGTGAACTCTTAATTTTTAAAAACACTAACTTCCATAGAAAAAAATCCCAGAAAATACCTGTTCCGTGTATGTCTCATTTCTAGATGGGGTAAAAGAACTACTGTAGCTTGTCCTCCCAAGTGTTTTACTTCAAAAGTTTTGAACAGGTGGTGTTTATTAAGATCCGGCTTTCTCAATAGAAATTGTCAGTCACCATAGGAAGATCAGTTCTAGGTTATCAACAGGCAAGATCAATATGACTGTGATGTAATTTTAGTTTAGAGCAAAGGCTTTTTAACTTTTATTGTCTTGTCACTGTAAACCCTCCTCCCCCCAAATTCTCCTCTCCTGAATTAATAAAAGGCCAGACTGTCTTTAATGAGAATGTATAAAGAAAAGGCATAATTAAATGATTGATTGACCTAAAAATATTTGGCACAGTATTATCATATGATCCAGCAATTACTTTCTTAGGTATATATAGGGAAAAATTAAAACAAATTTCCACATAAAAATTAGAAAACAAATGTTTGTAGAATCATTATTCAGAATAGCAAAAGCAGAAATAACCCTAATGTCCCCATAGACCATGAATAGATAACAAAATGCAGTGTACCCACACACTTGGCAATAAAAAGAAATGACATATTGACACATTCTACAATATGGATGGATCTTGAAAAGCTATGCTAATTATAAGAAGCCATACATCATTACCCTAGGTACATGTATGACTGCACACATCCTGTGACTCTACATCATATACAACCGGAGAAATGAGAAATTGTGCTCCATTTGTGTACAATGAATCGAAATGCATTCTGCTGTCATGTATAACTAATTGGAACAAATTTTAAAAAATTTTTAAAAAGCCATACACAAAAGATCATACGCTTTATTATTCCAATTTATAAAGAAATGTCCAGCATAGACAGAACCTACAGAGACAGCAAGTAGATTAGTAGTTTCCCTGAGCAGGAAGTATTGGGTTACTGTTCATGAATACAGGGTCTCGTACTCAAGCAGAGGGAATGTTTTTAGCTTTGATTTTGGTGTAGGACTCTGTGAATACACTAAGACCACTGAATTATACTCAATAAGGATGTTCACAAAACTAATTTGTCATGGGAAGTTGTCATGTGATGTTTATTGTTACATAAATTGGTCATATATAATGAATTCTGTAAAAGGCAGATAGGGAGAGGTGAAGGAGGAGAAAGAATGAACCCAGATGTGGGTGACTCTTGAGGACTAGAGAGGCTATAAGATAGACCTAAAGAACCATTGGTGCTAATGTTTTATTGCAGCTAACTTTCTTTAAAAATTTTTTTAAATTGTAGATGGACACAATATCTTCATTTTATCTATCTATCTATCTATCTATCTATCTATCTATCTATCTATCTATCTATTTTTATGTGGTGCTGAGGATCGAACTCAGCGCCTCACACGTGCTAGGCAAGCGCTCTACCACTGAGCCACAACCC
Source organism: Ictidomys tridecemlineatus (assembly GCF_052094955.1). NCBI lineage: Eukaryota > Metazoa > Chordata > Mammalia > Rodentia > Sciuridae > Ictidomys > Ictidomys tridecemlineatus. Next base: position 51,798,922 of record NC_135489.1, read on the forward strand.
CAGCCCCTGCAGAAAACTTTCAATAAGAAAAATTTGCAAAACAGAGAGACATCAAGAAGATAAAAATGAGGAGGAGGAGGAGGATAAAGAAGAAAACAGGAAGAAGAGGAAGAAGAGAATAAAGAGGGGAAGAAGAAGAAGAAGAAGTGGAGGAAAGAGAATGAGAAGACAGACGCTTGTTTTTGATACCATGAATAGGCAGAGGACTCAAGAGGGACAGTAGGATCACAAAACTTAATTGCAATGATAGCCATCAAGTGATCTAGATGAGAACAAAAGAAGAAAGCCCTTGAAACCAAAAGCATTGGAAAATAGGGTTTTGAAGTGTTTTGATGAAAGAAACTTGAAATTTTAAACGTGGAAGATAGGTTCTCAAGCAAGGAACAATACAGGAGGGGATGAGTGTCTACATAATTGCACTGAGGGGCAGGGCATGTGGCACACACCTGTTATCCCAGTGGCTGGGAAACTGAGGCAGGAGGATCTCGAGTTCAAAGCCAGCCTCAGCAAAAGCGAGGTGCTAAACAACTCAGTGAGACCCTGTCTCTAAATAAAATACAAAATAGGGCTGGGGATGTGGCTCAGTGGTCAGGTGTCCCTGAGTTCAATCCCCGGTATTCTCCCACCAAAAAAAAAAAAAAAAAAAAAAAAAAGAATTGTACCAAGGGGCTAAGCCCAGAGCGAAATGAGGTTTCTAATTTTTTTTAAAGTCCTAAGAACACTAGAAGAACAAGGAAAATCCCAAAGCCTGCTCCAGATGGTTTAATGTGAACAGATGATGATGACGGAGGAGGAGGAAGGGGTGGAGGAGCAGAGGGAAGGAGGGAGAAGAAAGACAAAATATCAAACTCTCAAACTTTTGTTTTCCTACTACTCTCTCTATCCAGTGACATGAGCTTCACATTGGAAAGGGTAGGAGAAAAAACAAGGTGATGAGAAATCTGAACCCCAGGAAAGTTTCTTCAATGCAGATAATGCATAAATTTATATGTCTTTCCAAAATTCCCAAATGAGCTTCAGGTACTTGTCAACTTCATTTAAATACTTTAGAACACTGCATTCACAGAATCTTCAAAAACCAAACTCTTTCTGCTGCCATCTCACCCCCCCCACCAGAGTAAACATATTGGGGGTCTTCTTGAGTTCCCTACTTCTGTGAAGGATCCACCATCTTTTATGCAAGTCAGGAACATAGGTACTTGTATGGACACTTTCCTCTCTCTCCCAGCTATTTTTTTTTAAAACCTAGAATTGTATATTTGTCTTCTCGTTGGTTCTCCTTTTCCATTGCTTTTCGCTTTTCATACCTTGCAAAGGGATGTTTTCAGAAAGCAAAGTAAATGTCAGTCTTCCCCACTCCTCCCTCCCATATGAACAAGAATGAAAGGTTTAAACTTTAAACATGACCTTCAGGGTCTAGAGTGATGGAGTTCTCCATATCTCTGCAGACTCATCTCCTACCCTCAGGGCGATCTACCCATGCTAGGCTCATTTCTGACCCTTTTGTTTCTGCCTTGGCATATGTTTGTCCTGCTTGAGACATTTTTTTCCTGGACTTGTTGTCCATTTTAGGCTAGTTCTTCTCTTGGACCCCATCCCCAGCCATTACTTCTCAGAGCATGCTTTGCTGAATGTCTCATCAATATGCTATTACATAATCTCCTTTGTAGGAATTGAGCAAGGTGATCAATTGGGAAAGGTCTTTACTTATGAGCAGAAAGATCACAGGAACATGGACCACTACATTCAGAGCATCTTTTAAAAGACTTACTCTTGATTAAACTCACACTGGAGAGACCTGAATTCCTGTTGACCACTCTTCTAATACGATAAGCAAAAGGGGTATGTTTTGGGAACCTGGAGGTCTGATCTTTGGTGCTAGATGTTGTTGGGCAGTGCTAAAAAAAAAATGCCAGCTGCATATACCTTAGAATCCATGAGAACTTTAGTCCTGTGGGAAGCTGAATTCAGCCACAGTGCCTCTCGATGGAGACAGGGAACACCCTGATTATAGACAGTACATTGCCAAAAGAGCTGAAAAATTCAATAATATCTAACAACAGCCCTTACCATGGTAGAAGATTTACATTCATTTGTGTGATTGATTTCAATAATGTCCTTTTCACCACCGGACAATAGGGAGCAGGAGAGTTGGAACAAAATCTATTTGATCATCATTGTGTACTTTGCACACACACAGGGCCTAGTAATAGTAGATATTTAATAATTTTGAATGAATGACTAGCAAAGCTCTTAAATTAGTAGGCTGGGGTGAGAGAGTGATGAGAGTATAATTGCCACTAGCAAAACAATGTAAGGCATGTATTCCAGGAAAGACATCAGTACTCCTATTCTTGTTTAAAATGTGGCCTTTCTGTATCTTTCCCTGGTCAATTGAGCTGTGATGTCTCTACATTACGAAGATCTGACATTAGGCCAACACATGCATTTTTCTTAGGATGTTGGTTTAAAACATTGTAAGACTTATTAGATTAAAAGTTCAATTTTTCTAATCAGGACATTATTTTTAAAAAGATAATACATCTAAAAACAGTAAGCTTGAGTTTTTTTTTAAATTCTAACTCAATAAGCTTTTGGTAGGATCCTAGAATGAATGGGGGTCATCTTAAAGACTGATAAGAGAAAAGATGGCAATAAAAGTCTGAAGATAGACAAGACTTTTGAATCTTCAAAAAGATTTGATTTACATATAGCAGCTGGATGGGCTTGACTTTGTAGCTTTGTATTATCCCCAAATGGTTGGTCAGTGGAAGGTCTCCAAGTACTGAGAGCAGTGTGCTAAGCTGAGTGAACTCACTTTTTATTTTTAAAGATTAGCTTGGTTGGTAGGTGAATGAACCAAATTTCCTTATGCAAACCTATCTTCATAACAAAAAAAAAAACAAAATAGGAAGATCTGTTTCTTTAGAAACTGAATTTCTTACTTGGAATCTAATCCAAACATCATCATCAACAACAACAACAAACAAACAAAACAACCAAAAAAATGCAAAAAAATGAAAAGAAAAACCCACAAATTATATTTTTAGCAAAACCAGTAGAAAATCCCCATATTCCAAAGTCAGAGTCAGAAAGCCAAGGAGGGAAGTGAGAATAATGTGGTAAATAGATGGGAGGTATTTTAGAGACCTTGATGCTACAGCAGAGCTCAGAAATCTTCATTGAATATTTACTTCCCCAAAGGAATATTCTCTCCCCAAAAGTATGGGCTTTAATCTAAGAGGCAAGTGCTGTGAAAAAGACTGCAGTTAATGTAACTGGTGGAAGATGAATGGTACATCTCATTAAGGGCCAGAAAAATTCTAAAAGTGTTTCTGAAAATGACTCTGTAATCTGTGTCCCTGTGTGTCAGGCAACCTGTGAAGTAAATCATGATGTAATTGAGGAACAGAACTAAATTTGGTTCTGAGTGTCAGGGGACACACGATTAAACAAAGAAAGCCCTTGATGGTCAGAAAATTACTGTCCACGCTTCCCTTCCCAGGAACCTTCTTCTAACTCTCTAGGAAAATCCAACTCATTCAAATAGGATTAACATAAAAGTAACATGCAGATCCTATAAGACACATGAAAAAGAGCAGCCACAAATTTCTTGTAGATAATCGAAACTCACCTGAAAAATATGTTGTCATAAATAAGGTTTAAGTGCCTAGCCCCAAATTTCATTATTAATAAAAGAGCAATTAATAAACAATGACAGCTCTAAAGGAAAGATCATAAAGTAGAATTAGAAGAACCCAAGGAAGAATGGGGAGATCAACAGGGTGTTATAGGCAGATTGCTGCAGCTTGTGAAACAGGAATTGGTAGAATTGAAGGGAAGGAAGGTAAATAGAAAGGCACAAAAGATAAAAATGAAAAAGAGCATATAAATGATTCAGAGATACAAAAAGTAAAGAAGGATTAGAGAGAAAGGAAACTATATTTAAGCCAGGCAAAGGAGATTCAATACAGGCATAGCCATGAACCCTGAAAAAGAAAGCCAAAACAATGGAACAGAATAATTATCTGAAAATGTAATTCAAGAGGTCTGTTCTGAAATAAGAGTCTTAAATGCACCTATGTGAAAGGTGTCTTTTGTATCAATGAACAGTCATTCAGAACTTTAGGTCAACCTAAAGACATATTCTGGAACATTTTTTTTTTTTTTTTTTTTTAGAAAGAATCCTTTAAGTGGTCAGTCAAAAGATAAAATCAGGTAAGGGAGAGAAAATGAAGCTGACATCAGACTTTACACAGAAACATCTAACCTCAGTGCATGGAGCAAGAATATCTATACAAAACCAAGGAAAGAAGGTAAGATTGGGTGGACTTTCATCCAGGGAAGCTTCTCCTTCACATATCAGAATGCAAGGAAAAAATGCTTAGAACATGATAAGAAATTTGGTAACAATTATTTTTTAATATACTTTTAGTTGTAGATGGCACAATGCCTTTATATTATTTATTTATATTTATGTGGTGCTGAGGATCAAACCCAGTGCCTCTCACATGCTAGGCAAGTGCTCTCCCACTGAGGTACAACCGCAAGCCTGGTAATCCTTCTTAAATGGCCCTATCGAGGGAAAAATACTGGGGGAGAGACTCTAGATAGACATGAGTTCAACAACAACAACAATAAAAATGTTATCAAGAGAACTAGTGGCCAAAGCCTATATACTTAGTATATTTTGGAAGTATATTATTATGAACTTAAAAAGGAATACCTTAATGACCCAATGTGACAAGAAGTTCTTATTGGCTATATATAGATGTACTTTAAGAATTTTTTTCTTACTCCCCGTGTGTGTGTGTGTGTGTGTGTGTGTGTGTGTGTGTGTGTTGGTTATTAAATCATTAATGGCTGTTCAATATTTCGATATACCTTTTCTGCCTATATTGAGCTATCCATATGTGTTTTCACTTCAATTTTGTAGTGTCATTAATTTTGTGATTATCTGTTAGGCCTTCTTTCATTACTAAATTAAAAGTCATCTGGCCATTTTATTTTACATTATATAAAATCTTTAAATTTTACTACCAAGTGTATTAAGAATTTTTGTATTAGATCCATGAAATAAATCACATTAAAATGTTCTTTCTCATATTTTCTTTTTTTTTTTGTCTCACTTAAGACTACAGTAAATCCTAAAATGAACTGGGCATCTTTTTTTTGTTTGTTTTTATAGTTATGGTGAGCTCTAGATGAATTTATATATGGCAGGAAGGAAATTTTCCTTCCAAGTTTCATAAAACTAACTGAGTTTGGTCTTTTCTCCTTCTGAGTAAATTTTAAACTTATATTGTTGTGCATATATTTAATGTTTCCAGTTTTTTTTTTTAGTTCTGAACAATTTATTTTTCTGGGAAATTAAACACTTAAGTTTTCAATATGTTGTAGAAAATTCTTTTTCCTAGTTTCATATTGTTTAACATCTGCCCTGTATATAAATGTCCTTTTTCTGTCCTAATAGCGTTTATTGCATGCTTTCTCTTTTTCCTCTTTATGAGTTTGTTCAGAGGTTTGTCCATAGTTTCTGTCTTTTCAAAGAACAGCACTAATATAAAAGAGATGGCAATGGTTATCTCTGGTTGATTTCCATCTTCCCTACAATCTTATGTACTTTACAGAATTTCCCCAATGCATGTGCATTAATTTATAATTCCATTCCCCACAACAATACCTGTAATAAAACAACTAACTTTTAAACAAAAGGAAGACACATGGACTAGATAGGAGATTCCTAACTAGTTGAATGTTTTTTCCTAAATGGCATATAAATAATTTCATGTGAAACAGGAAATTCTGTTGGAGTAAGTGTAAACTTTTCTTTTTTTTTTGTCCTATTCTGAATCTTTTTTAAAATGATCAACTTCAAAGATGATATATTAAACACAATTATAAGATTTACAAAATAACACATATTGGAAGATATTTATTTGATTTCAGATTTAATGTTCTCTAGTTTTGACAGTGAAAATTCTTTTTGATAGTCCAAATTGCACTTCCAGGTGGATGAATTAGAAACAATCTGTCTCTTGCACAGGACTCTGTTGCCATTTATTAGAAATTTATGGTAATAAATAATACTGAGATAACTACTTGTAGCTGGTGCTCCCTAGAGGTAAGCAGCACTCACCTACATGACAGTAACCAGTGACCCTGCGCTAGCAAGGTAAACTTATATCTGTAGAACAACACAGTCAAGATAACTACAATATCCTACATTATACTTAAATGCCCAAGTGCACAGTACAGGGTGGGGAAATATGTCAACATGATTGAACATGAAGAAATAATCCCATAAAATTTAACTCAGTATGACAGCCTGACACGGTTGATGGACAAACCAGTACCCCCTCCCACCCTGTCCCAGTAGATGGATGATGCTCATGTCCAAAGATTTTTCACTGAGCATTGTGAAATCTGAACCCAACAGAAATATTGTTCACACAATGGTACCATAAACTCAGAGAGATGTTTCTTTTCTTGGGACGAGATACAGTTTGTCAGTTGGGATGCTGAAAGCACTTCCCAGGTCTGTTTTTAAAGGATTTCCTAAGGAAGTAGATCCGTGGAGGGCAGAGTGATGAAGACTTTGGGGCAAAGAGTGGTTTCTGTTAAATATGTGAAGGACTGCCATGCAGAAGTGAGATAGGTTTCAGATAGTTCTACAATTAAGTAAAAGAGAGGCAGATTGGAATTCACAGTTGAGAAGCATCTTCTACAGGGGGTGTCAAGAATGGACGGTGCTGCTGGAAGGAGACCAGATGACCTTATTCAAGGTCATTTGCTAATGCACAGAAGGCCTTATCCTGATGCATGACCATTGGCCTGGATTGTGTACTTCCCGACTTTCTCAGGAACTAACAATTGGACACTGAACAAGAAGTTTATAATAGTAAGAGACTTGGCTAGGTTCCTAAGGAAATAATAATAAGAAAAAAAAGAATTGTAAAAAAGAAAAAAACAGAAAGAGAGCAGAGAACCGGGGAAAGATAAATGAACTCAGATAAATGAACAGAAACTACTATTATAAGTACGGGGGTGGAAAGACACAGTGAGACATTATTAGAAAATTACCAGTCAAAATAAGGTTGAATGCAGGCCACTGAGGCAATGGCCCCATTTTTTGGTTAATTAGATGAGAGAATTGTGATTGCTAAAATTAAGCTGAGATTGAGGAACTCTAGCAAAGTGAGGTCAACAAAAATAGCTAATAAGTGGGGAATTACTTTAGTCATTTGAAACTGAAGAAACCTATTACGAGTGGGTATTAACTTGTTTATAATATAAAGAAAGGAAATGGTTTTCTGCTTTGGATGACATACTATGATGCTGCATCAATAGAGGTTTTTGGTATTTAGTAAGAAGAAAATGATTGCTTTAGAAGTGTATGCTCTAAGTTAGACAACACCCTGGACATTTGAGCTCTTCCTCTGAAAATAACAGAAACAGCAAGCCATGTCTCTGCATAATGAATATGCAAAATTGAAATATTTAAGTTATTTTAAGATGGCAAGGCTAACTTGCATTTTTTCGTTCAACTTGATAATATTTGGAAATAATAACAAGAAAAAGGTTTCAGTCTTTGAGAAAGATATTTATGACATGATTCATAACGGTGAAAAGCTATAAAAAATTCAAATGCCAAATGATTGAGAAATTAATATTCTAGCAGTAGTACATTTGCATACTTTAATGGCTATACACATTTTCATGAAAATGATAGACTATTATTAAAATATTAAGCTTTTATTAAACTGATACAAGATGATCATAATCCCATCACTTTAGAGAAACCACTGGCACATTCAATAGTTAAGCAATTGCCAAGTTCACTGCAGACTTTTCAGTGTCTGACTGGACCACTTGTTGAATTTCCCTGCTTCTTGAAATCATCTTCTTCCTTTGTTTCCATACTCCGATTTCCTCCTATTGTTATGACGCTCACTATTGTTCCCCTATTGCTTCTTGTTTGTGTAGCCCATGCAATTGGCTTGGAAAACCTCATCTTCTGCCCTTGCACCTGTCCCCTGTAATCACATTCACTCCCCAACTCTTCTCTACCTCCTATGTGCTAACTTCCAAATACCTTTCTCCAGTCCTGACATCTTTCTGAACTCCAGAATCCTAAATGCCTTCCCTTGTCCCTCTTTTTCACCTGTCCCATTCAATTCTTGATAAATCTGACAACCTTAAGATATGGTAGAAAGTTACTTTTACTTCTATCTTTATTACTGCTAGCTTAGCCCAAATGACAGTTTCATTCACTGTAATGACTTTGAGAATAGTATTTGAATAGATGAATGCTTGCCTATGGGGCATCTTCAACTGGATATGCTGCAAGCACCTGAGATTCAGCATGGTTAGAATGACATCATCTTCCCCATCCAAACTTATTATTTGACTCATCTTATTTATCTCAGTTGAAAGTACTGATGTGCACTCAGTTGTTCAAACTATAAACTGCTCACCATTTCTATTCTTCACATTCCTGATGGCTCAGTCACCCAGTCTTCAAGATCAGACAATTCTGTACTATAAATATTTCTTTCCTATCTAAAAATTCTCGCCATCAGGCTCCTTTTCTTCTCAGTAAAATAAGAGCTCCTTGAGGGAAAGAATAAGATTGTCTCAGCATTATATTCTCAGCTTTTAAGCAGAGTGTTTCACTTAGTTCTCACAAGCGATTGTACTAAAAATTATATCATGTACGAAAAAGGACCAAAATGTCCTTTTGCAAAAGTACTTAATTGCAAATATCAAACTTGTATATACAGGGGCTGGGGTTGTGGCTCAGTGGTAGAGTGCTTGCCTAGCACTTGTGAAGCACTGGGTTCAATCCTCAGCACCACAAAAAGGTATTGTGTTCACCTACAACTAAAACAATTTCAATTAAAAATGTATATACAGAAGCTCCTTGACCTATGATGGAGTTCCATTTCAATATACCCACAATGAGTTGAAAACAGGACCTAACGTACTGGACATACTACTTAGCAATAAAGTGTCTGTGGAGTCTCAGTCATTTCCCCCTTGTGATTGGTGACTGACCAGGAGTTGTGGCTCACTGTCACTGTCCAGAGAGAGAGAGGATCATTATGTGTATAGCTAGCTCAGAAAAAAAATCCAAACTCAAAACTTGAAGTACAGTTTCTACTGAATGAATGTCACTTTTTCATATCATAAAGTCAAACAAAGGGAGCAACTGCAAAATGATACTGACCAAATTATGCTATGTACTTATATGATATATTACAGTGAATTCCACCTTTATGTATATGAATAAAGCAGAAATTAAAAAGCAATAAACAAATAGAAGGAAAATCAATAGAACAGAGAAAGGGAAACAGAAGAGGGAGGAGGGGTGGGAAAAAGGAATCACTGGGAACTGAAGCATATAATTCAGGCATATATGATTATGTCAAAATAAACCCTGATATTGTGTAAGACTATAATGCACTAAAAAAAGCACTTAAAATTCTAAGTCAGACCATTATAAGCCGGAGATCATCTGTATGTACATTTACAGATACTGGAAGGGATTTAAAATGATATGAGGAATTTGTGTAAGGAGAAAATGACTTATTAAGAGAATAATAAAAAATTCAAATAAAAAAGAAGCAACAAATATGTAGCTCATAGGCAAAGAGGAATCTGGACCCAATAAATTCAATATTGTCTAGAAAAGACCCCTTTGCTCTAAAACACTCACTGAAGGAGCTTTCATATGATAAACATTGGCAGGTATAACATCTCAAAGAAAGGAACACTACTCTCAGAGGGCACTAAGAGCACTTTAATTATAGGAAGAAAAGTGAGTAAAGCTACTGAATTCTTATGTATCAGGAAGAGAGGCCAACCTAGGTGTGGTGGTTCATGCCTGTAATCCCAGCGACTTGGGAGGCTGAAGCAGGGGTATCACAAGTTCAAAGCCAGCCTCAGCAACTTAGTGAGGCCTTAATCAACTTAGCGAAAACCTGTGTCAAAATAAAAATTAAGATGGGGGGGGGAAGGTGTAGAAAGAGTGACAGACTAATAATACTGATTTACTTCAGAGGTTTTTCTATGTATTAAGACTACATGTGTATTTGAAGTTGGAAGAGAAGTTAGAGCAGGTGGTAATATTTAACACAAATTGAAAAGTTAATTGAAAGTCAGAGATGAATAGCTATAGTAAACAAGTGAGTATACTTTCTACAAGTACACTGACTTGAAATCATGATTTGAACGGAGATGTTGCCAAACTATGTTATAAAACTATTCTTTCAAAACAATCTAACTGACATAGAAATAGTTGACCTTTCCATTTCATCTCGACATAAGTGAAATGTTAGGAGACCACTGCATAAATCCAGTGATTTCTCTTGGCTGATATGTGCTCAGTGAGATGCATGATTTTATACACTTTTCATATCAAATTTTTAAAAAATGGCAGGATAAGGATGTAGCTCAGTGGTAGAGTGGTATTAGGTTTAAAAATATATTATGTATTAGGTAGTAGGTAGTAGATTCTGTGGTAGGAAGAATATTGGCTCCCTGAAGATACCCACATCTCACTATGGAAACTGTGAATGTGTTTCTTATAGGGCAAAATGGACTTTTCAGGACGTGAAGTTAGAGACCTTGAGAAGGGGAAATGATCCAGGATTACTGAGGGGGCCTAATGTAATCACAAGGTTCTCTGTAAGTGAAAGAAGGAGGCAGAGAGTCTGAGAAGGAGACATGACCACAGGTGTAGAGATCAGTGTGGTGTAATTGCTGACTTTGTAGATACAGGAAGGATGCATGCACTAACGTATAACAACAATCCCACCACCATGCACGACTAATGCACTAATAAAAAATTTTAGGATAAAAAAGGTACAGGAAGGGGCTAAGGGCTAAGGAATAGCCCCTAAAACTTGAAAAGGCAAGAAAAAGAATTCTGCCCTCGTGTCTTCAGAAGGAATACAGTCCTGCTGACAATTTGATTTTAGCTCAGTGAAACCCACTGCAAACTTTTGACCTCCAGAATTGTAGGACAGTAAATCTGCGTTGCTTTACATTGGAGTATTAGTCAGCCATAAAGAAGAATAAAACCTTGTCATTTGAAGCAAAACAAATGGCACTAGAGGACATAAAGTAAAATAAGTCAGACATAGAAAGAGAAATATCACAAATATCTTATATGTGGGAGTTAAAAAAGCTCAGCCTGAAGGTAGAATAGTGATTATAAGAGACAGAATGGTGTGTGAGTAGTGGGAGGGTAAATAAAGGGAGTCTGGATTGGATCAGGGCATGCTGTATGCATGTGTTCACACGTCATTAATTAAAACACATTAATCAAAAATAAAATAAAAATAAATCTGTGTTCTTTTAAACCATAAGTTTGTAGTTATCATAGCAGCCATAGGATACTGATACAGATGGTGTAGGATTTCATTTTCTCAAAAGTTTGACTTCATGGAATTGTGATCTCTAACAGTAACTTCTGTAATGTCTGTTAAATTTGTTTCTGTTTTCCAAAACACTGCCACGACTGGGTTTTCAGGCTCAATTATAATAGTATTTATTGAGGAATTATATATTGTTCTCTTTATAACCATTATTCCAGGCCTTTTATATGTGTTAACTCACTTAATGCTTTCAACAACCCTGAGTGATAGGTGTTTTTGCTCTCTCAATATTACAGGGGAGGGGGCCAAGGCAGAGAGAAGTTAAAATACTCAAGTTACATAATTAGTAGAAAACAGGATTTGAACACTGCTTTTCTGGCTCCAAAGCTGTTCTTGCTTTTCCCAGAACTAATACTATGACCCTTGAACTGCATGGCTGTTGGTGAAGGTGGTCTCCACACTAATTTACCATCCACATTGACTCTGTTGATAATTCTCAAAATAGACAGAATTTTGGCTCCCATACACTTCACCTCCTAGTGTCATGACCAAAAATTTATGTCTCATGGCAAAGGGACTTTGCAGATTAATCAGAGACCTTAACATAGGCAAATTGCCTTGGTTTAATCTGGGTGGACTCAAGATAATTATATGAGCCCTGATATTAACAGCTTTATATTACCCACATTTTAACTCTATAAAGTAACATAAAATTAAAACAAGAAAAGAAAGGAAAAAAAGTCTTCTTTGGCCAAGGGTAGAAAAGGGAGTCAGAGAGGTTGTGGCAGAAGACACTGGTGAGATTCAAATCCTAGGAAAGATCCAAGGTGCCATTTGTCAGATTTAAGAAGGAGAGGAAGAGACCTTAACTGTACAACTGCAGAGAAGTAAGTTTGGCCGTCACCTGATTGTATTTGAAAGCAGAATCTTCCCCAGTGTCTCCAAATAAAAGACGAGTCACTGTCACCTTGGGAGACCCTGAGCACAGGATTCAGCCAAGCCAAGCTGTGTCTGGACCTCGGACCCATGGACATGTCTGCCTTTCTGACCTTCTCTCCAGCTGCTCTCTTGTCAGACTGAGCTGGGCAGGTTCCTGAAACAACCACCTGGAGGTCCTCTTCCTCCCTCCCTTGTCTTTGGACTTCCTTGCATCCTGCTTGCTACCTCCTCTGTCCATCAACCCAGAGAGACAGCCATCCACGCACACATAAATGGCATTGGCTAGGCATTGTGTCAGGCATGAGAAATACAGGGCTGGATCACTGAGATATTAACAAATAGTGGGAAAGGGCTAAGGGAGATCTTGCCCAATACACTGCCATAGAAATGCTATCAAAATTTTAAAGATAAAGCATCTCAGATGAGGGGGAAATGTTCTCTTCTCTCCTCCTTTCTCCAAATCTAGGTTAACCCCTCCTTTCCTAAAATCTAGTTTTTGGATTCTTCTTCCTATACATCTTCATATACTTTGTTCAGATATTTTTATGCTTTTCCTTATTTGCCTTGTATTATATTTTATGTTTATTTAATGTCCCACTGGACAATAAATTACCTGAAGAGTAAGGACAGTTTTCAAATCTTTGAATTCCCCTCTCCTTTTATCTTCAGTTGTTGTATATAAGCAGATCCTCGGTTATTTGTTTGTTTCTTGAACTGAAATGATCACTAAAGAAAATCTCCTTGACATTTACCTCCAAGTTCCAACAGAGTATATGCTTATTCCTGGTAATATTCACCCATAAATAATAATTCTTTAAAAACTCAAATTATGGGCTGGGGATGTGGCTCAAGTGGTAGCGCGCTCTCCTGGCATGTGCGGGATGCTGGGTTCGATCTTCAGCACCACATAAAAATAAAGATGTTGTATCCACCAAAAACTGAAAAATAAATATTAAAAATTTTTTTTCTCTCTCTCTTAAAAAAACTCAAATTATTCCAAAGTTATGACCTCCCATTTTTTTTAATGAACTATTATCCCAAGGAAGAAGGAAAGCCATCAATTTTATGTTTTCAAGGAAAAGGTTACCTAATTTTTAAAATACCATAATTTATGGCTTTTTTTTTTGAGACAAGAACAAAGCTAAAAAAATGTCACTTCCAAGAAGATGAACACAAACATTACCTCCCCAAATTTTTATATAATTTCAGGAGTTCATTGGGGCATCTTTGGACTCCTTAAGGGATCACAGCCCAAGCTGAAAACTTGTGAATTAGGTGGATGTGGTATGCTTTGCCTGTCTGCATTTGACTTTGTCCTCAAGCTCCCACCAAGAGTATTTCCAAGGCTGGATGACTTAAAAAAATCTGTCAAATGTATAGTGCCATTGGCTTGTCTCCAGCCTGTGAAGGGACACCCTGTGAGGCTGCATTGGGGAACCCTGCCTCCGTGAGCTTTTCTAGTGCACCTGCCAACAGTGGCACTTTTCTGGCTTGCTGGATTGAAGCAATTTCTCTCTGTCTCAGTGTCAAAGAGGGCCAAAGAATTCTTGGTTTCAGGGAGCAACATGAGAAATGTGCTTTTGAAGTTTGGTGAGTAAACAAACGAGACTCGGCAGTATGTTTTTCGTAATCCCAGGTCTCCTAAAGCAGAAGACGACTTTAAAAAGCATATCTTGGTTATTATTGCAAGAGGCTTCTGCTGATAATCAAAGTAGATAGCTTTATTTACAACTCAGAACGATATGATGAAGTCACATTGACACCCATAAAGCAGGAACATTAATTTTTCAGTGGACAATGGAAAGGTTTGAGTCTCCCTTGTTTCAGGAAACAGAGTTAAGGTAAAACACTCTCTATGTAAACCCATAATGAATATTCTAAGTGCCTTTCTAGAAAACTCTTTCCTTTTGCTCAAAGGCAGAAGCATGTGAGGTTGGCAGGAGTGTCTCAGGTAACATGCAGCCTGAACCTGAATGACTTGATGGAGCAGTTATGATTACTCGTTGCCAACTTCCAAATCCAAGTGCACCCAGATGCAACTCTTAGAGATGCCAAAACAATGTAATTTATAATCTTTTTTTTTTTTTTTTTTTTAGGCTTGTTTCTCTAACGAGTAAGAGAATCCCAGATGAGGATTAATGTGTAAAAGAAAACTTCAGTAGTGATGGCCCAAAGATTGTGAATGGAAACATCCCACAAAGTACTCCTGCCTGGCCAGAAAATGGCGAGTCAGGTGCAAACTGCAGAGTAGCAGCAGGGCAGCCACCTGAGGGGACATGCCCAGGACGGGTGGCCAATAGAGAAGTCACCATCTGGGAAAAAGCCTGCGTCCAATGAGTGACTACGAAGAGGTGGGTGAGAATCTGAACAAGATCCCACACCAGTCTTCATGTTTCTAGTGAAAAGTTGGTTGTATTTATTGGGAAATATATGTTGCATATCCCTAATCTTAGAAGCCTAAATTTGAAAACTGAAACTTTTGGATCATAGACCTAATGCCACAAGTGGGAAATTCTATACCTGATCTCATGTGATAGGTTTCAATCAAAATGTAGGCGCACTTAAAATAGTGCATATAATTGCCTTCAGGCTGTGTGTATAAGGTATATATAAAACATAAATGAATTCTGCATTTAGCCTTGGATCTTGTCCCAAGAAATCTCATTACATGTAGGTAAGTCTCTCAAAAATCTTCAAAAAAATATATAAAATATGAAAAACTTCTGGCCCCAGCAGTTTGGATAAGGGATACTCAACCTGAAATTTAAATAATTGACTCTTCAAAATCACTCCACGAGGTAGTAAGTCTTTTTGCAAAGAAAGAAAGAGATGTTAGGAGTGATGGGGTAATTTATTTAATGTTATAGTAAGTGGAAGAGCAGGCGTTCACCCAGGGTAGCCCTTACCTCTCCCTGAGGCTCCTAGTTCCCATGTAGTCACATAGAAAAACAGTGGTCAATTTGGACACTTCCAACCAATGGTGGAACAACAAAATACAATCTTTTTTTTTTATGAAAAAGCTCAAATCTCCTATAAATCAATATAGTAAAAAAGACACAAAAAACTAGGGGAATGCTCTGCAATAGAACTTCCTCTGATGATGGAAATGTTTTACGTCTGTGGTGTCCAATATGGTAAGTGCCAGCCACATGGGGTTATAGACCATTAGATATCTGGCTAGTGTGCCTGAGGAAGTCAATTTAAATTTTTATTTAACTTTACTTCTTTGAAGTTTAAATAGCTATCTATCGCTAGTGGCCAGCTACCATATTGGATGGCATGGGACTAGACGATCATATTTAAAAGAAGTCCTATGGATCATCAGCCCTAATTAAATCAATAGGGAAATATCCTTTGCTCTACCCATGACACAGTCATCCAGTGTCTCATTACACATTTTTTTTTCCCCCACAGTACAGGGACTTGAACCCAGAGCCTCATGCCTGCTAGGCAAGCCCTCTACCATGAAGCTATATCTCGCCCTCATTATACATATTTAATACCAAGAAGTTCTTCACCCTTCTTGGGATCTGATGCCTTTGTTAGAGACATTTTCCCACTCTAGGAAGTACATCCTCAGGAGTTATGATCTTGGGATACATATTTTTGGTGTAATAATAAACCACACATTATCCTGACCTGCTATCTTCACTCTTCTCATGTTGCAAACTTTTGGTGTTCCAAGTGTGGCCCCAGTTGCATCTAAAGTTTCTGGGTGCACAGTGTTGCTACAGCTACCCACACTCTCCATGTGATTCCATCCTGTCAGCTGGTGCTGACTCTGAGTGCAATGATGCTCCATGAATCTGATGGCTTCACTGCCAAATTCTTGCCAAGGGTGCTGTGTTGCCTCCCTGGATTTCTCCTCTAGGGCTCGGTTGGCCCCTCTGCTTCTGGGGCCTGCAACCTCTCTGCTTGAGGGTTCTTTGCCTGCTCTCTTCTTAACCTCACACCATTCATTGTCCCTAGAAACGATGTCCGGAGATTTATTTGCTTGGGCTTGGTTGCCAGGTTACAGCATATCTTCCATTTTTGGGAAATTTGAGTATTTTAGAAAAAAAAAAGTTACATATCATCTTGTCAATTAGAGAAGGAATCCTCTCCTCCATTTACTTACTTCCGCCAGTTAAGTGGCCAGCCAGTCATCTGTCTGTTTATTTCCTCTCCCCAGATTGGTCCTTCCCTTTTCCACCTTGATCTAATCACCTTCCCCAGAGTTCAGTCAGTCTGGGTTCAAATCTTGGTTGAATGAAAGACTTGTTCAGAATGATTATCATTAAATTTTTGAACAAAGAATTTCACTCTACGTCTGTGGATCAGATAATGCGAAGGATTCATAGCTGGTTGGAGCTAGGAAATACAATGCTACCTTCTATTCGCCCACTAGTCTAATCACACCTTCAAAAACATAAATGAGATCAAATTGGCATGGTTTAATTTTAGTGACTTTTCTTTCCATTTCTTTTTCCCTTACAATTTTCTGTTAAGTGAATAATTAACTTTTCATTCTTATGCACGAAGATATTTTATGAAATATTGAAATGAGAAAGTGGAAGCTGTGGAATATATTAAGACTGTATTCATCAGTTTAAATTAGTTTCATCTGGCTTAAACAAAGAGGAATGAGTATTAAATAAAGATTTGCTAGAATTATTTGAGATGTGATACATGTACATGAGGAAACCCCCAAACAAGGTAAGAAGTGGGAAAATACAGATTATGTTGACTTCAACTTCACGATTGAATATGATCCCTATCCCAATGGATTCCCAAAGTCTGACCATTTTGTTTTGCCATTTATTATAGGTACTTAGTTTAAATTTTATTGGGGTTCCCTAGCAGTACTATTTATGCATTGGGTACCTGTAGCCACCTCTAAAAGCAGGCACCTATAACAATTCTACATTGGCTATTATATGAGTCACTAATTTAGTTACAGTTTTATGGGTAATTAAGTGAAATTCTAAGCATAGATCTTTGGCAAAACATATCTTTTCCTTCAGATCTGGTGTGGTGTTTTAACATATAGTAAAACTGGCAAACTTCCCAAATCTTTAGTTATCATGCTGGGATATACAGAGCTCACGTCCAGCAGAATTGTTCACATTATACCTGAAAAATAAATATGCGGTCTCCTAAAAGACAAGAGCAGACAAAATATAAAGTCATATTGACTTCTAGAGGACTTGGGCTAGGGGATTACTATCTTATTTCCTTGTCATTTCAGTAAAATAACTTCTTACAGATGTGAACCTCACCAAATTAAACCCAGCATAGGATTTTTAAATGGGCAGACATGTCTTCTTTGAACATAAGGAACTTACAGTGTTATTAAAATGCTTTAACTACAGCCAGGTGGGTAGTTTCCGAGGATCAATTGTTCCTTACTGAAACAGACAAACAAGTAAGAGCCTTGAGTGATGGTCCTTTCACAAGTTGGGATATAATCTTCCAGTTACATGAAATAATATGGTTCTTTTGCCACCTAACCTCTTATATATCTGACTTTGCAAATGAATCTCATGTACTCCTTTGTTTTCAAACATGGTTCACTTTCCAAACTAGATTTAGGTTTACACCTGTAATTATAGAGGCAGAACTTATTTTTGAACTATAGCCAATATTTGTTGTTGCTATTAAAATAAATTTCCATCAAGAACAAAAAAATATCCTTCAGGAAAAGACCAAAGGAAATGCTTACAAAGCATTTCATAGAACAGTGAAAAGGGAACAGATTTTGGATTCAGATAGACCAGGGGTGTAAATCTCAGTTCTGTAATGTTGAGTAAATGTATCACCCTCCTTTTCATATAAATCAAGTGTAAGATCAACTACTGAGAAACCTAAGAAATAAAGGCAATGTAGGAACAATGTATGTTGAACATCCTATGCTTAGTTAGTGTAGTTCATAGAACTTTCTCAATAAGTAATGTCTTCTTCTAATCCTTTTCTTCTTTCTCTTTCACCTCCTTATTTTTATCAGTATTCATTATTACACAAAGGTAGATCTAGCCTAGGATGGAGATCAAATGACATTCAACATGGTAACATGTAATAAGCATTAGCCTGGGGATGGGGGTCCTATGTGTTCTTTCAAAAGTCAGTTCCTCTTTTTGGGTCACAGCTGAGGAAGAAGGTATGAAGGCAACATAAGAACTTGTCTGTAGGTAAACAGTAAGTAAGGAATAAAGGATCTGCAACACAAATGGAAAACAACTAACAAAATGGCAGAAATAGGTTCTTACCTATAATGACCTTGAGTGTGAGTGAATTAAATTTTCCATTTCAAAGACATGTCTGGCTGAATGGATGAGAAACAAGACCCAATTATATGCTGCCTACAGGAGACTAATTTTACCTGTGAGGACACAGAGACTAAAATGAAGGGATGGAAAAATATGTACCATGCAAATGAAAACCAGGAGAGTAGGAGGAGCTATACTTAAATCAGATAAATAGACTTTAAATAAAAACTGTGAAAAGAGACAAAGAAGGTCATTACATAATGATGAATGGATTCAGCAAGAGGATAGAGCAATTATAAATACATATGCAACCAACACCAGAGCACCTAAATACATAAATCAAATATTAATAGATCTAAAGAAAGAGATAGACTGCCACATAATGATAGTAGGGGGCTCCAATACCCTACTTTCAGCATCAGACAGACCCTTTTGGACAGAAAATCAACAAAGAAATATCAGATTTAAACTATGCTCTAGACCAATAGACCTAAACAGATAATTACAGAACATTCACGAATACACATGAATGGTTCTCAGGGATAGATTATATATTTGGCCATGAAACAAGTCTTAACAAATTTAAGGGATGGAAATCGTATCAAGTATCTTTTTTTTTTTGACCACAACAGTATAAAACCAGAAATCAATTGCAGGAGGAACTTTGGAAACTATACAAATTCGTGGACATTAAAAAACTGTCTCCTGAATGATGAATGGGTCAATGAAAAAAATTAAAAGAAATATTTAAAAATTTTCTTGGTCAAATGAGAATGGAAACACATTTCAAAATCTATGGGATACAGCAAAAGCAGTTTTAAGAGGGAAGTTTATAGCAATAAGTAAAGCGGGCCAGTGTCCGATTAGCAGGATATTGCAGAGGTTATTATGGTTGGTGGTTTCCTCTTTCTTGTAAATGCCAGGTTTGCACACAAAAGGTGGGACAGAGTATCTGCAAGCTTGTTGTACAAAAAGGTATTATCCCTGTTTCCTTGGTAAAAACTTGTGCAACCTGTGTCTGGTCTAGAAGATGGAACAGAAAGCACTTGTCCTGTAAAGCCTCCAAGCCTCTCCTCCCACTGGAGATAAAGTTCAGAGAATTTCCAAAATCTTGGTTCAGAGGAAGAATTCTTAGGTGAGAGCCACCTCTGAACCCTGCAGTCAATAAACCTGCTTCCTGAAAATTCCTTGGGTGTCCAACCTCTTTGGTCCTACTTCGTATGCATAATATATGAAAGAAGATAGACCTCAAAAAATCACCTAACATTACAACGCAAGGAAATAGAAAAACAAGAAAATCCAACCCCCATTTGTTTTTGTTTATTTCTTTTTAGTTATACATGACAGTAGAATCCATTCTGATATATGTATGCAAGAATGGAATATGTCTTATTCTAGTTAGGATCCCGGTCTTGTGGATGTACAAGATGGTGGGATTCACTGTGGGATGTTCATATACATATGTAGGAAAATTATGTCATATTCATTCCACTGGCTTTACTTTTCTCATCGCTCTCCCTTCCCTTCATTTTCCTTTGTCTAATTTACTGAATTTCTATTCTTCCCCTCCTTCCCCTTTATTATAGATTAGCATCAATACATCAGGAAAAACATTGGACCTTTGGCTTTTTGGGACTGGCTTATTTCACTTAGTCTGATAGTCTCCAGATCCATCCATTTACTGGCAAATGCCATAAAGTCATTCTTTTTAATGGCCGAGTAATACTCCTTTGTGTACATATAGCACATATTCTTTATCTATTCATCTGTTGAAGGGCACCTAGGTTGGCTCCATAGCTATTGTGAATTGTGCTGCTATAAACACTGATGTAGCTGTGTCACTGTAGTGGGCTGATTTAAAATCCTTTGGCTATACAGCAAGGAGTGTGGGTCAAATGTAGTTTCATTCCTATCAAATCCCAAATTATCAGAAGGAATGAAATAATAAGAATCAAAATGGAAATAGATGAAATAGAGACTAGAAAAATAATAAAAGGTCAGTAAAACAAAGAGACTGGCAAACCTTTAGCTAGAATAAGAAAAGTAGATAAGATTCAAATAATAAAATCAGAGACGATCCCATTGTCTCAGTAGGCTGAGACAGGAAGATTGTGAGTTCAAAGCCAGCCTCAGGAAATGCAAGGCGCTACACAACTCAGTGGGACTGTGCCTCTAACTAAAATATAAAAAATAGGGTTGGGGATGGCTCAGTGGTCCAGTACCCCGAGTTCAATCCCTGGCATCCCCGGCCCCTGCCAAATAAACAACAAAAAAAAATCAGGGACGAAAGAGAGACATTACACTGGATACCACAGAAACATAAAAAGATCATTAGAAACTGTGATAATGAAGAAATGAATAAATTCCTAGACACAACCTACCAAGATTTAATGATGAAGAAATTACTGCCAGAACCTGCCAAATTCTATCAAACATAGAAAGAAGAACTAATATGGACTCTTCTCAAACTATTCCAAAGATTGGAAGAGGAGAAAATATTTCCAAACTTATTCTACGAGGCTGGCATCATTCTGATATCAAAACTAGATAAAGACACCACAAACAAAGTAAACTTATAGGTCAACATCCCTGATGCGCACAGACATAAAAATCCTCAAAAAAAAAAAAAACCACCAAAATTCTAGCAAACTAGACTTAACAGCACATTTAGAAGATTCTTTACCATGATCAATTGGGATTCATCCTAGGCATGCAAAGATTGATCAATCTATGCAAACCAATAAACGTGATACTTTACATTAACAGAATGAAGTACATTTAATTCATCTATTGATCACTTCAATTGGTGCAGAAAAAGCATTTGACACAATTCAACATCCTTTCATAATGAAAACTCAACAGTTTCTTTGCAAATGATATAATCTTATAATACAGAAAACCCTAAAAAACTCCATCAAAAAACTCTTCGGGCCAATAAATGGGGTCAGTGAAGTTGCAGGTTACAAAATCAACACACTAAGTACACTAACAGTGAACTATCTGAAAAAAAAATCAAGAAAACAATCTAAAATTTACAATAGCCGAAAAAATACTTAGGAATAAATTTAAGCAATGAGGTAAAAGGTTTCTATGCTGAAAATTGTAAAACACTGATAAAAGAAATTGAATAAGAACAAATAAATAGAAAGATATCTCAGTTCATGGTCTGGAAAAATAATGGCCTTACTACCCAAAGCAATCTACACATTCAAGGCAATCACTATCAAAATACTTATGGCATTCTTCACAGACATTGCAAAAGCAATCCTAAAATTATATGGAACTACAAAAAACCTCAAATAGACAAAGTGATCGCAAGTAAGCAAACAAACAACAACAACAATAAAAAACAACATCAGAGGCACGTGAATTCAAAATATACAAATATGAAAATTTTATAACATGCTCCTGAATAATTGATGGACAATGAAGAAATTAAGAGGAAAAGTTTAAAAATTCTTTAGACAAATGAAAAAGGGGTGCAAACAGACACAGACCACTGGAATGGAATGGAGAGCCCAGAAATAAATTCAAGCACTTGTGGACAGCTGATTTTTTACGTAGATGTCAAGATCATATAATAGGGATAAAATGGTGGCCTAAATAAATAGGTTTGGGAAAAATGGTGTCCATATGCAGAAGAATGAAAGTAGACCCATATCTCTTACCATATACAAAAACCAACTCAGAATGGATTAATGACCTAAATGAAAGACCTAAAACTATGAAACTACTAGAAGAAAACATAAGAGAAAAGCTCTATAATGTTGATCTGGACAATTCGTTTTTGGGCATGATTTCTAAAGCACAGGTAATTAAGGATATGTAAGTGCAAAAAGGACAAGTGAGATTACATTAAATGAAGAAGCTTCTGCACAGTAAGGAAAAAAATCAACAGTGAAGAGATGACCTATGGAACAGGAGAAAGTATTTGCAAACTATACATATGAGAAGGGGATGATTTCCAAAAGTTATAAGAAACTCAACTCAGTAGCGAAAAAGCCACATAATCCTATTTTAAAATGAGCAAAATCTATAAATAGATATTTTTCAAAAGGGAAATGGAAGTGTGTATGAAAAAAATGTTCAACATCATTTAACATCAGGAAAATGCAAATCAAAATCACAATGAGCTATCACTGTTAGAATGTCTATTATCAAGAAGACAAAAGATAAGTGTTGAAAATATAGAGAAAAGGAAACCCTTACATCATTGGTAGGAATAGAAATTTGTACAGCCATAAAAAGCAAGAGATTTCCTCAAAATATTAAAAACAGAACTACTGTAAGTTCCAAAAATCCTACTGGATATATCTCCAAAGGAAATGAAGTCAGTAGGTCAAAGAGATATCTGTACCACTATGTTTATTGCAGTATTATTGACAATAGCTAAGGTATGGAATCAACCCAAGTATGCATCAACAGATACATGGATCAAGAAAAGTGTGGTATACATGCAACAAATCACTGTTCAGCCATAGAAGTACAAAATCTTGTTGTTTGCAATGACATGGATAAACCCAGAGAACACTCTATTAAATGAAATAAGTCAGAATATGTTGTTTTATTGGGGGGGTGGTAATGAAAATGTTCTAACATTGATTGTGGTGATGATTGCACAACTTTGTAAATAAACTAAAAACCACTGTATTGTATACTGGATGGATGAATTGTATGCTATGTGAATTATATCTCAGTAGATTTTTTTTTTTTAAAAAAAGAATTTGTCTATTAAATAGTTTAAAGCCCAAAAGTGCTTTTCTATCCTGAGCCAATCAAAAACTCTTGGAAGTCCATACTCAGTTTTTTGTTTTTGTTTTATAAATAAAGGTCAAGTTCACCAGGACTTCAGCCTGGGAGAGCTGCTGTTGCTTATTAAACTTAACCTACTTGGGATAGGTAACTTGGAATAGTTAGCCAATATCTCTGGACTTCATCAGAGTTTTTCTGATGTATCTGATTTACTAGAAATGGGTTTGTCAGGAGTAGATTCAGAAATTTCCTTCCCTGGATCATTAAACTGTTTCATAGCTTAGTTTGTACAATAGGAAAGAAATGGGTAGTAGTTTTCAAACTGTGCAAAACTGGTACTGGGTGGGATAGGAGGGTAAGGGGACGAGGATGCGAAGCCCCCTGTTCTTGCATCAATGTGAGTAGCTCTGTTTTAAATTGCATTACATATTTTGCTTTATCTGAACACAGAATTCTATGGTTAAAAAAAAAAAAGTAGAAAAAGCCCTGGATTTAGTGATATTTTGAATCCTTCCAGGTACCTGCTTCTATTGAACTGTGTCTGTTCTCTGGGAGCTAACAAAGAAGAAAAGCAGAAGGAGATGTACCCTGCAGACATTTGGCCATAGATGGGCACAGGCCACAACCACATAAGACTCAGTGACTCCAGTAGGAACAAGAGGACCTGGGCCAAGACAGAATGTCCCGAGTATGACACCAAGGTAACTCAACACTTCTTGCTAGGTGTCTGAGGAAGAGATGTCAGCACACGGATTAAGAGGACCCAAGGAAGACTCTGTGCTTGTCATTGGAACTCCACCCCTCTCTGTGACTGAGGGGCCATGGGAATGCCTGTCCATCTCACCAGATCTCAGTTTCCTCGGCTGAAAACAGATGTTCGGATTTGTCTTCCATTTTCAAATTATGTAATAAAATAGCTCCCGAAACATCCAGGGGAAATAAGAGAGAAGACAAAGGAAGAGGAAGGAAGGAGAGACATCACCGCTGAGCTCTGTTTTGCTAAGGAGGGTGTAGAGGATGGGGAGGTAGAAGTAGAAGGGCATATAATCAACCCCACCGATCAGATTTCTAAGGTTTGTTTTGGTAACATCGGTGAAGGACGATGTTAAGGTTTTGCCTGACACAGCCACAGTCTTCCAGGGAGCTCCATGATCTCACTCCCGGAGATTTGGTGGTGATGCTGATGGTGAAGTGGGAGAGAGGAGACAAGAAAGAAGGCAGCCAACGGTGAGCAAGGGCAGATGGAAGGAGAAATGGGCAAACGGCTAAAAAACCATCTCCCAACATGGAATAGGGCTCGGCAAATGGAATCTGACAAACAATGGTTTGGGGAACTTAAAAACAGTAGCGTGGGAGTCAGAGTGCACATTTTTTAAAAGCACAGGAGTTCTTCGGAGACGTTTTGATGGACTGTTCAGTTCATGAGATCATCTGGCATGAAATAAAATATTTCCTTTTCTGTGCAGCGATTGCGTAAGTCAAATATGGCAAAGCGACCTACACGACAATTTGCAGCCCATGGATCTGATTTCCCACCAGCCTCACCGCACACCCCTCGCAGAGAGCTCCTGTTTCTGGTGGATTTGTTTCACCTCCTTTGCGAAAGCCTTGGAGAGAAGGCAGCAAGCAGGAAAATCAGCTATTTATAGGCGTTTTGGACTAAAAGCGTCTGCTCAGCGTGCCGTGGAATACTTCCAAGAGGTGGGAGAACAGGAAATTATCTAAAATCAACTGGAAGGCTGGAGGAGTGTGATGGGGGTATGATGGTGCATGGGAGTCATTTCCAGAAAGCTCAGGTTTCATTTGCAAACAAATGACAGCTACTTTCCCTGACACCGTCTGAGTTACGGAGAAGTCAGTGAAACTTCCACTAGTGAAGGAGAGGAGAAAGAGAGGCATGATTGCTTCAAGGATTGCAAGTAGCTGAGATCCTTGAAGGGACTTGTCAGGGATGGCTTGTCTCCATTCCCAGTCCCTGTTGAATGAGTTGCCAGTCAGATAGAAGCCCGTGAAACAACAGGGCAAACAGGTGGCCTGCTAAAAATGGACGCAGGTCCTGGGTGACCTAACAGGGGCCTGCTGGGCTCAAAGGATCTCTGTCATCACTCATTTCCACTTTTATAACTAAAAATAGCAAGATGATTTGTTCAACTTTTCTATTAAGAAACAATTTCATCAGGGCTGAGGTTGGGGCTCAGTGGTAGAGCTCTTGCCTGGCAGGTGTGAGGCACTGGGTTCGATTCTCAGCACCACATACAAATGAATAAAATAATAAAACTAAAAATAATAATAAAAAAACCCACTCCATGAAACCTAGCTCATTCGTGTGCATTTCGCTTTGATGGTTTCGGTGGCAGCGGGAAGCAGGTGAGGTAGGAAGTCTGAGGACTGCCAAGAGCCAGATGGCTTATGGAGAAAGTCTGAGCTTCATATGGTTCTGCGGAGAAGGCTGCGTGGGATCTGGCGTCCATGTTCATTTGCTCTTTTCAATTCCTACAAGAACCGGGTACCTGATTGCAGGGAACAGAGAGGATTGGCTAGGGACTTGGTCAAGGGCCTGCGGTCATCTTCCAACAATGGTGGCAGAGCTGATTCCTATCCAGGTGCTGGAAGAGACATTCCTCAGAGAACCCTGGTTAAACCCATAAAGGAAGTGGTGAAGGGTGGGTCAGTTCCCCTGCAGGCCAACCCCACAGCTGTTGATTAAACCTGACCTGCTGATCTCCCGCAGCTGCCTGGAACAAGGCAGTGGGGTTGAAAGACTTACGGTATAAAAACAAAAGCGGGGGTTTATCTGAACAAACTAAGGCTCCCAGAGGCTAGGATTGTATCCCATCAGCTAACGCCAAGCCAAATGAAAGCCTGACCTACTGAGGCTGACCTAGTCGAAGATGGATCCTTCAAGTCCCTTTTACCTGCAGGCAAACACTTTATGTGTTTAGTTGGTGCAGGGGATGAAGCAGCCTTCCATCTGCACTGTGACTAAGAGCAACTGTCCCCCAACCCTGGGAGAGGCTTTCCTTTATCACAGAGTCGGACCTGTTCATCCTCATCCTGCCCTAATGATAATGAGGTCAAACAGATTGTAAAGGAAAAAGTGGTGTGGTCCATGAAACACATGGAGAAGAGGTAAAACATGGGAATGGCTTAGGATTTATAACTCTGAAACATTTCATATGCTACTTTTAATTAATTTCTTAAATTTGAAATTTTATATATATATATATATATTTTAGGTAGAAGCAAACACAGCCATATCACCATGCTTGTTAAGACATCGAAGTGAAAGTTAAGACAGTTACTGAGGGAGCCCAAAGTTATGTAATAAGTCAGCTCTTAGGCAGATCATCTGAAGCCTGTTTTTAAAACTCTACTGCCCCCTACAGTAAATAAAATGAGAAACGAAGCCTACAGTTGCTTAGAATTGGGTTATTTAAAAAGGTGGTTTGGGGCTGGGAGTGGTAGGGAAGGCCTATAATGGAATTCAGAGATTTGGGAGGTTGAGGCAGGAGGATCACAAGTTTTAGGTCGGCCTCAACCATTTAGCAAGGCCCTAAGCACTTAGTGAGACCCTGTCTCAAAATAAAAAATAAAAAGGGCTGGGGATGTGGCTTAGTGCTTAAGCACCCCTGGGTCAATCCCCAGTACGAAAACAAAAACAAAACAAAAACAAACTATGGTTTTTGATTACCCTCTATAAGAATCACCCCACATCTATGGAATCAGAATCTGTTAGGCTGATGCTAGAAATCCTCACTTTATAGACACTCTCAAGTTTAAGAAAAGTCACCCCTATATATAGGCAGACAAGAGCATAACAATATTGCACACAAGCCTGTGTAGAATCACATACATGGATGTGATGGTAATCATGAGTAACCCTGTTCTTGCTCCCTGAGATGCCACTTCATCGGGTTGCAGGTAGCATTTCCAATTTTAAAGATGGATCTTTTTTTTTTTTTTTTTTCCTAATCACTTCTTAATTTTGGATGCAAGATCAGCCAGTAGTCCTTGGTGTCTTCTGTGTACTATTTCTCTTAAATTCTCTGGAGTTGTGCCAGTTTAATATATTTGGTCTCCTTGTCTCAATCCATACTCTCATCCATGTCATAACATATATGTGTTCATATTTATATGTCACATAATATAAATATATACATATGCACATATTATATATGTTCCCTTGGAAATACAGTCACCGTCAAGTTCACTTTTGTCCTAGGAAAGTGAGGTGAGGGATACTGACGGCCAAGAGAGAGGAAGGTGCTGGAGAGAAGGGTGTTCTCTTCAAAACCCAGACCCAGGCTCCAAGTGTACAAACTAAAGATTACATCTCCACATGTGAGTCTATTCTGCTTCATTTGTCCTCTTTTTGGAACATGATTTACTCATAATGAAACCACTGGGATGCAGAAAGGACTAATCGATAACAGAGAAACATCCATTTCTTTCTTTCTAGAAGTTAAAAATGTACCATGCCCTTTTTGACTACAGAATTACAAATTGCAGGTAATTATCTAGATAACAACTGTCTTCGTTTATCATGAGCCTTTAAAGCCACTAACAGGCTTTAAACCTCTCAGATCAATTCTTTTCTCCCTTTGCCTCCTTGTGCCCTGATCTCACTGCCTTGAAAGAACATAGTCAGAATGGATGAGCTGGTTTTTGAAGAGCGCCCAAAGGTTTCTGCAGAGTGTGTAAGACACGAGGGGACAGAACCTTGGTAGTCAGGCAGTGTGCCTGCAGCGCTGGTCTCTGCTGAGATTACTGATCTTGTCAGGGTATTTCCTTACAGCGCACTTTTCTCATTTAAAAATGAGTAGATAGAACCAAATAATTTCAAAGGTTTCTTTGATAAGGTGATTATGAAAGTAAAAATAAATAAGCAGGGAAACACAGTGTTCATGCTGCAGGGAGAAGATTGTAATGGGAAAGGTGTAACAAGATGACCTTCCAATGAGGAGGTTTCATTATTCTAAAAAAAAAAAATGTCATTTTTGAAAAAAATAAAAAAAAGCAAAACCCAGTCTTCAAAGCTTCTTGGTATATATTTAATAGCGGTTTTCAAAAGAATGGGGAGCAGAAATCATTTTCTTTCATGGTTCTTGAGGGTCTCTTTGTATTTAAGGGACTAAAACCTGCTTTTTCCTCACCCCAGGGAAACAGGACACCCCAGGCTATTCTACACTAATGGTCTGAGAGGAAGTTCAATATAATCAATGGAAAAGCGGGGTAATGAATTTTCTACTGGGATCTATGAAGAATCTTTTTGCCCACTTCATAATTATTCCTCTTCCTTGAACTTTATGGAATTTATTAAAGTGGATCTGATTTCATCAAGTGCATCAATGTGTATTTTAGAAGTATGGCTGCAGGCACACCTGTGCACACATAGGGCATATGTGCATAGACCTGTACACATGCGTACATGTGATCCTCAGCTCCACATTATTATGTGTCATAGATGGTTCTTTGATATCAGGAGCCTGATTTTTTTTTTAGACTTTCATAGTAACATTTCATTTTCGGTTGTAGGTCATGCATATTCGAAGAGTCCTGAACAAATTGGAAAAACAAGAAGGCCTTTATCCTAACTATCTGAACCGCAGTAGTGGACAGTAGTGGACAGGGCCAACGTAAGCCAAAAGATTAGCATTCCTTTAGCTCTTCGTGGTACTCAGCATTGTGCTAGGAGCAGAAAGAGGGAGCGCACCTCTTGTTGAGGAATGTTTAAGAGAAAAGGGAAATGGTTCCTTTAGTAAACAGGTGTCTATCATACGACAGATTGTGTTATATGGAAACTAGACAATTGATTTTTCCATGTGCAACTGTAAGTATGACATCTGAGCACACTAAAAGGTATTCATCAGAAAGGAAAGGTCTGGTGTGTTGGGGGCTGAGGCATGTCAGTCCCTGACAAACTGACCTCGTGTCAGGAGCCTGATTTTTGTGGAAAGTTTCCTAATTCTGTGAGGACAATGAGTACAAACTGTTGACACAGAACAGTGACCTAATATACATGAAGGGAAAGACTTTAAACTTCTGTAGAAAACTCCATTTAAAAACATAGTTAGAAGTTCCTTCATCTTGGAAATGAAAACAAAAGAGGGCATATTGTTAAACTTCAAAATTTAAAAAAACCCAGAAGTTTTAAATGATGTTCTCTCTCTTTTTTTTTTTTTTACAGTTAAGATCAGAGAGTCAGAAGAGGTCTTTCCTTTTTCATGTGTGTGTTCTCTAATTCATAATAGAATTAAGAACAGTATAAATAAACTGTCAAAAATAACAGGAGGAATTGATGACCTGCCTTTCCTCACATTACATTTGCTCCTTCACTAAACTCTGTCAATTGCATAATAATAATTAAATAATACATAATAATAATTAAATAATAATATGTCATTACCCTTCATCTACAGAGTAGACTCCCTTGGAGAATCAACTAGCATGGAAATCATTCCAACTGGGAATCATTCATTGAAAAAAAAAATGAATGCACTTCTCTACTCTGGTTTTAGCCTAAGAATTTAGAAAGACACTTAAATATACATTTACTAAAATGTGTTCCAAATGGCAGCCAGTCACTAGCCCACTGGTGGGGGGCCAGCAAGATGGTCTTGAGAAACAATAAATGAGCTCCAGAAGTAAAGTCACATATGCATACGTTTTTACCTCAGAGTAAAAGTATGGGTCCCAATTTTCAGATGAGTAATACAAATCATAGTGAAGTCACATAACTTGATGGATTTTATTAATAGTAACCTAGTCTTACCTGAAAAAACAGATTTTTTTTCCCTTCATTAAACTTCCCTGGCCAATGACAGAAAATGTCAATTACCAGGTACTATATTTGAACCATATGAAATTCCAGATTTCAGTTTTTTAGACCTACACAGATGGCATTTCCACATGATTCAACCTGGCATCAATAAACTGTATGGTCACGGACTCCCGAATGTTATTGTAAGGTAAGAAAAGTGATACTGAGTTTAATTAAGTGAAAGCTTTATTCCACCGAACTCTAAATTCACAATAATCCACTCAAAGAGATTATTGCCTTTGATTCAAAAATCAAAATGGTGAAAACCACAATCTAATTGCAAATCTAAGTCAGTTTGGCAATAAACATTACGTGTATTCTTAGCAGTCTTTACAGAAACTGAAACAAGACTCATGTCTTCTACCATTCACAAATCACTGTGTAAAATTTTATAATGCCATGATCTCAAATAGCTAGAGATTATGGAATTAATCCTTCTATTAAAGAATAATGAAGGATTACCTTGAGTTACTGTCTTTAATTTGCAATTCTCTAAGGAGACTGGAGGAAGGAGAAATAAAGTCCACTGTTACTAAGATATCCAAAGCTAGCTTTTCTCTTTTACTCTTTAATAACTAATATTATATCTTCAATTATTAGATTGAAATTCTGTGATATCAGTAGGTGTATATTACAGTCAGAAGCCTCTGGCTATAGCTAACTAAATGCTTTTGATACTCCTGAAAATGTCTTTAGAACAATGAAATTACTGATCAAGAATAAGAGTGCTTCTTTAACAACTTCCAAGAAGGCTTTCTTATTAAGTTTTGGTCTTTATCACTTCTAAATTTTTCTGGACTCCCAATTACTCAGAATATTTTCCCAATAGTCTTTTATCCCCTATTGATTGGATCAGATATGGGCAATAGTATCAATTATGGAGAATGAGAGAGAAAAAGAGAGAGAGAGAGAGAGAGAGAGAGAGAGAGAGAGAGAGAGAGAGAGAGAGAGAATAAATTAACAGCATTCTGTAGCTGATTTCACATTCAAAGTTAGCACCAGGCAGGAGTAACCTCATCATTCTATCAATGAAGAGGCATCTCTACTAAGATCAGTGAAAAAATAGAAGACTGTACAAACCAAATAGAAAATATATTTAAGGAGACTTGGTATTCATTTGCTGGACCATTAAGGAAATTTAAACTAAAAATAAAGAAAATCATCAATTCATATTACTGATGAAATTTTAGACAAAAACAGCAAGGAAATATTGCAGTAGCCAAAGCCATTAGCAATATTAACACTTTCTTAAATTTCATATAAATTGTTTAACATTAATTAGTATATTTAAAATTATTCTAAGACAGTAGAAAGAGAAGCTCAGTCAGAGAATAGAAACTCTTACTGGGCAAAGATGGAAATAATCTTGGAACAGATTTGGAAAATAACTGTACCTGCATAAAAAAAGAAAAACCTAGGTACATGCTTGCTATGAATACTTCTGAAGTAATCTTTTTGGGAAATTTTAAAAATAACAACAACAGAAAAAAAAATGAAAAAAAAACAGAACACTAAACCTGACAAAACCAATCACCCAGAAATTTTTGCAAAGGAACAGTAAATACTCAGGATTCTTGTGCAGGCAAACAACCGATCACATTTCAATCACTAGCCACATAATGTCCTCTAACAGCACATAATACTCTGGATCATGTCAATTAATAATTTTATGAAGCCTCTGTGGAAACACAGATTTGTAGGTATCTGATGTCTCCTCCACCTGTTTTCCTACCATCTGTACAGACATTAGTTTGCTAGCTCTTTCAGTCTTCCTAGCCATTATTCAGAGAAGAAAGAAAATAACAATAACATAAACTATAGCACACCTCTGCAAAAAAATTCCCCACCCAAACCAACAACATATACTTATCAAATACAAAGTAATAAAAGAGTTATACCCAAACCTGGTCAGTCCTTCCATTTCTTGAAACTTGCACACAAACTGAAGAAACCCACTCAGCCTTAAAAAGGTCGATCATTTTGCTCTCTTAAAATTTCATCTCTGAGAGTACTGTCTTTCTCAGTCTGTCTTGCTCTCTCTCGCTCCCTCTCTGTGTGTGTCTCTCTCCCTACTTCTACCGGGAGGAGAGCGTTTGGCTTCCCTGTTCCTGTGTCTGCTGCTGGATGAATGCAAAATACACGATTTGAAGGGATTTTTTTTCTTTTAGGTTAACAGTTGGAAATCTAAAATCTTGCTTTTCTGAATGGCTTTATATGCCAGTCACTCAACACACAACATTTCTATAAAGAGGCATAAACAGAACCAAGAATTCTGCTTTTTAAAAGCAAAAGCAAAACAACAACACCCACCCCCCACCTATTTTATTTACTTAGCTATTAGCACTTACCCTGAGATGTGCCATAAATGCTTTATTCCAAATGTATAAAAGCCAGCCACATCTCAACTGAGAATTAAACAGTTTTAATGTCTTCAAATCCATGTTCCTGCTCCAAACCCTAATACAGACAGTCACTGGCAGCCGTACAATAGTTCTAAACAGCAGACATCTGATTCTTGACATTTAAAAATAACAATATTGGGGAAAAAAAGAGTCCTTTTTTTTAATTAACCACAAACAGCTTGTGAGTGAGCACATATCACCAATAGACTGTATTGATTGGAACATGCAATGATTCCAGGCTATAGTATATGATTTCTAAGTCTATGTCAGGCACAGGCTAAATTCCTGTTAAAGACCTCTCATTTTCTACAGGAATCATAGCGATATCCTATGTGAAGTTAATTTTAAGTTATAATCCTACAAAGACAGAATCAGAAACTTGCTAGTATTTAGATTCTATTATTGATGCCTATTAATTTAACCTTTGTTCAGTCTTGAATCAAATCAGGGATGTAATCAATCATTCCATTGCTAGCCTAACTTCATATCCATGCCCTCTTAATGGCATGCATACATCCAAGGTCAAAGGCACACGCACATTTGCTACAGAATAAAACAAGTAATAAAATTAAAATGCATTTATTTCTATTTCTGAAGCGTATTATGGAATTGGACTGATTTGGGATCAACTGTTAGCTCTCCTCTTCACTTTGTTCTCATGGATTTGAAGACATTAATATTAAATTAATTCTACGAACTTCAATTCTGTCTATAAACCTAAAGTAAATAGTAATACTTTATAAAGTTGTTTTGAACATTAAATGAGATATAGATGGTTTCGGGCACATGATATATATATATATATAATGCACGGCTTCCTCTCTCTGCTTTGTATCTGGAAGGATTGGGCATGATCACTGCAAAAAATCTGAACTTGAAAGGGCAGAAGAATCAGTTCTGGCCCACCAGGTTGCGGTGAACTAACAGTATGCCCTTAGTAAATTAACCTAATTACTAAATCTCAGGATCTTTAACTGTAAAATACCTCTAGAGTTTTAAAGAGCAAATTAGATAACATTTGCAAATCATCCACTTTTAGTAGGCATTTATGAAGTGAATGTCCCAGTCCTTCCAACTCTTGAAAATTTCTCTAATTAATACTCTGGCATATGTATGAATTTAAAAATGTGGACTGAGATGGCAGCCTTCTAGAACAAGTGCCTCATTTTCTAGCAGGGGAAGGAGACCCAGAGACCAAAAAGGATGGCTCTATTCTGTCTTACTAGTAGTAGTGGCCAATAGAGAACAGAATTCGTAGACAATGGCATGCCCACTAATCAAACCTTGTAAGTTGATGTTAAACACAACTGTACACATGGCTTCAGATTTGTTGGCAATTAAGGCAATATTCCTGAAAACAAACAAACAAACAAACAAAAAATCCTCTCTCTCTTTCTCCAAAGTTGCTTTTAGGAATGTGTTCATAAAGGAAATTATTCCGCAAGAGCTGTCTGGGACTGGCTACACCTATTTCCTGAGAAGAGTTTCCACAGGATGGCAGATTCTCTCTCTATTTCCCAGAAGCAAGGGTGTTTTCTGATCCCCTTTCTTCTATGTGAATATATAGCTCTCCTTTCCCATTTTTTTACAAGAATAATTCAACTTTAGCACACAGGGCTGGAAAAACACACAGTTCTCCACCTTGTTGAACTTATTAACATGTTACCCCCTCCCCCAATTTAAATATAGAATTATATTGAAAGCCTTGCATAGACTAGGGACTCGATAAATATCGATAGTTATTAAATAAGGCTTGACTGGAAATTCAGTTTATGTTTAAAAGATTAGATTAACTTAGTTCAGGATTAATTATTGCCCAATGAAGGACAGAAAATGTTAATTTTTGTTTCAAACTCTCAATAATTTCAGGAGTAAAAACAAAGGTATTTTGGGTATCAAATTTAGATTAGTGATTACTCTGGGAAGAAAAGGAAAGAAAATAGGATCAAGGAGAGTACACGTGTGAGCCATTGAGTTCAATGTTTTATTTCTTTGGTTGGGTGATGTAAAAATGGATGTGTGCTTTATTTTACTTCTTTCCTTCTATCAAATATTTTATTTTAAAATTTGGCTTAAAGAAGGTAAATACTTTGAGAATGGTATCTTTAAATCTTTGAGCTCTAATAATGCTACTATACCAGATCCCAAACTTAAGATCTCATTCTCATTTTGGTGAAGGGTTTTAGTAATAAAATGTTTATTTTAAAGATTTTACTTTTATTTATTCTTTTTGTTTCTTACAATATGGTTATTTTTTATTGGTGCATCATAATTATACATAGTAGGATTCATTATGCCACATTCATATATGTGCATCATTTGATCAATCTCATTCCCTAATATCTTATTTTTCCTTTCCCTACTCCCTTCCTTCCCCTGTTCTACTTTCTCTACTCAACTGATCTCCCTTTTCTTATGATTATTCTTATAATCATTATCATTATCATTATTTAGTGCATTATAATTATATACATTGTGGTATATTCTTACACAGATATACTGTAATCTGGTAGATTTCATTCCTTAGAGACTAATATTAAACAAAATAAGACCTTTAAGATTGAAAAAAGTTGAGCTATTAGTAGGCATAAAAATTCTGAATGGCAATAGGATTTTTGACATTTATTGTAAACTAATTTTTTTTGTAGTTGTAGATGGACAGCATGCCTTTATTTTATTTTTTTATTTTTATGTGGTGCTGAGGATCAAACCCAGTGCTTCAACATGCTAGGCAAGAGCCCTGCCACTGAGCTACAGCCCTAGCCCTGTATACTAATTCTTTTTAATTAATCAATTTTTAATTAATTAATTTTTAACATATGACAGAGGAATATATTACGATTCATATTACACAACCAGAGATATGAACAATTGAGCTCTAAAGATTTTATTTTTTATTTGCTCACATTTATCTTTGGCTTTGGCATTGAACAGATCTATAACTAAATCTCAGTTCTACAACTGCTAGGTCATGGGACTTTAATCATTTGATATTTCCAAGGCTCAGTTTCCTCTTTTGTTTTTTTTTTTTTTTAAAGAGAGAGTGAGAGAGGAGAGAGAGAGAGAGAGAGAGAGAGAGGATTTTTAATGTTTATTTTTTAGTTCTCGGCGGACACAACATCTTTGTTGGTATGTGGTGCTGAGGATCGAACCCGGGCCGCACGCATGCCAGGCGAGCGCGCTACCGCTTGAGCCACATCCCCAGCCCCAGTTTCCTCTTTTGTAAAAATAGAATTAGCCCAGGGCTGGGGTTGTGGCACAGAGGTAGAGTACTCACCTAGCATGTGTGAGGCACTGGGTTCAATCCTCAGCACCACATAAAAAAAATAAATAAAGGTATTGTGTCCACCCATAAATAAATATTTAAAAAACAGAATTAACCCAGCCAGGTCTCAAGATTATGATGAACAGGGAATGAAATAGCAAGTGTGAACACGTTAGCTTCAGTATCTTCTTTATCCTTCCACTTCTTACCAACTGTTTGAGATTTTGACTTCAAAAGGTAAAAAAAAGGAAAGAAAAGTAAATTTTAGGGTCAGTAGAATATAGACAATTATGCAAATATAATGAAAGAAATTCATTACTAACAAGGCTGGTGGTGCTAGATCCATGTACAGTATCATTATTATTTTTTCCTTCTTAAATCTGATACTTCTCATTTCTCATCTAATCTTACCATGGCTTATTCAAGTATAGCTGTTTTTAAAAATTGTTTTATTTTTGTCATTAGTCACAAAACCTTCACAGACCAAAATTCTTTTTTTTTTTTTTTTTTAGAGAGAGAGCGAGAGAATATCTTTTTTTTTTTTTTTTTTTTTTTTTTTGTAGATGAACACAACACAATGCCTTTATTTTTAGGTGGTGCTGAGAATCAAACCCTGGTTTTGCCCATGCTAGGCGAGCGCTCTACTGCTGAGCCACAATCCCAGCCCCAAGACCAAAATTCTTATCCAAATACTTTACTTTCAGCGGTGGATGAGACTGCATGTATTTAAATAATTTTTTAAATCCTTTAGTTGCATATCGCATAATGGTCACTTCTATAAGTTAAAAGATTTGGATTCCAGTCCCACCTCTTCCACATGTTGATGATGTAACCCACCTAACCTTTACAGTTTTTTGAGTCTACATTTTTTTTCTATTCTATGTGGAGTAGATGATCCCTAACTATATTAACAGCTCTTGATGACTTCTTTTTTTATAAATATTTTTTTAGTTGTAGATGGACACAATACCTTTGATTTATTTATTTTTATGTGGTGCTGAGGATCGAACCCAGTGCCTCACACATGCTAGGCAGGTGCTCCACCACTGAGCTGCAACCCCAGCCCCTCTTGATGACTTCTCAATGTTCACAGCAAACTAATAGGAAATCTGGCAATATCACTTTCCATGAGAAATATTGCTCACATAACTGTGTTTTGTGAAAACTGTGAACTTAGACTTTCACTTTCCACCTCAATTCAAGATTTTGACTTCAAAAAATATACAAAGGAAAAAAAATCAGTTAGAAACTGATGGCTTCTTCTGAATTTTGGGCATGGACTTTGGTACTGTCATTGCCCAGGAACTGCTAGCCTGTAACATTCTCAGGGTTTGGGGTGATCTTCCAATGGAGCCACATTTATCAGAAGGAGTTCAAAGAGGTCAAAAGATGGACTCAGTGGAAGAATTTTTCTTTGCATCTCTTCTTGAGATAAAAGTGAAAATGATCATGCCATACTTTTATAGTCCAGTAGAAACTTTTTCTTTCTTCTTTTTATTTTTTTTATTTTTTTTTAAAGATAGAGTGGCAGGAGAGAATAGAGGAAAAAGATGCACTGAAAACAATATGAAAGGCATTCATGTTGGAAGGTCTTATCTTGGGAAAAAATACAATACTGGAGAGAGAAGAAAAAGACTCTCCCCCAGTTTCCCAATATTTTTATCCAGGTGGAATCTGGTTTCAGTGAGTTGGAAGCCCAAAGGAAAAACATGAAGAGATGGTGGAAGAAGAGCAGCCTGCCTTGTGTCTGTGCGTGTGTGGGATTATCTCACTGACACTAATTGTATTTTATTGCACGGATGTTTCCCCCTTCTCCTCCTCCTTTCCTCTGTGGTCCTGGGCCTCTGCAGCTGTGCTTGTCAGATCCCTAAACTGGCTCCATTTCCACCTCCTCAGGGCATCATCCTGCTCTGCTCCTCCCTGGGGACAGGAGCTGGGGGTGTGTGATTGGTGTTGGTGTTTGTTGGTGAAGACGGTTATCAATTTTCAGAAATGAATAGCTTCAGGCAGAATTATATGATTACAACAATAACCAAACCCCTCGAAAAACAAAACCAAACCTTGTATAAATTTAATTAAAACTCTTTCCAAAATTCGGAAGAGCATTGTTTACTTTTTTTTTGTTATTTTAAAAAAGGTGGGTCTATTTTAAAAATTCTTTCTTCTCCTCTCCATCCTTTGATCCCTTAGACAAAAGAGGAATGCAGGAAGTGAGTGACTTCTAGCCTCTGTGTAGGAGTGCCTTTGCGCACTGTAGCTAGTCTCTTTAGATAACTAGATGGAATTGATAGCATTTGCTATCAACTATAATTAGTCACTGAAATGCTAAATAATTTGCTCAAGTTCATATGGACCACTCAGAGCAGAGCCAAGGCTAGTCCCCAGGAGAAAAGACGATATAATTAAGCCAGGAAAGACTGCTAAGCATCCAACCCTAGATAGAAATGGTACCTGTAGGTACTGGCAGGAGCGTTCTTGTTGACACGACTCGGACTTCACCATGGCCTGGTCCATGTTCACCGAGGCTTTCTGGTAAACCTCCCGGGCTCGGCTCACGGTGAGAGTGGAGGACCAGGCGCTCTTCTTTAGCAGCGGAGCGTCCAGGTTGACGGGCAGGTTGGCACAGGTGGAGCACTTGACGTCGTTGTTACTCCTGGAGGCCTTCACCGCCTGCTCGCTGATGGTGTTGTAGGCCTCCATGAAGTACTGCGAGGCCGAGCGATCGGGGCACCTGCCCATGGTCATCACGCCCGAGGGCGCGTGGTAGATGCACATGTCACCGTCCAGGTTGTCGTCGGAGCTCCACCAGCCCGGGGAGGTGGGAGAGGCGTTGGATCGGGCCTTGGGCTCCGTGCGCCGCTCCTTGCTCTTGCTGCGCTTGCCATACCTCACCGTCTGCGTCTCATCAGGGCTGGCCTTGCCCCCGTTGACGCTGCCCTTGGATGGCCCTTCCAGGGAGTGCGACTTGGTGAAGAGCTTCTGGACCGAGTGGACCAGGTGCCGGATGCGACCCGGGCTGTCGCTGCGGTGCTCCACGGCGGTGCGCTTGTACTGCAGCGTGTGGTAGCCATCTCTGTTGAGGGGCAGCTGCCTCTCAAACTGGTCCAGCAGGTTGGCGGGGATGCGGTTCGCCTTGGTGGCCAGCGTGCGGGGCACCAGGGCGCACTCGTCCTTGAGCTCCTGCTGCGAGGTGTAGTGCCGTCGCGGGAAGGTGCTGCTGGCCAGCGGGTCGCTGAAGGGTCCCACGCACTCGGCCTGGAACGAGTTCCGCTGCGTGTAGTAAGGGTGGTCGGCAGGATGGTGCTCCACCGGGCTCAGCAGGTAGGGCTTGCGGTCCGAGTGGTGCGACAGCGAGTCACAGGTGGAATCACAGGTGATCCCGTGGTGATGGCTGCGGCTGCCCGATAACCCTTTCATTGCTGACGGGAAGCAACCGCCGGGGTCATGGGCACCCCGTCAAGTCCCAGACCCGTCTTGGGTAAAGACCTGAGGGAATCAAGAACAAGAGTGGGGAGAATGGTTAGCTCACTCTTTCCTTGGCACATAGCCATGGCTCGCAGAGAGCGCTGTGTACTAACTACAGTGTTGGTTTTCTGGAAGAAGAACTTATGCCTGTCTCTAAAAATCACTTTAATGCATCATTGAAAAAGCTCTCTCTCATCTCTGTAGGGCAGGAGAGTTCACCCCAAAGCTGGAGCCAAGAGATAGTAGTGATAAAAGTTATCAAAGGGGGAAAAAGAAACTATAAATTGTTTTAAACAAATAATTCCCATCAGTCCCACAACTGAATGGGTCTTTCCCCACTTGTTTCTCTGGTTGTACTCTTAACTGTATTTTAATCATAATTAGTGCATACCCAAAGAACTCCGCTTCTCTGAAAAACCATTGCTGCTACTCCTGGCAGTGAGAATCAGTTCCTCTTGTGCTTTGGTGGCATTTAAACACACTCCTCAGAACCTACACTATTGTTTGCTTCTGGTTCTTTTAGCTACAGGACTTTGCAGCCGGGCTTACCTCTTAGACACCTTTACCTCCCACTACCTAGGTCTGAGCCAGCCCTTAGGCACATGGTGAGAATTCCATAAGTGAGAATGGAAATGTGAGTGAAAAACAAGAACAAAAGAAGCCAGGGGCATCTTAAAAGTTCAGGCTATATCTTTATATATTGTCAGAAATTCTGTGGGAACAATTAAAATATGCAAATGATCCCCATCCCCAGGTTACTCAGAGCTGAAAGGAGATGTGCAAAAATCTGTGCATGGATTTCTGTCATCTGAGGGTCAAGTGTATTCTCCAAACAAACTAAGAGCTGATAGAGAACAAATATTGAATTGACTCTGTATCAGGATATTTACTCTTACTGGTTCTTACATTTTGGATCCTAAATGTCCACCAAAGGCCATGTGTTGAAGGCTGAGTCTCTGGTATTACTGGGAAGTGATGGAACTTGGAGGAGGTGGGGTCTAGTGGGAGGAAGTTAGGTCTTTGGGGGTGTGCCCCTGTAGGGGATATTGGGACCTTGGTCTCTTCCTTTTTCTCACTCCTTTTGCATCCTGGCAGCCAAGAGGTGAAGAAGTTTTCTCCACGGCACATTTCTGCTGTGATGTGTTGTCCCGCCATAGACCCAAAGCAACAGGGTCAAGCAACCATGCTCTAACACTTCTGAAACAGCCAAAATAACCTTTTTCTTTCATTAATTTGATTTTCTAAGTGTTTTTTTTTTATGGTCACAGTGATAGAAAGCTGACTTACACACTGATTTAAGGTTACTGGTTAAATGTTCAGATGACAAAATGTCCAGAGAAAAGGTCCTTGAAAATTTCTTGAGCTCATGAGAAAAGGACTTTGGGTTAATGTTCATCTCAGTAGGTAAGTCACTCCTACAGAACCATGTGGAGAGAACTTATGGTGAGCTCATATCCAGGCTCAGGACTTCCCCAAGCCTAAGTAGCGCCAGAGTGGAAGATTTTCTTCTAACACAGTGTGTTCATCAAGAACTGACTTGATTTCCTGCTGACAGCCTGATTTTTTTAAAAAGCTTCCTACAATATAAAAATTGTCATATGAAGAGTTGTCCTGAAAAACCAAAATGACTTTCCAAAAATATCACAAATGTCATTTCAGATATTCAAAAAGGGAGAGATAAATGGCTAATTAATAAACAAAACCCAAATAAAACACCCACACTTGGTGACAGACGTGGACTTTTGAGAGGGCAGGTCTTGCCTTTTTTATGGTACATAAGTGCATCTGTGAGCTTATGACAATGTTGCCAATCTCTGTTCACATTGAGTCTCCTTTTTGATTCCTGCCTCTTACTTTCTGGATTCAGGACAAATGATGGAGGGTGGGGGTGATTTTATCACTTTTGAAATTGGTTAGTCTACTAAATTATGAGCTCCTTGAGGGAAGGGATTCTGTTTTTGCCCATCCAGTGTCTAGCAAAGTGCCATCCCATCCAGTGGTGGGAATATCAGAAAGTACTTTTTCAGTGATTTAATGCATTAATGCAAAATTTCCCAAAGTGGCCCATACTGTGATTCAAGGAGCATCTGCTTAGTGAAAAACATGATTATGTGGCAAAGGAAGGACCAGAGCCAAGAAAGGATGCCCAACATTCAGGAGGGACCCTTTCACAGGCATCCCAGGGAGCAGTGGTTTGCAGAGCAAGGCAGGAGACAGGCAGGTGGATGCTCCTTCTGCACCTGTTAGCCTTTGACTTCTGACCCCTTCCCCAATCCACTGAAAAATATCATCACTCTTGAAGTTCTACCTGCCTGGAAGTTAAAGTCTTGGGAGTTCTCCTGTCCTGGTAACCACAGGATGTCTAGAGAGAGAATGATCTGCCTGGAGGGGCAAGAGAGACTAATACCTAACAAGTCAAAAAAAAAAAAAAAAAAGAAAGAAACTTGGGAACATGACACTTGTGGATCAGCAGGTTAGTCAGCTTTGTACCACTGTGACAAATACCTGAGTTAGGAACTTAAAGCAAGAAAAGTTTTGTTTGGCTCATAGTCTGAGTGGTTTCAGTCCATGTCACTGGACTGACTACATTGCTTTGGGCCTGTTGTGGCATCCATAGCTATCACTGGCTTCCTTCCACCTGTCATGTGACTAATAGCATTAGTACAAAGCATGAAGTGAGCATCTCTCCTGTGCACAGCCCAGGGCTTACTTCTGCAAAGATGACCAAATGCGCATAGAGAATCCATCTGGTCAAAGGGGTTATGATGAACACAGAGACATGATTTAATCATTAAAAAAAAAACGATAAATAATGATTCTCCCCATTTTATGCATTCTTAGAGAAAGAAACTGCTAGTCCTAGAAATAGATTTTGTTTGGCTGTAACACTTTCTGAAAATAGAGGGGATGCTGTCTTTTTATGCCTTGTTCTCTGAGCAGACATGTAGAATGTGGTCAACCTGCCTTCATGAAGGTTTCTATGACTACAGTGATTCACTCCAATTTCTCCTCATTCACTATGACTTCAAAATTGCGCTTCGTTGTCCTCCTAAGTTCAATTTTATCGTCAGATCCTATGTCTTGATGTTTAGCTTGGAGAAGTTGTTGACTCTTTTGATGACCACGTGAGAAGCTCTGTGTGTGAGACGCACACTGGTTTTTTCCCCAGAGTTCCCACACCTGGAACGGAAGCACTGCTCTACAGATGATGACTGAAGCAAGAATGATTAAGCACTGGGAAGGAAATTCTCAAGGTGGGTAATTTATTAGACTCAAGGAAACAAACAGACCACATTTCAGAAGATGCTGACAAGAGGAAAATCGCCTCCCAAAGCTGGCAAGTCCTCATTTCACTTTGATTTCTTTGCATGTCTTTATTTAGAGCTGCTGTTCTTGATTTTTTTTTTTCTTTTACATGCAGAGGGAAGACCAGCGGAAGGCCCTTCCCTGTCTTATTCAGTGAGGACTGATAGTCAAGCAATCACTGCTGGCTTTGGAGAGAACACCGTGGTGGCTGGAGGACTCTGACAAGGAGAACAGGGAACACCGTGTTCTGCACTGGGAGACAGCAGGAAAGGGAGATCTCTACGAATCTTTTCAGGGTCAAGCTACCTTTTTGGACTCTATCCATCTGCCTGCAACCTGCCTGTGACAGCTAATCACATTCAGCTGAAGAGAAATAAAGGATTCTCTTATCAAAAAGTGCAAAGTAGTCCCTGAATAATGACTGCATCACCCAATCTCCCTAGATGGGCACAGGGACAGTCTGACTAATGGAATATAATTTGAAATGGCATGTGCCATTTTTGGAAAAGATCTGTACTCCCTCCCTGGATGGGATGCAGATTTGAGGGCTGGGTGAGCAGTGATCTAATATCATGAGGTAGAAGTTACATCTGAAGAGGAGAGAAGTGCAAGATAAAGCTACTGGCCACTGTGGCATGCCATAGCAGCCCCACATAGGTATTTCTGCATTTCATATATGTGGCAGGAAACAGATTTCAATTTTGTTTACACCACTGTGATTTTGCATTCTGCCATTTTCTTTCCTGTCACTTGCATTGAATCTACTCCGTAGAGAGATAGGGGGCCAGGGTCAATCACGGAGACTCGAGGTAAGCTATGCTGGATACAGAGCTGTAGCTTGCAGGCTGCTGTACTCCATTAGAGGGATTTAAACAAGATGGAAGCATGGTCATGAGTGTACTAAAGGGTTCTGTGTTTGTCCTTCAAGAATAGGTTTAGGGTTGTGGGGGAGCAAGAAATTCTAAATGAAACAACTACTTCTAGCAGGGAAGTTCAAAAGACAGGAGTCAGTGTAAACAGGGAACTCAACAGAGGTGACAGTGTGAGTTAACATTGCCCGAAGACTTCTTTTCATGTATTTCCTGGCCTTCTAGTTTATAGCTATAAAAGACAACTGAAAGCCATTCTCTTCCACTTTTGCAAGTTTCCCTGCTTAAAGATTTCCAGGTGTTTTTGCTATGATTTGAGTGTGTCCCCTGAAGGTTCATCTGTTGGGAGATTGGTCTCCAGTGTGGTGGTGTTGAGAGATGGTGGGATCTTTTAGAGGTGAAACCCAGTAAGACTGGGTCCTTCCCCTCTATTGGCCTTCTATGTGATATCTCCATATCACATGTGCTCCTGTCATCATGGTGTCATCAGCCACAGGTGATGCAGCCAGAGGAACCCTCACCAGAGCCAGAACTATGCCACTGGACGTTCAGGCTCCAAAACTGTGAGCGAAATGAAACTTTCTCTTTGCAAGTACACAGCCTCAGGTATTGCATTATAGTAACAAAAAATGGACGAACGTGGTTGTTTGCTTAGAGCACCTTTGAATAAGCACAGTCTGAAACACCAATTATATTACTCAAAGCACAATAGTAAGCCATTTTATAGATGCAGAATGTATTTTGGCTTTTCATTAACATTAATTGGTATCCTAATCATCTGCAGTTGGATTCTGTTTGTGAATACCTCCTTCAATCAGCCTGTTCCTACAAATAAATGCTTTTGAAGGCATTTCTCTTTCAAAAGATATGGTATTATACAAAAAAACCAAACCAAAACAAAGCAATTCAAACCTTCTCCAATTTAGTCACAGTAGGCAGCACAATTACAATCACCTTGTCTCCACACAAAGCCTTAAAAAGTGGTTGTATAACAGTTTCTGAGAATAAAATGGTGGAGTATGGTTCCTTGAGAAATGGCCAACAGGCCATCATTAATATTGGTGCATGCTTATTGCTGGTTGGGCAAAACG
Source organism: Ictidomys tridecemlineatus (assembly GCF_052094955.1). NCBI lineage: Eukaryota > Metazoa > Chordata > Mammalia > Rodentia > Sciuridae > Ictidomys > Ictidomys tridecemlineatus. The sequence continues at coordinate 51,843,457 of NC_135489.1, forward strand.
TTGTAGGAGAGAATTTTTATGTGAAGACACTCCAGGCAGCAAATTGTAAAATATCATAACATTCTTTTGGATTGAGACGGTTAGAATGTGACTGGCCTAATATTTCTATTGGAAACACTTGGAGATGTGTTTCCAATAGAAATATTATCTTTGGATTTTGAGGACAGGGTTATCTTAGCTAAGCCTACGAATGGGTTGCCCTGGGAAAGAATGTGGTCACCTTGACCAGCCATGGCCAATGGTCCTTCCCAAGGCATGTGGGCGGAGGAACACTTGATACATGCAGAATGTTCACAGAGAGAGCAAAAGCCATGAGTATCTACTAAAAAAAAAAAAAAAAAAAAAGGAGAGAGAGAGAGAGTTGAGAAAAACTTATAAGCCATGGATTAATCTAAAAAAAATCAAGGAACAATGATAGAATAAAGCTGCTTAAGAAGATAAACAGTCCTGAAAGAAGATGGAAAAACAAAAAAACAAAAACAATCTAAACCTCATACACCGCAACTTGAAAAGAAGCAGTGGAAGTAGCCTCTGATGAGAACCAAGTTATTTTTGTCTTCATGTCTCATAACTAGCTAAAGAGTCTTGTGAACATGTTTTGGCACATTCTAGACAAGTTATTTCACAGCCAGATTATATATTACCTGAACCAAATTTTCTCCTTTAAATTCCCCTCTTTTAATTGCTTTTGCATTTTGTACAAAGTTTGCTGTACACATCTGCTTTACTGAGCCCAGGAGGCCCAAAAAGTACCTATTGTGAAGCCCTTTGGTGGTATTTGTTCAGCCAACACCTGCTTTGGGGAGTTTCTTCCCTACATACGGCATCTGCTGGGGACATCTTGGCTGGGGCTGTCGAAGGCAATCACCACATTCTCTGAGCTGATCACATAGGGGTTGAAAACCAAATGCAGGGACATCCATCCACAGGCTCAACTTGGCTAATCATTTTCTCACTCTGGAAAATTTAAATAGGAATATTCTCAAAGTCACTGGGCCCTGGTGAGCTTCTCTGAGAGATCAAGTAGAGGAAGGGCCAGCACTGGCACCAAAGAAAGCCAGAACTGCCTGCTATTGCCAAGGCCCCTGCAGAGGAAGTGAGTGTAGAGAGAGGGAAGGAGCCCATCCAGGAACCACGTAGCCCAGGGAAATAAACAGAGAGGCCAGCTCCCTGCCCAGTGTGGCTGAGATTGTGAGGTAATCTATGGCAGAACCATGGTAGGACTCTCTTACTCATTCAAATAAAGGAGACCCATCTACCCAGCTGGAGTTGCTACAAATTTCCCAGAACCACTGCCACCTGGTTTATGTCCAAGCAGGGCCAAGTGTGAATCAGTCTCAGAAGCAGCCTCATTGGAGTTAGCCAGGGAGTCTTCCAATGGCTTTACACCCACTTAAATATTAATTGCCTCTGAAAAATTATGCACACTCAAGGAGAGGTACTGGGGTCTGAATTAGAATAAGATATATTCCATGGTTGCATAATTCTGTTGCAATGAGATTCTACTGTTATGCATACCTAAAAAGAACCAATAAGAAATGATGCACATTCATTCACATTTTACATTCACTCTTTCAAAGCTTTCAGCAATGCCTGCCTGTGTGAGAAAGAAGTGGGCAGATTTCATGGCGGAGGTGAGAGGAAGGACCGACTCTGTAAGCAGCCATATTTAGTATCCTATGGACTCTTTCCTCAGGCCAGTTCAGCCTTCTCTGGGCTCAGCAATGATGCCTGTTAGTGGGAATTAGATTTGCAATTCCTCAAACACTGCTCCTTCTTTCTGCTTCCATCTTCCTGTGATTTTTAAAGTGCCTTGTTTTTAATTATCACGCATCAAGCATTTTAACTTCTATTGAGCTGTTTTCCATTTTGGGTCTTTCTTCTCCTGAAGCTTCCTACACCCAATCTTTAATTTTAATCAAACAAATCCATTCCCACTAAAGTCTTTGCAAACACATCTGGAGAAGATGTGTTTGCTGGAGAAGAAAACATTTGTTTCTGGATTAAAGTCCTTGGATTAACATTTTGACAGATAGGGTGTTAACCTATGAGGCATCCGTCAATATTTTCTTTCAATGTACTGGCATGAAGTCAAAGAGAATCAATACACAGGAATTTAATTTATCAGCTTTTTATTGAAAAAACTGTTATTCACATGTGGTACCCTAGGCACTGTCAAAAGACTTCCTACCTCCCATATTTTCTTGTTCTCTTATCCACATTTCCTGAAATCTGTGAGATCTCAGGGTCAGTTCTTCCATTTGCTCCTCAACTCTTCCCTTTTCTCCAGTCCTGTCAGAGCCTGGTGGTCTCACTTCCTCCCTGGCAATCTCAGGAGACACCATAGCTCAACCATTCTTTGGCCAGCACCTGCAGCTCCCTTGCCCTGTGATCCTTCTGCTTTGACCATTATGAACAATACAAACCAAGGACTGATGCCACTATCTTTCTGTCCTTCCACACAGAGGTTACTGAGTGTCACTGGGGATGGTGCTGGTGCCATGACAAATTCCCAGCGCCCCATCTCAGCTGTACTTCTCAACTAGTTAGGAAGAGTAATATGGGTTCCACTGGTTTTGCTCTAGCCATTCCAAGCCCTTGAATCTACTGATGATTTCTCATCTCTGAGGACTCAGTTGGAAAAAGAATGCCAGTAATCAATAGATGCTAAATGAATAAAAAAGAAATGGTGTCTGTGTCCCTAGTAAACATCATAATGATAAACGTTCTTGAGTACCTATACACCAGGCTTGTGTTGACCACTTTAGATGTATGATCTTATGTTTAATTCTCAACTAATCCCAGATGGTAAGAACTATAGTAGTCCCTCTTAATGCACAAAGGATAGGTTCTAACACCTCCAGTGGATGCCTGAAATCTCAGATCATACCAAACCCTATATCTACTAGGTTGTTCCCATACATGCATATCTATGATGAAGTTCGACTTATAAATTAGGTGCCATAAGTGATCAACAACAATCACTTATTGTATATCTTTGCAAACTCAACATATGATTTTTTTTTACTTTCCTTATTAGGTTGAGAGCTTTTATTTTTTCACTTTAAGGCTTATTTGGGGGCACACTAGAATCACCAGCATTACAACTCTTGCACTTTAAAGGTCATTAGTAAATAAAATCAGGATTACTTGAACAGAAATGTTGTTATACCTCAGCAGTCGATCTGATAACTGAGATGCCTAAGTGACTAACAGGCAGGTAGTGCGTACGGTGTGAATACACTGGGCAAAGGGTGAGATGGAGCAGTGATGGTGAAAGATTGTATCGTACTACTCAGAGAAGTATGCAGTTTAAAACTCGTGACTTGTTTATTTCTAGAATTTTCCATTTAATATTTTCAGACCATGGTTAGTTATGGCAATGGAAACTTTGGGAAATGGAACTGTGGACAGGGGGTTCTAGTATATCTTCGTATAAGAAAACAGACTTTTAAAAATAAAATAACTTCTCTGAGGTCAGGCAGTACATTTTGAACACAATTCTTTTCATTGCTATGCTGTAATGATTGCTCTTATCACTTCTAACTTATATATCCTCTTTCCTCTCTCTCTCACCTGGTCTTTTCCATAATGCTGACAGTATGACTTGTAATGGAATATGATCTTTGTTACCTGGTCATTCCATCATGTCATTATTCAGCATTTCCTCTTCTTTTTTTTAGGGGTGTGTGTGTATGGGGGAAATTGTGCTGGGGATCAAACCCAGAGTCTCATGCATGCTAGGCAGGCACTCTACCATTGAGCTACAACGCCATCCCCATTATTTAGTTTTAAATTCTTCTCAGAAGGATCCTTACATCCTTAGGATATAATATAAAACTTTCAATATGACATAAAGCAGGGAACTTTGTGATCTGGAGTCCCTCTACCAGACAGCCTTGTCCCCTGTCCCCTCCTTCACCCCTAAACCTCATTCTCCAGCAATGCTGCCTTACTTATATTGTTCCCCCATATACTATGCTCTCCAAATCCTCTGCTTCATGCCTCTAAAATACTCAGTTCCATTCTCTGAGCAAATTCTTATTCCTCCTTCATGAGCAGGTAAAAATATAGCCTCCTCTTAAAATATTCCATAGCTGAAGGAAACAGGGTAATGATTATCTAATTTACAATCTGGTTAAGAGAATAAATCACATAAACGTGAACAATCAGATAATAATACAAGTCACAATCTAATCAAGTACTAGATCGAAGGATACAAATGGCATGTGTAATGCATCAAGCAAAAAGCTTTTGAAAAGAAGCCTATAAGATGCAAAATCGAGGAAGGCTAAGACATCTCCATTTGGGAGATTTAGATAGTTTGTACATCCACCAAAAAGAGGTTTAGGACAGTGTACAATGTCTGCTTTATGTCTTGATCAAATCTAACCATTTCATTTTTTTCCTCTGGCTTTTTTCAATCCTTTTCTTTCTATATGGTCTTTGATGATACTATTTGGATGTTAACCAGATTGTCTGAGAGCCACACGCTTGACCTCATTGCTAGCCCTGCCACTGGGTTTCTTTCACTGATCTCCTCTTAGTAAGTCACTGGCCTATGTAGGGATGCAACATCAAACAGGCATTTGCATTTGTCATGGTTGTACTACCTTGGCAAAGGGTGACTTGTGCATGACAGGCCATGGACAAAATCCCTCTTGGGTTTTAGGATTAGCAAAACTGCATGTTAAAGACTTGTCTTTCATCTTGCAGGTAAAAAATGTAAGATGAGTGTATTTCCATATCAATTAGAGTGGGGTGTCCCAGATGGAAGACCAGGAAGTTTATTGGGAAATGTGCGGCAGAATAGTAATGGCTTTATTACTTTTCTACTTTCATTCTATTTCCTGTAGGTCTTCACTTTATTCCTTTTCATGATTTATACGATCTCACAAACCACTTCAATCTTTTGTGGAAACAAGTGACAGTAGAGGTGACAAGTCTCTACTGATCCAGAACCTACTGTTCTGGGTTATGTATGTAAAACACAACACTTTTTCTCCACTAGATCCCATCAATTGATTATAAAAGTGGTTCTCAAATATGAGTGTGCATCAAAATCAGCTGGTGGCCTCATTAGAATCCAGAGTTTCTTGAGTGATTCCCAAGAATTTGCATTTCTAGAAAATTCCGTGGCAATATTGCTGCTGGTCCCAGAAACATACTTTGAGAACTTCTGAATTAGAGTCTCATTTTCTAACATTTGTGATTTTTCCCAGAATACACATCTCCCCTTTTGCCATTTAGCTTAAAATCATACTTTTCCTTCAAATTTCAGCCCAATGCCACTTTGTTGGCCAATCTTTTGTTGAAACCTATAGGCAGAGTTAATGTCTGAAATAGATGTTTTCTCTCAGCAATTTATACTTCCATTAGCTACTGAAAATGTCTGTTCTGACTTATTGTCCTGTATGATCATCTCCCACAGGAGACTGTTCAGTTCTGTGAGGTAGAGTGGGGTCTCACTTTCCTACTACTATTTGCTAGGAAAGTCCCCCAAACATGGTATGCACTCAATAAACGTCAGCTGAATAAATATATGAATGGTAAATCTTCTGCTTGGGAAACAAGGTATTTTCATGTTAAAAATGGTAATTTTATAAAATGACAAAAACTACCCCATTTATAATAGCCTCAAAAAATTGGGAATCAACCTAACAAAAGACCTCTAAAATGAAAACTACAGAATGCTAAAGAGATAAATCAAAGAAGACCTTAGAAGATGGAAAGATCTACCTTGCTCTTGGATAGGCAGAATTAATACTGTCAAAATGACCATATTACCAAGAGCACTATACAGATTTAATGCACTTCCAATCAAAAACCCAATGACATTCCTCATAGAAATAGAAAAAGCAGTCATGAAATTCATCTGGAAAAATAAGAGACCCAGAATAGCTAAAGCAATCCTTAGCAAGAAGAGTGGAGCAAGTGTCATCACTATACCAGGCTTAAACTCTGCTACAGAGCAATAGTAACAAAACCAGCATGGTATTGGCACCAAAATAGACTGGTAGACCAATGATACAGAATAGAGGACACAGAGACTAATCCACATAATTTCAGTTATCTTATATTAGACTAAGGTGCAAAAGAAATACATTGGAGAAAAGATAGCCTCTTTAACAAATGGTGCTAGGAAAACTGGAAATCCATATGTAACAAAATGAAATTAAACTCCTCTCTCTCACCATGCACAAAAACTCAACTCAAAGAAAAGATCAAGGACCTAGAATTAAACCGGAGACCCTGCGACTAATAGAATAAAATGTAGGCCCAGATATCCATCATATCAGATTAGATCCCTATGTCCTTAATAAGACTCCTAAAGCACAAGAATTTAAAATCAATTCTTGGATGGATTCAAACTAAAAAACTTCTTCTCAGCAAAAGGAACAATCAGTGACTTGAATAGAGAGCCTACAGCTTGGGAGCAAATTTTTACCACTTGCACATCAGATAGAGCCCTAATCTCTACAGGGTATATAAAGTACTCAAAAAAACTAAACACCAAAAAACCAAGTAACCCAACCAATAAATGGGCCAAGGAAATAAACAGGTACTTCTCAGAAGGTGATATACAATCAATCAACAAATATATGAAAGAATGTTCAACATTTCTAGCAATTAGAGAAATTAAAATCAAAACTACTCTCAGATTTCATCTCACTCCAGTCAGAATGGCAGCTATTAAGAATACAAACAAGTGTTGGCGAGGATGTGGGGAAAAAGGCACACTCATACATTGCTGGTGGGACTAAAATGGTGCAGCCAACATGGAAAGCAATATGGAGATTCCTTGGAAAACTGGGAATGAAATCACCATTAGACCCAACTATCCCACTCCTTGGTCTATACCCAAAGGACTTAAAAACAGAATACTGCAGAGAAACAGCCTCATCTATGTTTATTGCAGCACAATTCATGATAGCTAAACTGTGGAACCAACCTAGATGCCCTTCAGTAGATAAATGGATAAAGAAAATGTGGTATATATACAAAATGGAATATTACTCAGTAATAAAAGAGAATAAAATCATGTCATTTGCAGGCACATGGATGGAGTTGGAGAAGATAATGCTAAGTGAAGTTAGCCAATCCCATAAAACCAAATGCCAAAAATGTTTTCTCTGACATAAGGAGGCTGATTCATGGTGGGGTTGGGAAGGGGATCATGGGAGGCCTAGACGAACTGTAGATAGGGAAAAGGGGTGAGAGGGGAAGGAAGGGGGCATGGGTATAGGAAAGACAGTGGAATGAGATGGATATCATTACCCTAAGTACATGTATGAAGACACAAATGGTGTGAATATACCTTGTAAACAACCAGAGATATGAAAAATTGTGCTCTATATGTATAATATGAAGTGTAATGCATTCTGCTGTCATATATAACAAATTAGAATAAAAAGTAAAAAAATAGTTAATTTATGAACAGAATGACTATCTTTTTGCTTTCATTTGTGGATCTTTTGTGCAGGCTCTGTACAGAGCCGAGGCACTGTGCTAACCCGTGAATATTTGAGCAGCAACTAATGAAGATGGGTGGAGCCTACTTTGCTGCCTCATCCATCCACACACACAAGCTGCACCTGCCCAGAGGCTCCTTCATCCTCCTTCAGCCTCCTCAGCAGTCAGAGGCTCTGAAACTGCAAGGGCAGTGACTGAAAACTCCCCCAATTCTCTGCACATTCTGAAAACAGGGACTTTTTGTTTTAGAAGCAGACTACTACAGATGTTTTCTCTTTGCACAGTGGGATATAGGGTGACTCAATAAGTAATGAAATCATCTAATAGGTCTTTTTGGATGCAGTGACATCTAAAATGACCTATTAGATTTACTATTGCTTCACTACAGGCCTGCTGTGTGCCTGTAGCAAGGTGATATTCATTACTTTAAATCCTTGCAAGCTTAGCATAATTTCTACCTTTTTCAGATGAAAAAAACAGAGATTTACAGAAGTTAATAAACTTCCTAAACATGTATGACCACCAAGCAGCTAAGCTAGGAGTTGAAGCCAGGTGTGTGTGACGGAAAGCACATGCTTTTTCTGCCCCACCAACGGCTTTCCTGCTGAACTCCAGGGGCCAGCCTCGCATGGGGCACCCTCAATCAGTGGATAGCCACAGTCTTTTGGACTCTGACAAATGTTTAGATGCTAAAAGAAAAAAAAATGAAAACACCAACAATACCATATTTTAATCAGCTTTTTGAGGTTTTATTTATTTATTTATTTTTTAGGTTTGCAGATTTATTTTATTTTATTTTTTTAACATTTTTTTATTGGTTGTTCACAACATTACAAAGCTCTTGACATATCATATTTCATACATTAGATTGAAGTGTGTTATGAACTCCCAATTTTACCCCAAATGCAGATTGCAGAATCACGTCGGTTATACATCCACAATTTTACAAAATGCCCAATTAGTAACTGTTGTATTCTGCTACCTTTCCTATCCCCTACTATCCCCCCTCCCCTCCCCTCCCATCTTCTCTCTCTACCCCATCTACTGTAATTCATTACTCTCCTTGTTTATTTTCCCATTCCCCTCACAACCTCTTATATGTAATTTTGTATAGCAATGAGGGTCTCCCTTCATTTCCATGCAATTTCCCTTTTCTCTCCCTTTCCCTCCCATCTCATGTCTCTGTTTAATGTTAGTCTTTTCTTCCTGCTCTTCCTCCCTGCTCTGTTCTTAGTTGCTCTCATTATATCAAAGAAGACATTTGGTATTTGTTTTTTAGAGATTGACTAGCTTCACTAGGCATAATCTGCTCTAATGCCATCCATTTCCCTGAAAATTCTATGATTTTGTCATTTTTTATTGCTGCATAGTACTCCATTGTGTATAGATGCCACATTTTTTTTATCCATTCATCTATTGAAGGGCATCTGGGTTGGTTCCACAGTCTAGCTATTGTGAATTGTGCTGCTGTGAACATCGATATGGCAGCATCCCTGTAGCATGCTCTTTTAAGGTCTTCAGGGAATAGTCCAAGAAGGGCAATGGCAGGGTCAAATGGTGGTTCCATTCCCAGCTTTCCCAGGAATATCCATACTGCTTTCCAAATTGGCTGCACCAATTTGCAGTCCCACCAGCAATGTACAAGAGTACCCTTTTCCCCACATCCTCGCCAACACTTATTGTTGTTTGACTTCATAATGGCTGCCAATCTTACTGGAGTGAGATGGTATCTTAGGGTGGTTTTGATTTGCATTTCTCTGACTGCTAGAGATGGTGAGCATTTTTTCATGTACTTGTTGATTGATTGTATGTCCTCCTCTGAGAAGTGTCTGTTCAGGTCCTTGGCTCATTTGTTGATTGGGTTATTTGTTTTCTCATTGTTTAATTTTTTGAGTTCTTTGTATACTCTGGATATTAGGGCTCTATCTGAAGTGTGAGGAGTAAAAATTTGTTCCCAGGATGTAGGCTCCCTATTTACCTCTCTTATTGTTTCTCTTGCTGAGAAAAAACTTTTTAGTTTACGTAAGTCCCATTTGTTGATTCTTGTTATTAACTCTTGTGCTATGGGTGTCCTGTTAAGGAATTTGGAGCCCGACCCCACAATATGTAGATCGGAGCCAACTTTTTCTTCTATCAGACGCAGAGTCTCTGATTTGATATCAAGCTCCTTGATCCATTTAGAGTTAACTTTTGTGCATGGCGAGAGGAAGGGATTCAGTTTCATTTTGTTGCATATGGATTTCCAGTTTTCCCAGCACCATTTGTTGAAGATGCTATTCTTCCTCCATTGCATGCTTTTAGCCCCTTTATCAAATATAAGATAGTTGTAACTTTGTGGATTGGTCTCTGTGTCCTCTATTCTATATGATTGTTTTCATTGTTCCTATTTATGGGATTACTCTGTGATAATTCGATACATGTATACCAGGTGAAACGATCATTACTAATTAACATTTCCTTGGCCTCAGCATTACTTAATGTTTGGGGACTTCAACCTCCTTCCTGCTTGTTATTCATAAAGTATATAATAGGTTATCATATTGCCTTCTTATTTTTTTTACAAGAAGACTCATCTAATTAATTAATTAATTTGATAAGCATTTAAGAGGCTAACCAGCGGACTACTCCCTGGGGATGTATATAGTTACATAAGAATAGGTGGCCCTGAAATTATGTTCATCATTCAGCAACTGTGTGCCAGCCACAGCTTGTGAATCCTACTCAGCCAAGGACTAGGCTACTCACAACCCCTTTCTCTCCACCACCAAGATTGTACATGCAATGGGGGTGCTATTTTATTGACAACCTCTTGGCTATCAGTAAAAGCTCATAAAGTTGCTAATATTCATGCATTCCTTTTTACCCCACCCCCACCCCTCCAAAATATTGGTTGTATATCTACTCAGTGACGGGTACAGTTCTAGAGACTAGGGATCCCTTAGTGACCACAACTCAAATGTCCATGTCTTCTTGGAAATTGCATTCTGCGGGTTGGGAGACAGATAGTACACAAGTACATTATAAATACACTGGTGATCATTGTATTTTATAATTTGTTAGGTATTGACACATTAAATGCTTTTCATAAACAGTCTTTTATAAACTCTTTGCTGGAAGTATTGAAAGTTTTACAAAAATACTGGCTTTCATTTTATTAAAGAGAAAGTTTAGTAAACTTTGTACCATTAGAATATTCCAGTAAATATTAGGAAAGTAGATATATTTTTTGTGCCAAACCTGTTCCAGGCACTTTATATGTATTACCCCACTTAATTATCCTAACAGCTCTATAAAGCAGGCACTCTTATTATCTTTATTTCCCAGAGGAGGAAAATGAGGTACAGAGAAGTTAAATAATTTACCCGTAGTTAATCCAGCAGTCAGACCTCTGAGCTTGCACAGTGCACCACTGCTATCCTGCCAGTGACAAATTTTGCCTTTGTCGCTCAACACAGTGATAGGTTGTCACCCAGGTGGCAGCATATGGCTGCATAAATTGTGTACAGCACAAACCCGGGGGTGGCGAGGGAGCAAACTGATGTCCTATGGTGCAGCATAATCCTGTGGCTTTGCTCTACCGCTGTGCCAGCACAGAATGTGTTTTAGTTTAAATAGACGTTATAATAGCATAATAGCAAGAAGGTACTGGAGAAAGATCACGCATTGCCTCATTAAATAGAAATGTAGTTATTCACCTATTATTATTATTCACTAGGACAATAACTGAGACCATGAAGACATGTACTTCAGAGACATGTGTAGAATCTATACCTCTACATTTTTCTACAGGCCATTTAAAGTAAAAAAAAAAAATGCTAGAAACCTAGAATTTGTGCATTTCTTCATCCAAAATGCTTTTCGGTGTACCTATCTTTGAGCTCAACCCGGAGCTTTCAATGTTCACCTGGCCCCCTGTCCTCACATGGAGTGGGGATAGTAATTTACATGGTTCAGGAACACATCCTGAACCATGTAAAGACCTGCAGGCCCGGTGAACTATACAAGGAAGGGGGACAAACCCCAAACAAATACCTCCCTGGGGACATCCACTGAGCAGACTGCACTGATGTCCATAGCAACCACCGCTGCGCTGCTTTTCCTCTGACCACTAAGGGGTATCGCTTCCTCTACCTAAATCGATGTCAGACAAAATTCCATTTAAGTAGGATTGTGAGCTTCATCTCTCAGTCAAATAAGTGGGTGGCCTGAAGTTCCCGTGGAGCAGATCTGGGCATGCAATTGCAGACTTGAGGAAACCCTTCGGCTGCTCTGGGAATGAAATTCAAATGGGGCTACTTTACTTAACTTGTTCTCTTTATACTGGGCACCTAGGTTTGATCAGATTTCAGAAAACGTCCTTACTGTTGTCTTGAACTTAGTCTAGCTTCATTCCAGGCCCAGCGCCTTTAGCTGGAAAGCGATGATCTTCTCTGTCCTCCTTTCTGCTTCGGTGGGCTTACAAATGCATTTTTCTTTCTCTCCCCACTGGGAAAGATTTTAAAGGGAAATCTACCTCTGTAAATTGCAAGAACACTTTCTTATTCTATTTTTGGAGCCAAGGTCTTTCTGTGTTTCCCAGGATGGTCTCAGACTCACAATCCTCCTGCCGGGGCCTCTTGAGAAGCTGGGATTACAGGCATGGACCACTGACAGGTGCAAGAGCAATCTCGCCAAGATCCTTGGTATGTAGCTGGCAGTAACATCACCTTTTTAAAACATGACCAACATTCTATGTCCCCAGATGAAGAAATCTCTTTAGAATTATTTAACTTGAGCCTTCCATCAAAAATCTACTTTTAGTTGGCCCTTCGGAATAGCTCTGGATCATGGCATGCATACAAAATTCCCATACTGAACCAAAGCAAAACAAAACAACAACAAACAGTTAAAAAATACATTATGGAGAAGAAAATCTTTTTACATATGAATATGAACTCTACAAAAAGGATCGGAATGCAGTGGCAGTCATAGCGAAAGACTGACCAAGTTCATGAGAGAATCGAAATGGGGGCCAGAGAGGGGAATTTTACTGGCAAGACAGTTTCTCTTTCCTGTACTTTTCTGGAAGTCTGAGGTAAGTTATGGTGACTTCATCTCCACCAATACCTGACATTGTTATTTTTCATCTGGTCCCATGTAGCCCTTTTTAGGAATCCTCATTATCTTTTTCCTTTCTCCACCCTAGATCCCTGTACCTTTAGGCACCCAGGCCCTTGGAAATCACATTTTCGCACTTTTTAAGCATTTCACTCAGTGGAGAGTAGTTATTCTCACATGATTCCGTCTTCCTTCCAGGTGAGAACTCTGTGGGGGATCTGTGTGCTCAGCAACTAGCCCAATGCCAGGCACAAAACATGCTCAATGACTGCTGTATGGGTGACCAAAGGAGGGGGAGCCTGTCAGCTTGTTGGCTCACCTATGAACCCCATGAACAAGTTGGGAAAGATATTCTAAGACTTGTAAGAAAGGAACATCATACCTTCAGGAGGTTCCACATAAGATTGTGTGAGATTAGGCTGGGCTGATTAGAAAAGATGGCCAAGGAGAAAGATACTCAGAAGTGGTCCAAAAGTCATTCTATCCACAAGACCCCTGCCTCTTCTATCCTTTGTGAATGGGGCTTATTTCGTGCATTTGGGCAATGGCTTTCTCTGCCTACGTGGCTCTTACTTAACTCATCCTTCAAAATTCAACTCTTTCCTTACTCTGTCTCTTATTCACCTTTTACACTGAGCTCTGCCCCCCACCCCAAGAACACTCCGCTGTTGTTTTCTACTGTCACCAGCCCTCCTTTGAGCTCTGGTTCCTCTCCTTGTGGGGAGATCCAGGCTACGCTAAGGGCCAACACAACCTTAGACTTTATACCTGGTTCACTGTTCATTAGTAATGAGCTTTAAAATTTCCTAAAGCTATGAAAACAGAACTACATAAAGAAACTTTGGAGCTGGTTCCAGGGATGGGGACCTTAATGTGGCTGGCTGTCAGACACATGGTCTTGGCTGTTCTAAGAGGTCATCCATCTATGCTTAGCTCTGACAGGGGACAAGGATCTGGCAACTGATCCACAGCCTCCCAGATGCTCACGTGTGGCCATATTTTACGGTCTATGTGGGTTTCCTTCATTGTATGTTAGCATTTCTGCTCAGCCTAAGAAATACCCGCTTTTTTGTTTTTCTTAGAAAACAAAGATGGGTTATTAACCTTATTCATAACAGCGGGAGGGAAGCAGACAACATATATGGAGTCATAATTAAATCAGATCCTAGAACTAAAGTTTAATTCCTGAGTGATACTAAGCTGAGGGAGAAGTCAAACAAGAGAATCTCAACCTCCTAACTGGTCAATGGGATTCTAACGTGTCCATAGTTCACTTTTCCTCGGGCACTATGCGATATTGATTGGTGTGCTTTCTGAAATGCCTTCCATCAAACATGCTCTCAAAGAACAGTATGAATGAGGGCGGAGGAAGTTCACCTTTGTATTCCCAATTCCAAGCACAGTACTGACTTAGAGCAAAGAAACTGAGTTTCGGCATTGAAATGAACAGTGAGAAAGCTCCATTTCAATTCTCTTTCAATCCTTCTAGTTTAGTCAAAGAAAAACAAAACAAAACAAAACAAAAACAAAAACAACTCTGTGGATGGTCGGTTTTTCACACCCTTTTTGTCCCTTTTATACAGCTACATTATCAAGCTAAGAATAACTTTTTTTGATTTCCTTGTTTTTATTTTTATATTTAACTTCCATCTCAAATGGCAAATGGAAATGATATTGTTCAGTTTTGAAATAATAAGTGTTCTGAATTAAAATAAATCTATTTGTAGAAAAATATGAAGTAAGAATATACTAAAGAAATAATAATAGTACAAGTAGAAATGACCCAAATCATGATGGTGGTATATAAAAGATGGATGTTTGGAAAACACTGACATAGAGCAGGTGCTCGATCGGTGTTTATTGGATGGATAAGTACATCTCGTTTGCATCTCCTCTCTTCTTTCAACTTCTGTAACTTCCATAATCGATCTGGTTCTGCCTCGAGTTTGTGCTGTTTTGGCACTCATTTCACATTCTGAGTGGTGTTCCACTGTCTGGTCAGCTGGCTATGCACCAGCATTAGCTCCTCATAAACATGCCATGGTCCCCTCTCACTGGGCAATGAAATGTTGACTCCAGGTATCCAAGGTCCTCCAAAAGCTGGCTCAAATCTATCCTTCCAAATGATCACCCAAGTTGCACTACACAAACCACGTGGATGTGTGTGATCCTACTGTCTTCCTGGCTGTGAGCCTTTTTCTTGTTGAAAGACCCCCAGAAGCCTACTCATCTTTGAAGGCCCACTCAAATCCTCCTGCCTCCATGAAGCCTTGTTGGTTCATTCCATCGGGGCATGATCTGCCTCTCCTCTGAGCTCTGGCAGCTCTTTGCCTGTGGGGAAACATTCACCACGTGTGCATTACACTTCATATAACCTTTTAGCATTTCCCTACAGGCCGTATTTTCTCTTTTGTAGGCTCTGGGAAGGTAAGACCCAGTTCTCACCCATCTTTCTACCCCAACTCTTGTTTTTGTTGACTGAACACCTTCCAGACTGAATTCATCAATGAATGGAGATAGTTGGGGATACACTGAGGGAAGGCATGCAGACAGTCAGTGCCCTAATGCTACCTAAGCTGACAGAGCAGGTGGCAACCTCCCCAGAAAGGAACATTCTCAACTGAGAAGGTGAACACGGTACTTGACCCACTTTGACCATTGGAACCGACTTTATTCTTAGAAATATATGTAATATTTAAAAATTAGTTATTGAAAGAACATTATTTATGATCTAGCCCCAGTACCTCCATTGTAGAGGCAAGAAAATAGCAATAACACTATCCATATAACATATGGACACACATGAATTCGAGTGTGACCAGCACAGTGTTCATGCTGCAAAAAAGTATAGGGAAAAAAGTCCTTTGGTTCTCTGCATCATGGGTCAAACCTCAGATGAATCACACTCTATGAGGTGCTCTTACCCTCAGATACAAGGAGAAGCAGTAAGAGCCGTGTTTGTGGTACGCAGTTGACTGTCCTGGGACTACCATTTGTCAGATGCTTTATGGTGACCATGGAAGAGGCTGGCAGGTCTGCAGTCTCATCAGGCTGACCTTCCAGGGTAAAGGGACATTATCATGTAAAAGCATTTCAAAGAAGTCCTGGTGTCTGACCTTTCACTTGTGTTTTCTTTCATACCAGATGCCTCATTAGAAATAGAGCAATATTCACATGACAAAGGTGGTAACAGAAGCATTCTTAGAACTATTAGCCTTAAAAAAGAAAGAAAGAAAATAAAAACTAAGATCAAAAACAAAAGAGATGATCCTGGGGATGAATGTTGGCCCTAGAAATTCTTTATCTGTATGCTCTCTCAGAGAGACAGATCACTTTCACAGCAAATGCCATTCATCAAGTCTATAACTCTGGGCTTGAGGAACAATTTTCCTTTCTGACCACAAGCTAGTGAGAATTTCCATTGGCTGCCTTTTTACCTCCAGAAGGATTGAGGCAATGCACTCTCAGGTCAGTGTTTGCATGTAGTGAGAACAATGCCCTTGAAGTAACATATGACCATGGAGGATAACTGTTGGGTGAGTCTCGTTTATTAGGGGACCCCTGGATTGAAGTCACATGAGGCACATAGCATCGCTCTGTAGACCACTGTGGGCCAAGTGACGCTGAAGATCCAAATCAGCTTGGGTTGTTCTGTGGTCAACAGTGGTGACAGAGTTGGTGCTCAGCCTGGTGAAGTCCACAAACCGTTCAGCAAAGCTGGTGGGCTCCAGAATGACCTAACCTCTTAGGGGAAGAGAATTTGAGAAATTTTCTTTAACCTTTAGGAGTCCTTAAGCCTAGGGTTAAGCCCAGGCCAGTCCTGGCCCCTGAGGATGATGCTTGCCAAATGAGTGCCTGGACTTCTCGTCTCTTCCCACCACCTGAGTCTCCAGAACAAGACAGTGATAGCTTGGGTCATAATTTTTCTTGGAGTTGCTTTTTGATGGTGATTAAAGAATCTCTTCCAATCAGGAGAAAATGACCTTCATCTTTTTTATTTAACCATTTAATGAACCAGTGTTTGAAGAACAGACCAATCTCATAATTAAAGCAAAGCTGTCAAAACTAAAATTTTTTTTAAAGGAATATAACTTATACAAATTTTGGTGATAATACACAAAAATATTTTTTATTCCTTAAGAGGTTGTAAGTTATTTAGGCTTGCAAAATAAATTTTGGCTCTTGATCAGTGACATCTTATGTATAAAATATAATAACATCTTGTACATGAAATATAAAAGGAAGAAAAACATGCACCCTAATCATGTGATACAGGTGGATACATTTCTCTGGAGTACTGAATGTGCAAAGGTTTGAAGTTTCTTAGTAGAACTATTTTATTATTATTATTATTATTATTTTAATATCAGTTTCCTTTTCTCTATATATCTCTTTCACTGGCTTTCTCTCTTTCCTTTACTGACTCCGTTCAATGTTTTTATATTTTTAAAATTTGGGGCTGGGGATGTGGTTCAAGTGGTAGCGTGCTCGCCTGGCGTGTGCAGGGTGCTGGGTTTGATCCTCAGCACCACATACAAATAAAATAAAGATGTTGTGTCTGCCAAAAACTAAAAATAAATATTAAAAATTCTCTCTCTCTCTCTTTAAAAAAAATGTATCCCCCTTCCCTCTGTGTCAATTTCTAACAACTTGTTAAAAGTTTTAAAGTGGCAGTGCTACAGGCCCCAGTTAGAGCATGTACTTGGAGTTAGAAGAAACAAAAGTACTGGGTCAGAATTTCAGTGCTCTGTGGCTCTCTGGTTCTGAAATACATTATGGAAAAAAAAGAGGTTTGGTTCAATATATTTGGGGGAAGCTGGCTACACACCATCCTTTAGAGATGTGCAGTACCCCTGAGTCTATTAAGTTAGGCTGGGAAGTTTGGTATATCCCTTTGAACATTTTTATCCTGGCATTTTGCAAAACTGTCTGACCATTGAGCCTTTCTTGAAGATGATCTCTTGTCATTTCTTGAAATGACTCTAGCACATTCCTGGACAACCACTTACTGATCCTCGCCACATTCACCATTTTACAGATGAGGAAATTGAGTACTGTTCACTCTCTTTTCTCCTAACTGTAAATTACTCATAAAAACCTTGGGTAGGTACAGATAACGGGGTTTTGAAACTGATGGAGATAGTCCATCTTTATAAGAGGAAACTGAACTCCATTTGGGAATTTGAATTGATATACTGAAGGTTGTCAATTAACCAGGGTCTGGAATCCTGAATGTCTTTACTTCTACTTTCTCTTTTCCCTCATAAAAGAAAAGGGCAGGGAGTGGGGGAAGGAGAGAGAGAGAAGCCCGTGCCACTATAGAAGAACATTTTAGGGAGGAAATTACTAGAGCTTGCATTTTGCTTTATCTTACATTGATTCTCTTATTTTTCTCTTGGTATAGTAGAAACTCTTTGATAAGAGTTCACCCAACTCATTCAGCAACATCATGGATAATCTTCATTTTCTATGAGAACACAGACTGCCCAAAACACAGGAATGCTCATACCCATTAAGCAACTCTTTAGTTTTTCTATATTTTTTCCTGAAATCTTTTAATTTTTGTCCAACCTGAAATCACAACTACATGGCTTCATTAAATATAACAAAAAGTATTGAAGTATGAGTGCTAAACATTTTCCCCAAAAGTATATTGAAAACTTTGTAAAGATTGACTAGACATGAGCTGTTAAAAATTGTTGCCAATGTCATCGTGGAGTGAAACAACTGTAAATAATGGAAAAATAATGAAAATTTAGGAGATGCATTCAGATTGCTTCGTATGTCCAAATCTAAAAACACTGAAACTACAGTTTATAGACTACTCAGTAGGAATATGGTTTATGCAAGAAGGACAACTTGGAATGTCATTCAGCAATGCCCCTCCCTCTTTTTCCCCCAAAGACTTGTTCCTTGATGTGAAAGATAGTGAATAAATACAAATTTGTATGTTTTAAGTTAAAACTAAATGTTTGAATAAAGCATTTTTAAAGGGTTCTTTATCTAACCTTTATGAATAGTTGACTGTTAGTATAATTAAGTCAAACAGTGTAGGGTAACTGTCACCAAGTGTCTAAACATTTAAAAATACTTAACATATTAGTGCCACATCCCATGTGACTTTATATTTTTTTTTGAATTGCAATTGTTCTGGTTTGGATATGACGTGTTTCCCCAAAACTTGTGCTAAGGCAGGAATGTTTGGAGGTGAAATGATGGCATTGTGAGAGCTGTAACATGATCGGTCCATTCAGGTTTGAATGGACCGGGTGGTAACTGTAGGCAGAGGAGGTGGGCCAACGGAGGTGTGCCCAGGAAGTGTGCAGCTTCCTTGTGATTCCTTCCTCCTTTTTCTCTCGCTCTGCTTCCTGGCATGAGGGGAGCAGCTTTTCTCTGTTGAGTTCTTCCCTGTGCTATGCTGCCACACTGTGGGTTCAGAGCGGTGGAGTTGGCTATGGACTGAGACCTCTGCAACTCTGAGCCCCCAAATAAATTTTCCCTCTTCTAAGTTGTTTTTGTCTGGTTTTCTGGTCATAGTGATGCAAAATCTTACTAATACATCCACCTGTTTTTCTTTTTTCCCTTATCTGAATTCATTTATACTTTCTCTTTAAAACTAGAACAGAGGGTAAAGCTCATTGCCCCCGGGGCAGCAATGCAGAGAGAGCAGGGATAAAAACACCTAGCTGAGATGCAGTTGTTAGGAACATCTGGACTTTCAATACAGGAGAAAGCCAAAGTCTGCAGCACTCAGAGTTTAATTTACAAAATGGACCCGCAACCAGGGAGCTTGAAGGATGATTCTAGAGAATTGCTTTCTCCTTGGAAAAGCCAGAGATAAAACTCATATTAGGAGATCAGAAAAGTTTAAAGGGGACCAAAAAAAAGAGACCAGAGTTTCTGATGCATTTTGAAAAAAAAATTTTTTTAATTGACAAATAATCATTGGGTATATGAACGGGGTCCAATGTGATGTTTTAATATACGTATACATTATAGGAAGATTCGATAAATCTTTTACCTCAACTATTTATTACTGATCTATTTTTGACTGAAAGTATAGTAAGAAACATATAGTTTATTTCCTGATCCCATACTTTAAAAGGTACTAGGGTACATACATTTTATACTGTATGATTGTATGGAATGTGATTCTACACTATGCTCTGCTAGGTTATCCTGTACTATAATATCCTGTTTCATTTTAAAAATCTGGCCATGTGCACTACATTGTTTCTTGATCCCCAGTTTATAGCACAGTATATAAATAATGCCTGGTGCTACCACAAGATTCACATCTCACCCTTTTCCGCTCTTATGGTCAAAGTCTGGTGTGACAGCTGACACACTCAGATAAAGCAGGTCTGGGGAGTACCCCTGCTCTGGCTTCAATTCCAAGCTTGAAGAGATGGCAGGACAAAAATAGAAGCCCCACAGTTATGTTTGAGGCAGGTTGTCACTAGTAAGGGCCTGGGACTGACTTGGAGGATGAGTGACCTCAGAAAGACTCTTGTTCCTGGGCTGGGAAGAAACAAGGTCATGTACCTGTCCAGCAGGTACAGAAGTGCAGGGAGAACCCGAATCCAGACAGTGCCAGATGTGAAGATAGAAGCGCATCCATTTCAAAACCAAAAGCTGTGGCAGAGGCCTCGGGAATCATCAGTCAGCAGTTGTGAGGACCTGCAGGACATGCCACCTCTCAGCAAATGCCAACCATCAGGAGATGAGCTTAGAGGCCAAGAAGGGCAGGCTGTGAAGAGGAGTCCCATCCAGGATGCCCAGCAAGCCTCCCAGCATGATAGACTATTCAGATTGACCAAACACTCATCCAGAAGAGAGGAGGACTGTTCCTTTCCCAGCAGCAGCATTGGGAATTGACTGGAATTAGGGTCTCGGAGGCTAATTTAACTTTAGTGGTAGAAACTCATAAAAAGTTAGGTTACTGCACATAAGATTTGTGCTTATAAATTTTAAACCTGCTCTACCTGCGTTGAAAGACTCTTTGGTGTATGGAAGCCACATGCAGCCCCTGCTGTTATTTTTAACACGGATCCAGTGCCAGTGTCCTCAGCATTGTACTGAACACAGATTCAGAAATAATTCTCTGTTCACTTGGCACACGGGCAGAATGAGAAGAACACAATATACAAAGAGACAGTGCAGTGGGGGGGAGGGATATACCCACGATGATGATGAATGTGATCTATTTGGGACGTCTAAAT
Source organism: Ictidomys tridecemlineatus (assembly GCF_052094955.1). NCBI lineage: Eukaryota > Metazoa > Chordata > Mammalia > Rodentia > Sciuridae > Ictidomys > Ictidomys tridecemlineatus. The sequence goes on from NC_135489.1 coordinate 51,864,249, forward strand.
AAATATCTCATGATGGATTCATTAGAGGTAATTGCTGTGTGGCAATAAGACCACACATACTTATCACGGATTAAGCATCTCAAAAATATTATAGCACTACAGAGTTTTTCTCTTTAACTCTCACTGGCTGGGATTCAGGATCCTCGGTGGTATTCTTGAAACATTGCTGATTTCTGGCCTTCATTCCCGAAAACCTGGGGTTTGGCCTGACCATCTGTATTATCAAAATGTTCTCTGGGTGATTCTGATAGGCAGCTTTGGTTGGTAGCCACTGCCATAGAAGATGATATGTGTTTTTTTTTTTTAATAGATTTTCTATTTATTCTTTTGCCTGATTTTCTCAAGAGGAGACAAGTAAATCACTTAGACTAACTCCCAAATATACTTTTATTCAGTGATAAAACATCCTAATCATAAAAATATTACCATGTAATGTCAAAATTTGTGTTAATTATAACACAAATTTAATAATTCATGAAAAGTAATGAACTTATAAAAGTGTGTTGGAAGCCTCATGCTAGGAGCAACATATCCAAAAAAACCTGGAATAATAAATGTCATAATGAAGCAAAGATTTTCATTTTTCAGCTCTTAAACGTAGTAGGAAGCCTCATTCGTATCGTTCTTCACAGTTTTGGTCAAAGTATATTTTGTGTTGAGGAAATTCTAGCTTGAAAATTGAAATTAGCAGAAACAAGATAAACCATATAAAATATGATGTGATATTTAAAAGCCCAAGTTGGAAATAATTTTTTTTTCTACATGGAAAAATCTAAGTAACCGTGATGATTCTGTACTTAAATTCATGTGGGTGTTTATTGCCATGACAGCCTTTGGCTATAGGAGGCAAAAGGTGGTAAAAATGATTCCTGTCCTGACAGGTGAGCGCAGTCGCTGAAGAACTTTCCCAGTGAGACTTCTGACCATACGCAAGAAAGACTTGATGGTCATGTCTACTACAGGCTTTTAGCACTTACGTTCTCCTACTTAAGATCTAAGCTCACATAAAGATTGGACGGTAGGTACAATTTCAGTCCTTGACTAGAGATTTAGTTAATTTGCACGTTTGTATCATATTCATTCCTTTGGCTACATTACGAATGGACCACTGATGAACCATGAATTGCAATTTCCAATTTTCTCAGGCTGCGTTCTATAAGGGACCAAATGGGACATAAGGGACACAAGAACACCAGAAGTTAGTTTCACCTCTTTTCTTTGCCTTTGATTTTCTAAAAAATTAGTTATTTTCTAGTAATTAGTGATTTTCAAATAATTAGAGATGACGATTGCTTATAGATTTCTCTTTTTGTGAATGGTGCAAGAGTCAAAAAGTGGCAAATGACTTGAACAGTGGGGACCGTATGTATGCTCCATCTTTTGGTGCTTCTCCAGTGTGTTACACACAGAGGTGTTTGGTTGTTGACTACCTGGCTTAGAGGATATCTTTTATATGTAATTTCATCTTTCATTTACTTAGAACATGGAAGAGCCCCATTATAGGAACAGATATTGTATGAACAATTTTTCTCTAGAGTAGATATCAAATAATGGACTGTTTAATTGGGTTTGAGTTTTCTAGAAGACACATACTCCTTCCTATGTGAAGTCCAATTCAAGTTCAGGGTTTACACAAAAATAAGGGAGATCAAGAAAGGATCTCTTGATCTCCCTTATTTCTGGTGGGTTCAGTGAGAATTTCTTGGGAAAGCACTTTTCAGTGGCACAGGAAAAGAAAGTAATTGTTTGCTATTTTTCATGATTAAAACCTTTCTACAAGTTGATAGTTAGATCATAAAAATGAATACTGTTGGCCACCTAGTACTCCTAGCTAATATTAGGGAACAATTAAAATATTCTCTTTCCTATGAGCACGAGCATTATCACATTATTCAAGTACTAAAGAATCACAAAAGGAGTGATTTGGAAATGTCATCTTATAATACTGAGGACAGTTTTCTTCCCACACCCCTATTTTCAAAGAAGTGAAAATATAACCCAATTGCTGACAATTTCAGGGTTGGTATTATCTGTTGAAGAATGAGAGGGAATCGGGGAGAAACTCAGTGATTTAAGACAAAACAGGCAGAGTGGTTTTGAATTTTCTAAAAAGTCCAGGACCAACATATTCAACCACTAAAACCTGCTCCTACCTAAAAATCAAATTCAAATGGGATGACTCCTTGGACAGAACAAAACTCAAACATTAGAATAAGCGACCTCAGGTAGACAAAAGTTTTTAAATCTTCTTAGTGTCTTCCAAGACAATTAAAACTAAAAATGGCTGCTTGGAATAAGGGCCAAACTGATGATTAGGAATCATGACCATCTGCTAGAGCCTGCCTTTGCAGCATCCGGGGGATGTTGATTACGGAGCTGGATTTGTATCGAGCTTCAATGGAGTGACTCACCGCCTCTCCTGGGTAGAAATAAAGAGCTGGGAAGGGATACCTCATGTTCTAAATATATGAAAATATTGAAGAAAATTAGAATAGGAATCTTTCTGATGACATCAATAGTGTCTAAAAAAAGGTGAATACCAACAGAGAAGGCTGGCTGGAGGTGGGGTAAAATTTCTACAAAACCTACCAAGGATCATTGCTTGCTGGGAACTAGGAGGAGTCATAGCTCTAATCCTGGTTCTGACCCACGAATTGCTGGAGGATAAGACATATAAACACGGCAGAGTTTAATTTCTCCTGCTGTGAGTTGAGAAAGGCTTATAGAAATACAAGTAGAGCAAATACACAACTCGCATTAGAAAGTTTTGGATGGCAAACGCCTATCCGGTAAACTGGTGTTCTCCCTAATTGACAAGACAGCATACTGAGTATGTACCTGGTGCTATATTTGGGACGTGATTTTACATTTACTGTGTGGTCTTTTAGGATGAAGCCTGGATCTTATACATATTTAATTTTTCTTAACACAATAAGCACAAGCTGATCAGCAGTACTCATAAATATTTGTAAATTTATTGATTATGCATATATTATATGAATTTTTTTAAAAAACAGCTTTATCTAAGGGTAGGTGAAGGACATGAGAGAAAGTAATTATGCAAAGAAGGTCAAGACTGAGTCCTTATTAAAAGCAAGTTTCTTGTTTTTTCTTTTTAATTAGAAACTTCGTTTTATATGGTTACCAGGAGAAACATATTCCATGGCTTTGTCCGTAGATGGATTAGAGGTTTGCTCATTTTGAGGTTGTTTGATGACTAGAATATTGCTCACTGTGGGGTGTACACATGATATGAGACCCAGAACTGAATCACTCAGCAAGCAAATTAAATACATTTTCAATCCTACAGAATGGCAATCCAAGTCAGTTTCCTAATGAGTTGAGTGACGGCTTGTCTGTGAACGATGTCATAGGAATTGAAATAAATAGGACCTGAATTCTGAATCACTGAGCTTCCCCTTCTGCTATGGAGGCTGGGCTATCAGTGGATAACACCTTAGCTGCTACAGGTTCAGCATGTGCCAACAGTCGAACATTTATTTACTGTCAAATTAACATATAGCAATGAAAAGTCGATGGTAGTTGGTTCCAAAGTGGGTCCCCAGACCTGCAGCATCAGCATCACTTGGAACCTTGTTAAAAATGCAAGGTCTCAGCCTAGACCTATTGAATCAGAAACTTGATTGAATCAGAAAGCGCTTCAGGCTGATATGTGCTCAAGTTTTGAAACTGCTGATGTATGATATGTCATGCTTCAATTAACAACTAAAAGCATTTATTTTCCTCAGGAAAATTTATATTTGGAAAGTAAGATTGTTATGTAGTCATCTGTTCTATGTGGATATGAAAACTTTAATAAACCGAAATAAAACTTCTCACATTCCCCCAAATTGTATTCCCCAATGAGATCTTAACAGGATAACTTCAATTCACCTCGATAATTCTCACCAGAGCACTTCCTCTTTGTAAAGTATCACGTTACACACGTGCTGTAGGGGAAACCTAAATGAATAAGACTGGTTCTTGTTTATCAGCATTTCACAATCTATCAGGGAAGGCAGAACTAACACAAGGAAGGGAGGCTTTTTCATTTGGACATAAGTAGGTGCTTATTTAGCACGTACTAGGAAAGGGTTACTTGTTTAGGTGCTGGAGATAGTTCAGGGAACAAACCGGAAAGAAAGCCTTCCCCTCATGGAGTTCACCTGTTTGTGGAAAGAGTTAATAAACAGAAGGAGCACAGGTGAGATGAATAGACATACATTTAAATATATAAACACATATTATAAGTATATAGAATGTCATCAGTGCTCTGGAGAAATGCAAACTCAAATAGAAACACACATGCAGCTGGTGTGCCTGTGAGCACCCTGACCCACTGTGGCCTCAGCACCCAGCCTGGGTAGTGAGCATGGCCAAGTCAAACCCCTCTCTGTGTTCCTGGCTCTTTGCTTCTTAAATAGTCTGAAGTGGGACTAATCTTGTGATTTGCAAAAGTCCTTTACTGACTTTGAAGGGCTGGGGGCAGGAGCAGTCAACTGGGGACCTCTACCTCCTGCTTCTACTTGTTTACGTATCTGACCCCCTTGGCCCCTGTAAGTTTTTGCTTGAAAAAAGGTTTCTATAGATGAAGAGGAGAAAAAAGTAAACCACGGAACTAGATAACCTCAGGTTGTTCCAGCTATGGTTCCACGGTCTTTAATTCTTTATAAGGCTCTAGGAGGATTCATTAGAAGAAAAAGATATTTGGAATTATTTGCAGGAAGTTGTTATGGACATTTAAGGTAAAATAGACAAAAGCTATTAAACACAGCTTCTATTTACCACTCAAAAAAAGGCATAGAAAACATTTCTGAATTTTCCTAAGGAAGCATATATTTACCTTTTCTACTTCCTATTCTGATTAAAGAACAGAGAAAACAACTATTTTTTCTATGGCTGGTTGGAGATATTGATGCTATTGGACTAGGACCAAAATTTCAATATGGGTCAGATCTCAATTGAAAAAAAAAATCTTATAATTCAAATTCTCACTAGTATTGCTCCTTACACTGAATTTCTCTCTTCATCTGGCCTTCTATTTATGAATATACTGTGGCTGAAATTGTATTCTCCCCTTAATCTACTACCATATGTTTTGCTCACTTAAAATATTACAATAAGGAGGATATTTCTCCCAAAAAGAAAGTAAAGGTGCGGCGCTGGCTGTGGAGGCCGCGGCAGACCAAGGCACGGGAGACCGAGTCTGAGACTCACCAGAGGGAGCGGCATGAGCACCCTGCCATCATCCCAGAAATCCAACATGGCGGCGGGCGCAGAGAGATCAAGTCTCTGACCCCTTCAGCTGCGCGGGCATAGGGAGTCGTAAACTGTCTAAATGCTGTTTGCTCAGGATCACTAGGCAATGCTGAGCTGATGTGGATCTGGAGCGAACAGTCTTGGCCTCTCAGAACACACACCGAGCCCGGATCGGCTGCATTCAAGCTCCGGTTCCCCTGCTTCTCGTGACTCAGCACTAAGGATCCTGCTGAAATAACTGGTCGGCCCTTCTGAACTTACAGGGGTAAAAGCCAACCGAGCCTTCATAGGCAGTGGCCACAGGATTGAAACGGGGCTTGGGAGAGACAGTCAGGACCCACTCCTTGCATTAGTCACCCGGCAAAGGGAACAAAAGGTCACCATTTGCATGGGATACCACCATGGCAGAGAACTGACGTCCCGGGCGGAGGAGATAACTTCATTGAAACCAGCGGCTACAGGTGTGTAATCCCCTAGCCATCCCTCTCCACACAGCGGGGAAACCTTAAGGGCCCCTCCCAGCTCTCCTGTGAGCGCAATAGCCAGAACGAGGGAATCAGGAGTGGCACGGGACTCGTGGTGCGGAACTCCTGGCTACCGCTCCCACCAGTGCTGACAACTGAGGTCCCTTGCACCAGCTACCGGGGGCATGGCTACCGGAGGGCAAGCAAATTCGCTGGGAGTTCTCAGCCCCAAGCTCTACAAACTTAGGGTCTGAGGGAGGCAAACAGGGAGAGTGTGCCCAGGCATCCATGAAAACAGGGCTCCAAGGAGCAGCAGACCTGGCATGTAGCCAGTATTGTGGTGAGCGTCACTGGTGGGCGGGGCCTGGCTTGAGGAAACACAAGAGAAGGCCCTAGACACCCAGGATTGGAGACCCGCCCAGTCTGGGAGGAGGAGCTGCTGCACAGTGATTGGTTCCCACCTATTGAGAGGAGAAGCTTGGCCCAGTGGGCACAGCTCCACCTACTGGAAGAGAAGTTAATCTAACTCTAAGACTGCATTTATTATTATTATTATTTTTTTTTTCTTAATTTGGGTTTTTTTCTTTCATTTTCATTTTTTTGTTGTTGTTCTTTAACTCTTTCTTTAAATGTTTTTAATTTTTTAAATTTTTTATTTTATTATTATTATTTTTTTAAATTTTAATTTTCATTTTTTAAATTATCATTATTATTTAAAAAATTTTTTTTCTTTCTTTATTTTCTATTTTTTTCTTTTGTCTTCTCATTTCTTTTCAATTTTCTTATTCCCCCTTCCTTGAATTCTACCTGCCTACTCTCATTCTCTTTAGTGACTTCTTCCCTTCCCTTCTAATATCTTTCCTCCCAAGCATCAAATAAATTTATAAGAGTAAACAGTAACTCAGCAGTCACACAGAACAAGAAGTAACATGAGCAGCATAAAAAAGCAAGGAAGAAAAGGAGTACAAACAATGAAGGACAGCCTAAATATTCAGGAGGACCTAGAGGCATCGGAAAAATGGTCATATAAAGAACTCAAGGAATACCTTAGACAGATGGAATGGAACCTTAAAGAGGATACGAGACAGCAAATCCAAACAGTGAAAGAACACATTGAAAATGAATTATATAAACAGATAAAAGAAGAAGTTAAGCATCTTTATCAGGAGATAGAGATTATAAAAAAAATCAAACAATAATTCTAGAAATGAAGGAAACAATAAACCAAATTAAAAACTCAATTGAGAGTATCACTAACAGAGTGGAGCAAGTAGAAGCCAGAACGTCAGATAATGAAGACAAAATATATCATCTTGAAAAGAATCTAGCCAACTCAGAAAGGCTGGTAAAAAATCACGAGAAAAACATCCAAGAGATATGGGATAACATAAAAAAACCAAACTTACGAGTCATTGGGATAGAAGAAGGTACAGAGATTCAAACCAAGGGAATGCGTAACCTGCTGAATGAAATAATTACAGAAAACTTTCCAGAAATAAAAAAGGAAACGATATACAAATTGGAGATCCATACAGGACACCGAGCACACAAAATCATAGTAGACCAACGCCAAGACACATTGTTATGAAGATATCCAATATACAGAACAAAGAGAAAATCTTAAAAGCTACAAGAGAAAGGAGGCAGATTACATTCAGGGGTAAACCAATAAGGTTAACAATGGATTTTTCATCACAGACACTGAAAGCGAGAAGATCCTGGAACAACGTATTTTAAACACTGAAAGACAATGGATGCCAACCAAGAATTCTGTATCCAGCAAAATAAAGCTTCAGGTAGGACAACAAAATAAAAATCTTTCATGATAAACAAAAGCTAAAAGAATTTGCAGCCAGAAAACCAGCATTGCAAAGCGTCTTGAGCAAAACACTACATGAGGAAGAAATGAAAAACAATAACCAAAACCATCAGTGGAAAGTGCCTTGGTAATGACAGAGGGCGGGGGGAAAGCTAATCATGGAGAAACAAACTAAATTAAAAAAAAAAAGATAAATAATCAAACATGGCTGGCAGTACAAACCATATATCAATAGTAAATCTAAACGTTAATGGCTTAAACTCTCCAATAAAGTGACATAGGCTGGTAACATGGATTTAAAAAACAAATCCAACAATATGTTGCCTCCTGGAGACACATCTGATTGGAAAAGACATACACAGGCTGAAGGTGAAAGGTTGGGAAAAATATACCACACACACGGTCCTCGTAAGCAAGCAGGGGTGGCCATCCTCATATTGAATAAAATCGACTTCAAGACTAAGTTAATCAAAAGGGATAAGGAAGGACATTATATACTGTTAAAAGGAACCATTCACCAACAAGACATAACAATTATCAATATTTATGCACCAAATAATGGTGCTGCGACATTCATAAAACAAATTCTCCTCAAGTTCAAGAATCAAATATACCTCAACACAATAATAATGGGTGACTTCAACACACCTTTCTCACCATTGGACAGATCTTCCAAACAAAGTTGAATAAAGAAACTATAGAACTCAATATCACAATCAATAACCTAGACTTAACTGACATATATAGAATATATCAACCATCATCAAGTGGATAAACTTTTTTCTCAGCAGCACATGGATCCTTCTTAAAATTAGACCATATATTATGCCATAGGGCAACACTCAGTAAATATAAAGGGGTGGAGATAATACCATGCATTTTATCTGATAATAATGGAATGAAACTGGAAATCAATGATAAAAGAAGGAAGGAAAAATCCTACATCACATGGAAAATGAACAATATGTTACTGAATGATCAATGGGTTACAGAAGACATAAAGGAGGAAATCAAAAAATTCTTAGAGATAAATGAAAATACAGACACAACATATCGGAATCTATGGGACACAATGAAAGCAGTTTTAAGACGGAAATTCATCACCTGGAGGTCATTCCTCACAAAAAGGAAAAACCAACAAATAAATGAGCTCACACTTCATCTCAAAGCCCTAGAAAAGGAAGAGAAAAACAACAGCAAATGTATCAGAAGGCAAGAAATAATTAAAATCAGAGCAGAAATCAACGAAATTGAAACAAAAGAAACTATTGAAAAAATTAACAAAACTAAAAGTTGGTTCTTCGAAAAAATAAATGAGATCGACAGACCCTTAGCCATGTTAACGAAGAGAAGAAGAGAGAGAACTCAAATTACTAACATATGGGATGAAAAAGGCAATAAATATCACAACAGATGCTACAGAAATACAGAAGACAATTAGAATTTTTTTTTTACAATTAGAAATTATTTTGAAAACCTATATTCCAATAAAATAGAAGATAATGAAGACATTGATAAATTTCTTAAGTCATATGATTTGCTCAGACTGAGTCAGGAGGACACACAGAATTTAAACAGACCAATATCAATGGATGAAATAGAAGAAGCAATCAAAAGACTACCAACCAGAAAAGCCCAGGACCGGATGAGTATACAGCGGAGTTTTACAAAACCTTTAAAGAAGAATTAAAACCAATACTTTTCAAGTTATTTCAGGAAATAGAAAAAGAGGGAGCTCTGCCAAATTCGTTCTATGAGGCCAACATCACCCTGATTCCAAAACCAGACAAAGACACTTCAAAGAAAGAAAACTACAGACCAATATCTCTGATGAACCTAGATGCAAAAATCCTCAATAAAATTCTGGCGAATTGGATACAAAGGCACATCAAAAAAATTGTGCACCATGATCAAGTAGGATTCATCCCTGGGATGCAAGGATGGTTCAATATACGGAAATCAAAAAATGTTATTCACCACATTAATAGACTTAAAGATAAGAACCATATGATCATCTCGATAGACGCAGAGAAAGCATTCAACAAAGTACAGCATCCCTTTAGGTACAAAACATTAGAAAAACTAGGGATAACAGGAACTTACCTCGACATTGTAAAAGCTATCTATGCTAAGCTTCAGGCTAGCATCATTCTCAATGGAGAAAAGTTAAAGACATTCCCTCTAAAATCTGGAACAAGACAGGGATGCCCTCTCTCACCACTTCTATTCAATATAGTTCTTGAAACACTGGCCAGAGCAATTAGACAGACGAAAGAAATTAAAGGCATAAAAATAGGAAAAGAAGAACTTAAATTATCACTATTTGCAGATAACATGATTCTATACCTAGAAGACCCAAGGGTCTACAAAGAAACTACTAGAACTAATAAATGAATTCAGCAAAGTGGCAGGATATAAAATCAACGCACATAAATCAAAGGCATTTCTGTATATCAGCGACAAAACTTCTGAAATGGAAATGAGGAAAAACACTCCATTCACAATGTGCTCAAAAAACAAAATACTTGGGAATCTAACAAAAGAAGTGAAAGACTTATACAATGAAAACTACAGAACCCTAAAAAGAGAAGTCGAAGAAGATCTTCGAAGATGAAAAAATATACCCTGTTCATGGATAGGCAGAACTAACATCATCAAAATGGCGATATTACCAAAAGTCCTCTATAGATTTAATGCAATGCCAATCAAAATCCCAATGGCATTTCTTGTAGAAATAGATAAAGCAATCATGAAATTCATATGGAAAAATAAAAGACCCAGAATAGCAAAAGCAATTCTAAGCAGGAAGTGTGAATCAGGCGGTATAGCGATACCAGATTTCAAACTATATTACAGAGCAATAGTGACAAAAACAGCATGGTACTGGTACCAAAACAGGCAGGTGGACCAATGGTACAGAATAGAGGACACAGAGACCAATCCACAAAGCTACAACTATCTTATATTTGATAAAGTGGCTAAAAGCATGCAATGGAGGAAGGATAGCATCTTCAACAAATGGTGTTGGAAAAACTGGAAATCCATATGCAACAAAATGAAACTGAATCCCTTCCTCTCGCCATGCACAAAAACTCAAAGTGGATCAAGGAGCTTGATATCAAATTAGAGACTCTGCGTCTGATAGAAGAAAAAGTTGGTTCCGATCTACATATTGTGGGGTCGGGCTCCAAATTCCTTAATAGGACACCCATAGCACAAGAGTTAATAATAAGAATCAACAAATGGGACTTACTTAAACTGAAAAGTTTTTTTCTCAGCAAGAGAAACAATAAGAGAGGTAAATAGGGAGCCTACATCCTGGGAACAAATTTGACTCCTCACACTTCAGATAGAGCCCTAATATCCAGAATATACAAAGAACTCAAAAAATTAGACAATAAGATAACAAATAACCCAATCAACAAATGGGCCAAGGACCTGAACAGACACTTCTCAGAGGAGGACATACAATCAATCAACAAGTACATGAAAAAATGCTCACCATCTCTAGCAGTCAGAGAAATGCAAATCAAAACCACCCTAAGATACCATCTCACTCCAGTAAGATTGGCAGCCATTCTGAAGTCAAACAACAACAAGTGCTGGCAAGGATGTGGGGAAAAGGGTACTCTTGTACACTGCTGGTGGGACTGCAAACGGGTGTGGCCAATTTGGAAAGCAGTATGGAGATTCCTGGGAAAGCTGGGAATGGAACCACCATTTGACCCAGCTATTGCCCTTCTCAGACTATTCCCTGAAGACCTTAAAAGAGCGTACTACAGGGACACTGCCACATCAATGTTCATAGCAGAACAATTCACAATTGCTAGACTGTGGAACCAACCCAGATGCCCTTCAATAGATGAATGGATAAAAAAATGTGGCATTTATACACAATGGAGTACTACGCAGCACTAAAAAATGACAAAATCATGGAATTTGCAGGGAAATGGATGGCGCTAGAGCAGATTATGCATAGTGAAGCTAGCCAATCCCTGAAAAACAAATACCAAATGTCTTCTTTGATATAATGAGAGCAACTAAGAACAGAGCAGGGAGGAAGAGCAGGAAGAAAAGATTAACATTAAACAGAGACATGAGATGGGAGGGAAAGGGAGAGAAAAGGGAAATTGCATGGAAATGAAGGGAGACCCTCATTGCTATACAAAATTACATATAAGAGGTTGTGAGGGGAATGGGAAAATAAACATGGAGAGAAAGGAATTACAGTAGATGGGGTAGAGAGAGAAGATGGGAGGGGAGGGGAGGGGGGATAGTAGAGGATAGGAAAGGTAGCAGAATACAACAGTTACTAATAGGGCATTATGTAAAATTGTGGATGTGTAACCAATGTGATTCTGCAATCTGTATTTGGGGTAAAAATGGGAGTTCATAACCCATTTCAATCTAATGTATGAAATATGATATGTCAAGAGCTTTGTAATGTTTTGAACAATAAAAAAAAAGAATGACGAGGTCTAGAACAATTATGTCATTTATGTAGTATAGTAATGTGCAAATAAATTTGAAAGCAAATATAATTCTCACAAATACACATTTGATATTCATGCAGATAATCCAGCAACATATTTCATCTATGTAGGAATCAGTGGATAAATTTTAAAGCAATCTAGTGACCATTCTAAACCTATAGGCTTGATTTTTATAGTATTACAATAGCATTATGGTACATTATAGTATGTATATGAGAGGTAATATATCACACATGATATGTACTATCTAGTATTATTTAGTGCACATAAATATATAAAAACTATACATATGTATTGACTTGTCTATTCATCAATTCAAAAAATTTTTGTTCAGTCCCTATTTGATGTCTGTAACTATGATTTGTGCTGAAAGTATAAAATGTAAAAGTATTGACCAAATCATATTTTTATATCATGTGCAAGTATGAATATGAAACAAGAAATCCTATCATTATGTACTACTATAATGCACCAATAAAATATGCGGAAAGAGAAAAAATAAATCTTAATAAAGAAAGTTTTTCCCTTGAAGAGAAATTTTATTTTAAAGGAAATAAAATAAATATTTAAAAGTGTGATAATCACTCTGAGAGTAAATAGTAGGTTTTCTGAAACTTTACAGTTCATCTCCAACTTTTCCTTTTAAAAGAAATATTTATTTTTCAGTTATAGGTAGACACAATGTCTTTATTTTACTTTATGTGGTACTGAGGATCGAACATAGTGCCTTATGCATACTAGGCAAGCAGTCTACTTCTGAGCCACAACCCCGGATCCATCTTCAACTTTATATCTATTTATTTTGTCAAAGAAAGTAATTGATTATCCATGTGCTTTTCTTGTTGTTTTTGTCATTCATAACCAATTTCTATAAGTATACAACTTCAGTTTTACTAAATTGCATTTTAAATATTCTGTAGCCAATCATGTAAAGGTAATCCAGAAACATAAGGACCAATGTGTAATAAGAATTGTAAGGCAAAAAAAAAAGTACATGTATAAAGACATGAATTGGTGTGAACATACTTTATATACAAAGATATGAAATACTGTGCTCTACATGTTTAATAAGAATTGAAATGCATTCCGCTGCCGTGTATTTAAAAATATAAAATCAAATAAAAATAAAAAGGAAGATATTAAATTTAAAAGAAAAGTAAGTAAAAAAATAGTATGTGAATAAATGACAAATGGAAAAAAATCATTACTAGTTTGGACTGGAAAATGATTATATTTTACTTTCATAACAATTCACTAAATTAGCCTTACTTCAGAGCCCTTTCAATTGTTACTGTGGCTTTCTTCCCTGCTCCACAGGTGGTTCTATTATTTATTTTATGGGGCAAATATGTGACTCCACATTATTAACTATAGTGATGATGCTGGGCCATAGACCTCCAGAATTTATTAATCCTAAGTGAAACTTTGAACCTTTTCACTAGCATCTTCTCATTCTCCAACCCAACCCTTGGTGACCACCATGTTACTATCTGTTTCTTGTTAGTCTCTGTTTCTCTGAATTCAACTCTTTTAGATATCACATGTGAGATTGTGTAATAATTGACTTATTAGTAGTAGATGAACACCATACCTTTATTTATTTATTATGTAGTGCTGAGGATTGAACCCAGTGCTTCACACATGCTAGGCAAGTGCTCTACCACTGAGCCACAGCCTCAGCCCTGGTTTACTTCCACTAGCATAGTGTCTTTCAGGTTCATGCATGTTGTTGCAAATGGCAGGATTTTATTCCTTTTTTAAGGCCGAATACTAATCCATTTGTTTCTGTGTGTATATACACGTGCCTTATACACATTTATCTATTCTCTATTTTTTTAATATAACTTTTTATTTATTTATTTTTATGTGGTGCTGAGGATCGAACCCAGGGCCTTGCACGTTCAAGGCGAGCGCTCTACTGCTGAGTCATAACCTCAGCCCCTATCTATTCTCTGTTGATAGGCTATTTGATTGATTCCATACTTTTGCTCTTTTGAGCTGCAATGAATGTGGAGGTACAGATATCTTTTAAATATATACTGAGTTCATTTTGTTTGGAGATATAACCAGAAAGGGGAATTAATGGATCACATGGGAGTTCTATTATTAATTTTTTGAGGAACCTCCATATCAGTTTCCATGATGCTTGTGTTCATTTATATTCCCATCAACAGGATATAAGAGTTTCCATTTGTTCACATCTGTGGAACAGTTTTCCTTCCTTCCTTCCTTCCTTCCTTCCTTCCTTCCTTCCTTCCTTCCTTCTTTCCTTCCTTCCCTTAGCCATTCTAACAGGCATGAACGGATATTTCATTGTAGTTTTAATTTGCATTTCCCTGATGATTAGGGGTGTTGAATATTATTTTCACATACCTCTTGGCCATTTCTTTTTTTGGCAGTAATATTTATATATTTTTTATTCTAATTAGTTATATGACAGCAGAATGCACTATAATTCATATTATACATATAGAGCACAATTTTTTATATCTCTGGTTGTATGCAAAGTCTAGTCATATCATTCATGTCTTCATACACGTACTTAGGATAAAGATGTCTATCTCATTCCACAGTCTTTCTTACCCCCATGCCTACACCTTTTCCCTCCCTTCCCTTTGCCCTATCTAGAGTTCATCTAATCCTCCCATGCCCCACCCCCAACCCCATTATGAATCAGCCTCCTGATATCAGAGAAATCATTCGACATTTGGTTTTTTGGGATTGGCTAACTTCACTTAGCATTATCTTCTCCAGCTCCATCCATTTATCTGCAAATGCCATGGTTTTATTCTCTTTTATTTCTAAATAGTATTCCATTGTGTGTGTGTGTGTGTGTGTGTGTGTATCACATTTTCTTTATCCATTCATCAACTGAAGGGCATCTAGGTTGGTTCCACAGTTTAGCTATTGTGAATTGTGCTGCTATAAACATTGATGTGGCTGTGTCCCTGTAGTATGCTGTTTTTAAATCCTTTGGGTATAGACCGAGGAGTGGGATAGCTGGGTCAAATGGTGGTTCCATTCCAAGTTTTCCAAGGAGTCTCCATACTGCTTTCCATATTGGCTGCACCAATTTACAGTCCCACTACTAATGTATGAGTGTGCCTTTCCCCCACATCCCCACCACCCGTTGGCCATTTCTATGTTTTCTTTCGAGAAAAGTCTATTCAGATTTTTTTTGCCCGTTTTCTAATTAGGTTATTTATTCTTGCTATGGAAGCTAAAGCTTCTTCAAAAAAAGAATTTTAAAGATTTTGCTGTCAGCTGACTTAGTAAATTCAGCTGTGGTGATGGTAGACAGAGAAAACTTCGAGAGCACAGTGAGTCAGCTTTCATCAGAGTCCCTTTGACGTGCACCTCATGGAGAGTTAAAGTAGGGAGTGAGCTGGTAAATAAAATGCTAGTTCACGCTGCATAGAGGAATGAGAAGCCCAATTGTGACCTCACAGGGTAATGGAGAAGAATAAAAAGCAGCAGAGGTTGAAACTACTAACTGCAACTAAAAAGTAAAGGCATGATAGACCCAAGTTCCAAACGTAAGTTCTGACTGACCTTCTGTAAACTTGGAGAATTTCAAAATCATTTAAGACGTTGCTTCTTGAAAATGAAAATCATGAGGAGCTCATGAAGAGGAAGAAAAAAATAAAACAAAGAAAACTGCATCTCAGCACAGAAAGAGCACTTTCTGAAATATTCATTACCTCAGCATGCAAAATTTGCAAGTTTCCCTTGATGGGAGCGTGTAAGTCTCTGAAAACAATTTGCTGCCTTTGGAATGAATACAATTTAAGAAAGTTCTAGACCTTAGAGGAGAATGAGAGTCAATGAAAACAGGGAATTCCTTTCTGTCTACTATTGCAACATGCCCAACAGCAGAAATGAATAGTTTATAAGGGCAAGCTACACTAAACTGTGGTCACCTTTGCTTAAGTGAGCAAAATGAAAATCCCCAAAGATATTGATAGACTCCTATCCATATATCTGAGGGCTTGCTCTGCTTTTTGTGCTGTCCACCGCAGAGTACGTTCAACCTGCTGGAACCTTGTCTGGTGCTAACTAACCCAAGGACAGGGATGCTGTTTCAGAGACACCCACGGCCACAGTTGCACATGCCAAATCTTGTTGCGTGCCCGTGCCTTCCCGGAGAACAGAGCAGCATATGGGAGGTTTGGGCTTCTTGCCACCTGTCAAGAGTGGGCAGCACAGTGCGTGCGATCCCAATCTGTGCCAGTGCTTGGGAGATAATGATTTCCACAGCAAAGGGTCTGCTGGCCTCAGATAAGAGCAGCTTTCGAATGGGAACTATGCAAAGCCACACAATGAATGCAACTTGGTCCCATTCCTCTCCGATCTGCCCAAAGCTCTTACGGTCATAATTTATCTGCCATGGAGGGGAAGAACCCCTTCCCCACTTCTCAGTGTGTTTGGACCTTGGACTCCCATTCACAGCCTATATAATGTCATCGTCATCATCACTGTGTAAAGGACGGCAGCAACATGTGCTGAACTGATACTCAGTAGCTTTTCCCTTTAATTTCTAAGAATGCACACAATGTAATATTCTTACCAAATGAAATTGAGATCCATCTATCCCTATTTTGCCACTTCTATTTGAGCTTTTAATTAATGTTAAGATAATGGCAGTGGGTATTATTTTTTATTTGAAAACTGAATTCTGAGTTTTTCAGCGTCTCTTTATCACTCAGAAAATTTTACCCTTTCTTTGAACTTGGACTGACATCTAGAAATGGTCAAATGAAACAATATAAAATATATAATTGACCTGACCAACCTACGGTAGCAGGTGGCAGTGAGTGGCTGTATGAGGTAAGCATACTGGTTTCTATTAAAAGCTTGTCCAAACTAATCATTATGTATTTTTAAACTCCTGCATTATTCTAGAAAAGTGACCACCAATAGTTTTGTTAATTATTGAGCAGGATAAGCTGAAAGACTTAATTTCTGTTTCAGATACCCTGTTAAAACTCTTTATATACCCTGTTAAAACTGCTGGAGAAATAATGATCATACTTCGCTTGTTTGTACTGTGGAATCAAATTCCTTGAAGAATTCTGCATTGTGGGTAATATAAATTTCTCCCTTTGACAAATGAGAAAAAAAAAAAACGGCAGTACAAAGAAACAAAAGTAAATTGTCTGAACCAATATAGCAGGTAAGTCCTGGGGACCCAGAAGGCAGCATTGGGAGGCTGGCTCTAGAGCTGGTACTTGTAAATGTTAGACTTTACTGCCTCCAACTAATGAATCTGGAAGCTAATACTTGGAGAAGGGTGGGGAGGGGGAATGAACTATATTTCTCTGTATTAGGGAGAGTGCATAGAACAGAGGGGAGAAAGGGTCGTCAGAAATAGAGAATGCATGGGGATGTTCCCTGTTTCATGGGCACTACACTAAATTTCCCAGAGAGCAAACGGGCATCCATTACAGAAGGCAGGGTTTGCATTAGGGGCTGAGAAGCAGGTTGGCAGTATCCTGCTCTTGCACCCAAAGGAAGAGGGAAGCATTGGGCATTGGTCTAAGTGATGGCTGAGGTCCAAGGAGCCCAATGTCCATTTGTCAGTCAGTTTTGCTGTTGTTTGTTTGCCCTCGTTTCTGGAGGAGTCACCTAAAATATTATCGTGATTCTATTTTACATCATTTTATGAAGTGATGATGCACCTGAGTGTTTATAAACGTGCGGGTTCAGGAAGTCATTAGTCAATACACCTGACAAATATCAAGGGAATGCTCTATCATTTCTTATTAGATAAATTTCCAGGATAAGTAAGAAAAGACTTTGTTTTGGATAACTGTTTAACAGGCCTTGAGTGATTATTTATTTATTTTTCTCCTTTCTTTTCTTTATCTGTGGAACTGGGGATTGAACCCAGGGGCCTTTTTTTTTGTCACTGAGCTATATCACTAGTCCCCGTCCGCTCCTGCCTTTTTTTCCTTCTTGGAAGTCAGTGTCTTGCTGAGTTGCTGAGGGTTCTCACTAAGTTGATGAGGCTGGCCTCAAACTTACCATCTTCCTTCCTCAGCCTCCTAAGTTGTTCCTTGAGTGATTTTTTTTCCTATAGCATGGTACATAAGGCTTTGGATACGCTGCTAGAGCAATAATGATCATACTACACTTGTTTGTAGGGTGAAAATCGTATGTATGGGAGAGTTAGTACCAGGGGACCAAATAATGTGTTTTCCCTCGCAGATTGGGGATATGAAATAGTGGAGAGGATTATAGAGGGAGTTAAGGAAAGGCTTAAGCAGCTCCCCTGTATCATCATCATCGTTGATGATGTCTTCTTTATATCTAACATGAATACACTAGGGGATCTGATAGGGAAGGAAGTACTTGGGTACTGAGATGCTAAAGGATGAAGATGACTGGTACTTTTGCTTTCCTTTGGTTCTTTGCCATCATCTTTCTAGTCAGGCTGAGCTGTGAAATACACAGTACCTTGTTATGAGCGGGCTTGTGGGTTAGGTATATGTCTTGCTGTTCTAATAGTGTGTCTGTTGCTAGAAAAACAAAGCATACCAGACGGTGACTTCAAATACATTATCCGAATAGGGTGGAAATCAATATATAGAATAGTTCTTATTTTGAGTGAACTATATGCCCGATAAGTCACTTCACCTCTCTGAGCTTTCTTCTGTGAAATACAGATGCTCACTCTGCTAGATGTTTTTCAGGTTCTCTTTGACTCTAAAGGTCAAGTGAGAAGAGGTGGAAACTGATCAAATAACAGCCAACATGAGCATTAACTGAGGACAAGCGATAAGATGCCACACAGGGCAATGCATCTCACATTATTGGATTGAGGGTCTAGAGGTTTCTGGTAAAGCAAGAAATATGTTTCCAGAGCCTTTCTCCAGAAATGTTCTCTGCTAAAGAGTGATTTCTGTGTCCCAGGTGGCGCCAGGCATTGGCTTTATGAGAAGAGACCATCCTTCTTGGAGAAAGCTGAGCAAGGGAACCAAGAAGCTGTCTACGATGCTAGACCATAGGTGTTTAGTGACATGGCCTTGAACTAGGGTGGTCAGTGGAAGAGACCTGGAAAGAAGGGGCAGATGGAAGAAGTACTGTAAACTGAACTGGGGAGGGAGGCAAGGCTCATGAAAGAAGAGGGAAGCCTCAGGAGCTCATGTGCAGGGCAGTCAACAGCATCGTCTGTGGGATTCTCAAGAGATACACATAGTCTATATACTCAAACGAATGGATGGAAAGAGTTGTGGTAACCTGTGGTATGTGCAGTCCAATGAATTTTGTCAAAATAACATTAATGCCATATCTAGAAGATTCTTGGATATAGATAAAGTTGATCAATAATAAAGATGGGTGAGCTGGGTGCAGTGGTGCATGACTGTAATCCCAGCAGCTTGGGAGGCTGAGACAGGAGGATTGTGAGTTCAAAGCCAGCCTCAGTGAAAGTGAGGCGCTAAGCAATTCAGTGAGACCCTGTCTCTAAATAAAATACAAAATAGGGTTGAGGATGTGGCTCAGCGGTGGAGTGCCTCTGAGTTCAATCCTTGGTACCAAAAAAAAAAAAAAAAAAAAAATGGGTGAATTGGCTTTTTTTTTTTTTTTTGGCACTTTAGGAAACCCTTCAAATTTACATCTCAACTCTTTAGCTTTGTTGGGTGGTTCCTGTGGGCAAGTCTCTATCTTTTCCATAGCTGTTAAAGGAATTTGATACCATCCACACCATGAGCTGATGTTTCCATATTTTCACACACAAGTGTGGCATTTAGTTCATTATGAAAGCACAATGCTTCAGGCACAGAGCATATGATTCCTGGTGAATTTAACTGGAAGATAAGGCTGGGAGTTATGGTGAGTCTAGATTTCGAATGACTCTCAATTTTGAATTGACTGATTGATAAGAGGGAGATGGTGGTGATTTTTGCATGGGCGTACCATAGTCACCTATGCATCATAATAAAAATGCAATGATCAAAATAATTCTTTAGTCCCACTATCAGACATCAACTTGCTGAGATGAACTAGATAACAGGCAATAGACTTTAACAGCTACTAGGGATTGCATGCTACGATATGCCAGGCACTGAGCTAAATAAAGGGCTTCATTCTAGGATCTCACTTAATCCTTCCAACAATTCCACAACAGTTATCAGTAGCATATCATGGAAAAGTAAACAGAGGCCCAGAAAATTGAGGGCACTTGCTTGGGGCTACACAGCTAGAATATTACAAAGTCAGCTTTGAACCAAGATCTATCATTGACTTAAATCTGTGTCCTTAGCCAGGGAGCTAAGAGACGGACAAAGATAAAGAAGAGTAGAACCTACTGCACTGTGAATTGGAGGTTGTGCAAGTTGAATCAGCCACCTGGGAGGGGAAGGTCATCTCCCAGATGGATTTTCTGCTGATGTCATAGACTTGAGAAAATAAATTCTCCCTTTTTTTTTCTTTCTATCAATTACCTTAAATTTGCTGTGAGGCAGAACTGGAACGACGGGCCACATCTGCCACATTTAATTATTCTCGCCATTTTCCTGATCCACCCCAGCCAGCTTACCTTTAACTTACTGAAATTGAAGTGGATTGTTTTCAGGTTTTCTGCCTTCCCTTTGCTGCCATGGAGCATGCTCAGTTCATGCCACATTTCCTGTCCAGCTTATAGTTAGTGCTTCCTGTGGCCCCATTTCTCACTCAGTTTTTCTCCTTGCTTCAAGGTAAGTATGTTTTTCATCGCATTTTGTTGTGTTGTATTTGGCTTTGAATGAGGGCATGGGTCTCTGCATGCCAATCCACCCCGCCCAGGATACATGTCCACATATCCAGGAAGCAATGTCTATTGATGTAAAAAGGTTTTGTTGACCAGAGAGCAATAATATTACGCAAATCTGGTTTTCAGGAAAATATTACTTCTTGTCAAATGCTTTTGCCTTTTAATACTTTCACTATAGGTTGAGTGCTAGGGACTGATTTATATAAGAAACTTTATGTCAGGTTTTTCTTCTGGCAAAAGTGAACATTCAATGCTGTTATCTGCTAGAAAGGATTATTAGATAATTAAATAATTATTTAGATAATAATTAGAGAGTTATTAGTTTGCCTTTCAAACAACAGTCCTGACTAACATAAGTCTAACTTGTATGTTTATAAAACAGTAGTTCTGTTCTACTTAAAATCACTACATGGCAAAAGGACCATATAATTTCCCAGGATACGGATGCAACTCAAGGTGATTCTAGAGTTCAATAGAAATAGAGAACATGTTTTAGAGATGCATTCTTTTATAAACTACATGTGTAAGGAAAGAAAAATAAACCAGGAAGAATAATACCTGGATTTTGGTTCCAGTTCTGTCATTTCCTATCTAGGTAATCTTTTTCTTTTCTATTTGACTTTTTAAATTGGTGCATTATATTTATACATAATAGTGGGGATTCATTGCTACATATTCTTGCATGCGCACAATATAACAGCACAATTGGGTCAGTTGAATTTCCCTTATCTCCTCCCCCAGCTTGGTCCCTTTCCTCTCTTCTTTTGGTTTCTCTACCTGAGTAATCTTGGGCAAGATGATCCAGTATTCTGAGCCACAGTTCCTCCAATTATAAAATGGAAACACTATGTCAAGGTGTTGTATGAATTTATTTGAGAAAAAATTAAATATGTATGTGAGTGTAAAGGTATGAGCACAAACATTATTTTCCTGTAGGTGATGGTGAAGTCACCCCAGAGAAATTTGCAGTTATAACACTGGGTAATAAAGAGTATAGAGTGTGGAGTCATAAAGCACAGGTTTGCAGACTGGCTCTATCAGTTTCTTTTTGTGCAAATGGATTACAAGTAGTCATACTGTAGGGCACACGGACCTAAGGAAACTATGGATGACTTGCAAAGCTACAGGTGCAGGGGCGAAAAAAATCAATAAAGTACAAGTTGCTCTCATGCATTAATTATGTTCAGGAAAAAGCCCCAAACCACCTCAGTAACATTTGAACACAGTATTTGGGTTGTCCTCAGGCTAAAGTAAAAAAAAAAAAAAATTAAACCAAAACTAACAACAACAAAAAAATCCCATTGAAAACAATACTGTGTCTCTGTAAGTAGCTCGTTTTCTGTTGAGGGATGGAATATAACTTGGAAGCATACTTTCTGTTTACACAATAGAGTTCTTATTGTGGACAAGGGAAGCCATGTTTCTCACTGTCAGAAGGGCAGGCTACCCAGAAGTGTGTGGGGTTGGATTGATATTGGAAGAATCTATATAGGCTAGGGTTTCTCAACTCCAGCATCATTGATATTTGGGGTCAGAATTCCATGTGGTGGGGGATGTCTTTTGTTTTGTAGGAGATTTGGCAGTGTGTTGAGAGCCACAGCCGAAGGGGCCCCAGCAAACTTCCAGCTGCCAGCAAACTTCCAGCTGCCGGCTGATGATTGGCTCACAGCGGCCCCAGCAACTTCTAGCTGCCAACTGATTGGCTCCTCTGCGGTGATGCTCATTGGGCTGTTTCCCTGCCCTTTCAGACCACGGAGCTGCTCATTGGGGGACTTTTTTTTTTTTTTCATAAGAAACAAATTTTATTTTTAGAACACACACACCACACCACACAGCTCCTCAGGAAAACCCTCAGAGCCCAACTGCCATCACGGGCTTCCCACAAGCCTCTCAACCTCCCCCACTCCTCCTGCTCTTGAGGCCGATTGGCTGGGTTGCATGGGCAGAGCCATAAAAAGTCCCCCAATGAGCAGCTCCATGGTCTGAAAGGGCAGAGAAACAACCCAATGAGCAGCACCACAGAGGAGCCAATCAGTTGGCAGCTAGAAGTTTGCTGGGGCCGCTGTGAGCCAATCATCAGCTGGCAGCTGGAAGTTTGCTGGGGCCCCTTCGGCTGTGGCTCTCAACAGCAGTGTCCCTGATTTCTGTGCACAAAACATGAGTAACACTTTCCTTCCCAGCTTTGACAACCAGATATATCTCCAGACATTGCCAAATGCAAAGTTGTCCCCTGTGGAGAATCACTGTATAAACTAATGGTTTTTAATAGATACAGATAAAGATATAGGTATGTACATAGGTGGGCAGGAGTGCACATGCATGCGTGTGTGTGTGTGTGTGTGAATGTGTTAGTCAGTTTTCTATTACTGTAACAATTACCTAAGGCAAATCAACTAAAAGAGATAAAAGGTTTATTTTGGCTTACAGTTTTGGAGGTTTCAGTCCATGACTAATTGGCCCTGTTGCTCTGGGACTGTAGCAAGGCAGTAGATCATGGCAGAAGCATGTGGCAGAGGAGGCCCATGCACTTCATGATCAGGTTGAGAGGGAAAGAGGAAGACAGGGTTTTCTATATCCCGTTCATTGGTATGCCCCCAATGATCTAATTTCCACTCACTAGGCTGCACCTCTTAATTGTACCACCACCTTCCAGGACTACCATGAGCTAGAATCAAGCCTTTAACAAAGGGCCTTTGGGAGAGACATATTAGACACAAAGTTTGTGTATGTGTGCACATACACATGTGTCCTAACCCTGTCTCTTGAGAGGACTTGGTGGCGATGACACCTTAGTAGTAATAATGAGCACCTCTATCACCCAAGACTTGGGTTCTAACTACCATTCTTGACTGAAAAGGGACAGGGCTTTTTAGGGAAATGTGTTCCTCCAGGGCTAGGGCTGGGAAAACAAGATGAACCTGCAATGCCTTCTTCTGTCAGAGAGTCAGGAAAAGCTCAAACAATGATGGATCACACTACAAAAGACTCAGGAGTTTGCTGGAATGTGCTCCTTCTGGTCCAATACAGGATAATATATTCAGAAAATTTGAGAAAGAAATGAGTAATAATTGATTAAACTAAGAAACACAGCCAATACTAAACAAATAAATGAGAAAGAAAATTCCTCCTTACTCAACTAATGAAACTCCGTTAATGAATGCAGAATTAATAATGATTCCATCATTAGAAGATCTCACATGGGCTGGGGTTGTGGGTCTGTGGTGGAGCACTTGCCTTGTGCACGTGAGGCACTGGGTTCGATCCCCAGCACCACATAAAAAATAAGTAAATAAAATTAAAAAAAGAGAAGATCCCACAGACTGGTAATAATTGGTTTGGGCAAGAATAATGAAGGGATATCAAAACTAGTGGGTAAAAGTGGGTGAGTGACAGTATTTACATTTTACAATTTTGGGGGAGCCAATTACTTGACTGAGGAGCATAGGATAATCTTGTTGCATAAATGCTTTCATTGATAGATTGAGAGAAAGAAGTATAAATTATGGTGTGTTTCAGATTCAAATGAGCACACATAATGACATTTTTCAGCATCAATACCTGGCGAAATAAATACTTGTGAAATGAAGGAATGATATAGCACCATTACATATGATAAATGACACTTGTATCAGTGTGAGTCATAAATGTGCCATAGTGACATATGAGCAAAGCAGCCACCTGTGATTTTCTTAGCCTAAATAAATTCTTGGTATATCAGCAGAGAAGTTTTAAATGTTAGGCCTTCAGCTATGCATATAATTTATAGTGTTGATGCTGGAGTGGGGGAAGAAACAACATTTCTACTAGTAGGATAACGAAGACAAGTCTGAATTATTCCTTTATGTTCATTTTAATATGAAATCCCATTACAGTAAACTGAGAGGATTACCATCATGTGAAATTTTTATGAAGTGATACAAACTGTAACATGAGCATTGCACCTTAGATCATTAAGCAGCATGAATGTTCTTAAAAGGTAATATAGAATCATTTCATCATTTGCATTTTTGTGAACTGACACCCCAATAAAAGTGCTCCTCCCTATTTTGTTTCCCCAAAGTGGAGACGAACAAACAGGCTTGCAAACAAATCACATAGAGCAAAAGACCTTGGAAGATTTAATTGCTTAGGAATTTCCTACCCACGCCAAGTGGCATTCCTGAGCATGGACAGTTTTTCTATTCTATGAAATTTGTAAGCTCACTTTTCCTCTCCCATTCACTGGACTAATTTTTTTTCCTGCTTCTTCCTGCTGTTGTTTTCTATTTGCATCCAGAATGGCATCCGGGGCTCAAGATGTTTGTTGATCTCATCAGAGGACACCAGCACACTTGTGGTTTTGCACTTTTAAGCAGCTGGACAAGTGCTTTGCAGAACAAGACTCTTTGACAATCTTATTTGGCTGTTAAATGACTGCCCTGTTGATGCTCCCAAACATCTTTTGTTGAAGGGACATTTGAACCTCAAGACATATTTATCACCTCAGTCATCATATTGAAAGTTCCTTGAGCAGCTTAAAAACACTGTGGTCTGCTTTTTTTGTTTTTCTTTCCATTTCTTTTCAGTACTGGGGATTGAATACTCCACTGAGCTGTTTTATTTATTTTGAGACAGTGTCTCACTAAGTTGCTCAATCTGGCCTCGGGTTTGTGATCCTCCTGCCTCAGTCTCCTGAGTAGCTGGGGTTACAACACACGCCATGGCGCCCATAAATTGGCAACCTTTATCTGGGTGCTTTTTTGAAGTTCTTGTAACCACCTGTAAACCAAGGTCTGAAAATATCAAATGGAAAAATCCAGATATCAACATTTCACAGATTTTAGGGTATGCACAGTTCTGAGAAGTATGATGAAATACACCATTGTGTTCCACACTGTGCCTGGGATGAGAACCTTCCTTTTGTCCAGCGTATTCATGCTATGTATACTACCTGCCTGGTAGTCACTTGTTAGCTATCTCAGTCATCATGTCAGCTGTGGGAAGTATCACAGTGCCTATGCAGAGGTTCAGTACTATCTGTAGTTTCAGGCACCCACTTGGAACATATTCCCCTGCAAATCAGAGGGGACTGCTGCATATCTAAAGAATTTGCAAAAAAAGAGATTGAAATAAATTAATCTAATTTATTATTTTCAGAGAAAATTAAGAGAGAAGAAAGATGTGCTAGTAATAACAATAATGATTTAATAATTATGATCATATGCATACCTATGTTTATAGCAGCACAATTCACAGACACCAACCGACGGAAACAATCTAGGTGCTCATCAATGGATAAATGGATAAATAAAACATGGTGTACATACACAGTGGAGTTTGATTCAGCCCTAAATAAAAATGAAATGATGTCATTTGCAAAAAAAATAGATAGAACTTGAGAATATTATGTTAAGTGAAATAAAAGTCAGAAAGTCAAGGATCATATGTTTTCTCTCATATGTGGAAGCAAGAGAGGAAAAAGGCAAAGTTTGGGGGGAATCTCATGAAAATCGAAGGGAGATCAGTAGAGTAAAGGAAAGAAACCAGGGGAAGGGAGGAGAAGAAGAAAAAAGGAAATACTGGGGAATGATATCGGCCAAATTATATTGTTATATTGTGCAAAGTACCAATGTGTAACCACAAATCCCACCCTTATGTATAACTATAATGCACCAATAAAAACATGGAAAAATAATTATGATGCAATTGAGAATTGATTTGTATAGTCATTACTATGTGCCAGGCACAGTTCCAAGCACTTCAGATACATTAGATCACTTAATCTTGACTCTACCTTGGGAGGAGGTCTGATTATCCCCCCAGTTACAGAGGAGGTAATTGAACCACAGAGAAGTTGAATAACTTGCCCACAGTAAAAACAGCTGCCAAGTCATGAAACCAGGGCTAAACATACGCAATCTGGCTACAGAGCGCACGCAGGTCCTCACCCACTCTTCTGAATTTATGCCTTGTGATTCCCACACCAAATTTTTTATTGCTTTTTTTTGTACAATTTAATTTTTAGATGGAAGGAACTTCAGAGGAAAGTCAGGTTGTTTACTTACTCTCATCCCATTCTAAGCCAGGTCCTCCCAGTCTGAGGTTATTGAGGTGTAGCACATTATTCCTATGGATTGGCACCTGAACTTGAAATGAGTTGACACAGCAAATTCCCCAGTCCTGACCACTCCAGCAGCTGCTCAGGTCACTGTAACAGAAGGTGAAGGCTCCCTCATGGGGCTGAGGTTTGTAGTTCCAAGATCAAAACTGCATTTGAGGTTTTCTAAGTGCAAACATGGTGGCAGTGTTTGGAAGTGTCCTCACAAACCACCTGTGGTCTGATTATGAGCTCAGAGGCAGTAAGGGATCACCATCATGGCACTGGGGGGTCACCCCCTCCAGATTCCTGTGTGTACCTTTAACAGGAGAAACAGAAATGTGAACAAGTCTACGTCTCTCAGCTAAACTTTAAATTCCATGCTGTGGATCTTTGTTTTCTATCATGAGCAAAACTGCCTTATTAGGTTCATCAAAATTTTTCTTAAAAAAAAAAAAAAATATATATATATATATATATATATAGAGAGAGAGAGAGAGAGAGAGAGAGAGAGAGACATTCTATAGATAAATATTTGTGCTTATTCTAATTCTCTTTTCTGAAGATAAAGCTCCTAGCAGTGGAATTACTATACCAATATCTATCTGTACATTTCAGAAGCTTGTAATCTTGCAACAAAATTTCCAGATTGTTCTATGGAAATGCTGTGTTCATTTGCACAGTTGCAATCTTCCAGTGGCAGTGTTGGTAGTGTCTGGGGGTGGCTTGGTGGCACCCTGTTCAATATTGGGTATCATCTTAAAACCAAACAAAAAGCAAACTTGGACAATTGTGTGTGTATGTGTGTGTGTGTGTGTGTAATGGCATTTAATTATTTAAATATATAATTATTTGATGTATAAAGAAGATAATGTTTTATATGCTTTTGGGCCATTTCTGTGAACGGTCTGCTACAAACATTCTTTTCCTATATTTTTTCTATTGCCTTGTATAAAGCTATTTAAAGGATAACAATAAAAAAACCCGACTACATTGGGAGTAGTTACTATGTGCCTGGCACTGTGCTAAGCCTGCTGCTCTTATATTCCTGGCAAATATTTTCCCAGGTGGTTCTCGTTTTAAAATACTCTCATATGAAGTCATCACTCCTATTTCTTGAGACCATTTTCAGAGCAGTCTGTTTTAGAAGTCTACATTGGTTCATTTTTAGCACTTAACATCTTGAGAGGGGGGGCTGAGGCACAGAGCCTGTGTAGGCTGCCCCCGAGTTTGCGCAGCTTGGAACGTGTCCTTTATTTGGAAGTTGCCAGGTCCCAGGCTGCTGGCTGCAATGCATACAGGCTCTATGGCCTATGACTCCAGTAGGGACTTCAGAACTAGGTCTCAGGTACTCTATGGGCATCCCTGTATGCCTGCTCTTGTATGGATCCTGAAGGGACAGAACGATGAGGGTCAGTATGCTAAGAGATACTGACACCATTCTGCAGAGACAGGAAAATACGGGGTAAGAATGGTTCAGAATGGTCCAAAGTGTTTGAACACTTATCTAAGCACCTATAGGAAACTGCACTGTTTTATGGTTGAAGAAGAACAGCAAAGACTCACTGGCTCTTGAAATATCCTGAGATGGTGACAATTCTCCTTTTTGGTTTTAGAAACTGCCCACTCTGTTGTCATGGTTATGCAAAAGTTTGTCTAAATGGCTCTTTTCTTAGCATTTGGGCTGGGGCTAGCTACCCACCTCCACCAATTTCCTACTGCCTACCTTCTCTTCTTCTTCTCCAAGATGGCCATCAGGGCACTGCTGGGATTCTGGGAGCACACACTGTGCCCACCTTAAGCCAAGGCCAGTCCCATGAATTGTTCTTTGTCTTCATCTGTTTATTCCACAGAATATAGGCTTGCTATGAATATGCTGTTGCCTGAATCTCCTCCAGTTCCTCTTGACATCTAACTGGCAGATACTGACTTTTCTTGCATGGAAAGGTGATACCCAAGTTCTTGGCATTACCTTGGGAGTTGGAGTTAAAATAGGCAAAAGCAGTCTTTTTATTTTATTTTATTTTATTTTGACTGTGGTCTATTAGGCTGATGAAACTTGAGGAAGTAGCTCTTCACTGGTCCTGTTCTGTTTACTAGGGTCTCTGAATGAGAAGTCACCTGCTTTCTCTCTAGGCACATGCCTTTCTCAGGGACTGAGGCAGAGGGATAGAAAATAGTCTGATAGTAGTTTTTTAAAATCTGGATATGCTTTGGAATGAATTAGGACACTTGTTAAATCTAGATTCCTGGCCCTGTTCCCTGTTGTCTCAATAAGATGGGATAGGAGCTGAGAGTCTGTTTGTAATTAAGTAATTGATTCATTTTTAATTAATTAGTTAGTTATGAAGAAGATAATTCTATTGCAACCTGGAAAGCAATGTCTTGGGACAGAATTAGAATATTCACTTCTTTCAGCCCAAAGCATTCTAGGATGTATCACTTTCAACATCCTCTTTCCCATACATTTGAACAGCAGTTTAGTGCTACTTTTGGGCAGAGAGTTGTTTTTGTGATGAAAATTAATGATTGTAATACTTATGACCTGCTAAAGAAGATTGCTTTTTTGCAAATATAGCCTATAAATACAGTACTCAGTGAGGCAGGTGGAGCTCATACTTATTTGGCTTCCTATGATATCTTGGCCTTATTGCGGCTCATTTCGTTCAGCAATTGTTAAGATCAGTTAGTCTGCAATCCTCCATCTCATTCATCTTAAGCCATGTGCCATCCATCTCTTGTTCTCTGTACATTTCCTCCCATCCTGCTTTCGGACAGCTTTCTTACTGCACTTTCTCCATGCTGAGGGCCACTGTGACAGATACCAAACATGCATAGGCCCTGTTACAGAAGTAGAGACCTATACATGTCCAGAAGGTACCTAAACTCTCTAATAAGGCTCCCTGCCAACTCACTCACATGTCTGAATCTAGAGCATGTTGACGTCCATTTGGGAAGGGCCACTGGAGATGGAGGTTGCCACAGCAGCTTGAGGTTGGTAGGTGAGTGAAGGGATAAACAAACACATGAATTCATGACATCCCACCTCCCACAGATTGCAGGAGTCAAAAAGTTCTCTTGAGCATCCCCCCCCCAACTTCTGGAGATCTAGCCAGTAACGTCCACACAAAGTGCTCATATGCATCTTCGGAAGCTCAGTGGCAGATGGAACAACCCCCACAAGGATTGTGCCAGAATGAAGCTGTGACTGTAGCCCCCAAGATGGCGTGCTGCAGAAACACCCTGGGAAGAGCTCAGACCTGCTCTCAGTTGAGGGAAGCCAACTCCCGGGCTTCCCACATGACTAAAGGGGGTATGGTAGACAATGAAGTGAAAGTATGGAATGTGACACATTCCATATTTGGAGGAGTCTAGTCGAGTCTCTGCCCAGTGTGTCTCAGAGGTAAAGACAGAAACCAAGGCACACGTGAAACAAGAACAGGACCAGTGGACAAAAACCACTTTAGAACTGGCTTTTCCTATCCCCTAACACTCATTCCAAACCCATTGGACCACTTGATGCTGTATTTATTGGTCAGAAATATAGAACATTTACATCAATTTCCATGCAGGACATTAGAAACAGAATTACAAGTGAAAAAAAAATCAGTTCAGCTTAGAAAATATGTACCTGGGATACAGCGTGGAGGCCAGGTTGGGCAGGTTGGTTGCAGCCTGATTCCTATTGCAGGAATATTCAAAGGGTAGACTAGTTGGGAGAGGAGGGGAGATGAAAGAAGTTAGGGGTTCAGTTTGCTATCCAAATGGACTCTTCAAAATACAGCAACATGCCAAGTCTCTTTAGAGTCAATGGGAATATGACCTTGGGAGTTGGAGTGGGTTCAAGATGGTGGATCACTGGGTGATGCGTTATGACACTTGGGAATTCCTTCATTTACGCAATTTCTGTTCTATGGATTTAGGTATTTTAGGTGCTTTTTTCTACGTCACCCCCTATCTCATGCTCCTCCACAGGGCATTAAACTAGGAACTAAAGATAAAATGAGCCAGGCATGGTGGTGGATGCCTGTATTCCCAGCGTCTTAGGAGTCTGAGACAGGAGGGATTGTGAGTTCAAAGCCAGCTTCAGCAATGTCGAGGTGCTAAGCAACTCAGTGAGACCCTGCCTGTAAAAAAATACAAAATAGGATTGGGGATGTGGCTCAGTGGTTGAGTGCCCCTGAGTTCTATCCCTGGTACCAATAAATAAATAAATAAATAACCAAACAAATAAAAATAAAATGAGAGGAAAATTCAGGTGGCTTTTGTCTTTTGGAAGAATACAGTGTAGTAGGGGACATGGGCAAGAAGATCAGATTTATCCTCTCAATTTAGGTTGCAAAAATGGAATATTCTCCCTATATTTGAACTCCATAGATACACAAGGTCCTGCTTCTGCTAAAGAATTTAAGGAATTTTTTTTTTCATAATTTTTTGAATAACTTCACAGTTGATTAGGAAATCAGGTTTGATTGATTTGAAGTTTAATGACTAATGAAAGAGCTCTCCCCTGGTCTTCAGAGTTATTCACTCAATCTTCCTCTCTAGGTTTGTATCTGAGAACAGAAGAAATAACACATCAGCAGGGCCCTAGATGGTGGCCTGCTCTTTCTAGCTGCCTGTTGTTCTTTTTTTTTTCTGAAAGCCTAGCCCTCCTGATGGTTGGCCACTGGCCTTCATCACAGCTTGCTCACACATGTGTCCAGTACCTTCTATTGGAGGCATCTAAAGATGCGGTGTGAAAGCTTCTTTTCTCAGACCCTGTTGGTCTGGGATCTATCTGCTCCTGAGACAGAGCTGGGGATATGTGGAAGGGATTGGGCTAAGAGGAGAGGGCCTGATACAATGCCTGCAGGGGCCAGAGTCATACAGACAAGTGGACAGATTCATCAAATCAACAGTTTTCCGAAAATAGATGGTATCTTATATCATATGCCCAAACTGTCTCCTGAAGACACACTGATCCAAAGACCTCAACAGGCTGCTGAGTCTTGAGTCACTGGGGTCATTAGAAGTAGCCAAGCAGGCTCTTAAGGACTAATTGGCAGGTGTGATCTCATGTTGTGCTCAGTCAGCAGTCAGTAGTGCAAGTAGGACAGTCTGTCTGGGTTGATCTTCCAGCTAAGAGTTACTTCCACTTAGTGACTTTGTCTAGTCATTAAAAATGGAACTTCTTATATTAAAGAGAAGAGGTGACAAATTACCAGCATGTTCATTAAAGATTTTTTCCTTTATTTTCATTAGTGCCTGCTGACACCATTAAAGAAGAATGCAATTGTGCAGATTTCCCTAAAGGTGCTGAGCCTAAAAGGAGTCCTAAGATAAGCTAGGAGGCTCCTTAGAAAGAGGAGGTGCCAGAAGACACTTACACAGACCAGGGTGTTCAGCCCCATTGAGACTTCATTCATTCCTCCATTCATACAATAAAGGTTTAAATATCTAGGGGAATCTGCTTATGTTTGTGTAGAGGGATGGACAGATGAAGGAGAGATCAATGCCGACACAGAGCAAGCAAAAGAGCCTGGGCCTTATGTGGAGGGGGTTTTTCTGCCTCCAAAACACGAACAGACTGTAGGGTGTGATTGGGCATGCCTGTAATCCCAGCAGTTCAAGAGGCTGAAGCAGGAGGATTGTTGAGTTCAAATCCAGCCTCAGTAACTCAGCGAGGCCCTAAGTAACTTAGTAAGACCCTGTCTCTAAATCAAACAAATAAATAAATAGGCTGGGGATATGGTTCAGTAGTTAAATGCCCCTGTGTTCAACCCTGGTACCACACCCACAAAAAACAAAAAACAAAAAACCACTCATATACCTGCTGATGACATAAAAGTTTTAACACCTACACATAGTAAAGTAATATTTTCAGAATTAAGAGTAAGTTGTGACTCAACCTTGCTCTGCCTCAGTTTCTTATAACCTCTGAAACTAGAAGAAAAATGTGCAGGTAAGGCAGTTAGTGATTGCAATAAAGAATACATACTTGCCTGACCAAAATGTAAACTCTCAGTAGATGCCTGGGGAAAGTGTGGGAGAAGTGCAAGTTCTGACTTCGTGTCTGTAGTGCTTTA
The DNA here is from genome assembly GCF_052094955.1 of Ictidomys tridecemlineatus. NCBI lineage: Eukaryota > Metazoa > Chordata > Mammalia > Rodentia > Sciuridae > Ictidomys > Ictidomys tridecemlineatus. The sequence continues at coordinate 51,897,180 of NC_135489.1, forward strand.
AATGCCCAAATCACTTCCACAGACACTATCTCACTTGGTCCTCGTGACACCCTTGGGAAATAGATAAAGCACATAGGAATAGCCTTGTTTTGTAGGCCCTATGGGATTCCTATTATACCTCCCCTTCTTAGGAAAATAGAGAAAAAAAGGAGAAATGGAAAAACACTCTATGATTAGCTCAAAGAAAAACTGAGAATTGGTGAAGCTGTTGGGATGTTAATTCAACAGCTAAAAGGATGCCAGTGAACATTTTTAAACAGAAAACCAAAGGGACAGCAGGTGAACCTTTAGGGAGATGGGCAGAAGGATTTACTGAAGTATGCCTCAAAGGCAAATCTTCTGGGTATTGCTGCTTATAGAAGTATCAGGTTACTGTGTCCAAAGGTGGGCTGCTGATACAATTAGGCAGCATTTTCCCATCACTATAAGGACGTGTGTAGTAGTACATCAGCTGTTCTTTCATGTCTCTTGCGTCCCTAGCAAAATGATGATCATAACATTGACAATAATACAGGTGGCATAATAGCCACCAGGTCCGAGTACCAACAGTGTACCAGAATTGTATGTATATGGTAAAACTAAATCCCCCAAACATTGCACATGGGAACAGCATAATCAGAGATTGGATAACTGGCCTAGGGTAACAGGGCCAGAGCTCAGAATGCAGATTGGAATCCAGCTGTCATTCCAAAGTCCAAGCCTCTTCCACTCTAGAGAGGGCTTGGGAAGTTGTCCCCCTATGAAAGTAAAGAAGATATTTAATTTCTGTGAACCTTGCATAAGAGTCAAACCTTTGACACTTGTTTCCTTAATGACTTCATTGATGATACCAATAAAAAAGTTCCTCCCAAAGAGGACTGTCCTGAGACTCGGCCTATCATCTCAGGGAGGGCTCCCCTATCACCAGGAGGCATCCTGAGCCCCTTAGAGAGTCATCTACCACACAGCTGCTCCTCCTTTGCAATCCAAGTCTAGACAGGCAATGGAGCACAGATGCTCCTTGACCACCATGGGGTGATGCCCCCATAACCCCCCAGCAAATTCAAAGCATCCAAAGTGGGAAATGCATTGAATCCACCTAACCCACAGCCCACTCTGGCTGAGCAGCCAGTGCACTGCACAGTGCTGGCTGCTTCCCTCCTGATCTCAAGGCTGACTGACTGGGCACCTCAGCTCCCTGCTACCGTCCAGCATCAGCCATGGGATTGGCCAACACATGGCTATCCAGGAAAAAGATTCATCTTTGAAATTCAAAGGATGGTATCCACTGAAGCCTATTGATTTTGGATTTTTGTGAAGTTCTAAAATGGTTAAGCCAAACCAATTCAAGCCAGGAATCAACTGCATTTCTTTTCTTTTCTTTTTTCTTTTTCTTTTGTGGTGCTAGGGATTGAACCCAGGACCTTGTACATGGGAGGCAAGCACTCTACCAACTGAGCTATATGACCAGCTGGAGCCACCTGTATTTCTAAGATGCAAATCATGCTGATGCAGTGTGCTCTAGGCCTTCAACACCTTTGAGCTGGCAATCCAGTCCTTGCTCAGCCTCACTCCCTGCTCTACAATTTGCCTCCCAGTGAAACATTCATTCTTGCTTTCTCCACAGGTCATGCTATTTCTGGCTGGTGCTGAGTCTTACCTTTGTTCTACCTTGAACTTATCTCAATAGGTCCGGGATTTGAAAAGAAAGGTTGCCCACCTGTTGCTTCTCCCCCCAACTATCCCCATATTCCACGTGCATTTTATCACACTATTTTCAACAATATTGTATTTCAACAATCTGGACACATTTCTGCCAGCTGTGGTCTAAATGCATTTCCCCAAGGTCCTTGTGTTGGAAACTCCGTACTCAACCTCAAATGTTAATAATATTGGAGGTGGGGCCTTGGGAGGTTTTGGGATTGGATGAGGCTCTGAGGGTAGGCCCCATGGTGGCATTAAAGGCAATAAATAATAAGAAGAGCAGGAGAGACCTAAGCTCACCTGCTGTTTAGTCTCACCATGTGATGCCCTCCACCATGTTGTGATGCAGCAAGTAGTCCCTCATCAAACACCTGCACTATGTTTTTGAATTCCCCAGGCTTCTGAATACTATGTTAAATAAACCTCTGTTCTTTATAAATTAGTCAGTCTCAGGTATTCTGTTGTGGCAACTAGAAAATGGACAAAGCCACTATTAGATTATAAATGCCTTGAGATAAGGCTCCATTTTCTGATTCATCACCTTTGCATCATTTCTGGCTTCTCATGAAGGTTTAAACGTAATATTTTAATGAATAAATAATAATGAATGAATTGATGAATGAAATGCTCTCGATTAGCATTCTAGAAAGTTCCAGCAGTCCAATGTCCACAAAACTATTCACAATCTGGAGGCCCGTATGGGGTGATGTGGCAGCTGTCAGAACAAAGAAGCGGGAAGGGTGACCCACCAACGAGAAGCTCTTGTTAGCATGCTGAAATCCAGGGAAGTGCATGGAGGGAGAGAGATACTCATTTCATGTGGGTGTTAGAAGTTGGTCAGCTCTGACTCATAGACTATATTCCTTAGCTTTTTTTAAAAACTAGTTTACAGGGAACTCAGGGGTAGCACCAAAAGGTGTACGATGCTGGGATGGAAGGAGCTCTGAATGAAAGCTGAAACTGGCATGGCTTGGAGAGACCAGTTGCTGAAATAATGTGGGCAGAAAAGAAGAGAATCCTCTAGATTCACAACTTTATATGTGATCACTTTTCATATATCTCAACCCCTGCTTATATGATAGGATAACAACATTTTGCACATTTAGAATGGAGCTATCCACCATGACCACCTCTGTGGGATGCAGCGCTAAATCAGAGGTAACCAAATTTAGCAATGCTAAATCAGATATGCCCAAAGTAACTGGATCTCTCACAAAACTCACATATTAAATCTTCATGCCCTGTACTCATAGGCGGTCACTTCAGACACTGACTTGAAGTCAATGTATCTTAATTTTACACAAGCTTCTAGAAAAGGATAGGCATGTATTATGGTGGTTAAGAGTATGGGCTTTAGCAAAATAAGGTAAAGAAGTGGCAGGATCAGTTATCATGAAGATATGGGGAAGATCAGTGGAGTAGAAGGAGGAGATCAAGAGGAGAGAAAGAGGGATGACAAAGGGTAGGGAATGTAAAATGAACTTAACAAAATCATGTTATGAATACACACACACACACACACACATACACACACACACGGAATTTCACCTTTATGTGTGTGTGGAAAGCACCAGTCAGAGCTGGATAAATGGATGAGCAAGGTGAGGATCAGTGGAGTAGAGAACAGGCTGGGGAAGGGGGATGGAGTTTGGACTGGGCAGGGGGAGGAATTGGGACTAAGATGGAGTGGTTTGGATTCCATGCATGTATAATTTTGTCAGGATGAATCCAGCTACAACGTATGACTTCAACGTTTTAATAAAAATAATACTGATAAAAGAGTTTGGGCTTTGGGAAGGAGGAAATTATGACATTTGCTGGTAAATGAATGGGACCAGAGAACATCGTGCTAAGTGAAATAAGCCAGGCTAAAAACTCAAAGTCAATAGTGGAATGTTTTGCTAGAGCAAAATAAGGGGAGTGGGGAAGGGAGGAGTGAATTCCATAAAAAAAGAAGAGATCATTGGAGTAGAGGAAGGGTATTGAGAAGAAGGGAGGAGGAAAGGAAAAAGGAGAATGGTGAAGTGAAATTACCTTATGTACACATATAACTATATCAAAGTGAATTTCATTTTTATATTTATATACAAAGCCCTAATTTAAAAAAAAACTATCAACATCAATAGAAGGAAAACCAGTAGAGTAGAGAATAGGGAATAGGAGAGGGAGGGAGGAGTTTATGGGGGGAAGTACTGTGGACTGAATTAAAGCAAATTACATTCCATGGTTGTGTCATTATATCAAAATGAACCCTGGTATTATGAATAACCATAATACTCTAATAAAAACAAGAGTGTGGGCTTTGGAGAAGACCATATCCAGTCTGGCTCTGAAATTTATTAGCTGAGTGAACTATTTAGACTCCCTAGGCTTCAGTTTCCTGAACTCTACTGTGGAAGGAATAATAGACCACACTCACAGGACTGGTGCAAAATGTATGCACTCAACAGATACTTGTGAGCATGAAGCAATGTGGTGATCCAGTCTCTAAGCCACAGTGGATAAGAGGCAGCAAATAAGATGGTGCTGCTGAGACCGCTGTGCTGAGAGGCCAGGACACTGAGGGTCTGGAGGCAAAACAGGTATTAGAAGCCGAAACCCAGACATAAAGAAGGCCATGGTCTGGGGCTCTTTTCCCAGGGACATGAAAATATAAGAAGTGCTCTGTCTTCCGGGAGCTTTCATCTAATTAGGGAGCTGGGATACATATCTACGTGTGTATATATATTCAAGAATAAACCTCAAGCTTTTATGATAATTCTTGTTGTATGATGTTTGTCCCCACTTCTTGGGTAAAGGGAATGGAAAGAAATTGAGAAAAAAATAAAATAAAAATAAAATGGAACAAAAGAGGGGTTTTTCCAGGACCATTGGTGATAATGTGCCATGAAATAAGGAAAGTGCTTAACTCTTGACTCCTGAGGCTCAGCCCCAGAGAAGTAACTCCTTCAACCCACAGATACTAAAAAAATAATAACCAATTTCTCTATGAGACCTTATAATTTTTAAAACTATTACTTTTTTGGTATGTGTACTCTGTAGCCTCCAAGAAGGCCTCCACTGATTACTGCCTCCTGCTATTCACACGCTTATTTATTCCTTTCCTCATAGTGAATAGGGCTGACCTGCAATACAATGGGATATTACAGAAACGACGCGGTGTACCACCAAGGCTGGGTCACAAAAGACATTTTTGTGTATGCCCTGCTCTCTTGGATCACTTGCTGTAGGGGAAGCCAGCTGCCATGTTGTGAGGCCACTCAAGCAGCTCTGTGGAGAGGGTGACACAATGAGGAACTAAGGCCTCCCGTCACTGGCTCCAAGGACTTGCCAGGGACCCATTTTGGAATCCAATCCTGGTCCCTTATAGGGACCAGCTTATAGGTGACTTAGTCTTCTGCCCACAGTTGTACGGTGACCTCATGAGATGCTGACTCAGAGAAACCATTCCTAGAATTCCTGACCCACAGAAACTCTTGGAGGGCAAATAAGTGATTACTATTGTACTTTAAGTTGTTCTATGCAGCAATAGACTAAATGAATCCTTTTAAAGTCAGTGCTTGAATTCTTCTCTTAGAACTGCCTCACTAGGAGTTGTTAGGGAATAAAAGCATTGTCTGCTTTGGACTGATTCATGGATTCTCATTATCACCTCCTTTCCTCCTCAACAGGAAAAGTGCTAGAAGCAATAATTTAAGTCAAAATAAGTAACATCTGGTTCAGGTAAAATCAAGTCCTGTAAAAATCGGTTCTTATAAAATCAAACATTGGCACTGCAGTCAACCTCAGAAGCATCTTTAAACGGATGAATTAGTCTCACGAAAACATACTTTTCTTTATATGCAGACTTCTGAAAAATCTCCTGACTTTGAAACCTTTTTATGTTTCTAGCTTTTTTGTTTTTCAGGAATATTTAGAGTATACATAGTCAACAGATGAGTTTAAATCAATGAAATGATTTTTCCTTTCCTGACCTTTAGTAAGGACTTAAAAATTTCCCACAGTGGCGTGTGTGTATGTGTGTGTGTGTGTGTGTGTGTGTGTGTGTGTGTGAGAGAGAGAGAGAGAGAGAGAGAGAGAGAGAGAGAGAGAGATGTTTTGAGATCCTATTCTTTTAGCCTATTTAGGCACTCGGTAGGAACACATGAACACCTAACTCTATCCCAGGGGACAAAGTCACAGCTATGAAGTGGGAATGACATTTTCCTTCCTTGTTGGAAAGGTTTTACTACTTTGCCATTCCACTTTAAATGGACAGCAAAGACAATGTCTCACTTCTAGTAAATCTGAAGACCAGAGTTGTGACTAGAACTTGTAACTGGAAGCAAAACGTACTTTTGTGTTTAATCTATCCAGCCAATGGTTTGCCCTTGCCAGAGAGGGAACCTAGTGTGATAAACCTAGTGATGAACCTGGGCACATCAAAAGAACGGAGCCCTTAGAGACAGGAAGCTCAGGTTGCAGGGATGTGTGACCCTGGACCATGTGGCCTGAAGGGACATGCTGGTGAGAGCCTTGGGAACAGGAACCAAGGCTGAGCAAAGGTGGAAGGAGTTTTTCTTTTTTCTTTCTTTCTTTTTTTTTTAGTGTGCTGTTTAATTCATTCATTAATTTTGGTATCAGGATTGAACCCAGGGACACTTAACCACGGAGACACAAGCCCAGCCCTTTTTTATATTTTATTTTGAGACAGGGTCTCACTAAGTTGCTCAGGGCCTCAATAAATTGCTGAGGCTGGCTTTGAACTTGTGATCCTCCTTCTCAGCCTCCCAAGCCACGGGGATTACAGGCGTGGGCCAACGTGCCTGGCAGAAGTCTTACAACCTGCTGATAAACAGAATAGCCCAGAGCAGAAGTTGACTCCTTGAATCTGGAAACAAAATTTCAGAAAGGGTAAAGAGAAAAACCGTAAGATCAGCATCTGGAAGATCTTGGGATTTAGAGAGAGAAATAACTCTCTCCACCCAGTAGTCATTTCGGGTTACCACCTCAAATTAATAGTAACAGAAGTTAATTTTTTTTCAAGATCATTAACATTGATTTTTCCTGGAAAAAATTCTACAATATTATATCATAATTGTAGATCTTTGTTTATCCTAGGGAAAATCTGACATGATGATGAAGATTAGACCAAGACAATTTCCAGGTCTTAAGAGAGAGACTACATGCATGGTGTAGATCATGAATTTTGGATTCGGGTATTATCCTGTTTCTTCTCAACTTTGTGACCTTAATGGAGTGAATGAAGCTCAATTTCCAAAAGTTAATTTTTAAGGGTAGACTTCACTCTATATCAAGCACTGTGCCCACCAATTTATATACAGGTTCCCACTGAATTATCACAAACACGTACTGTGGCCTGAGTTAGTCCCCAGTGATTAAGCCACGAGGACCATGGATTAAAGCTATTCTTATGGAAGTGGGTTTTATAAAGTGAGCTTGGCCTTCTCTTTTTCTCTCTTGCCCTCTCTTACCATTGCCTTCCATCAGGGGATGAGGCAACAGGAAGGCCCCTTGTATAGCATTTCCCAGCCTTTGGAGCCATGATCTATGTGTAACTCAGGTATTCTGTTATAACAACACAAAATGGACTAAGACACACTCTCTGAGTGTAGTTACCCTTCTAATTTATGAAGGAAAAAAACCTGAAGCTGGAAGACAGGTTAAATCATTTGTTGAATCTTCAGGACTAAGAGTGCTGCTGAGTGAAGTTAGGTATGTGACTACAGAGCCTGAGTTTTTCCTCTGCATTACATGACCTCCTCCCTGGGAGGCCAAAGCTGCAGAATATCAGTCTTGCAAGTTCTGGAGACTGAGGAGCTGAGCTGAGGAATGATATTCAGCCTTGCAAGTTTATTTTAAGAAGGATTCACAAGTCGATTATATCTGAATTTGTGGCCATCAGATTTGTCTTAGGAAAGGGCTGCAGTATCAGTCCCACATGCATCTAAAAAGGATTTAAAAAAAAAATCATAAAAAACAAAAGAGGATGCAGTGCAGGTGTCTGTTCACTGCTAACAAAAGCCTGCCAGGAGCCTTCCTGTTCTGGGCTTTTCTTTCTTGGAGGGCAGCAATTCATTTTGAACAGAACTAACACGTAGAGATGGTTAATGCTTCTTGATTCGAAATGATTTTTCAATATCCTTATGAGAATTTATTGGTTTCTGTCAATTTGGAGAAGAATTCTATTTCTTCATTGGATACACCCTCTTGGGCTTGGGTATAGAGAGTAGTTGAAGTAGAATTTGTGAGATGGGGTACTGGGTGGGGGAATTCAGTCTAAGGACTGAGGATCAAATCAGAACCAGCAACATTTTTAGACCTTTTCTACCAAAAGCATCTTTTGATACAGCTATTAAAAATAAACAAGAAGTGGTTTCATTCTCAGGTGTTTTTTTTCCCCCTTCACTTACAAAGAAGATTGGTTACCACTTGCTTTCTTGATGCTCATTCAGTTTTCTATTTCCTATCTTTCTGTTTATTTAGTTCTCTGGGGTCAATCTTCTGTCTTCAGTTTCACTGAGTCTTATCATTTTCCCTCTCTAAATTTTCACACCTCTGTCATTTTCCAAGGATCAAAGACATGAAATTGACAAATACGTATTTTTGAAGGAAGGAAAGGAAAAAAAAAAACAGAACAACAAACTTAACTTGGATTTTGAAAGTTTGGATTCACAGATGGCCAGGCTTTCCGTGACTTAATGATGATAGACTGCTTCTTGATTTTGACATCATCAAAGAGCTTATTCATGTTCAGGTTTTAAAGGTGATAAACTACAAAGATGGAGGATTATCTACTGTGAAAGAGGTTTTTTTTTTTTTTTTTTTTTCTGGCATGAGCAAAAGAACTTCCCTGGCAGAAACAGTCCGGGCCTACCACAGGATTCACAGGATTACTCCTTTTTGTGATTTTGCAAAACAGTAGAACTGGTAGGCTTTTGGAAAGGGAAGATAACACAGAGAATGCAAACCATACATGAGAAAAATTGGCATGAAAAATAACCACGAATTCAAATAAAATAACTGACTTCTCAAAAAAATTTTTTTTGTGTGTAAATGATTCTATTTTCTAATATAAGGGCTGGGGATATAGCTCAATTGGTAGAGTGCCTGTCTCACATGCACAAAGCCCTGGATTCAATCCCTAGCACTACCAAAAAAAAATCTGTTTACCAATATAAGAATGTAATTAAAGTGATAATGCACAATCTTTTCAGATGTCTGTATATTTTATATCTCCATAGTATCGCAGTTCTTGGGATGAGGATGGGAGGGGCTGAATTGTACTTCTGCAAACCTCATTTGTTAAAGTCCTTGGGATTGGAAAAGTCCTCCACTCCCTTGGGACTGACTGTCTTTGGAGGTAAGGCTTTTAAAAGGGTACTTGGGCTAAAATAAGGTCACTAAAGTGGATTCTAGTACAATGTGACTGGCTTATTTTTAAGGAGCTTCAGACACAGATACAGACAAGGAAAAGGAAAGACTGTGAGAAGATGCAGTGAACACAGGGCCACCTGCAAGTCAAGGAGAGATACCTCAGAAGAAACCAGCTCTGTTGACACCTGGATCGTGGCCTTCTAGCCTCTCGAAATGTGAGAAAATAATTTTCTGTTGTTTAAGTGGCTCAGTGGGGTACATGGTTATGGGTGCATGCTTATGACTTTTATGACCATTTGTGTGTGTGTGTGTGTGTGTGTGTGTGTGTGTGTGTACAGCGATTACAGTGATAGGAGAAGATGGCAGAATATGTCCTTACCCTTCCAGCTCAATGACTCAAAATCAAAGTCCTAATATAAGTGCAAGGCAATTTTGGCTGCTCTGAAAAACAGCCGGGGGCCTCCACAGATCATTGTTAATTACGGCTGTCATCAGCTCCAGCCAACTTTCTGAAGAGAGTGTGAACAGAGGCCAAGGCCCCACATGACTGATAGATACCAACGGACAGGAACCACCTCCAGGAAGTGTGCTCAACCCTGGTTTAGTGCCTGTTAGTGAACACTGTTACTTAACTGTCTTTTCCTCAGAATGTCGTGAAGGTAGCAAGAAGTTGAGAATCGCCATTTTGCTGAGAGGAGCCTTGCTGTGCTTCTACCTGGGGTGTTTCAGGGATGGAGGGACACAAAGTAAAAATGGAGAAGCCCATCACACCTTTGGCAGAGTCACAGTGGGACAGGAACCTGCCCAAAGGATCCTTGAAGTGTGAACGAGGCTCTTTTTCTACCAAGTTCAGTTGTTCTTAATAAATAATTGGGACATCTTTTTTTATTACTTTTTTTTTTTTTCAAAAATCCTTAGAGTTCCTCACATCCAGGTAAAAATCTTAGAGAAAGAATAGCCATTGAAAGCCAGGGTGTGAGGCCAGATGGGCTGGGTCTCAGTTCCACATGCTCCTGACTAACCTCTCTGGACTTTCAAATTTATAAAATGACAACAGCAACAATAATAATCTTTATATAGTGAGATTGGTATGCAGATTAAAAGAGTTAGAACACGTAAAATTCTTCAAACAGTGCCTAGGATGTGAGTTCATTAACCCTATCTCTTAGACTAGCTCTGACTGCACATAATAGTTTGCTGTGGGAAGAAATTAGGACTCACCAGGAAAAATATAAGCACCTTACAAGACAGAAACCACTCTTTTATCTTTCCATATTTCATGGTTTGGTAACACATAATAAAAACACTTATATGAGTTTTTGGCAGCTTGGGAGGCCGAGGCAGGAGGATTGTGAGTTCAAAGCCAGCCTCAACAATGACGAGGCACTTAGCAACTCAGTGAGACCCTGTCTCTAAATAAAATAGAAATTAGGGCTGGGGATGTGGCTTAGTGGTCAAGTGCCCCTGAGTTAAATCCCTGGTACCAAAAACAAATAAACAATTTTTGGTATAAGATGAAGGACTTAGAATTACCACTGAGTGGTACGTTAGTTCTTGGTTCAAATATTTATGAAGAGATCCCATAAAAATCAACAAAAGGTTAATCTTTAAAGAATAAAAGATCACAACAACCAAGGATTCTTAAAACATTTCTGCTCAGTATCTTCATATAAAACAAAGACAATAGCATTTCCTTAAGAGATTTTAAATTAATACACTGTTTAAAGCAATGATTTCAAATAATGGGGCTTGCTTCAAATATAATAGAAATATCAACATATAGCTCTGTTAATAGATACCTACAATAATTCTACACTAATTATTCAGAATATCTATTGATGGAAATTGTTAGATAAGCCAAGACTGAGGATGACACTATTGGAAATTTATCTTCGAGAGAACTTATTCCCAAAATTTGAATCTTAATAATATCTAAAAAATGGTTTTGATTTTTCACAGAAAGCTCTAGTAAATATACTTAGTATCAATATTTGTCTGGGTAGGGAATTTATGGCTTAGAGCACTTTTTTCTCTTATTTTCCCCCTTGAATCTATTGATTGCACAAAAACTTTAAAAGAATAAGAAATTATGAACTTCTGCCACCAAAGCAACCTTATTATCCACTGCTAGCTCTAAAGCTAGATGACAGAGCATCTTGTGGACTTCCTCTGATGCATAGATGGCCTAGTTGGACAATATGGCAGACAGATAGGAAGTATGAAGACTCCAGTTTGATTCATTTTCTAATCACACTTCTTAATAATCATTAGACCAGATCAGTCCAGGGCCTTGACTAATGTGCAAGGAATATGGTTTCTGTAAGCAACAGAGGTCAATGAAACATACTACATTTAAAGTCAAACATTAAGAAAATGTCATGTCCCCAGTCAAATCAAAATAGATTGAATTCATTTTATATATATATATATATATACATATACACTTCATTACCTGGTTCAATTATTTACATTATTGTTTAAATTGAGTTTTTTTAGGGGGGGAATGTTACCAAATCCAAAATAGGCAACAAAACAAACCAACCAACCCAATCTTAAAAGCAGAGTATTTTCTTTGTGAAAGAGAATTATGAAGTATTAAAATAATCTGGTGTCTAATGAAAACATTTCTGGAAAAGTCCTATCATTTTCTTTGTGGGACCAAAGTTATTCATAATGAAAGGTTCTGACTTGTTGCTAATAAAGGATGCTAGAAATGATGAGTCAGTGCTAAAATTAACACTAAATTTTGATTGAAAGAAAAAGCTAATAAATTGCATTCATCTTATTTCATTTAAACTCTGACATGATGCTTTTAGACCTTATTGATTTGATTTCAAGATATACTTACAGGTTTTTCCTCTAAGTTCATGATACTTTTAAGGAGAGGACTCACATGATGAATGGGATGAAGCTTCCATTTTATTTTCTAGATGGATCTCCAACAATATAGAAGGTCGCTAGAGGATGGGGGGTGCTTCAAGGCTCAATGATCCTCTCCTTGCAGTGCATAGCAACGCTGGTTTCTCCATCATGACTACCATGTTCTGGTAAGTGTTCATTGAGTTGGGTATAGACTTAAAGTTTGTTGCAACTTGAGATAATTTCAGGGCAGTTAATTCTGCAAAGAAACCCCTGAAGTAGAAATCTTTTCATATGCTTAATGCAATGAGCCAATAGTTTCGAGTTCTTTCCCTGCCTAGCCTCCTTAGATAACATGATCTCAAACTAGGCTTTTCTGATCCTGGCTCCTCCTCTAGGCTATGTTCCCAGTAAAACCTTTGCTGGTTTACTTTCTTTGAATGACAGGAATCTGGTTCTCTTTGTCCCCTTGATCTCTGGCTCTATATAAGCCCTTCCTATGTACCCATTCTTCTCCCATTTTCTAAAGAACACTGTTCTTCCTTATTTTTTCCTCTAGGCATTAATTTCTCACATTGTTGCAGTTGTCCTCAGTCAAACCAACTCGATTTTCAAGTTCAAATATATGAATATATGTGAATATCTATTTTCATAGATATTAAAATTACTGGGGGTGTAGCTCAGTGGTAGAGCATATACTGTCTCTGTGTGTGTGTGTGTGTGTGTGTGTGATCAAGCCCCAGTACCAAAAACAATCCAGAGGAAAACCAAAAATAAACCAACAGACAACTTGAAGTTCTTTATTCCACTGATGGGTTCATTTGGCCATCCTTCCTTCACCAAAGAAAAGCTATCCTGTATCCCATTTCCTTATTAGTTCATCTTCCCAATTGAAAAAAAAAATAGTGTTAAGATTGAAAACGATGTCTCACCATGCCATGATCTCAGAGATATTTTCCTATTAAAATAATTCGGGAGATATAGGGTCTTAAAGACAAACGAGTTTCTAATTTTTAAGTGAGTTAAGATTTTAAAACATCTTGTCTCTGCTCCAAATCATGGTAGTCTTGGTAGATGCATCTCAGAAACTAGGATTAGTTTTGGGTGAGAGAAGTGAAGATTGGTTGAAATCGTGGCACAAAGAAAATGGTAAATGGATTCGCACATGCAAAATGGAAGCATAGTCCAATGCTTTGAGTATGTGAAGGTTTGTAAGAACACATAAGAGGTAAACTGGTGACCCAGGAAGGTCAGACAAGACCCATCTGCAGGTTTGGTAGGCAGAATCTGAAGACCTATTAGGGTCAAAGGCTCTTAGTTGATGACAACCTCATGAATATCTCACCAAGATATTGACTTGCTGTAGATAATACCTGAAGAAGTGAGGGCTATAAGTATCAGTCACTCAGCTTAGTAAATGTTAGATTCCCTTTTGTTTTTTCCACTACTGGAAATTCAGGTAAGGTGGCTGGTTTTCCATAGTTGTTGGGGTTCTTCAGATCTCCTTTGTACTTGACATGTGGTCTACCCTGCCTGCAGCCTGGCTCTCCCAAGCCCTGCAGATGAGCGTACAACTGTGTTTTCTTGTACAGGGTGGTAGCCAAGCATGAATGCTACATTGGTGAAAGACTAGAAGGAAAACATCACACCTTCTATAGGGAAGAGTTAAGAAGAGTTCCTAGGGAGGATATTACCATGAGGAAAAAGCACCAATAGTAATAAGCTAATACATGGCACTTCTCAGCACTAATTTTCAGGCTCTGAGCCAGTCATCTTTCTGTTTGCTCTGATTCGTTTCTTGACCCTTTCCCTCCTCTGTTCTGCATCATAGGGCTACATGCAAACTACCTCTCTAAGTGTCCCTTATAAATGGCTTGAGTCAGTGGGGGGCATGGTGGGGAACTGGAGAGGGGCAGCAGGGAGGAGCCAGGGTGCCTTTATACTCTCTGCTTCGAGGGGCTTCATTCCTCTGTAGCTTTAGACCTGGGGACTCAGTGGTCTTATGACCCATCTGTGGCTCTGAGTCATGGTAATACATATTTTCTATGAGTCCCCATACTTCAGCCATAGGGTGCTAGAGGATTCCTGCTGCCAAACTCTGTTCACCGGCTCTTTCCACCATCTCTATAACCAATTCACTGGACTAAACTCTCTCTCTTGGATTGTGTGACATGGGTTCTCTTTTTCTCACAGGACCCTGGCTGTTGGGTCCCCCACTATGTTAGTTATTTTTCCTGGTCAGAACATTCTTTTTTCTATATGGGACATCATCTCTGAGTTATGTAGGATTATATTGGATGTATGTAGCTAATATAATATAATGTAATATAATATAATATTTGTATTTAAAAATCACACCAAATATTTGGCATGGATACTAGTTTATTCTTTGTTCTCAAAAAGAAATCTGTTATTTTGTCTTTCTGACAACATTGTTTATAACAGATGAGGTGTTGGTAATAATTATACTCAATAGCAGTATAAATCCCATTGGAAAATGTATTTTATTGAAGACCACCTGTTTACACATTATGTAGCATTAGGTAGTCCACACAATATTTTGTTTCTTCAAGGGAAACAAATTCATTTCTATAAATCCTAAGACACAGATGGTAGATGCTAGGAAAAACATGGAACTAGATGCAGCCTTTTAACAATATCTGAGCTCTGTAGGCAGAGTGAGAAGTAAATTCCACATTACTTAGAGATTTTTCATACCACCCAATGAAATATCTCCATATTCAGGAATAATCTAAACGAGGCTCTTTGTCTATTAGATATACCACTGAGGGAATAATAGATTGAGTACTCCTAAAAAACATAGAACTACTTAGTTAATGAAATCTCAAAGGGGAAAAAAAAGAGCAGAAACCCATATCTCAAAATTTGTGGAGAGTCATGGTGCCATGTTATTGGTTCCAAATTAAGGGATGTGCACACCCTTCCACTATGGTGTTCTGCCTCACCTCAGGTCCAGAGCAATGGAGCCAGCCATCTATGAACTGAGACCCCTGAAACCATGAGCCCCTGATGAACTTTTTCTCCTATACATTGTTCTTGTCAGCTCTTTTGGTCACAGTAATGAAAAAGCTAACTAAAACACTGGCACCTCTTCATGGAGTCAATTTCCCTCTGTTACAGCAGAGTGTCCCAGCACCAGGCCTGCCTTCAGGAGCACGTCACACTGAAGTCTACACTTGTTTACTGAATCATTAGATTAGCATCTTTCTTTCCTACCACACAGCGAATCCTATGAGGGCAGCAACTGTCTACAATGTTGCTTATGATTATTTTTTTTTCTAGCAAACATCACATAATAAATATGCAAGACAAATCAGTTAAATGTATGCATGAATGAATGGACCATGAACAGGAACGAAACCTCTCAAGTTCAGGAAGTGGTGATTGTACTGGAACCAGCTCATGCATTGTTTTGGGGGGATGCTTTGTGGCTCTTCTGAACTCTGCTTCCAATTGTCTTAGCTTGAGGCAAATTAAGCTGGCAAAGATTATATTATCCTTCGAAGCCCTCAAAAGGGATTGTGTGTTCACTATGCTTTCTAATTATAGGGTTATGATAATAGTGAAAGGGAACGTTGAAACGTCAACAATTTAAAAGAAAAGCATAGATAGAAAGTTATCCATGTTCAAAACAATGAAAAGGCTGGAGAAGAATTCAGATCCAGGAAAAAGGTGACAGTGTGTTCCTTAAATGGTAGGAAGATAAAGGCAAGTTATCATTCAGGTAAGATGTTATCTACCCTTCATATTAAAAAATTAAGTGAATTCAGGGTAATAGACCCTAGGTAACAACTAAAGAAACCTCATTTAGTCCTCATGCTGTAAGACTAATGCAATTTATTTAGAGCTTGTTCAAGCATTAACATACTAGTCAGAACAAAATGAGCCAATTGAAATGTGATTGACAGTGGTTTATATTGGTTCTGCATTTTCAGTTCTAAAATGAAAAGCATCACCTTACCCACATTTACAAATATAGTCACGCACTGCACAAGAATGTCTTGATTAGTGGCCAAATGATTACACTAAGATGGAAGTGTCTTGTGACATGCTGGCTGATTTCTTTAAGTACACTCTATGGTGTTCATACCATGAAATCACCTGATGACATATGTCTTAGGACATGCTCCCATGATTAACATATATAAAAATATTTCTGGGGACAGATCATCTAATACACCCAAGTAAGCATATTCTTATTCTTAAATGGTTGATGTAAAAATTTTATTGTAAAATTTGTCTTTTGATGAATAAATTACTCAGAAAATACTTGGAGAAACTGACATATTGGTTCACTTTTTCTTTTTGTTCTTTCTTCTTCCTTTATTGATTGTTTAGTTCAACTTTCTCATTGCATTTAATTTTTAATGTAGCCACTAAAATCTTTTATAATTCCAAAGACTCTAGTTTACAGAGAAGAAAAGTTGGCATATTAACTGAGTGTTACTTTCCTTGAAGTTTCAGATTATTAGAATTATTGAGACATTTTATGGAAAATGCAAGATGACACAAAAACAGGGAAATTGCCATAACAGAGAGATGGTTTCCAATGTTATATTGCATTTGTGCTGGTGATTACTCAGCTTACAAGATGAATTCTAAAGCCATGCGTGGGAGCATTTGACTAACATCAATTAACATGACTCAGATCATACCTTTTGGAGAAGAAAACTACATTTCCACTCTTCAGGGATGGTTTTTACTGCTTTTATTTTTTTTAATGCCACAGGGAAAAATATTAAGGAAGTTTCCCTTAATCTCCTTAGCTCATTACTGTGATGGATCATGTAATGATGCTCTGGCTCATCATGACCAACCTTGTGCTCTCAAAGTGGGTTTTCCCATGGATGGCAAAGGCTGCTTCACCTTCACACTATTGACCATCCCCCTGTAATTCATATTAACGGGGTGCCTGAATGGAGATAAAAGGATGGCCTCCAAAGAGGTTGATTTTCCACTTGAATGAATCGGTTGACCATGGCCACAAACCTACAGCCTCAATCCCATTAGCCTTGTGTTCCAACTGATTGAGCTCAGAAGTGACACAAAAGAGCATGCTGAGGAGGATTGGAACAAAAACCATTGTATGTGTTCATAGAGAATGGGCTAAATTAAATATTGATCATTTAACTAAACCTACACTCCTTTGTCAGGCCTCAATGAGATTGTCTTAAAAAAAAAAAGATGGCTATAGGGGAGATAAGCATATGAGTGATTCCCAAGAGTGCTGCTGAATGATCTGTCACAGAATCAGAACCAATGCAATAAAGTTACAGGAGGAGAGAGTTTATGGTAAGTAAACAAGCACTTAGGATCTCCTTAAACCATTCAGGACGGACTGCTGCAGGGTGTCCTCTTGATGTTCAAGACCATTTGCCGACTTAGTGGGAAAGAACTCATCGGCATATGCTCCTAAATTCCTACTAAGGTTAGGTTCTATGATCTGCCCTTGGAAGACTGAAGGTCCTCCCCCAGTGTATTAGTTGTACACCAAATATGCAACAGAAGATAAGAAAGTCATTGAAACTTAATTGTCCTGAGAAATGGCTTTATCTCAGAATTCTGAATAAATTATGCTTCATATTTCTGTAGTTCCTGAAATGATATGTCCCAGTGTTCTCCTCTATTTTCCAAGTGAAAATATTTTAACCATTGAAATATTGATGAATAAATGATGACAGTAAAGTATCTTTTTTTTTTTTTTTGTGGTGCTGGGGATTGAACTCAGGGCCTTGTGCATGCAAGGCAAGCACTCTACCAACTGAGCTATGTCCCCAGCCCCTAATATTTTAACTAGTGGGAGAAAAAAAAAGTTGTTATGTCACCACTAAACTAGGCTATAGAGAGATGCCCAAGGTGGAGGGAAAGGCTGGGGAGATGACCTGAAGGAAGTTATTCTAAGATTTTTGGATTGAGGGACTTTTAATCTCCATCACTAGTGGATTTTACTGAGGAAGGCAAACTATTTTTAGCATTACAATTAAATGAAGACCTTCCCCAGTTTGCTTTTCATATTAGAAAAATATTGGTATTTATTTTGTTTTTCTTAATATGTAAAATATTATAGCAATTGTTTATCATTTAAAAGTGAATAGGTATTTTATTTCATGAAAGGAAATGATCAGATGCAGAAAAGGTAAAGACTTCAAGAACTAGGAGATCAAATATCTCTTAAAATGAAGTTATCTTTCTGAAAGATATTATCTTAAAAACATCTATCCTTTCAGGATAAATTAGAACCATGTTCATATGATGATACTCAAGGGACAGAAATAAAAGGCCCTGGGGGGACTTCAGAAGCCTCTGCTATTCAACTGCCAAAATAGGATTTTTGATGTTAAGTGGTGTGAACAGATTGTATTTTAATTGACACATCTGAAGATGAGTAATAGGATGAGTGAAAGATCAAACAGTGACTTTACTTCAGTGAAAGTTAAACACCATTTTTACTAATAAGTAAAATAATAAAACTTTCACACTCAAAAGTTCTGGTTCATACTTCATGTTTTTTAAAGCAGAAAGTTATTTGACTAATCTTTCCAGCGCCATGGTAGAGCACTCAAATAAATAGAACGTCTCAGAGTTATCTAGAAGAAATACGAGAAGGAGGCTCTTGAGATAATGATAAGCACAATATTAGAAACTTCACAAATCATCAACAATTGCTAAGGATTGAGGTACTTCTGCCCAAGATGTTGTCATAAGAGTCCAGATTCATCTCCTGCCTGAAACAACCAAAGACAGAAAATAAATGACATCATTGTTTTCAAAGCACTGCCCACAAGCAATGAAAGGTAGTGATATTTCAGAGGTGAGAAGCTCATTAAATGAAGTTGACAATCGCTTTTGTGTATGCCAGAGAGTTTCCAGGCTGTGGTGCAGGGAGAGAAATCAAGGCAGAGGAATTTTGAGTTCAGGGTAGAGAAATGAGAGAGTGCAGGAAGATAAAGCCAGCTAAGTCCTCAGGATTAGAGTGCTAATGAGAAGAGAGATGCCCAGAGATCTGCAGAGGGTCTGGCCAGCAATAGTAGGTGAAGAAACTATACAAGGCCAGGGGAAGAACCATCAGAAAATATTAGAGAACAGTGCCCAGGGCTCATATAGGGCTCAGAACAGTGCCTACTCCTACCAGATTGAAAAAGTTGAGTAGAAGAACTCAAAAGTCATGGGGCACTGGGTGGAGTAATTAAGAACATCTTGCTTCAGTAAGTGAGGAATAACTGGTCTTATGTTGAACATGCTCTGGTTTTGCCTAGCAAATGATAAAAGCAAGACCAAAAGAGACCAAGCTCTTTCCAAGTGACTTGGATGTGCACAAAGCTCAAGAATATTTATAGAATACAAAAATGTTCAGCACCCAGCAAGGTAAAATTCACAATGTCTGGCATCAATCATAACGTTAAGTAGAGACATGAAAGACACTAAAGTGACTCCAATTGAACTTCTAGAGAGAAAACTCATGTGTGTGAAAATGATAAATACGCTGGATGGAATTAGTGTTAGGTTAGGCATGGCAGAAGATCACATGAGGGAAGTTGGAAACAGAAATAGAAACAGAAACTTTTCAAAATGAAATGCATAAAGATGTAAAAGAATTGTTCATGAACAATAAAAAAAAACATTTGTGAGCTGTGAGCTGCAGGACAATGTGAAGTAGACTGTTGAATGTGTTTTTGGAATCTCTGAAGGGCATATAGAAGAAAGAATGGCTGAAATTCAATGAAAAGTCTATGTACACTAATCCAAGAAGCTCAAAGAACTCCAAACACAGAGAAGATGAGGGAAAACTACACCAGGCACATCACAATCAAATTGTATAAAACCAGTGACAAAGAGAAAAATCTCAAAAGCAGCTAGTGAAAGAAGATATTTTGTTTAGAAAAAAAAAAAGATAAAAATGGTAGCAGATTTCTCACAGAAGCAATGCAAGTGAAAAGATCCATTTCCAGAGCTGGAAATCTGTACCCAGAAAAAAAGTTCTTTCAAAGTGAAGATGAAATAAATGTATCACGCTAAAATGAATTTCCTCGATGTTTCTTATTTTCTCACTTTTCCAGGAAGTGAAATTGCTAGAGGTCTCCTGTGGTTACTGCGAAGAATAATGATCTCCAAGATGTCCATGTCCTGATCCCCAGAACCTGTGAAGGATCTAGGAAAGAATCCTTTCCATCTCCAAATGGCCTCCTGTCTTCCTTTACCGTGGCTCCTGCCGCCATCTTCAAGGCCAGGTGCACCAATTTCTGCCTCTGTCTCTCGTCTTCCTCTTTCACTTAGTAAGACTCTTGTAATTGCACTGGATCTATGTGAATAATCTGCTCATCTCAAGATCTTGACCTTTCTCTTAATCTCATCTCCAAAGCCCCCTTTTGCCACTGAAAAGGTAAATATTCACATGTTCAGATTAACCAGTTAGACCTATATGTGTGTCTTAGATATTTAAATGAAAATCTTTATCTGTTTTAGGTGGGCACAGTGTCACATGTCAGCAACTTGGAGGGCGAGATAGAAGAATTGTAAGTTTGAGAGGAGCCTGAGCAACTTAGTAAAAAACAAAAACAAAACAAAACAAAACAAAAACAAAACAAAAAAGAAAAAAAGAAAAGAAAAAAAAAAGGACTGGGGATTTAGCACAATGGTAGAGTGCCCCTGAGTTCAATTCTCCAGTACATACACACAAATATTTATTTGTAGTAATCACACACTGCTAATTCCTTTGTATTTAGTATAAATTAACCCTCAGAAAATATTTAGTATTTTCTGCTTCAAAATTATTTTTATTTATTTTTACTTTCTTTTCCAATTGACACATAAATTTCATGTATTTATAGGTACCGTCTGACCTTTTGATATATATATATACATAGTGTATTGTTCACATCCAGGCAAACTTACCTTCTCAAACATTTATCATTTCTTGGTGAGGCAGACATTAAAAATTCTTTCTTCTAGCTTTTTGGAAAATTTACAGTACATTATCATTATGGATGTAACTTATTTAAAAATTTAAAATCTATTAAAAGCTCTTTTTTCTACCATAATCAAAGTAGTTAAATCCATAGTTCATAGAAATTAAAGGAACTTCTCTGAGTCATTCATCTTTCTTTCATCTTAAATCACATAGAAGCCAGTACGGGACATAAAAATTTGTATTTGATAGAAATGCATTCTCCAAAGGGGTCAGTTTTAGATTTTTCTTCCTTCCATATTTTTTTAGACATCAAATACAATAAAGAAGAAGTGGTTATACATGAGAAGTTGGTAAAAGAAGTAGGACAGTTGGGAACAGCATAACTGAGACTTTAATACTTTTGTTGAGGGAGCATGTAAATGAGAGGAAGAAAAACAAGACCAGCCATGAACAAGTAGTTTGCCAGCCAAGAAAAGACTAAGGATTGGCCAAAAAGTCCAAATAAAGATTGACAAGAGGCAAAGACTAAGAGTCCATAATTTGAAGAACAGAAGACCTGAGACACTATAATCCTCTTTAGGAGTACAGTGTTTGTGGCAGGTTGTGTGGGATTTAAGAATTTGCAGGATGTTTTCTACAGCATTACTGCTCTCACCTCATCGTTTCCAAGCATTGGAGGAAGTTTTGAGTGACAATCTCTCAGCCGAAGACCTTTCTTTTATTTGTCTAGCCATCGGTACCAGGTTCTTCCCAAACAAGTCCTGTCCTTATCAATGTATTCGTTTCTGAAGAAATAGATTGCCTATAGTATACCACAGGAAGACTTTTGTTCAGGACATCTCATTCTTATACCCTGAAATTTCCCCTTTCAAGTGTAAAACATTAAAAAAAAAAGAAAAAAATTTAAAAAAACATGACCACAACAAAGCAAAAGATGATGTTTGGCCACTTTTCTTTGCATGTTGAAATAATACTGTTTGATATGTTGGATTAAATAAAAGTTATTATTAACATTAATTTCACCTTTTTATTGTAACTACAAGAAAACTGTCAGTTATGCTGTGGGGCTCCCATTACATTTCTGATAGTTCTGCTGTAGAGCCCCAGGAAGGGCTTCCACCATAGTGGGGAGTCTTCCACTCACCAATAGCTTATGTTATGGTTGAGATAGGAAGTGTCCCCCAAAAGCTCATGTGTGAGACAATGCAAGAGTATTCAGATGTAAAACTATTAGATTATGAGAACCATCACCTTACCAACAGATGAATCCATTGGTATAGATTAACTGGGTGGGGATTATAGGCAGGTAGGATGTGGCTAGAGGAAGTAGGTCACTGGAGATGACTATTTTAGGATATGTGTTTTGCTTCCTGCTTGCTATGTCCTGAGCTGCTTTCCTATGCCATGCCCTCCCGCCATGATGTTTTTCTGCCTCACCTCTTGTCCAGAGATGAGGAGTTGGCTGAGCGTGTACTGAACCTCTGAAACTGTAAGCCAGAATAAACTTTCCGTCCTCTATGTCATTCTTTTCTGATCTTTTGATCCCAGCAATGGGGGGAAAAATAAAGCTGACTAAATCAGTTTATATCTAACCTAGTGAAGGTCTTTTTCCAAATGCAGATGAAATTGCAGCAGCAAATCACATTCTTATTCAACGACACAACTCCTCCTTGTCAGTTTTAAATGACTAGCCAATCCCCTGTAGGCTGATTTCCACATCCTTATAATCCCTTCACATTTTTTTTTTAAAGGACAGACACATTTTTCCACTGAATGTTTTAATACACAATTTTAACTGTAGGGGAATATTTAAACAATTACAAATGATGTTGTACTTAAGCCCTATGCTTTCCTGAAACATCTAAATTCTCTGTCATCACCTGTTTTGTTCCCAAACCATTAGACCTTCCTGGGACTCTACAGCAGACCTTTCCATCAGAAATATAATGGGAGCCACAGTAGAACTGACAATTTTCTAGTAGTTACAATAAAAAGGCAAAATTAATGTTAATAATAACTTTTATTTAACCCAGTATATCAAAAAGTATTACTTCAACATGCAATCAATATGAAATTACCAATGAGGTATTTTTTTTAATATCCTTTTTTTTACTGAGGCTTGGAATCCAGTGTGCATTTTACATTTATAGCACATTTCAATTCAGACAAGCCTCACTTCAAGTGCTCAGTAACCGCATGTGGTGCGTCGTTAATGTGTCAGAGAGCAAGGCTCTATGCCTCTCCTGGTTCGTAGTTCTTAGGAAAATCTTCCTCTGACTGTTACTTTATTCTGGTATCTTTAGCTTTCCATTGGACTTGGTTCCTCTGTCTTGAACCATGCACAGCGTTCTCTTGAAAATCCTTCACTTGCACTGGATCCCCTTAAACCGCATGTCTCAACATTGGATCCCTGACAGACTCTCCCCATCCTTGCTCCCTGCAGGTACGGGCTCCACAGCCATGACCAGGTATGGCTCAGTGGCCAGGTGACTGGTTCTAGAAAATCAGACCCGTGTGACAGGGTCAGCTTGAGTAGATTTTCTTACTCTGTAAAAGGAACACACGACAGGCTCATTCTTTCCCGATGCTGGACACTGTTGTCTCGCTGCATCACTCAGCACTACAAGGGTCATCCTGGGTCCCTGAGGGGACCAGGCTATACAGGCGAAGCTGCGCATAGTCACAGACTCAAGAGAGGGAAGAAGGAAGGAAACTGTTGAGGAGTTTACTCACCACCAATGAGCAGAGGAGAGCTCAGGTGGGTGTCTGGTGCACCATGGCAGGGTAACCTGGGGACCCGGCTCTGCAGGTCCTGGGAGTGGGCTCAGGGGCATATGACTGGGAATTCCAGCATCCCAGGCACTTACACCATGATCCCTAGGCAGGATCAGAGGAAGCACAGGCTTTGGGTGGCTTTTCATGGCACTCTGAGGAACACAGGCAGAGGAAGGCCACGGTTGGTCTTAAGCTGGGCACCCAGGCAGGGTCCCAGGACTGAGGAGAACTGGACACAGGATGTTAATGTGACCCATCAGATCCCGGGGCTCGGGAAGTTCTGCCGCTGTGGATTCACAGGCCATGCATAAAATGGTCCTTCTTGGAACAAGATAATATCCTAGCATATTCATTTTTAAAAAAATATCTTGGAATTTTTGTTTGAGATTTTAAAAATATCCATTTCCAGGCATTCATATCCATAGTGGTAAGGTTTTTTTTTTACTATGATTCATAATGCTCTTATTGCCTCTTCTTCTTGGATTCAATTGCTCAAATAAATTCCCCAGTTGTTCTACTTGTTTTTATTCCTTTTTTTTTTTGGTGTTTTTAAACTTGCTCTTTTTCGTTATACATGGCAGTAGAATTCATTTTGATATGATTATATAAGCATGGAATATATCTTATTCTAATTAGAACCCCAGGATTCACTATGGTGTATTCATATATGTATATAGTACATTTATTTTGGACTCACTCCACTATCTTTCCTTTTCCTATCCCCTCACCCTTCCCTTCATTCCCTTTTGTCTAATCTACTGAACTTCTATTCTTCCCCTCTTCCCCTTTATGACTGGTTAGCTTTCCAAAATCAGAAAAAAAAAGTTGACCTTCAGTTTTTCGGGATTCTACATAGCATGATAGTCTCCAGATCCATCTATTTACTGGCAAATGTCATAAAGCCATCCTTCTTCATGGCTGAGTAATATTTCATTGTGTATATATACCACGTTTTCTTTATCCATTCATCTGTTGAAGGGCCCAGCTATTCTTTTAGGAAGGATCCCATTTGGTAAACTGTCTAAAATTCTCTTCAGTTTTTCATATTAAATTTGAGACTGAACTAGATACAAACCAGCCTTCATTTTCCCTGAGCACTTGGGAGAACTGACCCAGTGACTACTGGAAAGCAGAACTAGTCACCTGTGTTCACTTCTCCCCACGGCCTGGGACCTTTTATATATTCATGTGCATCTAAATATACCTGGCTGTGTCCTTCAGTTCAGGGAAATTTTCTTGTATTTTGCTTAGGATTTTCTCTTCTCCTGTTTTGATTCTCTTCTGAAACTCAAAGTGGATAGATGTTTGGGGTTTGGCCTGATCCTTCCTTTCTACGTGTCTGAGCTCTTCTCCTTCTTTCCATCTCCATGTTTGTTTACATGGAATTGCAGAGGGTCCTTCCAGAACATTCATTCTTTTAGCTGTATTCATTCTGCTTTGGATGGAGAGTGTGTGTTTGTGTGAATCTTAGGAATTTAAAAGAGTGGCATGGGGCTGGGGTTGTGGCTCAGTGGTAGAGCACTTGCCTAGCACATGTGAGGCACTGGTTTCGATCCTCAGCACCACATAAAATCAATGAATAAATAAAATAGAGATATTGTATCATCTTCAACTAAAAAGAAATTTAAAAAAGAGTGGCAAGTTCTTATTTTATTAAAGATTTGAGGAAAATAACCATATTTATTTTAAAGTAGTGTTTGCTTTCTTCTACTGACAATATTTCCTTGGGGTTAGAGAGCTCTGTGGCTTGAGGGATGTGATGCTTGAAAGTGTTAGTTTTCTTTCAAAGTTTGGTGATTCCAGGTTATCTGTGCACACTCAAGTGGAAGGACAAGTCCTCAATCCAAAAAAGCAGCCCTAATGGCTGTTTAACAATGTGAGTTCTGATCTCCGCAGTCTGCCTCCTGCAGGTGTGGCTGGGCAGGATGGGGAGAAGCCTTGCTTCAGGTAGTGATGGGAGACTTTTTCCTCAACTGGACTATGGCTTCTCAGGCTTCTCAGGTCACAGTGGTACTCTGAATCCCAGGAAGTGCCAGAGCCAGATTCAGAAGCCCTTTATTACCCCCAGTTCCACTCTGCTTCTCTTAAAGATGAGCCGGCCGAAGAGCTTTCCTTTTGTTGGGAGAAGAGTAGTTCTCGGGCCATTATCAAAAAGGAAAGTACCAGAGCTTTCTGGCTCCCTGTGCATCAGGGTGAGGTGCTCCGTTTACCTTGCTCTTCCAGGATCATCTCTTAAGGCCGAACACACTTGCCCCAGGGCCTTTTCTTGTAGAGCTTGCTTCTCAGCTTCCCTAGCACGGGTTGTGAGTGTGTATATGTGGGTGTATGTGTGTGTGTGTGTGTGTGTGTGTGCGTGTGCACTTGTGTGTTGGTGTGTGTTTTTCTTTACTCTAAATTTAAGGCCCATTCCCTTCGTGTATTTTGGGCTTTGTTTTTTTCTTTATATTCTTTTATCCTCAGTTGGATTTCATCTCCTGTATACATCCTCTGCTGAGAGCTCCTTCCTATTTTTCATTGTGATTATGGACTGACTCTTTGTTTCCTGCCAGGACCTTAGCTGATGCCCTTACCCCCACAGAGGCTGCAGGCACATCCCTCTGCAGGTTCCTGAGTGTAAGTGCCATTACCGCTCACCCCCTGAGCTGAGCCTATCTGAAATCATAGTTTCAAACCACAGGTGGCTATTGAACACTCGATTTCAAACTCCTCCTCCTTTTTTTGCAGTGCTGGGGTTATATCCAGGGCCTTGCACATGCGAGGCAAGTGCTCTAACACGGAGCTACACCCCAGCCAAAAAGATCTTTAATAATACTTTATAATATTAGTTATTGCTTGAAATTGGAATATATTGGGTATTCGGGCTTAAAGAGAAGTTAATTCAATATAATAGTAAAATACATTAAACATGACAAATTTAATATATTTTAAGTGAATGAAGTTAATTTCAGTTGTTTTTGCTTCTGTATTGTGGCCACTAGAAAATTTAAAAAATTGCACATGTGCCTCGTGTTGGGCCTGCTGTTGCTCTACAGGGTAGCTCTGCTGTCCATCACTGCAGGGATGGAAGTGTGGGTCAAGATGATAGCAGGACTAGGCAGACAGACTATGTGTCCATTCTCAGATCTTGTCACAAAACCCAAAAAGTAAGGCAAATTGCACTCCTAAAAGTTGGCAATGTGGAAGGAAAGGAGAAGTCACGCTAGAGGTGTGTGTGTGTGTGTGTGTGTGTGTGTATGGTGTATTTTGGGCAGAACTTATGTTTTAGGGACCAATGTATTAGGAGTAGAAGAATGTACGTCAATGGTTGTATGAGCGTGGTTTTGGATGGTTGGTATTTGAGGTGTCCCTGGACTACCCACATGTCCAACAGGGAGATGAGAGTACGAGTCATGTGGACGCAGAGCCAGGGCTGAAGACAAAGACGTGGGCATCAACAGTGCAGTAGGTGAAATCAGTGGGGACAGGCAGTGCAAGAGGAGACCTAGAGGCTGGTGCTTCGGGAAGCCCATCATCTGACCCACCATTAATTGGGGTGATGAGGAAGTGTCTTGTAGGAAAAGGGAGCATCGGCCAACCTAGGTTCCCTTCTACACACCAAGGCCCGAGGTAGCGGTGGTCAGCACCTGCACATTTGGACTTACTTCTCAAGTGCCATGGAAACGCTCAATGCCCTTATCATTTCAGGAGCTATTAAAATACAAGGTATGTTTGAATCAGTGGAAATTTTTATCAAGACATTTTCCTTTTCCTTTCCTTTCCTTTTTTTTTTTTTTATTTAATCAAGAGTGGCTAAGAGGTGGCACCCTGAGATGAGATGGATTAAGGCGAAAACCCGTGAACAAAGGAAATTTGCCATGGTAACAAGGGAGTCTCACCCTGGTTCCCACTGGGGTGAACGGATCTTGCTCTTAGTCTGCATGTTTATAAAAGGTTCTAATAAGAGGGCTAACTACCCGTGATAGGAAAAGTAACCGAATTTATGTTAACCCCAAGTTTAAAGCAGAATGCAAGGATGTTTCAAACTTAAGTACCTGGCCAAAGGGGGATCCCTGTTGTGTTTAATGCTATAGCAATAGAATTTAAATAGGGAAATGAGCTCTTTGTGAACAGGGAGGGGCATGGATTCTCTCTGTTTATTTTTTGTGTCCTAAATTCGGGACACAACATGCTGAAGAACATCACAAAGCAATAATGACTATCAAATATATTTGATTTAGGACTTAAGGTTACTATGGGGACTTCTAACTAATTCTGAAGTTGAAGGCCATCGGGAATATTTTGGAGGACCTAAGTGAAATTGACCAAAGGACCTGGCAAGATGTAGGTCATTGTGAACTTTTTAAGAATTAGGAAACTATAGTTCTTGCCTTGGTTGGGCCAGTAGCTGTACATAAGCTACTGAAAATGTCCCCTAAATTGTGGATTATAATAATAAACATAATGCTTTTTTATGGGAACAAAGGAAAAAATAGCATATACTTGGCAATTTATATTTTTTCAAAGATTAGCATTTTTAATTGATGGTGACTTAAAAATAATCCTATACAGCACCAAGATCTTATTCTGAAGTAAATGCTGTTTAGGAGATTAGTGTATATATGCTACTCAGTATCTTATTCCTTGGGCACAGACATGAATCAATCATTAATGCCTGTATAATCCCATGTGAAGGATGCCTGCTTATGCTGGCGGACAGAATGTGCCTGCCACATTCATAGAAGGCATTAAACAAACACTAGTTCACTTTCCTTCCTCCAGACAGTTATGGGTACAGCGACGTGCCAGGTAGTGCTGTGGGCACCGGGAGAATCAGCAATGAATGAACATCAGATTCTGAGCAGATGTGCTCACAGTGACTTTAAGCACTGCAGACAGTCACCCTGACATTGCAGAGTTTTATTTTAGAGCAATGATTCTCAAGATGTGATCCTCTGATCTCAGTAGCACCTAGAACCTTGTTAGAAGTGCAAATTCTAGAGCCCTATTCCAGACCTGCTGAATCTGAAACTCTGGGAGCCTCAGGTTTTTAAAAAGCATATTTGTATTAACATGTATTAATTGCACATATTAGCAGGGTTAAGTCTGATGTGACCACACATGTATAAAGTACACACCGATCAAATCCAATCCCCCTAGCCACCACACTTCCCAATCTCTACTAGTCAATGGGTCTGCTTTTTTGTCTGGCTTGTTTCACTAAATATAACATTCTATAGTTCTATCCATTTGACAGATTTCATTCTCTTTTAAGATATTTTTTTAGATGTTGATGGACCTTTATTTTATTCATTTATTTATATGTGGTGCTGAGAATCAAAATCAGTGCCTCATACATGCTAGGCAAGTGCTCTACCACTGAGCCACAGATGGATGAATAATACTTCATTTGTATATCTACCATGTTTTCTCTATCCATTCATCTGTTGATGGGCACCTAAGTTAACAGCTGTTGTGAATAGTGCCACAATAAACATGGGTACATAGGTATCACTTTGGTATGTTGATGGAATTTCCTTTGTATATACACCCAGAAATGAGATGGATAGATGTGGTGGTGGATGTGTTTTTAGTTTTTTTTAGAAGCCTTCACACCGTTTTCTATCTTGGCTCTAATAATTGATATTCCCGCCACCACAGCATGATATTTCTTTTTCTCCATATCCTCGGCCAGGATTTGTTGAGACAATATAAAATATAGTGGTAATGATAATATGGATCACTCTGGTTCATTTCTGAAGCCCTCTTTGGTTGTTTTGGCTTCAAATATATTTAACGGTACTTTTGGCTTCAGACTAATGGGAGAACATTTAAAATTGTTGAGTTGTTTATTTCCATTCTGTAAGTAAAACTGTTGTGGGTTTCTGAGAAAATCACCCAGCTGTGCAGAATGGTCCCAGTATAAATGCACAGAGCAAATGTACAGCTTCCACCTGCATCTGGCCAGCAGTACGCCCACCATGTTTCTTTGGTAGCTCCCTCACATTTTCCCTGTAACTGTCTTAAACATTTTCTGTGTCTACTTGCTTTATCACGACCAACGAATCGTCTTCAAGGTTGAAAATAGCTCATTGGGAAAAACTGCCTGACATTAATCCTAATCAAAATATCTTTTGAGATAAAGTAAGTTCTGGGAAAAACTTCCTGACAATAATCCTGAAAATATGCCTAACTTTGCTGTATCTTTCTGCCTTGGATCATGGTGTGATGAAGGGGCTATAACTGATCTAATCTGAGCATAAATCCACCAAGTCCTACCTCTCCCTTGTCTTTCTCCTGTATCTTAAGCCCTTCTCTGCCCATTAGTATCCTTTATTCAGTATATAAATAAATTAAGAAGGTCAAAAGGAAAAGCTAAATTGTATATCAAGAAGCTCTTGATCTTGATTTTTTTAAATTTTACATGGCAAAATTTCCAGCACTTGTCTATTTGTTCTCTCCATATGCACATTCATCATTAGCGTGCCATTGGCTCATGGCATAAACTTAATTAGGGTTTGCTGAATGAAATGGCTGAACATACAGTTGAGGAAGCATGAAAATACAGCAAGTCACACAAAAACATAACTGATATGATCTCTGTATCCAAATAAAATCAAGAGGAACATTTTAAATACATACCATCTTAATATCGTTATTCCCAGTTTCAAAAGAAATAACTACTACTGTTTAAGAGAGAAAACAGTAATGTTGGAGAATGATTGAGAACCAGTATTCAATGATATAAGCAAATATTGTTTAGAACAAGTAGGGATAATGGACATTCAAAAAAAAAACGCCTTTCCTTAAAACTTTCAGCCATCAGACCCAATCAATTGCCAGTGGCTCTTAATTGCAATAGCTGATGGTAATGTCATGTAAAGGGGTTTTATTTTCTTTCTTTGTCCCTGATCAACTTTATGGAGATAATAATCAAAATAATTTGACAACATTTTGCAATAAGAAGAGAAATAATGAAGAAGAATGGGTAACAGATGAAACAATTAATTTCATTTTTGGTGGGAGGGAGAAGAAAAATTACAGAACATTCTTCCCCCAGTCTTTTATAAGGCGTACGTTGTAGGTGGCAAGGTGCCAACGAGACCAAAAAAAAAAAAAAAGATAGAGAAAGGTGACAAGTGAATCGCTTCAGGAAGACAGGGGTATGTTCTGAAAGACCCATATTATTTTTCATAATAATATTTAAAAAAATTATAATTATTTACTACTATGAAAGAATTTAAAAGGAAAAAAACCCTAAGATTCAGTTGGCTTATCTTTTCTGGTCAAGGTATTTTAATTTACATTTGCCAAATTTTATAGCACCCTGATATTACAGAGCTCTGTGAGAAATTTCACTAAGTTATCACTTGGCCAATCCATATCCATCTCCAATGATTCCCACCTAAAAAAAAATATTGTCATTAGTCACCCATTTTTTAAGACTAGATGGCAGAGGAGCAAAGCACATCTCCTATTATATGGTGGCCACATATATTGTTCTTTACAAAACATCCTGTTGCACATTCTACCCAGTGTGGTAGGTGTTACACTACTGACACATTCTACAGGAAAAAGAATATTAAAGAGAGACTTTAATCTGTAAAACTGACTTAGAATATAGACCAAACAAAGATGCAACTGGAAAGAAGAGGGTGGTCTTCTTTAATGAATTAATAAAAAAGATGCAGAATTAAGTTACTTGGACTTGCAGAAAATAAGTACAATAGACTTAGTTACAGAGTTTCATAATTTCAATCTGTTCTTGAAAAGAATTCTACCAAAGAAATTAGCACAGATGCAATCTTTCAGGTTTTTAAATTTTTTTTTGCAGTGAATATCCACAAATCTATGCCAATAAAAAAAAATGTCCTTAATGAGAATGACAACTTTCTCTGCTTTCTCTGGCAACTTTTATGTCTGTCAGCTTGTAGGTAAGAGGCTCCACCCAAAGGTGATGTTTATTTAATTTTTTTTCATGAGTTTCCTGGAAAGGGCTTTACATTATATATATTTTCCTCTATATCTTACATATATATGTAAGATATAGAGGAAAAGTCTCTAGGATTAAATTCTTCCTGTCTATCCATCTTGTTTGTGTTTATGATGGAAGAAGTGAGCAGATTTTGTTGTGTGAGATTGTGGGCGTTTAATCAGTGCTTATTAATCATGGTAGGTTTGATTAATGTTTGTCATTGTAGGTAAAGCAGCAGAACACAGATTTCCAGAACAGGTTGAATCAAACATATTTTAAAAAGGAAAATGCAGAATTGAAGATGAATTGAATACTATCGTACTTCTGCAATGTACCCTTTCTCACCCTTTTGCTTTTTGAATATATATATATAAAATACAAAATATATATAAGACTTATAAAATATATATAAGACTCATTAATAAAACAAGGCTATTGACACATATATATTTATACATGTGTATCTGAAACAAGTTTCATTTAAAAAATGAATCTTATCCATTTCCTCTTTTAGTTCTTTTAGAAAGAGCATTGGGGCTGGGTGTAGTAGTGCACCCTTGTAATCCTAGGGGTGTGGTGGCTCCAGAGGCTGAGGCAGGAGGATCCCAAGTTCAAAGCCAGTCTCAGCAACTTAGTGAGGCCCTAAGTAACCTGGTGAGATCTGTCTCAAAACAAAACAAAACAACCAAAAAAAATTTTTGGGGATGTGGCTGAGTGGTTGAGTGAACCTGGATTCAATCCTCAATATCAAAATTATTTGGATGACTGATTGGTATGATCTACATTTGAGTGCTTACAGATTGCATTTTGGAAACAAAATATTGCCCCAACACTTATTTTAAGACTCAATGGTCCATTCATCCTTTGGTAGGCTGAGCTTGACTGAGGATAAGTTAGGGAATTATCAGTGTACCCAGAGAAAGTTTCTGGCAGTTTTAGAGAGTTACAGGGCTGTTGGTTTAGAAAATCTAAAAACATGGGAAAAATTATACCCGGTTCATTTTTATTTTAAGTATCCATTAAGCAATTTTTGAGATTCTGTATTGATAGTTGTAATAATTTTCATAGGGTATGGCAAGTATGGTGGATATTGTGGGACAAAAATAATTAAAACCAGACTTTACACAATTATAAAGTCCTGGTCCAGTTGAACAAAGGTCTTACGAGATAACTCAGTAGAGCCTCTTTATTTGTGTTCTTCTCACAAGGCAAAGAAGAGCTTTGGTCATTTAACAGTACCTAACTAACAAGATAGTCCTGTTGTGTGCAAATTCTGAGTTGAAGGATATATATGAAGGGAAACTGTCATTAAAAACACTGTAGTTTTTCGTGTGTGTGTGTGTGTGTGTGTGTGTGTGTGTGTATCTAAATATTGAAACACTACTTAGGAAAAATACCTCAAGGAGTATGAAAACAGGATTCTATCACTAATCTGCACATCAGTGATATATGATACCATTGTTAATGACATGCATCTCATATTTACTCATGTCCTGGTATGAGTTTTATATATAACCGCTCTCTCTCCAGTTCTCTTGTTGATTCAATCTGTCCTCTCTGCTCCCAGTTATTTGGCAGTTGAAAGCAGCTCTATCTGTCTCTGTCAGTTTCAGAATTGTTAACTGTACTTGGGATATAGATAAATAGTCTCTGTGAGCCTAACTGGTCAGTGACAAGTCAGACTCTGGCATCACATAGTCCTAAGTCACCTATTTTTGAAGAAGAAACTATTGAGCATCTCTGTCCACTGAAGGGCTTTGCTGTGTTTTACTCTCATCTTTCCTGAGGCTCTCGTGAGCATCCTTGGAGCAGGAGTGAGGTGCTGGGCCAACCACCCTGGCCTCCCTGCCTTGTCCCCAATACTGACAGGTAGGTGGAGGGTGCCTCTCTCCAAACAAAAGCTTAGCCAGACTTTCTCTCTCCCACCCCCCGTATTTATAGAGATCTAAAGAAGAAATCTTCAGATAGTAATAGTTTATTTCAAAGAAAGTTCTATTCTACATCAATTAGTCTTGCTGCCTCAAAAGAATAACAACTAAGAAGTATGAACTTAAGCAAGCAAAGACTTTGTGCTGCAGGCCTGTTGTGTCTAATAGCTGATAAAAGGAGTCTCTCAACAAATCACTGTCCAGGAAATTTAAATTCTGGCAGTGCTAAGTTATTATCATCCGACTCTCTTTATTCAAGTTGAACAATCAAACTTTACGGTGTATCTATTAAATACAATGCAATTTCCTAGATTCTATAAAGAGCATGGGGAAACAGAAGAATGGGTCTTGTCTTCAAGGTTCTGATATCTCATTAGAAAAAAAACAACAATCACCAGTAAAAATGAGGGATGGATATTTTTCAAAAGAGGATATGTAAGTTGATGATAATCATATGAAAAATCGTTCAACATTACCAATCATTAGAGAAATGCAAGTCAAAATGACAATAAGATACCACTTCATACCCACTGAGTTTCAGATGATGTTCTCCATAGGAATACAAAGAGCAATCATAAAATTAACACATTTGGAAAAAGAGGCCCAGAATAGCCAAAGCAATCCTCACGGAGAAAAGCAAAGTAGGAGGCATCACGATACAAGACCTTAAACTATACTACAGAGCTGTAGTAACAAAACCAGCATGGTATTGGCACCAAAATAGACATGAAGACCAATGTTACAGAATAGAAGACACAGAGACAAACCCACATAAATATAGTTGTCTCATATTAGACAAAGGTGCCATAAAAATACATTGGAGAAAAGATAGCCTCTTCAACAAATGGTGCGGGAAAACTGGAAATCCACATGTAACAAAATGAAATTAGATCCCTATTTCTCACTCTTCCAAAGATTCAACTCAAAGTGGATAAAGGATCTACACATTAGACCAGAGACCCTGCAACTACTAGAAGAAAAAGTAGGGCCAAATCTCCATCATATCAGCTTAGGAACTGAATTCCTTAAAAAGACTCCCAAAGTGCAAGAGTTAAATCAAGAATCAATAAATAGGATGGCATCACACTAAAAAGCTTCTTCACTGCAAAACAATCAAGAACATGAACAGAGAGCCTAGAGAATGGGAGAAAATCTTTGCCACCTGCACCTTAGATAGATAGAGCAATCTCCAGGATATATAAAGAACTCAAAAAACTTAACACCAAATAATAATAATGATAATAATAACCCAATCAATAAATTGGCAAAGGAACTAAACAGACAGTTCACAAAAGAAAAAATACAATTGGTTAAGAAATATATGAAAAAATTTTCAACACCAATAATAATTAGAGAAATGCAAATTAAAACTACACTGAGATTTCATCTCCAGTCAGAATAGCAATTATCAAGAATACTAGCAACAATAAATATTGGCAAGGATGTGGGGAAAAGGTACATTCATAAATTGCTGGTGGGATTGCAGATTGGTACAACCACTCTGAAAAGCAATATGGGGATTCCATAGAAAACTTGGAACCCAGATTTTCCTACTCCTCAGTTTATACCCAAAGGACTTAAAATTAGCTTACTATAGTGATGCATCCATATCAATGTTTATAGCAGCTCAATTTACAATAACCAAATTATGGAACTAGCATAAGTGCCCTTCAACAGATGACTGGATAAAGAAAATGTGGTACAAATATACAGGGGAATACCACTCAGCTGTAAAAAGAAATGAAACATGGCATTTGCTGATAAATGGATGGAACTGGAGATTATCATGTTAAGCAAAATAAGCCAACCCCAAAGAACCAAAGGCTGAATGTTTTCTCTGATATACAGATGCTAAGTCACAATAAGTGGGTGATTAGGGAAGATTAGAAGTACTTTGGATTAGATAAAGGGAATGAAGGGAAGGGAGGGAGAATGGGAATAGGAAAGATGGTAGAATGAATCATTTCCTAAGTGCATATATGAATACATCATGCACAACTAGAAGAATGGAAAGTTTTACTCGTTTTACTCATTATATGTGTAATATGTCAAAATGCACTCTACTGTCATATATAACTAATAAGAATAACAACAACAGAAATAATACAAATAATAATAAATACTGGCAAGGATGGGGGAGAAAGGCACACTCATACATTGCTAGTAGAACTGCAAATTGGTGCAGCCACTCTGGAAAGCAGTATGAAGATTCCTCAGAAAAACCTGGAATGGAACTACCATTTGACTCAGTAATCTCACTCCTCAGTTGACTTAAAAACAGGATACTATAGTGATGCAGCCACATCAGTGTTTATAGTAGCTTATTTCACAATAGTTGAGCTATGGAACCAACCTCGGTGCCCTTCAACAGATGAATGGATAAAGAAAATGTAATGCATATACACAATCAAATATTACTCAGCCATAAAGAAGAATGA
Organism: Ictidomys tridecemlineatus; assembly: GCF_052094955.1. NCBI lineage: Eukaryota > Metazoa > Chordata > Mammalia > Rodentia > Sciuridae > Ictidomys > Ictidomys tridecemlineatus. The sequence goes on from NC_135489.1 coordinate 51,933,120, forward strand.
AATTATGGCATTTGCTGATAAATGGATGGAACTGGAGAACATCATGCTAAGTGATATAAGCCAATCCCAAAGAACAAAAGGTTGAATGTTCTCTCTGATATGCAGATGATGACTCAGAATAGATAGTGGGGGCAGGAGGTGTGGAGGTTCATCAGATTGGACAGGGAGGAGTTGGGGGAAGAGTAGGGGGTTGGGATTGGGAAAGATAGTAGAATGAATCTGACATCACTTTCGTATGTTCATATATGAATACATGACCCATGTAACTCTACATCATGTACAACCACAAAAATGGATTATACTCCATATATGTATGATGTGTCAAAATACATTTTTTCTTTTTTATAATTTATTTCTTATATACATGACAATAGTAGAATGCATTACATTCATAATTATCCATTCACAGAACAATTTTTTGTAACTCTGTATATAAAGTATGTTCATACCAAATTATGCCATTATATATGAGCTCTCTTATTTTTTTGCATAAAATTCTTAATACACCTTTATACCACCATTTATCACATCTCTGTGTATAAGATATGCTGACACCAAATTCACATCTTCATACATCTATTTTGTATAATGATCACCCTCTCCTTCCACCATCCTAGCTATTCCCCTTCTCCCTCCCTTTCCCTCTACCCCTATTCCCTATCTAGAGGTAATTTTCCTCCCATGCTCTCCCTCCCTACCCCACTTTGAGTCACCCTGAAAATACATTTTACTGTCATGTATAACTAAAAAAAGTGAAAGAAAAAGAAAATGTGTCAGAATTGCAAGCAAGGGATCAAACAGATATTTGCGCACCTATGTTTGTGGCAGCATTACTCACATGAGCCAGAAAAGGAAGCAAGCCAAGTGTCCATCAATGGCTGAATGAACACAAAATGTGGTGGACACATGCAATGGAATATTATTCATCCTTAAAAAGAAAGAAAATTCGACACATGCTACCACATGGATGAACCTTGAAGATATTGTGCAAAGTGAAATAAGCCTATCACAAAAAGGCAAACACTACATGATTCAGTTCATACAAAGCAGAACAATGGTAGCTTGGGGCTGGAGGAAGGAAGAATGGAATGTTTAATGGGTACAGAATTTCAGTCTGTTCTGGAGATGGAGATAGTGGTGATTGCACATGTGAACCCACTTGATACCACTGAATATGTTCAGAATGGTAAAATGCTCACCATATGTATATTTCACCACAGTGAAATTCCCTATAGAAACTGTAGGAAGGAGAAAAAAATTTGATAATTATTACCTGTAACTCTTACTATGCTAGTATAACACCATGATGCCTTTCTTCTCGAGTTTTCTGTTCTGTGCATATTTTTATATGGCATTAACTTTCTTCATGTTATTTATTTATTTTTTTATGTGGTGTTGAGGGCTGAACCCAGGGCCTTGAATGTGCTAGGTAAATGCTCTACCACTAAGCCACAACCCCAGCCCTTGAGGTTACTTTTTTAAGAAAAGACTTCAGTTCCTTTTTATAGAGACTCCTATTTTCCAATGATCCCCAATTAGCAAATTCATTAAAAACAGTGGAACTTCAATACACAAGTAAATTTTTAAAATTACAAAGGCTTGTGTACAAATGACCTGTATGGACAAGATGCAGGTAGTTACTCCATGAGAAAACACATATTTTATTAAGTCACAACATTATTTGCTATGGTTTATTCCTATTGGATCTTATGTTGAAATCTGATGGTCACTGTGGTGATGTTGGCAGGTGAGCACTTTTGGAAGGGATTGAGTCAGGAAGGTTCTGCACTCATGAATGGTTAGTCAATTCATAAGCTAATAGATAAAGGTATTAATGAGTTCTCACAAGAATAGCTCTGTTATCAAAGCAAACTCTCTGGCCAGCTTTGTCTGTCTTGTCGCATGATGCCCTCTCCCATGTTATAATGCAACAAGAAGGTCCTCATCAGATGCCAAGCAGTGTCGGAGCCATGTTCTTGGACTTCCCATCTTCCAAAAACATGAGCCAAATAAACCTTTATAGTTTGCAAATTATCAGATCTCAGGTATTTTGTGATAGCAACAGAAAATGGGTTAAGACATTGTTTAAAAGACTCCAATGACAGTTTGGTGAAGCCTTGCACTTCCTTACCACTTTTTCTTCTGTCATTTTCTGACTCAAAACTGGCCAGGAAATGAAAATAATTTAGCATAACTCAGTATAGGAGAGTTAGATTTAGAAGATTTGCATTCCCACAGGTGCTAAGTATGATCAGCTTTCAAATGCTGCTCTCTGAGGCTTCTGTCCTCCTTCCTTCCAGTGGTGGACCAGACATGATTGAGAGGACAGTCCCTGCTGGAGTCATATACAAGAGGAGGCAGCACTTAGAGAGAGAGAGAGAGAGAGAGAGAGAGAGAGAGAGAGAGAGAGAGAGAGAGAGAGAGAGAAGACTGCAAAGAATTTACAGATCAGAGTTGGAGGAAAGAAAAAAAAAAGATTCCCTGGGGAATGTCCCCTGCTCAAGGTCTAGGGGCGGCACATGGTGTTCTAGAAGGCTCTACAGTGAAGGGCAGAGGCCTGGGAATAGTGTAGATAGTGATGCCACCAGGTGAGAAAAACTCTTCACGTTCTGTATGTTTTGGGGGAAAAAAATGCTTGAAATTGAGATAAAGAACTAACCAAATATTTTGGGGTTTCTTTGGATGGCTTGGATTAGATAATAATTTGTGGTGTTCTGTACTCTTTATAGAACATTAGATGGATAAGATAAGATGTAGTGTTGGATTATTTTTGGTAGGAATTTCCTTGATCATTCTAATCCAATGATTCTTCTTTCTTCTAGTCTCTTAAACCACATTTTCATTGCTCTTTATTATAGGATGATTCTTTTGGAGTTATTGTGACTTTATTATTATTATTATCTTATTGGCCACTTCTGAACTTTTCATGATGGGTGTTGTAATATAGAAAATATTTAGGCTTTTAGAGAAGGATGGATAGATCTGTGATTTGGTGCAGTCATTCACTTTCCTTGAACATCATGGGAGCAGTGCTGGGTACCTCTCAGAGATGAGCTGCGGTTTTAATGGGATGGCCTATGACAAATTCTCACCATATGTGTCTGACAGAGAGGTCCCTAAGGCATCCATTCCATTTGTATCCCTCCTGCTCCTCCTCAGGCTGACTTTTCTCTCCAGCTACTCTGGAAGCTCAGCAATGCCAAGCAGCCCATTCTGAACTGCTTGGTATGTTCTACAGAATTCTAGCACAGTGCCTTGCAGAGTTTAGGTGGTGAATAGTTACCTAATCGTTACTTATTAATTTGGTTTGTCAATGTAAAGGAATAGCAGAGGATAAAAACAAGCACCCTCAACTGCTTCTCTATCTTATGAGATTTGCTTTTAATTTTTTCTTGAAAGTAGTTTTCTATACTTATTCTAACTTTCATGTGATGGCTAAAGAGGAATTCTGAACCACAATCATAAATATCTGAGAATTATAACAACACAGGAGGAACATTGGTTCTTATAAAATGTACTTACAGGAAATATTAGGGTACATAATTTTAGAGGGTAATTTTTGGGTTTATTTTTCAAAGGCAAAGGAATACAGGGGAATATTTACGTATTATGTTTCTCTGGCCCTATTAGAAAAGCTACAAGCTCACCTGGTGACAGTAGCTAAGACCCACAAAAGATCTGTCACTTAGCAAGTTCACACTAGCTGTTTAATGTGTGTGTGTGTGTGTGTGTGTGTGTGTGTGAGAGAGAGAGAGAGAGAGAGAGAGAGAGAGAGAGAGAGAGAGAGAATTTTTCAGAAAGTCACGTACAAAATGAGCATTCTCGTTACCAGAGCTTTCTCGAGACACATTTAGGTTAAAAATAAAAAAGCTTTGGATTCTCGACTAAAACAGGATACGTGACTAAACCTATAAAAGAACATAATCTCAGAAACGAATGGTTAGATCATAGGGAAGATCATAGCATTCCTCATACTCCACAGTGGAGACTCTCCAGTCAATGTGGAAAAAAAAATCGAAATCCCCTCTTCTCCCAGACACCTCCATTATGAAAGAAATACTTGTGCCACTTACGAGAATAGGGAAATAAATCACGAGCTCACACTAACGTTGATAATATTTTTTTTTGAAAAGACAAATAAGAGAATCAGCTGGAGGGATACACCTGGGCAGGTGTTCAGACAACACCTGGATCATGACAGCAGAAGCTGTGGAAGTGCCGCCCTGGGAACACGCAACTGGGATTTGATGCAGAAATAAGACAAGACAGGTGATGGAGATTCTGAATAGAAAGAAAGGCTCTGGGAGGGTTATTTGGTGGGAAATAATAGAAAGATGAGGGAAGGAGGAGGAGGAGGGAAGGGGGAGGAAGAGGAGAAAAAGGAGGAGGAGGAGAAGGAGGAGGAGGAGGAGAAGGAGGAGGAGGAGGAGAAGGAGGACGAGGAAGGCTGCTCCTGGGGGGAGAGAGAAGAAAATATAAAAGACATTCAATGAAAGGGAGAGCTTCTGAATGTCTCCAGCTTGTGGTCTTTGAAAGAGAAGAAATCAAGAGAAGAAAATGGTGAGACAAAGTGTAAAGCATCTTCACCGCGGTTCCGTTGTGATTTTTCACATTGCTTTTAGGATGCAGAGTTTGGTGGCATTAGAAAATTACCCCTGAAAATCACTCTCGCTCGTTGTCACTTTTGTTCCTCTGCTCACTTGGCGCACATGAGTAAACACACATGCTTTTTCTGGGTCACTTTTGACTCAACACTAGCACTGTGTTTCATGATGAGCGAACGGACAAGACGCAATGTTAGCCATTCACTTTGTGATGCCATTTGTTGTATGATGTGAGATGTTTCATTGGGCAAGATCTCAGAGAATGTCAGTTCTGGTGCTGCTCAACATGCAAACAGAGAGAGGACTGTGGTTCTGTGGTCGTTAGCTTCTGGTAAGGCTTTGTTTGACGCTCACTGTCTTTCCATTTTTTTGTGTCCTCTTACTGTCTGTCATGGGTTGAATGATGCCCTGCCCCCAATACATATTGAAGCCCTAACTTCTACTGCCTCATAGTTTCTAATTAATTTGGTTTGTCGATGTAAAGGGATAGCAGAAGATAAAAACAAGAACCCTCAACTGCTTCTGCATCTTATGAGATTTGTTTTAAATTTCTTCTTGAAAGTAGTTTTCTATACTTATCCTAACTTTCATGCTGTGGCTGAAGAGGAATTCAGAGTCACAATCATAAGTATCTGAAATTATAACAACACAGGAGGGACATTGGAAACATGAGGGTACATATTGTAATGTGACTGTATTTGGAAACAGGTTCTTTGAAGAGGTCATTAAAGTTTAATGAGGTCATTAGTTTGGGCTCCAATCCAATATGACTTGTGTCTATGTAAGAAGAGGAGACGGGGACACAGACCCACAGAAGAGAACAAGAAGATGCAGGAAGAAGATGGCCATCTACCAGCCAAGGACAGAAGCTTCAGAAGAAACCACCTCTGCTGACAGCTGGATCTTGAACTTCTAGCCTCAGAATGGTGAGAAAATAAATCTCTGTTCCTTAAGCCACCCGGTCTATGGCACTTTGTTACCAAGAAAACCAACGTGCCTCCTGCCTTCCTCCTCCCCCCCAGTCTCCCTGCACTCTGGACAGCTTTGCCTCCATTCTCTCAGAGATCTACCGTTCCAGTTACCCTCTGTTTCCCCCTCTACTAAACTGTTCAAATAGACAGCCCCAGTCTCTGCAGACCTACTACGTCCCAGCTCTATATTACTAAGGTGCCTGTCTGTGCTGGGGCACCCTCAGTCTGAATGAACTTGTCCTTTGCTGGGATGCATTAGCTCATATCACTTTCATCATGGCGCCCAGAATGGAGGCGCTAAACCCATCTTTACTCTTCTTTTCTCACAGATAAGCAGTCATTGCCTTTCTTTACGGTCACTTCATTTTGGCTTCTTTTGTTTTCTCTTTGCCTTCCCTTTGGTGGGTCCTGGTGTACCTGTGTTCTAGTCTACCAGAAACTCCTAACCAGGTATGTGCGTCTGCTCTTGCCCACTCGCCATCCATTACTGCACTCAGTCCAGAATAATCTTTGCCCACGAATCCATTTCAGACTTTGAGACTTCCTCCTGCCTACAGAACTTAGCCAGCTCTACAGGTCCTGCAATATTTGACTTCTGGCCAACCTCACCACCCATCATCCCCTACGTGTGTCCTGCAGGTACATGGGTTCATCAACTCACCCTGAGTACACCACGTCTGCAGGCAGTGAGGAGGGACTCTCTTATTTCCAACTCACTGTTTTTTGTTTAAGCTATTTTTTTTCCTTTCTTGGATATCCTTTCCATTCATCGAATCATAACCGTTCTTCAAAGACAATTTTACATCTAATTCCTGTGAAAATCCTTATTCAGATACCAGCTCGATGTATCTGCCTCCTCGAGCCTCTGCCACATATCCTGTTCCCTCTTTGATGGAGATTAGCAAGTACCTCTGAACCAAGCGCCATGCTCCTGAGCAGCTGACATCTCTCATCTCAGTCTCCAGTTGCAGCATCTCCTTCTCTTCCGATGAGATTTATGATATTATTTCTAGTCCCATTTTAAACTCCCTTTGGAGTAGACACTTTTTCAACAAGAGACCTCCAAGGCCCAAGGCCTGGTTCATATTAATCTCTGAAAAAAAATTAGCTATTAAATTACAAGCAAATAAAAAGTTATGCTAATTCTATCCCCTGGCACTCCCAGAGTTGTCATTTTTAAAAATCGCTTTTCATTATTAGCTCTGTTTTTTTTTTTTTTGTTACATAATTTTCCCATCAGATTTTACTCCTTCAAGACTGGGTTTTGTCTTTTATTTATTTATTTGGGGGGGCATAGAACAGTGCATTAAATAAGTGCTCTATAAAAGTTCTCTCTCCAATTAAAAGAAATTAGTATATCTCCGGAAGACTCACATATGTTTCCATAGGTAAACTGATAAACCCAAAGGATAGGCCTACTGTTCAGTAGGACTTTCCTCATAAACACAGAAACATCTGCTTCTGGATTATAGAAAGGCTTCTTCTTTTTTTTTTTCTCTCCTTACATTTTTACAGACTTGAAAATCGTTGTGCTCCATAAATATCCCAGTATGAGTCATTTGCTTAAACCAACAGCTGCTTACCCATTAGCCAAATGCTCTTCACTTTAAGTCATACACTTAAATGAATTGTCTCCCGTGCCTCTCTCCCTCCCCCATGAGCCAGAAAAGTGATGTGCAGCTACTTTTCTGAAATATCAAAGGGGACCAGTTCTGCCTTTGACGTGGGGGAATCTAAGCTGCGTGATGTAGAAGTTATCTGAGCTCAAGGTGATAAGCTACTTGTAGGTGTGTTGACTGTCCACATAATATGCACAGTGCTCATTTCCCATTCCATCTCTCTCTGGACACCTAGAACATTCTCCCTCTTCCCATTCAGTTCCAACCATCTAATTCACCCATGCAGGACACCCTTTTGTTGTTATTCCTCCTCGGCAGGTAGTTTATGTCAGGAATCACTGGCAGGAAGGCATGTGAGGGAATGACAAGTAGTTTGGTTAATTCTTCCATAAAGATGAAGTTACAGATCAACTCCCATAATCAGTAGCTTTCAGCTATCACTTTCAATTCTTCAACTTATTTTGAGTGATAAATAGAAAGCAACCACGCACAGTTTCTATCCTAGACAACTCCTGTCTGTTGGCAGTGATTTGGGTTAAAGAATTTTATTTTAATTTAACAAGATGGCTTTGTGACAAGAGACTCATTGAGAGCCATGGACATTTAGTCTGCTTCATGCTCTCCCACAGAAGTGGGGTGATTTGAACTGTGACATTCTTTAAAAATGGTCCACGGCATCAGAAGACCCTTCTTCTGAGAGACAATAAATGTCTGAATGTTTTAGAACAGCAAGGGGAACTTTAATTTCTAGAAAGACCAAATAAACGAGAAGGAACAGATGCAGTTCTCCAGAGGTTCCATTTATAGTGCAGTTATTCTCAGCAGGATCCCAATCCAACATGGATTTTTTCCAGCCTGTAAAGGACATCTTCAAACACCCAGGGTTGACATTTAGCTGGTGGCCCTCCAGTATGACTGTACCTTGCTGAAATCACCAGTTGTTAAAAATCACTTTTATACCAGTTGGTAACGACCCATTGTCCTGACCCCCTGGTCACCCAGCCCCTCAACAGTGACATTCTGCCTCCCACAACGGTGCTCAGTGATCTGTCAACTTCAGAGCTAAGGTCTGACCCGGGAAGGATCACCTGGATAAGGTGACTGTGCAGGGTCATGCTGATTGGTTATTGGTAAAATGATTTTTTAGTATTCCTTTGCAAATAGCATTTGTTTCTAGATATGTTAGGTATTAATTATTTTCTGGAACAAAATCTGATGCTTCCAGCTTTGGGAATAAGAGCATTTACCTCCCTAGGATTAGATTTTCCTCATTTGTGGCAGGGCTGGGTCATGGAGTAGCTTTCAGACTGGGTTCGAGAGTTTCCTCCTTGGGAGATTGCTGGTGAGCAGGAACCTGGGCCCACTTCAAGCTGTAGCTCCTGCTTATCTAGCCTACTCTTTGGGACTCATGCTATATATATATTTAATTTTTTTCATTGTTGATAGATCTTTATTTGTTTTTATGTGGTGCTGAGAATCGAACCCAGGGCCTCACACATGCCAGGCAATTGCACTACCGCTGAGCCCCAGCCCCAGCCCCTCACGCTATCTTTTTTATCTGGAGAAATGGAATTTGCTGCTTAAAAATAAGTTTGAAAACCACTGACTTAAATGAGCTGCCAATCTTTCATCTTGTCTTAAAATTCTACAACCCAATTATTGCCATAATTACAAAAAAAAAAATGTTACATCTATGGAACAACAGTAACGAAGCTGATTGGGCCAAGAGTTGTTCCAAGTGCTCTACATATTTAACTTCCCTCAATCCGCAGAGCAACACTGTGACCTCATGTTGTAAACATTATTACGATGATTAAAGTTTAAAAAGAGCGTGTTCCGCTGTATTTATTTTTACTTTTATAATTTCCCGAGATCCATTTGTGGTCATAATTTATTCAAAACTAATATCCCCACGATGACTATTTAATGAAACCTAAGTGGTGCTATTGTCTTTCTTATGTGCTCTAGTTACAGATTTTTAAGCATATATTTTTTAAAAAAAACATTTTGTCTTTAACTCTTGGATTTCATATTGAAAAATTTAGACGGAGTAGTAACTATGCAAGTACTTCTTTTATGGTTTCTACCATTTGTTCCTTCATTTTGGACCAACACCTAGAAATCAGTTTTTAGTGCCAGTCTGTGGACTTGGGTCCTGGTAGTTATAAATATATCTGTGGGCATCTCTTGAGCATCAACTCTTGTGTACCTGGGATAAACCACTGGATGCAAATCTGAGCATCAAGTTCCTTCTCACCATCCTTTTCATGTGGCTTCAGGAGAGATGGCAGGTCCCTGGCCCTCCACCCGCCCTCCACCTCGACACTCGTGGGCTAACGGTTGCTCACCATCTTCTTGTGCTTCTCTTTCCTGGGGCCCCCTGTGTGTGCTTCTGGAAGGGAAGAGGGCTTCTGGCTGAGCTGAGTGGGTCCTTGCTGCTTTTCCTCAGGGATCCCAGCAGAGCTGGGAAATAGAAATTCTGCCATGTGAGAAAGTAAAGCCAAATGGGATGAGGAGAAGATGGCTCAGGGGGTTTTTGTGTGTGCATTTTTTAATAAAGTGGCAGAGCACGCAGAAGAGAAACTGCATGGATTCCTATAGCCTCTGTGGGCTGGAACACAGCTGATGAGCAGCAGTTTTTAGAGGTGGAGTGTCAGCAGGAGAGAAAGAAGGCGTCCTCTTAATGAAGATATTCATGCAGGGGAATGATGGCTTGCCGGGGTGATCAATGAATTTGAACAAGAAGTGTGTGTGTGTGTGTGTGTGTGTGTGTGTGTGTGTGTGTGTGTGGTGTGTGTGTGTGTGTGTGTGTGGTGTGTGTGTGTGTGTGTGTGGTGTGTGTGTGTGTGTGTGTGTGTGTGTGTGTGTATCTGTGGTCAGATGAGCTCTCTGCAGCATTAACCACGCATCCCGACTTCAACTGTTTCGTCTTACAGATCCCCAAGGCATACACTGACTTGTCATCTTTCCGATTTTAAGTCATTTCCTGCCTCACGAAGGCACCAGCCCATTCTGAGATGTGATGATTTTTTTCCCCCTGAATTCTTCCTGACACTTTTTCAATAAAGTCAAAGGATGAGAATTAAAAGGAATTTTTCTATATTTGCATTTGGGTATCTATCTCTATTTCTTGGAGTAGAGAGGAGGGGACAGGGTAACAGGCACGGTCGGTGACAGTAGGAGCTAAAGCCTTAGGCTGACAAGGAGGCTTTGTCAGGGGACGTTCAGTCACTGGCCAATGGACCTGTGGGAGTCTAGGGGGTCAGGTCCTTGAAGTCACGTCACAGAGGTGGTGGGTGGCCCTGCCGACTTTTGGAACAGGTGCTAGAGGACCCAGAGCTAGTGTGGTGTCTTCACCAACCAGCCTGAAAATCACAATGTGCCTTCTGGGTGGCAATGTCCTGGTCCCTTCTGCCCAGAGCTGTGCCTGATTTGAGCTGAGAGCTGGAAACACACAATGCTTGTTTCAGACATTCCTGCTTTAGTATGTTAATATCCCACCTACTCTCCATATCAGGACTCCAATAACTTCTCCCACCCTTTTCTCCACAAAAAGGAAAGTGCATTGTATATAACATTTTTCATTGTAACTGATGGTTATCCCATTATAACCAGCCACTTTAACATCTGTTTTTCTTTTTCTTTCTTGTCCTGCCTTGTCCTGTTCTATATTGAAGACCATGAAAAAATGCATTTCTTGGTGTTATTTCTAAAATTGACCAATTGAGGAGCTCTTGTCTCTGGAGACAAGGCCTTTACATCACAGAGGATTGCTCTCCTTTTATGGCTAGTCCTATTTATAATGTCACAATAAACAAGATTAATAAATATGTGCAAAAGGATCCTTCACTCTTTATAGTTTCTTCCTATGGGCCTAAAAATGGTCATGGAAAATCTCCTATTTTGATTTGCCTTCTAATACTGGTTTACTCAGACTCGTCTTCTCTAGCATCTTTTGCAAAGATTTATTATTTGAAATATCCTTGCTTGGGCCAGTCTTGTGTGCAAATTAGGAAATTCTGGTGGCCTTAGTTACTCCTTTGAAGTAAGTTTATGTAAACTTTATTCACAACAAAATTCTGCCAGCTTTTCTCTTCTCTTCATGCAAAAGCCACGTACTTAAACCAGTGTCATTGACAGTAACTTGTGCAACCTGGAAAAATAAACCGAATGACAAATATCAGCATCAATAAGGACACAAATAATTAAAGAAAAGAATTAACCTTTCTTTGTTAAAGAGACCAGGATTACTTAGGTATTAGTGGTTCCTGGAAGACCTTCAAGACCTATTTGTAAAAATGGGAGAAAATGTACCCTGGCACTTCACAAGAGAACCCAACAATGTTAAATCTGCTCCTGATGCAGGTCACCAAATTGTTTTTAATTTTGCTCAAAACAGTTAAGGAGATCATCAAGTCAATCTGTGACTGGGTTGTGCATGTGAAAGCTACAAAAGGTTACAGAAAGGTTTTTACTTTTATGCCAGGGAAGGTGGACGAGTAAAAACACAAAAATAAATAAGCCAATCTATTTGCTTTCATTTGTGCCAGTGATCTATCTTTGGAAGGCAAGCCGATGAAGAGACACAGCCTACCATAAACCCACTCATGTGCACCAGCCCTCAAATAGGAAGAAGGTAGGAATCAACAGGGCAGGGCGAAGGAAGGGAAAGGAGTTTGGAAACAAAATAAGTCAAAGCTTCTCTTGAACAATGGAGAGGACTCCTAGGAGAGAGAAAAAATAGCAGAAGAAATTTTTATCCACTGATTAAATTTCACAGCAGTATGCTCTTTGAAAGAGAAGTCACGCACTGGCTTTTCATCAGAAGTCCTTGCTTTCTTGCAGTTCTGTCCATGCATAAATGACAAATTCATCCGTCTTTAATGAAAGTGTGCTTCACATGAAACAGTGAGATTTCCTTTTCCTTCATCCCTTCAGTAAAAATCAGAACGGGGAGGATAGGAAGGAACAGCGAGGGTGGGGTAATGAGAGCAATATTGGATGAAAGTGACAACACATTTAACATTTTATTTATTTATTTATTTGCACATTTATTTATTTATCTAGAGTTTCAAGTAGATTATCTCCACCAAGAAAGGAAAAGCGATAAATGAACCCAAACCCGAAGTTGAGATTATAACAGTCCAGGCCAGGGATGATTAATGAAGATTCATGGCAACTACGACAAGATGAGAAGGAAACAGACCCGGTCTCCCTTCCCCCAGGACGCCTGCGGGATCTTTGCAAGATCAAGGAGCATGGAACCCACTTAAAAGCCTGTCGTGTCAAGACGTCGGGAAGAAAAACCTCTAGACTTTTATGCAGCAGAAAATGCTTCCTTTTGAACATCACAAAAGACAAGACGAATGAGGCAGGGAACAAAAGGTTCCATCGGAAAGCCTGACATTTGTAAGGAGGACTTTCCTTCCATGATGCTGTCCCTGGAGTTGGGTGAGAATGTCGTGAGTGAAATAAGAAGATAAGGAGAGAGCCGCAGGGGCAGTGTCTAAGAGGAAGACTGTGTGTTAAGAGGCAGAGAACATTCAGGGTCCATTATTCTCTGCTATTGACAAGGTTGTCAGTCTTGGGTGCTTCCCTGCTTGCTCTGGGTGGTCAAGGTGAGGTTCTGTTTGGGGAACAGAGGGAGGGAGAAGGCAGGTCTGGGTCTTTCTGTCCTTCTTTCTCCTGGCCGTGGTTCTGCCCCCTCCAAGAGGGCAGTTCCTCTGTAGCTTCATAGCTGTATTTCTCCCAGGCTCTGGAAGCACCATTCCTCCCCATGTCTGCCCCTTCAGGACTAGGGGTGGCATCAGCTAGCCATTGTGCTGATCTCTGGGCTCCTTACCCTCTCCTCTGCTCTGTACATAGCCTCTGCTTTATGTTCACCTCAACCCGCTTAAGTGGGCTTCTCATTCCATGGGATTCTGACGGATACAGTGAAACCCAAATATCTCCAACCAGATAGAAGCCACAGTGAGCTGAGATTTCTAGTTGCAACAACCCTGGATTGATGGCCGACACATACATGAGGGCAAACCGTTCATTATTTATAAGAATCCATGAAAAATAGGCTATAGAAATGGCAGGTACAAAAGATCTCAAGAAGCAAATCAAAGTCAACTATGATTAATTATATTAATCACGCGCTTTTATTATCACCGGAACCACCTGCTGCTAAAATGACACATTCCAAAGAGGCTTCAAGAATTGTTCCAAACTAAATCATGCGAACTCTAAGGAATGTTTTATTAAAATTTAAGTAGGTCAAACCCACCAATCAGAGCATGGTTCACATAATGCTTACAGATTTTGCTTTTTGGAAAAGAAAAAGAAAAAAAATGATTCGTTGCTTGAATATAACAAAATTCACTGTACATTAGAAAAGCACTGAGACTTAGCTGTCTCCACTTTTTCTGAGTCTGGCATATAAATGTTTCTTTTTATCATAGATTAAGTATCTGTATAGACTATGTCCAACACTGCAAAATGTTCCACAGAGTCACTGCTTACAAGAATTTTATGCAATTAAAATAGACAAAGATATACTTTTAAAAACTGTAAATTAGTTTCTGTAGCTTTTGAATTTTGAGTTTTGGCCCATTCTTTTGGTAGGTAATGTCTGGCATTATGGATTGATTATTTAATGCACTTATGTTAACATGGAATTCAATAGAATCAAACTGAATTGAGGATGAAGAGGGAGAAAGCTGAGGGATATGAATTCAGATGATCTCAGAATATTCTTCAAAGTGTGTGGGGGTGGTACCCAGAAATCTGGGAGAGTAGAAAAAAAATAAAAGGAATAGTGGGTACATGTAAGGTGAAAATGAGAGAGCAACTGGATCTTATGCTGGCACTTGTTAGTTTCAATGAACTGATGCTTCTGGCTATGCCTTTTCTTGTGTAGTTTCTTTGGGATAGCCAAGTTTAGTTAGAAAGACTTTTGCAAGAAAAGCTTGTCACCAAGGTAAAAGGCTAAGGGTTTGAGTAAAGTGTGGATCCAAGAAGTTGTGAATCCTTTCCAATCATTTTCAGAGCTTTGTGCTAACAACAGTGCCCCCTAGTGTTCTCTTTAGTGCAATGTGAATAAAGAAAAAGAATCCAAGTTTCATGTAAAATACATACATGGTATCTATCAGTATATAGATTCCTATTTGAGAGTGGGTTACAGAGACATATCATATTTATTTGTTCTGAAAATAGGCCAAAATATGCTAAGTTGACAAAAGCTTTTATTTATTTTAATTGTTGATGGACCTTTATTTGCTTGTTTTTGTATGTGGTACTGGGAATCGAACCTAGTGCTCTGCTGCTGAGGTACACTCCAGCCCCACAAAAATTTTTTAAATGAGTAAAAACAGAAGTAAAAATTTAGATACCATTAAATAATTTTGGCTTTAATGATCCCCCCCAAATTACCTAATATTTTTGAGTGCCTGTTATGCTAGGCATATAAAAAATGATGAGGTCTAATTAAGATTAATTCTATCCTTAACTTAAAAAAATCTCTGATAGTTGCAATACTAAGGTAATCTTTACTTTAAGGAACACAATGAAAGGAGAAAAGGAGGGGATTTAAAAACTTCACATATCTAATTTGGTTTTGTAGTATATATTCTCCAGGAAAATCATTTTAAAGTAATTTCATTTTCATGAGATGTAGAAATATTATTTAGAGCTTTAAAATACAGCAAATTTAAAACAAAGCTTTTCTAATAGTATAGGAATAATAATTATGTATTTATTCAACAGGAAAAAAAACTAAGAAAATCGAGTTTTCAGATTATCGAAACTTGAAAATTTCAGGAGAGATACATTGTATACCAGTGTTTTCCATGGAGCAGTTCACATACCACTGGTGATTAAATAAATTACTTTAGACAATGTAGATATATAGGCTTTTAATTGTTGTGCAGTTATCGTAACGGGGCAATTGTGAAAAGGCGACTGAGATAACAAATCTATGATTTCATAGATATTAACATTTAAGACTGCCTTAGTTACTTTGCCTCTACAATTAAAGCAGATTGGAAATATAAATTTCAGAGTTTCCTAAAGCTTCAGATGTACTGTTTTTACCCTCTGATGTCATTGAACGTGTTCCTCTGTCCAATGCACTTCTCTCTTTTTTTATTTGTTCTTTTTAGATATATATATGACAGTAGAGTATATTTTGATATATTATGCATACATGGAGTATAACTTATTCTAATAGAATCCCAGTCTGTGGATGTACAAGATGTTGAGGTTCACCAGTGGTATATTCATATATGAACATAGGAAAGTTAAGTCAGATTTATTCTACTGTCTTCCCTATTCCCATTCCCCCTCATTTCCTTTCATTCCCCTTTGTCTAATCCACTGAACGTCTATACCTGGCACATCATGCATTAGCATCCACATTATTTGCATGTTAGTATCCAAATAATCCATGGCTTGTTTCACTTAGCATGATAGTCTCCAGATTCTTCCATTTACCAGCAAATGTCATAAAGTCATTCTTCTTTATGGCTAAGCAATATTCCATTATGTATATATGCCACATTTTCTTTATTCATTCATCTGTTGAAGGGCACCTAGATTGATTCCATGGCATTGCTATTGTGAATTGAGCTGCTATAAACATTGATGTGACTGTGTCACTGTAGTATGCTGACTTTAACTTCGTTTGATATATTCTGAGGAGTGGTATAACTGGGTCAAATGGTGGTTCCATTCCAAGTTTTCTGAGGAATCTCCAAATTGTTTTCCAGAGTGGTTGCACCAATTTGCAGTTCCACCAGCAATTTATAAGTGTACCCTTTACTCCACATCCTTGGCAACGTTTATTGTTACTTGTGTTCTTGATAACTGCCATTTGGATTGGAGTAAGGTGAAATCTCAGTGTAGTTTTAATTCAATGCACTTCTCTTTAAGATATAGTTAGAATAGAATAGTGCTGACCAATAGGAATATAAGACAAGCCATGAAGATAATTTAAAACTTTATAATAGGAATTTAAAAATGAAATAGTTAAAATTACCCTTAATATTATGCTTCTACTTAAGCTGCTATATCCAAAATATTTTAAAATAATATGTAATCAATATAAAATGTAGATAGTTTATGCCTTTTTACCCTAAGTTTTGCTATTTGATGTATATTTTACACTTACAGCACATCTCAATTACATTTCAAATGATCAGTAGACACCAGTGACTAGTATTGAATAGCATAGACTGGATATGTCATCTGATTGAATTTTTTGAAAAATACCCCATAGATGATGTTGGACACTTCTCCTGAGATGCACATGTCTGTTGTCCTTTTTATGATGCTAGCATTCACTATCATTATCTGAATCCAATATTTCTTTAAAGGTGGCAATGTGGTGATATTGGAATTTGGGAATTCCTTCCTTATTAGCTGGAACACTTCTATAAAAGAAACATCAACTATTTGGTTACTTGGAAGTTTGTATAAAAAAAGCAGAATCAATGTTTGTTTCTTTATTTGCTGTTTTTGGAATAATGATTTGGGCTTTGGATTTTTTTCAAGCATGATCAGTAATATTTTATTTTCACACTATCATTAGGACTTCATGAATTTTAACACATTGATGTGTTTCCATCCATCAGTTACTATATCTATTTCAGTTTGAATTTTCCCATCTCTGGCCACTGAGAGCCTGTTTTATTTGATGAGTTCTGATGACACCAAAGCTGCCTATGATATCCCAGATTCTTGTACCTGTCCCCCCATAGACCTGCAATCAGCTACGTACTCAAGAAGTCCTGGATTCAACCCTTTTAGTGGCAATTGTGAATAGAGGTCATGATATCACAGTGAGGGGCAGCGCTTTCTAAGTCTTCAGAGAAAAAAAGAGAGGAAACATTTGGTTTCATAAAATAGCATTGGTCATGAAGACATAATGATATTTCTTATTTAAATTCAAGAGAGGAAGATTTTCTTTTTCTTTCAGTTTGGGCCTTCCCCTTGTCAAATTATAGATTTTTTTAATGATATTGAATATGTTACTCATTCACTTCATCCATAATTCACACACACAACTGCCTCGGAATACATACCAAGACTATTCCACCCGCAAAATGATTACAAAAACCAGTTTAAGATTCTTTGCAGTTGTTTCTGGCGTTAGGAGAGCATTCCACTTGGATAAACAGTCAAATTACTGCAATTTAAAGTCACTTGGCGGAATCCTGTTAGTGCTGGCATGCCACCTACTGGACAGACGGGCACAATTGTCTTGCTTTCCTTTTGATGTTGAGATTGCTTTAATTAAGTAATTCAGGGTTTTTTTTTGTGGTGCTGAGGATTGAGCCCAAGACTAGATTGCTTTATTTTAGATTTGATTTTGTTCTATAATTATGTGAAATTTTACATGACTCTAAAGTCAACTTTACAAGACGAATCTAGTTTCTATCCCTTATCTCCTTTATCCTAATTCCTCCCTCTACCTTTAGATACTGTCTCATTTTTAAATAGTGTGATTTATCTTTCCATTAATTGTTAACATAATTATACAAAATGAGTGATATATATATATATATATATATATATATATAAATCCTCTCTTTACTTTATCAGATAAATGGCAGCACATTGTATACACTTTTCTCCCCATTGGAAAAATAGTATTATTTCAGGCAGAGAAAAGTTTGTATGTGTATGGTATTCTGGAGTGTTGGATTTTGCTTTATTTGGTAATCTGAATTTTTTTTAAGTAGACAATTTAAGGTGAATTTACTAGGTGAATTTATTGAAGAAATCTAAATAGTTGTATTAGTTTATCATATTTATGTTACCCATATTTCTCTATGTAGACATACACACATATCTATACACATATACATATAGTGATTTCCATATTCATTCCTATTTCTTTTTGTGTAAATTTACATCAATGGGGCTGGGGATGTGGCTCAAGTGGTAACATGCTCGCTTGGCATGCGCGGGGCACTGGGTTCTATCCTCAGCACCCCATAAAAATGAAATAAAGATGTTGTGTCCACCGAAAACTGAAAAATAAATATTAAAAAATTCTCTTTCTCTTAAAAATAATTTACATCAATGTGTTAGATCCATAAACATTTACAAACAGCTCTGAAATCTAGAGCTCTCTCTTCTATTGTTATTATGATATATTAACAAACATAGTCCTCTCCCCTTATCTGTGATTTTGCTTTCTGCATTTCCAGTTAAACATGGTTCAAAGATATTAAATAGAAAATTGCAGAAATAAACAACACCGAAATTTTAAATTAGGCTTAATTCTGACCAGCAGAGTGAAAACCTGTGTTGTCCTGTTCTGTCCTGCCTGGAACATGAGTCATCCCTTAGTCCAGCCTATTCATGCAATATATACTACCTGCCCCATGCCAGTTTAGAGAGAAGGAGGGAAGACTGGAGGGAGAGAAGGGGAGAGGGGGAGGGAAAAGAGGGCAAGGAGAGGGAGCACATAGGCATATCACTTTTATTAAAATATAAACTATATTGTTCTAGTCTATTTTATTATTAGTTACTTTTTAAATCTCCTACTATGCCCAATTTACAAATTAAACTTTATCATAATTACACAGGCAGGCATAGAAAAGACACAGCATACATAGACTTTGGCATTATACATGGTTTCATGCATCCCCTGGGTCTTGGATCATATCCCCATGGGTAAGGGGTCTCTATACTCCATGGCTTAATTCTATCTGCAATGGACTGACTCTTTTCTTCTTCCTCTACTTTTCTTTTCTTCTTCTTCTTCTTCTTTTTTAAATATTTATTTTAGTTTCTGGCAGACACAACATCTTTGTTTGTATGTGGTGCTGAGGATCGAACCCGGGCTGCATGCCTGCCAGGGAGCACGCTACCGCTTGAGCCACATCCCCAGCCCTTCCTTCCTCTACTTTTAACTGAATCTTCTCTTTGCCTCTTTGCCCCTACTGAATATTTCCTGTCCAGTTTGGATTCTGTCCCTGAAAGTTTCTCTTCTGCTTGAAGAAACACGTGTTAAGGACCCCAGTTGGATGCATTGGACCAGGGTGTTCTTTTGTGTTCATTCACAAATTGAAGCCATCGAGACTCTACATATTTCAGCTGTGCCTGCCCAATTGGCTCACCAATTTTACAGTGAGTACTTGTCAACGATTGTAGTTTTTTTCTGCCTCTTGACAACATCAGAACCTCTTTGCTCTCTATCTGCTTCCTGTAACTCAGTTAAAACACCACGCAGGTCTTAATATCACTAGTAGTTTATTCAATTCACACATATTTGGAATAAGCATATTTGATTCATAAGGATGGTCTTATCTCTTTATTGGAGATGTTGTCTGTGCGGTTTTGCTTTTGCTATCCTACTTGCTATTTTTTTTTTTTTTTTGGTGATTTGGGAAGGTGAACAAATTATGCTGCCTTTCACCGTTTTCTAGATTATGCAGCAAAACTCTAAAATTTCTTGTTTTATTTTACTTTATTTGCAAGCACCTCTAGGCCTATATCTATTCAAAAGTTTTTCTGATGCAATGCAGATGCTCCTTTGACTTATGGGGTTACATCCCATTAAACCCATTTTAAGGTAAAACTATTATAACTTGAAAATGCATTTAAAACACTTAACCTACCAAACATTGTAGCTTGACCTAGCTTACTTTAAAGTGCTTAGTACACTTACATTAGCCTACAGTTAGGCAAACTTATCTGACATAAAGTCTATTTTACAAAAAAAAAGGTGAATGTTTATTAAATACTGACTATATTCATACCCCATTTGAATCAAATACATGATATGTCAAGATCATTGTATTGTCTTGAGCAACTAATAAAAAAATACTGACTATATGGAAAGTGAAAAACATAATGGTTGGTTATATGCGTAGGTTTTTACAACATTGTAAAGTTGAAAAATCTAAGTGGAACATCATAATTCAGAGACTGAATTTTGTTTAAACACTCTAGGTATACTGATGTCCACACATATTAATATTTAAGTGTTCCATAGTGAATGCCAATGATAATGACCTATTGATAATATTTACATCTATCTGTCTCCTCCATCCCCAGTCTATGTAAAATCTCTGGCCAGTTCTTCCCCTTACTGTCTGGAATGTCTTTCCTGTGGTTTGGTTCTTGAATGTCCCTGGAAAGTCCATGGGGTAAAGCCTTGGCTCCCAACTTGGCACTACAGGGAGACAGTGGAACCTTTAAGGGGTGGAGCCTAGAGGGAGGTCTTTAGATCATTGGGGGCATGACCTTGAAGGGGACTAAGGAACCCTGGTCTCTCCCTCTTTCTCTCTTCCTGACCATGAAGGGAATATAGTCTTCCTTTACCATTTGATTCTGCCATGATGTGTTACCTCATCACAGGTCCAAAAGCAATGGGGCTGACTGATCATGAACCGAAACCTCCAAAACTGTAAGCCAAAGTAAACCTTTCTTCTTTATAAGTTGATTATCTCAGGTATTTATTATAGTGATGCACAGCTGACTAACACGTCCCTGATACTGGACATAGAGCTTAATGGAATATGAATTGCACATCTGAAAAGTGCTCCTGTGTGATCACCATGCGACAAGACAGCCATAAATGCTCTTCATTTCTTTCCTCCCATAGCATTATATGAATATCGATTCTTAATCCAGGGGATAAAGGAGGAGAGAGACCTAAAGAAGCAGGACTCCAAGAATTAGAATGAGGAGGAACTACATTGGGAAGCAGTAGTAGTTTGATACAAGTTTCCCAAGTGATTCTAATAGACCTCCCCAGGGTTGTACTTGGATTCTCTGCTCTTGGTGCTAGAGAAGAGAGGATGCCATGAGACTGGCCCTGGGCCCAGGTCACCTGGGGATCCTAGAGCCGAGGGTTAGGAAGTGACTGACGGAGATTAAGAGATGGTAGAAAATAGAGAATGGAAGACATCAGTTCAAGGATCTATTTCTTTTTGAGCTCATCTTCTTCAGGTAGCTTAGCAACTGAAATGGCTTTATTTTCAAGGCATTTAAAGTTATCTCTGCTTAATGTGAGGCTTAGAAAACTCAACTCTGAACAGAAAACAAAATCTTTCATTTTACAGTTAGAGATTAAAGGTATTGAATGGGAAAGCTTGGGAGAGGTGGCCATTTGGGTGAAAGTGTTTCCCTCAAAGACTGACTGATGATATCACATCTGTGGCTGTTTAACAGCGGGAGAGAGTACATGAAGGCAGAGGGGTGGGGAGAGACGGGGGCAGGGGGCGCGGGGGAAGAGATAGGAGGAAGTTCCCAAGAGAGAGGTAGGAATCATAGACTCTGCCAACTTAGGAAATGTGTGTGTGTGTGTCTACTACTGGCCTCTGTGAATGCTGAGGCTACAGTGCCTTGGCTTCTGGGGTCCTAGGAAGTCACCAGGTAACATGGTCTGAAGGTAGACAAGATTCAAAGAAGTGACACCCTGACTTGAGTCCTGGCAGATGATTTATGAGCTGAATAGCATCGAGTATTCAGGATTATTTCTGAACAATCAACAGAGATTCCAGCAACTTAACTTCGTAACTAAATGTTATCTCATGATCCCTATTCTGGGCTCATGAGTAGGGAAGCAGACTTTTCCTCTGTGAGCAAGGACACTGTCATCTCAAACTCAGTGCAATCGACAGCTTTATATTTCTGAGTTGCTTATGTATTTTTGGTTTCAGATGCTGTTTCTTCCACAATTAAAGAAAGATCATTGGAATTGAGGTCCCTTAAACTTGGTCCCCTTATCTATAGCATTAGTATTTTTCCTGTTTTCATTTTTTTTCTTTCCTGTTTCCTAGACAGGACAGAGCCCACATACTGCACAGCTAGGGAGACACCCTCTGAGGGTCCTCTGCTTTCCTCTTTCTCTCCTCAGTATCTCTTTGGGTCTTCTGAATCAGTCTGTTGTTCTTTTTTTTTTTTAAATATAGATGTTGACATTCCCTTCCATCCTCAGTCAAGGTTAGTGTCCCAGAAATGGACATAAATTATACCACCATTATATTTATTGATCCATAATGTTAAAAAAAAGGAGAACCTTATGAGTCAGAAGAGAAAAAGTGGTGAGTCACTAAAAAGAGGGCGTTTCTACTCTATTAATTTCAGCTACATAGTAGGTGATAACCAAGATATAAAAGGTTTTCAGCTTTCATCCAACTAATGCTATATGAAACCACCAAGAAATCAAATAATAAACCCTGAAGCACATTTTTAAAGTTATTATATGAGTCTTGAGCTTGGAGAAATAGAAGATAGTATTGATTTGTGATATACTATTATGCATTGATCTTCTCTTTCCATGTTATGGTTCTAAAAAAACAGATCAGTTTGGCATAAAGAGAGAGCCTAGAGAATGGGAGAAAATCTTTGTCACCTGCACCCCAGATACAGCATTAACCTCCAGGGTATATAAAGAACTCAAAAATTTAACACCAAAAAAAAAAAAAAAAACCAAATAACCCAATCAACATGTGGGTAAAGAAATACACTTCACAGAAAGAAATACAACCAGTCAACAAATATATGAAAAGAATGTTTAACATCACTAGCAATTAGATAAATACAAATTAAAACTATTGTAAGATTTCATTTCACTCTTGTCAGAATGGCAACTATCAAGAACGCAAGCAACAATCAATGTTGGTAAGGATGTGGGGAAAAGGAACGCTCATACGTTACTGGTGGGACTGCAAATTGGTGTAACCACTTTGGAAAACAGTATTGAGATTCCTCAGAAAACTTGGAATCCCTAGAAAACTTGGAATGGAACCACAGTTAGTTGACCCAGTTATCCCTCTCCTTGGTTTATACCCAAAGGACTTAAAATCAGCATACTATAGTGACACAGCCACACAATGTTATAGCAGCTCTGTTTACAATAGCTAAACTGTGGAATCAGCCTAGGTGCCCTTCAACAGATAAATGGATAAAGAAAATTTGGTACATATACACAATGGAATATTACTCAGCCTTAAGGAAGAATGAAATTATGGCATTTGCCGGTAAATGGGTGAAACTGAAGACTACCATGCTAAGCAAAATAAGCCAATCCCCCAAAACCAAAGGCTGAATATTCTCTCTGATATGTGGATCCTAATTCACAATAGGTGTATGTGTGGCGGAGGTTCACCAGATTGCACATGGGGTAGAAGAGTGAGGGGAAGGGAAGAGGGATGGGAATGGGAAAGATAGTAGAATGATTCGGACATAATTTTCCTATGTTCATATATGAATACCCGACCGGTGTAACTCTACATCATGTTCAGCCATAAGAATGGGAAGTTATACTCCATGTATGTATGTCAAAATATAATCAATAACAACAACAGAAAGTCAGTTCGGGTCCATAATTACCTCCAACGAAGAAGGTGTGTGTGCACTAGTTGAGGAATGTTGGACTGGGGAGGCACAGCGGAAGCTGGTGGTTTACTTTGAAATTTGGGTGCACATGCTTCATAAGCTGAAATCTTTCCTATTTTAATTCAGGACATCTGTAGCTCACAGGCCCATTCTTCCCACACTGCCCCCCCTCCCCTGCTCCACCCCGGACTTACTGTTCTTAGTGTCTTTGTCATTCAATCAGGAATCCTCTGGAGCAGGCAGGCAGATCTGGTGACATTCAGTGGATCCCACAGTAGAAGGAACCTATCAGAAACACAATGTGTGTTTTAGTCTCCTGGTTACATACAATTAAACTGGGAGGGGGGACAGATGTACAGGAATTTAGGAGCCCCAAGACTTTTCTTTGCATACTCGGAAGCTTATTCGTTTGCTTTAACTTGAGGCTGGAACTGAATTCA
Source organism: Ictidomys tridecemlineatus (assembly GCF_052094955.1). Classification (NCBI taxonomy): domain Eukaryota; kingdom Metazoa; phylum Chordata; class Mammalia; order Rodentia; family Sciuridae; genus Ictidomys; species Ictidomys tridecemlineatus. Next base: position 51,957,095 of record NC_135489.1, read on the forward strand.
CATTTGTCTTCTCTGAACTTCTATCCTTTAAGTTTCCTTACTGTGTTTTGGTGAAACGCCCTACCCGCACCTCCGTTTTCTAGATCTTATATATTTACTCAATTCAAGTATTTAACAACAATCCATCTAGTTGGTGTGTTGTGTGTCAGGGTACTGGACACGACCCTGGCACCCTGGGGTGGGAGCAGTGAATGTCACCTTTGTCCCCAGCAATTTGCAACTCAGCGGGTCCTTGTCTGCATCTGCTGTCCCTTCTGTCTATCCCACCAGGTGCATGCGCCTATGTGTTTAGGTTCTCCTTTCCATCATCTTGAAGATTCTCATGCCTGGCCCACAGCAATCAAGGGCTTGGTGGCTTCCATTAGCCTGAAATTTCAAGCCTCCGTCATCCAATTTTGTACCATCTTCCCCATTCCAGGAGTTCTCAACCCCGGTTGTGCAGCAGGATCCAATATGTAATTTGGGGAGGTCTGTTTGTTTTTAATACAGAAGCCCAGGAGCCCACATGTGGAGTGGGGCATTTGGTTGAGTTCTCCTTGGGCTCCTGGTGTACAGTGAGGTTTGTTGGAAAGTAGAAGCAGTCTATTCCCTAGTCGGTCGCTTCAGCATGCACAAGTTATACAGATCCAGCATCATCACTTTTCAAAAAGGACACACACATCCTTGCCTCTGAACCCTTGCCTCCAGTCAGCCTGCTAGTGTCTCTCCCCTGGGGAAGCCCTAAGTTCTTGCTCTAAGCCGTAGGGGCAAATGCCATGCTTTATTTATCTTTAGTTCTCCTCAGGAACAAGAGATGCTCATTGAATGCATTGCATGGCCCTGCTCAATAACTCCTCTTTCCCTAATCCTTAGAGTGTATATATATATATGCACACACACACACACACACACACACACACACACACACACACACACAGAGTCTTTATATATATATACACACATATATGTTTACATATATATATACACACACATATATATATATTTTTTTCTTGCTTGTTTAGGTGTAGATGGACACCATACCTTTATCTTATGTATTTATTTTTATGTGGCGCTGAGGATGGATCCCAGCACCTCACATGTGCTAGGCAAGAACTAAACCACAACCACAGCTCGTGTCTTCATACTTCCTCTGACAGTATTCTGGCAGTTTGCATTTTACAAATGAAAAAGTAATTGAGCATCAATTAACTTAAGTGGCTTCTCTGGGCAACATATTTAATAAGCAGTGCTAGTAAGATCAGGATTATAGCTAAAGGTAGGGTTCTGGGGCTCAAACTCCTAGTACGAACTGGAGGACTCAGAATAGCTGTGGGGTGCAAGCATGAGACACGAGAGTACAAGTCTGCCACTTGGGAGCTTATTGAACTCAGGTGCCAGATCCTGCTCTGCGGCGTAGACCCCTCTTCTCATTCTGCCTTCCTTCGCAGCCAGAGTTAATTTTTCAAAAACATTTGCATCTCAGCAGGACGCGCTTAGAAGCCTGATGGGCCAACCAGTGACTACAGGTGAACATTTCTAACCCGATGCCCGAGGCCCTTTAAAATAGGGGTCCTGCCTTCTGTTCTGGCATCATCTCGGGCTTTTTCTGTCCATCCACCGTGGGCACTGCCCTGAGAAGGTGTGTCGCCTCCCTCACATCCACATGCCCTACAATACAGTTCCTCCTCAGATGCCTCTCCCACTCTTCCTCCCAAGAAACCACACTCAGCCTTAGGACTGATTCCCAGGCAGAATGGGCATGACGCTGGCCTGCGTTCAGACAAGAGGCAATCATTCGTTTCTCTGTGCGTAACCTAATCCTAGCCCTAATAGAGTTAAGTCCTTGGACTTAACTCTATTGATTATATTCCTGTACCCCACTGTCCCTTCCATTAGACAGTGAGAAACTTGAGAAATGTTTCCCGATGCACTTTTGTGTCATTATCGTTTTCTTTTTTTCCCAGCTGGAATACCCAAATCATAGAGAGAAAATGCTTCATACCTCTTTATTTGACCACATATTCACATCTCTGGCCATTTTGGTCCAAGGGTAAGGGGACAAACAGATGAGGATGGTGGGAACATGAGGTTAAGAGAATAATTCTGTAATATCAACCCACTGTATGGATTCCCCGCATGCTGTCTTTGCCAAAAAGCAATCTGTTTGCAGTCCTGCCTGGCCCGAGCGAACAGGAAATGTCACATTTCTCAACAAACTGAGGCGGGGGTGCAAGATCTGACAGTCAGTGCAGGTAATGAATGATGGGGATTGAGAAGATGAAGCTGGTTATCAAAGAAAAGGCAATGGGTAATCTCTGTCAGCTAACCTCTGGGATCCTGGGATCGCAATTCCCAGCACAAGGAGTTCCTAAGGATGACCTCCCTTGATGCTCCTTCCTACCCTTAGGCATATACATGAAGAAAAAGAGGGTATCTATAAAAGAGCAAGACACACCCACCCCTGTGGACACTCAGCTCTGGGCCCCTGTCTCTTCAGAGAAGTCTGCTACCTCAGTCCTTCTCTTAGATAAAACTTGCTTTCTATGCTTGTCTCAGAATTTCTTAGGTAGTTAATCTTCAAGGACCTGATCCTGCTCTCTAAGATTGGTATCAAAAGGAAAAAATAGCCCCCCATCAAAGCCCCTACACCTTCTTTGCCTTTTAGGGTCAGGGCAGGACTTAGTTGTGTTTGGAAAAACAAAAGAGGAGTTACTTCCATCTTACGTTGTAGAAAATCCAAGAAGCATTAGAGATTCTAGTATTTTTTTTTTTCTCTCCTTGGGAATGACCTCTATCATTTCTCTTCTTTAACAATTTCCCCAACCAGCTCCCAGGAAAAAAAACTCTAAACCCATAAACTAGTCAAGTTAATTTGGTTCCTTGATAAGAACAGAAGGTACAGCTTATAAGTGCTGTCCCAGTGTAGGTCTTCACCTTGCAGAGGTTTTTGCGGTCATGGTTATAGGAGTGTTAGTTATAGCCGTAGCCATCCAACCCGCAAGTCACATGTCCCTGGAAAAACATTGCCTCTGTTCCTTCTTCTGAGATGCAGGTAATGGCAATGTTTAACTGAAGCATTAAACTCCATTGAAATAGGGCTGTAGCAGGTTAAAGCATTCAACACAGCACCTGACCCATGCTGAGCCTCCATATAAGAATAATCACATTGTCACATATTATTTTCATCACAGGAAGTAGATATTCTGAAAGGACTCCCTGGGACTAAACTGGAGATTAATTATGGGTTTGGAGAGGAGTTGGAGTCCAGAGGGCACAGCAAGGTTTCCTGCTCCCTGGGACAGCTCCAGGTGGTGCTGACCCAAGGATCCAGTGGTCCAGGGAGGCCCGGCCAAGGACTGAGTCACCTTTAAGGGACCACTTGGGTTCCCATGTTCACATTTTCCTTTATGGTGTTTTGTTACTTCCTTAAAAATCATTTCTTTGCCGGGAGGCATCAGAACAAAACCTTGGTATCCTCTCAACGGGGAAAATGTATTGGTTTGCTGTTGAGTCATTATGTGGTGGCTTAAATCAAGGCTGTATATAGTCAGTCCTCTGTACCCGAGAGTTCCACATCCAGATTCAACCAACTGAGGCTCCAAATTATTTGGAGGATAAAAACAAAACAAAACAAAACAAACAAACCACGTCTGCACTCATCATTACAGAAGTTCTCTTTTCTTGTCATAGAGATGATTTAAAGTATCAGGGAGGATGGGTACAGGTTCTATAGATGCACTATACCATTTCATATCAGGGACTGGAGCATCCTCAGCTTTGGGAATCCTATGGAAGTCCTAGAACCAAGGCCACATAGACACTGAGGAATGACGGTATACTTAATGGATAAGCCACATGGATCTCTGTCAATATTCACTTGGGAACCATCTTCAAATAAATCAGCCTGTCTTTATTTTTTGACTGACGTAGGTTGGCGGTTAGTTTAGGGGGAGGGTGCTTCCTTTATTTTTGCTGCTTCTTATTCGGCCAATGGCAAACTATGAATTCAAATTTGGAAGATATGACTATTCGCTTGCTTAATTGTCCATTTCCTTAAAAAGTGGAATCAGTCCCTAATAAGCCCTGCTGGTTGCTTCCTCTGTCTAGACTCTCCACCCATTGGGACTGTTCAGCAGGACTCTATAACAACAACAAAGTTACCATATCCGGCTCCTCTGTAAAAGAAATATCAGCTTTTTCATCTTTTTTTACAAAATCACCTACCTAGTTATATGTTTTCATGTAGAGTTAAAAAATGGTTAACTTATTAAGGAATTTTCATGTTCTTTTAATTATTACTTTTAAGTTCAAGTGGCAAAAGACTTACCAAGACTCTGTATGGAAATATAGAGTCTTTCCTCTGTGTGTGTGTGTGTGTGTGTGTGTGTGTGTGTGTGTGTGTGTGTGTTTAATTATTTATTTATTTTAAAATAAAAAGTCAGATACAGTTGGGGAACATAAATGGTTTCTGAAGCTATGTCACATCTGTCCAAAAATAAAAACCCCCTTCCTTCCTTCCTTCCTTCCTTCCTTCCTTCCTTCCTTCCTTCCTTCCTTCCTTCCTTCCTTCCTTCCTTCCTTCCTTCCTTCCTTCCTTCCTTCCTTCCTTCCTTCCTTCCTTCCTTCCTCTGATTGAACCCAAGGGTGCTTTTACCACTGAGCCATGTTCCCAGCCCTTTTTATTTTTTACCTCAAGACAAGGTCTTGCTAAGTTGCTTAGGGTCTCGCTAAATTGCTGAGGCTGGCTTTGAACTTGTGACAATCCTACTTCAGACTCCTGAGTCGCTGGGGTTACAGGTGTGCCGCCCTGTGCCCCAGGTCATGCTCAGAGTTTTCTAACTTTCTGAATTGCTCTGGGTGGTGTTTAATTCTCATGCTAGAAAAGGCAGACAAATTAAAACCAGAGATGAGGAAAAGCAACCATCTTACTTGTTGTACAATTACCATATGCTTTCCATTCAGGTAGCACCTGTGCCCAATCTCTACTTTTGGGGAGTTTTATTTTACTTTTCCTTCTCTCTCCCTCCCTCCTTCCCTTCCTTCCTTTCTTTTTTGTACTCGAGATTAAACCTAGGGGCACTCAACCACTGAACCACACCACGGCCCCCTTCCTTCCTTCCTTCCTTCCTTCCCTCCCTCCTTCCTTCCTTCCTTCGTTGACAGAGTCTAACTAAGTTGCTTACGTCCTCCCTAAATTGCCGCAAATTTGTGATCCTCCTTCCTCAGCCTCTCGAGTTGCTGGGATTACAGGAGTGCACCATCACACCTGATGGGCCAGCCTCCCTCCCTCCCTTTTTCCCTTCCTCCCTTCATTCCTTCCTTTTCTTTCAGTGCTTGGGATTGACCCCAGGACCTTGTGCATACTGGGCAAGCTTTACCACTAAGCTACATACCAAGCCCTACTTTTCTGACTTTTGAACCAACGCACAAAATGAGAAACTGGGTTTTTCAAAGGCAAGAGAAGGACAAATACTACAGGCATCTGTTTTTGTTACAGGGCACAGGGAGGGAGAGAGATCCACTGATCCCTTTCTGTACCCGTCGTGCGTGCTCTCAACTCCTCTTGATTTCTGATCCTGTCGTTTGAATGGTGAATGTGAATGACCACATTGCTGCTTTGTCTGACATACTAAGCTCTTATGAACAGCATTATTTAGAGCAAGCAGCCATTGAGATCCATGTCTCCTAATTGGCTGTAGGCGTTGCTAGGGCAACGACCACACTGATAGCAACATTTGCCTGGTTATTACATATTCATTCATTCATTCACTCATTCCTACCTATGTTCATTCATTCTCTCGTGTACATTTGCCTAGGGATTACATATCCACTCATTCAACAAATGAGTCACACAGTGGTTAAGCCTGCGTGGCACACTACTGGATGTTAGGGGTAAAGAGGAGAAATAAGGTGGTTCCCTCTTTAATACTCCTACAATCTAGTAGAGGATGGGGATAATAACACGTTTGAGGTGGCCTAGGGCTCTCTCTTCCCTTTGTTATTTTAATTCCTTCCTCTCCTCATTCTATTAAAAATGGAAAACTTCATCTTAATAACATAAGGAAGTCACTCTGTGAATGGGATTAATGTTCCCACCTCAGAGATGGATTTGTCTTGTGGTTACTACAATTTAAACCATGACAGTGTTCTCCATCTCAGGACTGGGAAACTTTAGATTCCTGAGACTCCTCACCAGACCACAGCAGCAGGATGGAACTGGGTCATGTGGGAAGGTCAGGAAAATGGAAGAGAAGAAGAGAATCACTGGATGGGAGAGAAGGATGTTTAGACTGGCAGCCCTCCTGACCTTCTGAAGACTGAAGACGCAGAAAAGACAAGAGATGATTTGCACCATGATCCAGAATGTGAGCGTGTTTGAAGTCAACAGTGTGATTATGTTGTTTTTCAGTAACAGCCTCTTCCTGCAGACTCTTCCAGGACACAATGCACGGTTACATAGAATTTCTCTAAATTTCCTGTTAAAAGTTGGTAACTTTCTGAGCACACACTATATATTTAATTATGCAGTCAATCATCCTCAAATCAGACCAGGAATCATTAGGGCACTATGGTAGCTACCAAAAAGCAAGCCATACTACATCATATTAGGTTTTGCTGTGTGTGATAGGAAACCCATGATAACACTGGTCCAAACATATAGATGTAACTACAAAGAAAAACTGTCCAGAGATGGGTAGTTCAGTGCTGGTATTTTGATTCTTGGATGGCAGGGACTTAGGTGTTTGCTCTGTTCATGCTTTTATCTTGATGCAACCTAACCTACTGATTGTATAGCACCTAAGGTTACCCTCCAAATTTAAGGTCATGATCCAAAATACCCATTGAAGCATCAGCCTTCAAACACAAGGCCAAAAGAAGAAAAATAGATGTTTTTGAAGCAACTAAAAAAAACAAAAAACAAAAAAAACCCACCAACCCCCACCCCCCCCCCAAAAAAAACCCCAGGAATCCTACACCTATGTAGATTGGATATATTTGCTACTTCAAACCTTAATTATCACCTTTTTCAATGGTGTAAGACATTCCAGATGTTGCTATTCAGTCCTTCTCTGTATTCTTCTGATGAGAATGGAAATGGGATGCTGCTATTTCAAGATCCATCTCTCTCTTGTCCCCTTATTCTTCTTAGTTCATTAGTTCATTCATTAAACATCTACTGAGCACCTATTATATCATGGGCCCCCCTCTTCTAGTAATAAAGAATACAAAGATGAAGAAACTCCAACTATCAAAAAGCTTCCCACCTAGTGGTGGAGATGTCAGGTGGGCACACTGCCCACACTTTCAGAAGTGCTTCAAGGGAGCACTTCTCAAGAGAGAGGGCTCAAAAGGTGCAGCCAGGTTTGTCTGGAGGGGAGAGAGAAGCCTTTGCAGAAGCTCCATATGGGTAAAAAGCTGTCAAGGGACTTCCTAAATGGTCAAGGTCATGCATGTGTTCCAGATAGAGGTTGCCACTACTGCAAGGGAAGAGTCAGGGGAAAAGCAAATAGTTTGGGATGGACAGAATGTGAAAAGTAACAGTGAAGAGGGTGCTTATAACTATCTTCTAACTGCTTGGGGAAAATAGAGGAGTGGGTGCACCCCAAAGCTATGGCATGTGCTCAAATGACATCTGCATCCAATTTTGTTTCTTATAATAGCACCCCAGTCCCCACACCCAGCAGCATTGTTGATACTACAGTTTCCTTTGGTGTCTCTCTGATCCTTTTCCACCTGCTGTTTAAGTCTCCCAACTGCTTCCGGACTTAGCTTCCACCCACTTCTCCTGCCCTCTTGCACATTCTCTATTCAGTTAAGGGGTGAACTTTCTGGAATGCAGTCGGCTTTATGTATCCCAGTCTATGCAAAGTACCCTCACACCCCCAAGGCATAGCTCAACCTTCTTGGCGCATCATTGCAAGTTCTTATGGAGACCTCACCCACCCTCCCATCCTCCCCTCTGCCACTGTCACACAGACAAACTGGGCTCCTGCTACTGCCATTGTGCGGCTGAGCCCCAGTCTCACACATGGATCAGCATGCAGGGGAGATGTTATGAGCAAGGCTTGGGCGTGAGGCATCCCTTTTTGGGTTCTGCTGACTACACGGATCTGTAAGGGTGGTTGGGAAACGCTTCTTGCTGTGGCATAGGGAGATGAGAAGGCAGATTTTGTTGCGGAGCAAGCAGTCTGCCGTGGATCTCCCGAACTGGCCTTCTGTGTATTTGAGGTTTGTCTTTTTGGTTTCATGCTATAAATGTTCTCTGACTATCTTGACAGATGACTTCTATTTCGTATTCTTGTTGCATGATTGCCATGTCTTCCCAGTGTTCTGTGAAAAATACTAATTGAACAACATTAAATTCTAAGAGTTTTCCTGATATTTTTAAAAACACCATTGCTTTTCCCGTGGGGGTCATTTATTCTTAATGCTCATTTTAGCTCTAGACACTTATGCTGTTGGTGTTCCTTAAATCATTGATGCTTGCACTTGCTTACTGTGTATCAGGCATGCTATGCTTTGCATCTGGCAAGTTCCCCACATGTTAAAGGCTTCTTCCTCAGTTGTTGCTATTGGGAGATAGTGGAACCTTTAAGGAGGTGGGGCCTAAAGGGAGATTTTAGGTCACTGAGGGTGTGCCCTGAAAGGGCATGGCGGGACCCCAGCCTCTTCTTCTCTTTGGATTTCAGGCTGCCATAAGGTTGGCAGCTTCCTCCTGCCTTACAAAAGGGCTCAAAGTAACTAACTGACTATGGACTGAAATCTCTAAAATAAATCTTTTTCTCTTTTTCAGTTGATTATCTGTTACAACAAGGGAAAGCTGACTAATACAAGGTACTATTGTGAGCATTTACATATAGAATTACTTAATATTTAAAATGCCTGTCTAAGATGAGACTTATTATTAACCCTGTGATGTAGGTGAGGAAACTGAGGCACAGACTGTAAAGTTACTTGCCCAAGACCACACAGGTAATAAGTGAAGGAGTTGGATCCAAATACATACAGTCCTATCCTAATCTATGCAATTCTAACTTCCACGTGTGTGGTACAAATTGGATACTTGTTTTAAGGTAAAAATTAAAGCAATAAATTGATTAATTTAGGTAGCTCACAGAAATGTTCTGTTTTTGCACAGAGGAATAAATACAATGATAACTTCTAAGATGTTCTGTTAGCTCTCCAAACCTCCAGTGTTTCCCTTTTTGTTCTCAGTGTAGGTTTTTCATAACTCATGGAGAAATGGGAGCCACCAGATGGGAGTCACCACACATTTCTGTCACCATTGTTGTGGGATGCTTCTAACCACCATAAAATTTTAAAAAAACCACTAAATCTCTAAAAGTTGTCAATTAGTGGCTTCATCTTATGGGAAATGTAAAACATTTAAAATTAATGTTAATGAATCTACTTATAATTACTGAGGAATCTCTTCTTTGAATTCTGCCAGGATACTTTGTTAAACCAAATTTATAAAAAATGCATTTCTATAGTCCTAAGGCAGCAAGATGACTGGAGATCTGTGTCTATGATCACCAACACATTTCCCTTTTCCTAAACTAATATGGTGATTTTTCCACCTGTCAAAGACCAGGGGAATCCATGTTGCCAACCTGGCAACACTGGTCAACACTGTATCCTTATTTTCTGGCACAAAGTGGACACTTGAGAAATATTTTGATTGGCTCTGCAGAGGTTCTGCCTTTCCCTCTCCATGTGCAGGTGGGTGTTAGGCGCCCACCTGGGAGATGTTCCAAGTGCTGATGGGACACTTTGATTTTTAGTGTGCTTGGCCTGGCCTTTAATCTTCAGCACAGTTCAGTGGACACGCAATCTAGCCAGTGTCTGCCTTTGAACTGCTTACTGTTCACTTTTTGTGAAAACTCTTGATGGAAATATCCAGGGCTGAGTGCTTTCAGCACCCAAGGTCAATGCATTCCTGACTGTGACCCTTTCATGGATTGTAAGCTCTGAAGTCTTGCCTTGCAAAACGTCCTTAGACACATACTCAGAAAATAGGGCGTATAATCAAAAGACCCGAGTGTCCTGCGATCCCTAGGAGATACACAGTCCATGATGACAAACAGGTTCCAGTTCCTGCCATCTGTAATCAGTGCTAGTGAAGGCCACGGAGCTCCTCTTTGAAATGGATCTGAGCCCAGTTTGGTCTAAGCAGAAGAGAGTTCTATGGCCTATTAGGATGAGGAAGGTGCTGGGCCAGGCAATGGGCTATGTTTTCTGCATTTTTCTCTGGAAATTAAGATAGAACCGTCAGCAAGCTGTGGATGTCGACCACATGCTTTCTAATTGATACAGAGTTGAACTTGGTCATTAGGTCCTTGGTTTTTATTTAAAAAAAATTACAGTTTCCCATGACACCTGCTTTTATGTTTTTTTGTCAGAATGCTATAAAAATGACCAGGCATGACACAGGAAAGAGGTCCTTGTCAAACCTAGTGTCAGGAAAGTCTACTTCACTAAAATATGTTATGCCTTCAGGACACAATATGAATGACAAAATATATATGTTTTTCTTCCACCTTTTAGGAAGATTGGCTTAATGTCAGTAATTCTACAGCATACAAGGATACAAAATGTATCATGCAGTGATATGAATTGTTTTTATATATTTATTTTTTAATCTAAACAAGTTCTATACACCATTCTAAATCCTCTGTGGAATAAGCAAAAATATAAAATAAAAATATAAAAATAAACCAATAATATTTAAAAATATAAAAATAAATCATTATATTTCCATATTGTACATCTCCCATGAGAAACAAATATCAACTACTTTGGCTTCAGAAAATTCATCCATTTTACAACTTCTAAAGAGTAGCAAACTCATGCTATTAACAAATTCGAGTATCTAAGTAAAGTACTGTTTGAGTCTTTTCCTTTTGTACGCCCTCTTCCCATTATGATTGAATATTTATTCCCATAGAGAAAGATATTTAGCCTTTAATTTTATAACATACTTAAATATGTGGGGGGAAACACAAGATTTTAAAAATATAAAGCCATGATAAATTTATAATATTTTTCACAAAACACTGGGGAGATTGGGGCAAACACTGTGAAGGAAACCTCAACCCTTGCAAAAATCTTTATAATATTTCTTTTGAATGTCTCATGCCCACAGGTCTCTATTGCTCAAGATTCATTTCAAAGCACATTGGTTTGAAAACCTGAAAACATCTTAACCAAATTAGGAAAATCATTTCTCAAGCTCTAGCTACACTGATAAATTTGGTAGACCAGAACTGTAATGCGTCTGTGCCTGCGGCCTGGTATGCTAAAGGAGGAAAGCAGGCGGTCCTGGGTTACATCCTGAGTCTGTGACTTTCTACTTGTGTGATCTCTGGAAATTCACTTAGTTTATCTCTAAGTCTCAGTTTCCACTGGGCACCATGGTGCCCTTCTGTAATCTCAGCAACTCATGAAGCTGAGGCAGGAGGATGGCAAGTGCAAAGCCAGTCTCAGCAATTTAGTGAGATCCTAAGCAATTTAGAGAGACCCCCATCTCAAAATAGAAAGGGCTGAGGATGTAGCTCAGTGGTAAAGCACCCCTGGGTTCAATTCCATGTACCAAAAAAAAAAAGTCTCAGCTTCCTCATACATAAAGTAGGGATAAAAATAGCATCTAACTCTCAGATTCACTGTGCAGATTAAATGCAGTGTCTTTCATAAAATGTGGAGAATATGCTGAAATACTAAATGTTTAATGAATGTTAGTTATTCCCCCCCTCTACATTTCAGCTCCTCATCTTCCAGCAATAATTTCAGAGGAGGAAGAGTTGAGAATTTTCATTCTTATTTTATACCCAAAGTTGCATTTCACTAGTTAAAATAAAAGTGACCTTATAATCCTGGCAAATAGGAAAGTCACATGGGTTGAGAGTGGGATGGAATAATTCACAGCAAACTTATGCAGAAAAACTGGAAATCTGTGACATGTTACCTCTGGACCCTTCCCTCGGGCTCTCTTCTCTTTTCCACAAAGTAGGATGGCAAAGACAGAAAATGAAAGCTAGGAATTTCAGGAAGGCGTTTTTCCTGTTTTATTGACTAATGTATCCCAAGTATGTAGGGCACTATCTTTATATGGACTAGGTACTCCACGAATATTTGATAAATTGAATTTAACAGTGAAAAAGAAAACAAGAATATTCTTAGGATTTAATGCTCTGCTTTTCCTGGGGTACAGGGATGAAAATCATTATTTCTAAGTAAAAATAGAAGAGAGTCTTTAATTTTCTATCAGAGAGAAGGAATCATTATTCATTTTATCACAGTATCCCTTCCTCTCTCCAAAATCAATCAATCAATCAATCAATCAATCCAAACCAAAAAGCCATCAGCAAACTGCTTCTGTAACTCAGGGTAACCATAGGTTATACACAGGGTAGAATGGCCCTGGTGAAGCTGCTGTTTCTCACAAGAACCTCCAGTTTGATCCAGTTTGGATCTCCAGTTTCTCTCCCATCTCAGCCTAAATGGAAGTATTAGACACAAAAGCTGAGACCCGAGAGAGTATTTCATTTGCATTATAGACTTAAAGACTAGCAGGTGAAATGGTTTTCCAGTTATTGATATTTGCTTTGCTGATGGGCTAAACACCCTACGGTCAAGCCTATCTAAAGCCTGATGTGCCATGTGAGAAATCTGGACCACTGAAGAAAGAGCCACTTGGAAACATTTTGCTGGACCAGTTTAGGATTCAGTTATTTTTTCAGGTAATGATTTTGTGTCCATTTAAAAAGAATGAGAAACTAGCACAGAACATTAATCTTATCACTGTCTTTCAGCCTAAGCTGGTTGTGGAGAGAATCATTCATATTTCTTAAATTAGATTGCAAAATTTTGTGGGGGAATATCAGAGTCTTGCATGCTTGTGGTATGTGTGTGTGTGTGTGTGTGTGTGTGTGTGTGTGTGTGTGTGACCTTTTTGATGACTGGCATCTGATAAGCAATGGATATTTTGGTATCCAAAGCATAGTGTTTCTCTGGCTACTGTGATAAAGGAAGAAAATGCAGGTTCGGTGAAAAATGGCTCTGACAGGAGATGCTCTGTGGCTTCCTTGCATCTTGGGTTTGCTTCCCTGTGAGATGGGGATTTGTGAGGAGTTTCACTGCAATGTGCCCAGGGGAAAACTCCCCCTGCATAGTGAGGGAGGAAGGATTGGGTGAAGGAAAATGCTGGGCTCTCTAGCTGGGATAGCCTTTCAGAACTGTCCCAAATTGAGGTCAAGAGTCTGAGCCTTTGTCACTCCCTCAGTGGCCTGGTACTGGGTGGCGGCTGCCCACAAATGTGTGCCAGGCAGCTCTTTCAACAGAAGGCAACAGCCAAGAGCCATCAGCTGCCAGTGCTCCCCAAGCTGATGAATAGGGTCTCTTGGTGCTAAGGGATATCTGGGTGGCCAACCCCAACATCCACTAAAACTGGCAAGTTTAAATAACAGAAAAAATTTAGGAGAGAGTAATTTGCCATATTAAAGTGTATGAATAAATATGTATTGAATGAATGAGGGGTTATTATGCAGGAGGAATGATAAGCAATGGGTTTACAATTCAACAGAAGGGATTTAAATGAATCAAAGAAATAACATAGAACGATAATGAACCACGTAGAACAGAACTTCTAGCCTAGATATGTATGGTGTGCATTTGGCATTTGATTTAATCATTAAAATTATTCAGATTCTGAATTGATTAAGCTCTCTGGCGAGCACAGAACAAGTATCAAAAGAGACTCTGATTTGACCAGTGAAGGTTCAATAAGTGAGATTCCCCCACTCACTGTCAAAGGGCACACATTCTGCTATGTAAGCATTTGATAGAAAAATTCAAGGCTTTGAAAAGAAAATAATTAGTGTGTGTGAACCAGCTGGAAGAATTGAAAAGCATCACTGATTGAATCTTTCTAAAATTAACAACTCTTCCTGCTTGGAGCCTTCCAACTAAGGAGATCATCATCTAAAGTTCTTTGTGAAGGTCATTTCCACGCACAGTCTATTCTGCTCAATCTAATGATCCAGTACCTCCTCCTCCAAGTGTTTGGACAAACTCACCTTGCAGCCAGCAATTTAATCACAAAGACATTTTCCTGACATTATGCATTCCTGCAGTACACGATGCTCCTTATTTTGTAAAGTTACAGAAATTAGATGCTGGCAATGAATCAGTTCTATCCAGGGACTTGTATGGTAATATTGAACAGGCTTCAATTCTCTTATCAGTGGTCTTCAGACTAAAGTAGAGCCTAATACTTAGTGCATAAGCATTTTTTTCTCTTAAGATTTATCTGATTAGAGACTTGCATTACAATTCTTATTAAACATATAGAGCACAATTACACATATAGAGCATAAAAATTTAAATATATTCAGCACAGTTGATTTTCAGGCAAAATAGTAGGACTTTTCTTGAAGTGAAAAGTCCTTTATATGTTTATTGTGAAATATGAATTTTCCAGACATACCCATTTAATGCTTCATTTCAACTTCTTTAGGGAGGAATATTCAAAAGATAAATATTGATGTATTGATGCCTTTTTTTCTTTCTTCTGGCTTAGGGTGTCAGGTCATTTGGGGGATTTTTTTTTCTCCTTGATCATAAGGGTTATTAAATAAGGTACTTCTTTTTGCAGAATCACCCTGTTAGGATCACTGACTATAACTGTGCAGGGAATGCAGGTGTGGAGACCCATAGACGCAGACTCCCCCTCACCCCCACACATCTCCTGAAACTTGAAATTCCCCAATAGCAAATTATGCACCAATTGTGTGAAGATTAGCTCACCCTATGGTTCCCTGTTAAAACATTCCTCAACAGGGTATCATTAAGGTTCAGGGGGAGGCAGAGGTGCAATAGCATGTCTATTTCTCACTTCCTGCATTGGAAGGAACAAGTGTTAAATTTTGCCCGGATGCACCTTTGATGTATGACTCAGCACTGGAAGAAATTCACAATAATTACAAATAATCAAAAATTGTAATAGAAAATTTAATAATAATATAGTTGTCAATGGTAAATAACCATATTTACTGACAGTTATTAATAAAGATATGAAAGATACTTTCTAAGGCTAGGAATGAAAGTTAATGATGGAGCATGCAGTGTGACCCTTGCTATTATTTTGTAGATTTTTGCCCTTTTCAATCATCTGCACTCTTCTTTCAAGTGTGAGAATGGTAAGTCTTAAGATAGAACCATTCGTTTACCTGCTTGCCTAAACCTTGCTGTATTCCAGTTACAATACAAAGGAAGAAAAGGTCTAGATCCCCATTCTGAAAGATGTGACCCATAGTCTGAATCAAGGCCACTAATGTACTGGTGTCTGGTTGCAGTGAATCTGAATCTTTTTTTTTTTTTCTTTCTGGCTGTTTTTAATTTTTTTTCTTTTTCTTTTTCTTTTCTGATTGTATACAAAGTATATTTACACAAATTTGTGTTTTCATACATGTACTTTGGATAATGATGACCATCACATTCCACCATCATTTCTAATTCCATGCACCCACTCTTCCCCTCCCACCCCTCTGCCCTATCTAGAATTTTTCTATTTCTCCCATGCTCCCTTCCCTACCCTGCTATGAATCAGCCTCCTTACATCAGAGAAAACATTTAGCATTTGGTTTTTCGGGACTGGCTAACTTCACTTAGCATTATTTCCTCCAACTCCATCCATTTACCTGCAAATGCCATGATTTTATTCTCTTATTGCTGAGTAATATTCCACTGTATATATATGCCACATTTTAAAAAAATCCATTCATCTACTGAAGGGCATCTAGGTTGGTTCCACAATTTAGCTATTGTGAATTGTGCTGCTATAAACATTGATGTGGCGGTGTCCCTGTAGTATGCTGTTTTAATTATGACTGAATCTTATGCTCAAGATTTAGTTCAACTAATAAACCTATTAATTTGTCCTGAACCCATTAAATCCCAGGTTTTCAAAATGGAAATATATTAACAAAGTTGACACAGGTGAATTAAAATAGGCTGGAAATGATAATTGACACTGATGCATTAAAATAGGTTAGAAATCATAATCTAGAATTTATATGTATTCTTATATTAATTAATATTATACTATGATTATACTCTTTTTGTAATATAATTACATTATATATGACAATGTTTGTTTTTATAGGTGTTCCATATCTGGGATG
Source organism: Ictidomys tridecemlineatus (assembly GCF_052094955.1). Lineage (NCBI taxonomy): Eukaryota > Metazoa > Chordata > Mammalia > Rodentia > Sciuridae > Ictidomys > Ictidomys tridecemlineatus. The sequence goes on from NC_135489.1 coordinate 51,973,255, forward strand.
ATGGGACAAAACAGGTTAATAGGAAAATTTCTCTCAAAATATTTTATGTTTAACTTAAGGCTTAGCTCCACAAGTAATAATATTATGCTTTTATAATGTAAATACTTTTATTTCACAGATTTTTATTGAGTACTTGTTAGGTGCCAGGGACAGTGCTTATGAGGAGGATCTAAAATGAGTATGGTAAATGAACTTCATGAAAGCTCTCAAATAGAGTTGGTAGTTTTACCATTTTTTTAACATTTTCTTCAACTTTTAAATATTTGAAAAATTTTAAATGCCTGGACTTTAGATAAGCAAACATAAGATAACTGTAAACTTCAGCTCATGACACTGTATTTATGTCAATTTATAGAATGCTCCAATTTTGCTTAGTTTTCTTTGGTTTTACTTTTTTTCCTCTATTATCTTCTCCTGTTCCTAATGCCATGGTCACCTCCTAGCATAGTTGACTTTCATAATACATTTAAAATATTTTCTGGGTTGGGGTTGTGGCTCAACCGTAGCTTGTTTGCCTAGCATGTGTGAGGCACTGGGTTCAAGCCTCGTCACCACATAATAAATAAGATAAAGTCATGTAAGAAAAACATCTTATTTTCTTTAAAATTTTTTTCTAATGTTTCATCTTTTACACACACACACACACACACACACACACACACACACACACACAAAGAAGCTTTGAAAATGTTTGGCCTTGAATATGTGTAAGTACCTTTGTATTTATGACTTTTTCTATTCAACATTGTGTTTGAAGTTCTGCTCCTAATGCTGCAAGAGTTTAATTTATTACTTTTTATCTTCCATCTGATGCTATGCTATTAATATAATGGCAAGTCTGCTAATCGTCATAGCACTGCCATGAACATCAATACACACTTTTTTTTTTGAGTACCCTAGTCATTTGTGGGGGACAAACCCAGCAGAAACATTGCTGGATCAAGAAGTGTGCACACATTTAATGTCAGTAAATTTGATGAGACTATTTTCCCAAAGAGCTGCATGAGATTATATTCCCATCAGGGCCTGAACTTCTCTACATCTTCACCAGCATTTAACTTTCAGATGTTTTGAAAGAGTCAGGCTTAAGTGAATCAATAAGCTTACTTTCTCAAAATATACCTGGTAAATTTAAATTGACCTCCTTAACTAGAACAAAATGTGTTCCCACTCACCTGAGAATGATAAAAGGCTTTGAGAATCACAGGGCTCTAGGTCTCATTCAGTTCAATCACATACTTTTCTAACAGGAGACAGAACCCCACAGAGGTCACCTGGAACTGTCTAGGTGAGTGCAAATCTGGATGGTCCTAGCACCAAATCTGGCTTTCTTTTCTTTTCATTTATTAATTTATTTAAATTTTTTCTTCTGTTTTTAATTTAGTAGAACAGGCATATATATCATGCATCATAACATCTTTCAAATTTCCGCGACAGATTGCTAGAAGCCTGTCTACCTGTGACAGATACTTCTTGTGCACTTAGGAAGTGTCAAGTACCAATCCAGGTGCTAGGGAATAAACAGTGAATAAACAAGTGGCAGGTGCACGACAGTTGAAAGGGGTCACCGAGCAGGCACAGGTCAGACATGTGCACCGTACTCTGGAGTTCATACACACACCTCATTGGAGACATGCCCTTCGGAGCATTTCACCAGAGCTGACAGTTATTCCGGGTGGCAAAGCCACAGGCCCATGGTCACACGACTGATCTGAGTTCTGGTTGTCTGGCTCTAAAAAAGATCCTTTCCTTTCATTTTTGGACTATAATGTCATTTTTTAACAGAAAAAAAAAATCACATTAAAAGTTTCCTGTTGCTAGTCACAGTGGTACATGCCTGTAATCCCAGCAGCTTGGGAGGCTGAGGAAGGATGATCACAAGTTCAAAGCCAGCCTCAGCTGCTTAGTGAGGCCCTAAGCAACTTAGTGAGACCCTGTCTCAAATAAATAAATAAATAAACAAACAAACAAACAAATAAATAAGGGCTGGGGATGTGGCTCAGTGCTAATTTGGGTTCAATCCCTCTGGGTGGAAGTAGGGTCCTGTGTTAGCACGACAGGGTGGCAAACGTGTGTAATCTCAGTGGCCCAGGAAGGTGAGGCAGAAGAATGGCAAGTTTGAGGCCAGCCTTGGCATCTTAGCAAGACCCTATCTCAAAGTGAAAAATGAAAGGGGCTGGGGATGATGTAGTTCAGTCATAGAGTACCTCTGGGTTCAATTCCCAGTACCAAAAATATATATGCATATATTTTTTCCTGTGCTTAAATTTCTACTTTCTAAGGTTGATGTTGACACCTGAGTTCTATTTCCTTCCCATTGCAAATTTTTGAAAATTATTCAAAGAACACCTGCATGACATTTCTTTAATTTTTTTATATGAACCCTAAAAAATTCTTCAAACTAGCACTTTAAAATATCCTGGGGTTTATTTTAAGAAAATGTTTACTTCAATTTAAAATAATCTTTTGCTATAAGTTGTCTCACCTCTAAAATAGACAAATATAGGCAGTCATAAGATGATTAAATCAGAATCTGGCTTCTCCTCATAGGAACTGTGTGAAAACACTGTTTACTTTTACCAGGCTTATGGTATTGACAGAATTCCAAATATGCTGAGTTCTAACCCACAAGTCAAATCATGCTGTTGGGTTCTTGTGGTCCAATAGTGGTGCCATCCACAGAAGGTGAAGAGGGTCCTTAAAACAATTCTGCTTGACCTCTGTCGTCCACGCATAGCCAGGTAACAATGCTACTTAGGGTAAGTTGAGTTTTGTTCAAGAAGTACTAGAAAGAGGCTTTTAAATTCTTAAAAACTATGATAAGGGTTGGTTAGTGGCTTTTTGACTAAAAGGGTCACACAAATGTCTCTAGCTCTTTCAATCAGAAGTATCCAGATTCTCAAATGCTATTCAGAACAGGAAACAAACAAAAAATGATTAAGAAGTACTACATTAAAAATATAATGAAACTCAAATATTCTGCTCTGAGTAGGTTTTGCACATTTCAGGATAGAATACTTAAAAATAACAACACACTGGCAAAGAAATACTCGGATATTAGGAGTTACCAGAAGGTTTAAAAAAATCCCAAAAGAGGAGAAATAAAATAAGAATTTTATGAGTCAGTAGAATCATCCATGAGACAGAGATTTGGGTCTTAGAAATCATTTCTGATTCTCAAGATTAAAAAATTTATCAGGAGACCTCACCATACTCCATCAGTAAACAGCCGTACCTTCAATGTGCCCAACTTTCCTATTTATATTTCTTCGGTCCAACAGTGCCTTCCTGGGTGAATGTGTAATTTTGAATAATGAGACTGTTTCCCAGAAAGGAGATGCAAAACTTTAGTCTTGAAATATCTCACAAAATAAATTATTAAATGGGCATTTGGTTTGGGAGTCAGCCTGATAATTGTGTTACTTCCCAAGGTCTAGGCATTAGGAGATGTTATTAAGATATGAATTGCACAGACAGCAGTAATGCCCACCCTGCCATGAGACTCAGTGTGAATAATCTAGCAGGTCCAGGGAGTGCTGGAGAAGAAAGCACCCAGGAGAGAACACAGACTTCCTGTACCCTGAGCGCCCTCTATTATAGCCACAGTAGCTTATAGGCTAGTCAAGTGAATACATCTGCTCTCCACATTTCCAGGTTCTGTATCTGTGTGTTCAACTAAGCACAGAAAAAAAAATTGAAAAGAATACTGCATCTCTACTGAATATATACACATTTTTTCTTGTCATTCCATAATGATACAGTATAACAGCTGTTCACATAGCATTTACATTGTAGTAGGTAGGTATCATAAGTAAACCTAGAAATGAATTAAAGTGCATGGAAGCATGCGTGGAGGTTATCTGCAAAGACTATTCTATTTTATTTTTTTATTTGTTCTAATTAGTCATAAATGATAATAGAATGCATTTTGACACATCGTACATAAACAGAGTATAACTTTTCATTCTTCTGGTTGTACATGATGTAGGATTATACCAGTTGTATAATCATATATGCACATAGTGGGCTATGCTATTTCAGATAAGGGACTTGAGTACCCACAAGTTTTGGTGACTGTGGAGGTTCTGGAACCAGTCCCTTCATGGATGCTAAGTGTTGACTGTACTAATTGGAGTAGCAAAATCAGTGACTAAAAATAGGAGTCTGCATGCTTTTTTGGGAAAATTACAGAAATTGTGGAGGTTTCTACTGTGCTCTACTATACATATGATGATTGGTATGATGTCTTGGAATCCCAGTTTTCCTGTTTAAAAGCAGGAATAACAATGCATTAGTGAGATTAAGTGAGATAGTATTGATACCTATGTAGCCTAGAATCTGGAGCCTAGAGAGTTCTTAAAAAATAACAGTTCCGGGGCTGGGGATGTGGCTCAAGCGGTAGCGCGCTCGCCTAGCATGCGTGCGGCCCGGGTTCGATCCTCAGCAGCACCACATACCAACAAAGATGTTGTGTCCGCCGAGAACTAAGAAAAAATAAATAAATGTTAAAATTCTCAAAAAAAAAAAAAAATAACAGTTCCTACACACTCTCTCACTATCCTATAGGAAGAAGCAATTCTTTCACTTATTTTTTAATTTTTTAAAAATTTCTTATTGATCTTAAGGAAATGACAGCAGAATGCATTACAATTCTTATTAAAACATAGATACCACAATTTTTCATATCTCCATATATAAAGTATGTTGACACCCAATTTATGTCTTCATACATGGAACTTCTACAATTCATACTAATATAGATCCACTTATTAGAATTATAATTACATAAGATCAACTAAGCATTTCATTATTGCAAAAATGGGTAGCAAAATATATAATTAAAAAACACCCCAGTTGCGGGGTATGGTGGCGCATGCCTGTAATCCCAGTGGCTCAGGAGGTTGAGATAGGAGGATGGAGATTTCAAAGGCAGCCTCAGCAAAAGCAAGGTGTTAAGCAACCCAGTGGGACTCTGTCTCTAAATAAAGTACAAAACTGGGGATGTGGCTCAGTGGTTGAGTGCTCCTGAGTTCAATTCAGGTACCTGTCCCCCCCCAAAAAAACCCCAAAACCTCAGTTTATATGACTCAAGTAATTTGCTTCCAGCTTAGCAGTGTTGGGCAGGCATTGAGTAACAGACAACTTTAATCTGATTGACTTCATTTAGAGCCGTACTTTAAAAATCATTCTTTGTGGCTTAAGTAGCATGTGATAAGGACATTTTCTCCAAATGGTCCTTTATAAGCCAATCAGTTGCAGTTTCATCTACTTCGATTAAAAAGAAGAAAATCCAAAGTGGAGAAAAAGAAACTGTGCTACTAGAAACAGCAATGGAGTAGTACAGGATCAAATAGAAAAAAATTAGAAACAAATCCAAGGTTGCTAAGAAGATTCTAAAAACTTAGCTCCTCTCTTAACTGATGAGGTGCTATTAATGCAAGATTGTCTCAGGCCACATGGATTTTTAATTGTCAACATTCACTGAAAAATACATAAATACATGGAGAACTGTCTCTCTGTGTTAACATAGATATCTGTAATTTTTATTTGTGGCTCTATGCAAACCTCAGTACAAGGAGATATAAAGGCAAGTGCTGAAATGATGAGGCATATCAAACTAATAGAAATTTGCTTATGACAGTTATGCTACCAACATGAAAAATGAAACCTATATCCTTGCATCCCCTTTACCCTTATCACTCTTAGTCACACCCTGTTGATCATTCTCTGGGTATCAGATGTTGGCGTAATTACATTTTCCAGATTATTGCAGTTTAACATTTAAGCAAGGAATTCTTTGGTTGTAAGCATTTTTTTAATGGAAAAATTTCTTCAGTGCAGCCCATATTTTCCTGCTTAGTGAGTTAAATGCCACTTAGCCTTCTCTCTCTGGCCAGCGAGAAACATTTTTACTTTTTTTTTTTCCAAATTTAAGGTTTTTTTCCAAGTATGCAATATATGGTTATAACTATAGTTATTATGTTATATAAGACAGCTCTTGAACTTATTCCTTGGGTTCATCAGATATTTTGGATCCTTTGACCACTATCTCCCTAATTCCCCACACTCCATCCCCAACTCCTGATAACCATCCTTCTACTCTCTGCTTCTACAGATTCCACATGTAAATGAGATTATGTGGTATTTGCTTTTCTGTACCTGGGTCATCTCACTTAATAAATATAATGTCCTCCATGTCCACCCATGCAACAAATAATAGCATTTTCTTTTATAAAACCAAATAGTATTTTACTGTGTGTGTACATACGGGTGTGTGTAGGGGGGTTTGATAGATGTGTTAGCTTTTAGTCATAACTTAGAGGAGGAAAAGTTTATTTGAGCTTACCATTTCAGAGGTTCAGCCACAGTTGGCCAACTCCATTGCTCAGGGGCTGAGGAGAGGCAAAGTATCATGGCAGAAGGGGGTGATGGAGAAAAGCTGCTTACCTCACGGTGCCTGGGAAGCAGAGAGAGATTGAGGCACCAGGGAAAATACATAAAACCCCAAAGGCAAGCCCCTAGTGACCTGCTTCTTCCAGCCATATCCCACCTGTCGACAGTAACTACTCTCTTTACCTATTCAAATTAGGATGACAGATTATATCATAGCCCTCATAATCTAATCATTTACCTTCTTCATGACACAGGAGCTTTGGGGGAATACCTCAAATACAAACAATAACAATAGGTAAATGCTACTTAAAAAATTATATCTATGTGTATGTATATATATTATATGTATAACATATAAAAATTAATTTATCCTTTCATCCATTGATGGACACTTAGCTTCTTCCATTGATGGACACTTAGCTCCATATATTGATTATTGTGAATAGTGGGACAATAAACAGGGGAATGCAGATATCTCTTTGACCTAATGATGTTATTTGGTTATTGACCCACTTTTGAGATTGCTGACTCACATGGTGGCTCTATTATTAATTAAAGGAACACTCCTACTGTTTTGCATAATAGTAATACAAATTTATACTCCCACCAACAGTTTACAAGGATTCCCTTTTCTCCAGATCTATCAAACCTCCTCTTATTGACTCCTCATCACTTAAAAACAGATGAATAGGTAAGAAACTCAGAAATAATTCCAACTCCAGGCCCATCCTCATAGTTTATAACTGAATGTAGAAGATACTGAGTGACTTGCATAGGGGGTACTGAAAAATCATCCTAAAATCTTGGCTTCCTAATTCTGAATTTCTGTGCTCTCCAGTAAAGAGAGTGACTAGCTATGTATTATTAGTTTTCATAGGAATTATTCTCAATAGATTCTGATCTGTCTCTGTCTCTTTTCCTGTTATGACCTCTCTGTAAACTGCCTGATGGCTGCAGTCATCATGGTCACCTTTGTATGCACAGGGGCTGGGACACAGCTGGTGTTGAATAAATACACATTGAATTCATGAAAGAAGGGATGAGTCAATGAGTGGATATATTTTTCTCTTCTGTTGAGTATTAGATCAGATGAATTCAACATTCTTTCCAGGTGTAGCTCTTCAATAAAATAGTACTTTATCAACCTTCTATATTTCTGTTAGATTGGAAAATACTGGAATAGTTCTCCATCTTTTACTAATGTCTTCTTCTCCAATTATTAATTTAAAATCTATATTTAGTTTTAATTTGATAACATATGTCATTGTGAAACATTTAAACATTTCAGACAAAGCTAAGGTGTCTCCTGACCATCAACATCCAGGCCCTTTGCTAAGCCAGACCTTGTGGAGTCAGTTTTACATACAAGATTATTGTTTTACTATTGAGAAAATATGGATTACTTAAAGCTTTTTCAGTGGCTGCAGAGACTCCACAAGACAGTTATGCCATAAGTTACTTAATTTGCTCCCACTGAGAGACACTTATGTGGTACTCAGATTCGTTATCATGGGAAATGTATCAATGACCCCTTTTTGTATCCTTCATCTGATTCTGAGAAATAAAATTGTTTGATCATAAATTTTAAACTTCAAATATTGCCAAATTTTCATCCAAAAAATGGTTCACCAAATTGAGATTTCTGCCAACAATGTAGAACATATGCGTTCCCTATACTTCTGCCCCAATATTTTTATTATTATATGGATATCTTTCTAATCATTTGGGTGGAAAACATCATCTCTTATTTTGTCCTTCCTTGATTACTACTGAATTTTAGCAACTTTCTTTTTGACAAAAAAAAAAAAATCAAATCCAGGGCCTTGTGTATGTTAGGCAAGTTCCCTACATCCTCAGTCCCACACTATGTTTTATATACTAATTGCCATGTATCCACTTCAGCTCAAATATTTATTCATATCAAAATTACATTAAAACATAAAGCCACAAGTCACCACTACAACTTATCTAGTCCTATTGCTTTATTGTGAGCAAAACTGAACCTTTCAACTATTTGCAGACACACGATTGTCTATGGGTGTGGTTCTTGAATAGTTTTCCAGCATTATAGGTTTCTCAATCTTCCTGAGGACCTTGCTTTACTGCAAAGTAATATTGATCACCTTTTTGGAAAAACAGTCCTGGCTTTTAGCAAACATCAATTCTTCCACTTTGTGAGTCTATCTTACTCCTATCACCTTGAGAACAGAGATTGTGCTTACACTTCTATAGCTGCTGTATCTCCTGAAGTGGTGGGATCATGAAAGGATTATTATAATGGCAATGGATTTAGCAACATAGTGATCTTAAACTTCCAAATGCTAGAAACTCACAGGATGCCTGCTCTTCCCCAACACTAAACATCATTAAAAAAGAAAACAAAAGTGCTCTTTACTTTTTTGTGCTGTCAAATAACACAATCATGATCAAAGTAAATAGGAATAGGCAATCTATTTGTAAAAAGTTAACCATCGATTGATTTGCTGTGCCCATAAACATTTCTATCTTGTCTCTCGTTTTTTTCTTTTATCAGCAAACCTGAATACTATAAACAGTGTTTGGGTAAAGAGAATAAATGGAGATATAAAAGGTATTAGTTAAGATTCTTTTCACATACACATACACCCTCAGAGTGAAAATTGGACAATGTAATACTTGAGAGTTTTTGAATCAGTAATTTTTTAGGAGAAGAATTATTAAGAAAGTTATCAAGGTGGTTCCATTCCCAGTTTTTTGAGGAATCTCCATATTGCTTTCCATAGTGGTTGCACCAATTTGCAGTCCCACCATCAACGTATGAGTGTGCCTTTTTCCATCACATCCTCACCAACAATTATTGTTGCCTGTATTCTTGATGATTGCCATTCTGACAGGAGTGAGATAAAATCTTAGAGTAGTTTTGATTTGCATTTCTCCACGCAGCCACATCAATGTTTATAGCAGCTCAATTCACAATAGTTGGACTATGAAACCAACTTAGGTGTCCCCCAATAGATGAACGGATAAAGAAAATGTGGTATATATACTCAATGGAATATTATTCAGCTTTAAAGAAGATGAAATTATGGCATTTGCTAGTAAATGGTTGGAGTTAGAGAATATCATGCTAAGCAAAATAAGCCAATTCCACAAAACCAAAGGTCAAATGTTTTCTCTAATATGTGGATGCTAATTCACAATAAGGCAGGATGGGGGGACACTAGGGAAGAATAGTGTTACCTTAGATTAGGTAGAGGGAAGTGATGGGAGGGGATGGGAGGGGATATAGGGATAGAAAAGATAGTATAATGAAACAGACATTATTACTGTATGCATAAATGTGACTACATGACCAATATGATTCTGCAACATGTACACTCAGAAAAGTGAGAAATTATATCCCATCTATGTATGATCTATCAAAGTTCAGAAATACATTCTACTGTCATGTATAACTAATTGAAACAAAAAATTTTAGAAAGAAAAAAAAGAAAGTTATCAAAAGGAAAAACATACAACTCTTCCTTACTATTTCTAAACCATATTTGTCATGAAACACTATTTTTTCTAAGCCATGGACTTATTTTATTTAAGTAAAATGTCACCAACTAGGAGATTGTAAACATTTGTTGTACCAGCAACTTTATGTTTAGATTCTGAAGTAGTGTGTTTTCCTGATACGTTCTAGTAAAATAATTTTTCAATCAGCACGTGTAATAAAAACCCTCTTACATATCACTTATTATTCACTTATTTTGTGAAGAAAATTGAAATAGGTTCAGATTTAGGAAGGTACTTGAGAATTTTTCAAGAGCAATTTACTCCAGTTTAACAAATAATTTAACTTGAAATTCTTCCTCCCAGCTTCCTTCGTTTGCAAACAACCTCTCTGAATGTCATAATCATGCCTGCAAAGTACTTAACTAAGACTCAAGAGACTGCATTCTAGACTGGGTGCTGATATTAAACATGGAGGTGACAATATGATTATTTTTCTGATCTTTTGTATCTTACTGAGTAAAATAAGGGACTGGGCCAGATTGAAGGATACAAACTGAATTTCCTTGATGTATCTTATTTTTCATGAGAGTATATCAAGTGCTTCTTGGAATCCTGTGCTATCTGACTACCTGGGTCCATCATCTGGTATCGTACCCACCAGTGGGAGCTGAGGCACAGTGGTCCACCTGCTCATGTGGAGGACTTCCAGCTCATGCAAGCCTCACCTGGCTGATTCATTTAAATTCTTAATGCATAATACATCCCTTTGAATGTGTAGTTAAGGGCTGGACAGAAACATATAAAGCCTTTCTGTTCTAAAATTCAAAAGTCTGAGCTCTTAAAGAACATATTGGTGAGATTTCAGAAAACTCATGGTCTCGTGTTGAAATTCACTCAGCATTTTCATGTCTTCTTTCTCAAAGAGACTCCATTACAGGGGTCTATGGAGGGCTTCTGCCCCCTCCCTTCTCAAATGCCTCACAGATCTCTTAAGGAAACTCTGCCTTTTGCCCTGACCTTATCATTTTGTCCTTATTATCTTTGTGAACCCTGCTCTTATTTCCAGATTTTGTTCTCTCACTTCCTGGCGCACTTGATACATCACTAAAGGTTTGTCTCTGCAAAGCTGCATCACCAGGGTATGAATCTGGATTTTGTTGGCTCGCAAAAGGCTCTCATCCACTTCACTTAGTTATTATGGCACCTTGTTATAGCTCAGAGGAAGGCACCACCTCACTGTCAAGGAATGTTCCATGATGAGCAGCAGAGCTAGAGCTACACAGTTGTTCTTTTGTGGTGGATATTTGAGGTGTGTTTCTGAGATTCATTTGTAATACTCTCCATTTTAAATTAAATTAAATGTCCCACTTGGTTTCAAAATCAGATTTTTGAACATAGTTTTTTTTTTTTTGCTTTCTCTTTAATTTTTCTGATTTCTGACAAGAAGTTTAAGAAGAACAACATTAAAGGAGGTTGCTGACTTTAAAGTAAGTGAAAAGTTATTAAATAAAGGAACAGAGTATACACACCAGAATAAGAAGGAAAGAAAAAGATGGATTAGGGAGCTGAAGGAAATATTCAATAGGTGATAACTGTGTCTTTGCACCTATTTGAAAAAATTCATGTAATTTTATTAGGTTTTAATAGGAATCTGTAAAATTCTGAGTACTTTTAATTAGTTTAGCACACACAGGTGAAAGTGATTGAAGAAGTTTTAGAAGCAAATGTTATCACATAGACATAGCATTAATATATCTTTAAGATTACACTGACAGAATACTATAATTCTTTTTTTCTTTTTTTAAATTTAAATATGACAGAAGATGCATTACAATTCATATTACACATGTAGAACATAATTGTTCATATCTCTGGTTGTATTCAAAGTATATTCACATCAATTTGTGTCTTCACACCTGTACTTCGGATAATGATGTTCATCTCATTCCACCATAATTTCTAACCCCATGCTCCTCCCTTCCCCTCCGCACCCGCTGCCCTATCTAGACTTTATCTATTCCTACTTTGTTCCCCCTCCCTATCCCACTATAAATCAGCCTCTTTATATCAGAGAGAACATTTGGCATTTTTTAACTTCACTTAGCATTATCTTCTCCAACTCCATCCATTTACCTGCAAATACCATGATTTTATTCTCTTTTATTGCTGAGCAATATTCCATCGTGTATAAGTGTCACATTTTTTAATCCATTTATCCACTGAAGGGCATCTAGGTTGGCTCCACAGTTTGGCTATTGTGAATTGTGCTACTACAAACATTGATGTGGCTGTGTCCCTGTAGTAGAATATTATAATTCTTGAAGAGACTAATAATGATAGTCATGATTTTTCAGAAAAGTAATAGAAATATGTTCTCGGATGCCATAGTTTGAATCTGGGATGTTCCCTAAAGTCATAAGTGCTGAAGGTTTGGTCTCCAGTCTGTGGTCTAATTAGAAGGTCATAGAACTTTTAGGAGGTGAAGCCCAGTAGAAGGAAGGCAGGTCATTGTGGACATGCCCAGAAGGAATACTGGATGCCAGTGGCTCATTTTCTTTTTCTTATTTGCTTCCTGGATACAGGAGGTGAACAGCCTTCTCTGACATGTGCTCTTGCCAAGATGTAGAGTGCCACCCCAGGCCCAGTGCAATAGGGTCACATGACCATGGACTGCAGCCTCAAAAACTATGAAGCAAAAGAAATCCCTCCTTCCTAAAGGTTGATTTGTTTCAGACATGTGTTACAAGGACAGAAGGCTGATTATACAGCTCACTATTTGTGAGTTAATACTGTGACCCCACAGAAGCAAGGCCATTGCTGTCACTGTACCTCATGATGTATTCCAGAAGCCTCTGAGATCTGTTTGATAGAAGAATTTGGGAAAATCTGGAGAATCAGGCTGCAGAACACCTAGAATGCTGTATGAGGATTTGAAAAGGAATTCTGGTGAAGGCTCAGAAGACCAGAATATTGATAGGGAAGTGGATAGTAAAGTTATGCTGATGAGGTTTCAGATCGAAGTAAGAATTCTAATCGGAATTGGAGTGGAGGCCACCCATGGTATACTCTGGCAAAAAACAAAAACAAAAACAAAAACAAAACCCACAAAAAAACTGGGTACATTTTGCCCTGCCATGAGACTTTGTGTTGAAGTACGGTTTAAAGGTGAGACCTCATGTGAGGCACAGTTTCAAGGTGATTGATTCGTTTGTCAGGTAGAGGAAATTTCAAGGCAATACAGCCTCAGGCAGGGATATCAGTATTACTGACTACTTTTAGTCAAATCTATTAGAGAATCAGAAACAAAGAAGAAAGAGCAGAAAGATTTGGAAAATGTGCACTTGACCAGAAAAAAGATGTGTGTAAAGTTTGGCCAAGGAAGGTGTAGCTGCTAAAGAGATTAGCACCCTTACAAAGACACCAGGTACTTTGCACCAGGACAAGGGAAAGATGACTTAGGAATTGTCAAGACTAAACCCATTAATAGGTTCAAAGTGTAAAACTGGAAGTTCATTGTGAATACTTTCATTTGAGAAAGGAGCCCAGAAATGCCCTGCTAGCACAAGTTTCCCTACATTCAGTCACCAAAGCATTCAGGTTGCAGAAGCTGTGATTGAAGTTGGCCCACATGTAGCTCACACTGGTGCCAGACCTTGGTGTTGTCCACATGGTGCTGCTTTTGCAGGCATGAAGGTCAAGAGTTATGGGGCCATGGAGACTTCTACTAAGATTTCAAAGGAAAGAGACCAAGCAGTGAGTGGCAGTGTGTGTTTCAACTTTTTGTCACTGTGACCAAAAGGCCTGACAAGAACAACTTAGAGGAGGAAAAGTTTACTTTGGGCTTATGGTTTCAGAGGTTTATCCTGGAATCAGCTGATTCCATTGCTCTGGGCTACAGGTGAGAAAGAACATCCTGGCTGAAGGGTATGAGAAAGGAAAGATACTAACTCATGGCAGCTGGAAAGCAAAGAGAGAGGAAGATCACAGAGACAGAGACAGTCCAAGGCCATACCTCCCAGTGACCTGCCAGTAGTCTACTCTGCTGTCAATGGATAGATCCAGCAAGTAGATCAATCCGATGAGGTCAGAGCCCACCTCTGAGCCATTCTGCACTGGGAACCATGCTTTCAACACACAAACTCTTTGGGGGATACTTCAGATCACAACCCGAACAAGTGGTATTGGAGTCCCTGCAGCTTCCCCAGACAGGGAGATGAATAAAGTTAAGATTGTGAAACTAAAGTCCCATTGGAAATCCCAAAAAGTCAGAGGTGCCAGGAATGTGGAATAACTAGCCCAAGAGAGTGGTCAGGTGGGCCGCAACCAGCAAGGCCCTAGGGGTGGGGCCCCCAAGCCCCTTGAAGCTCACATCATGACATTATACGCCCTGGATACTGGACATGCAGCGATAGGATTTAATGTTTGCTGATGGGTTTGGGTTTTACTTTGGCCTGCTTCCTCCTTATTGTTTTCCTGGTGCTCCCTTTTGAAAAGAAGGTTTGCCCTGTTCTCCTCACACTATTCCATGTTGGAAGTATGTAAGTTTCTTTTTCAAGCAGGGCCTCCCAGTTGAGACTTTGCCTTGAATCTTGGGCTTCTGAGCAATATTGGCACCATTAAGCCTCTGGGGACTCTTGGTGATGGAACTAATGTGTTTTGTATTATAAAAAGGACATGAGCCTTTGGGGGGCAGCAGTCAAGGCATTATCTTGGATCTGGAATGTCCCCCAAAGGTCCATGGATTGGCGGTTTGGTCCTCAGCCTGTGGCACTATAGGGAGGTGGTAGAACCCTTAGGAGGTGGGGCCTAGTAGAAGGAAGTGAAGCCACGAGGGGCATGCCCTTGTAGGGGGTATCGAAGCCCCAGTCTCCTCCTCTCTCTCTTCAACTGTGAAGTGGACAAGGCCTTCTCCAACTCATTTCTTCCCATGATGTACCATGTTGCCACAGATGAATGCAACAAGGCCAAGTGACTCTGGACTGAAACTATGAACTCGAACAAACCTTTTCTCTTTGAAAGTTGATGCATCTCAGAATATTTGTTATAGAGACAGAAACCTAACACATTAAGCAACATGAAGATAACAACTGTTGTTTTTTCAAAAATTTAAATGAAAGTAATGTTTACTGATACATAAAAACATAAAATTTTCACATATTAATGGGGTATCACGTGATGTTTCAATACACATATTCTATTCTATTATATTTAAATCAGGTTAAATATATGCTTCTCCCCAAACATTTATCTTTTTGTGGTAAAAACATACAAAATTCTTTCAGCTTTTTTGTAATATACCTCACATTATCATGAATTACAGCTCCCTCATTGTGCAATAGCACACAGGACTTCTAACTCCTATCTAACCACCGATCAACTTCTCCCATCTCTTGCCACCCACTATTATTTTCTGGTGACTTGCTACATTATCATTTAATATTTTCTATTCTCACATTTTGAAGTATGTTGGCTCTTAGAAACCAGTTTTTTTATTGAAGTCCAATTTCTATGAATAGTACTCATGTTGCATTATTATTTCCTTTTTACCTCAAATTTCATCTATCTTATGTCTGGTATTCTAGCTTAAACACCTCGTATAGTCCAATATCTACACTCAAATTTATACCGACAATTTCCAAAATGTAATTGGAAGAAGAATATTACTGTTCTCTGTTCGAATTTTCACTTAGCTGTCTTACTCCATCAGATTAAAATTTACTTTCTTTACAACTACAGAGAAAAGAATACCTATTAAATTAAAGGCTAGAAGGTATCTGAGTCTGTACTGAAGATACTGAAATGTCATTAGGTAAAAGAATATAAATCAAATGCTGGGTTCTGGTGCTATTTCACATTATATAGCTGCTGATGAGAAAAAAAAGAGTTTGAAAAAAATCTGCAGGGATGCGAAGACACAAAAAATCAATCATTTACGCAATTGAAAATAATATCTTAGGTGAAAGGAGTTAATATACCTTCCCTTCTCTAGGTTCTGGGCCTTAGGAATGTTCCTGAAATAAATCTGTTGAGCTCAGAACAACAGGAAATTGCCACTTAAGCCGCTTTCCTGCTGCCAGAAAGCCACCTACTCACTTGACACTCTATCAGTTGCTAATGGCTTCTGGGGATGGATTTGATTTTCTTTGTCTTAATCAGAAAGGATGCCTCTCTCCGACCCAATAGCAATCCCCTGGCTAATCTGATTCTAAAATGCAGCACTCAGTTCTGTTGTCTTGAAAGTCCCAGGTCCCTGTCAGTCTAATTCGGTGACAACGCATTCAATATTTACAATTCACGTCCACCTCTTGGACACTGATTACTGGAAAACCTGAAGGTCTCACAGATAGGTCATTTGGAAAAGGTTATAACTTAATTATATTTCTGTTACAGAAAAATAAACCAGATATCTTTAAAAGCAGTAGTTCTATATAAGTTCTACTATAGTTCTATGGTAGTTTTATATAAGCTGTCACAGAGCTTTAATTTTTTTTTATTAAGTTGATTAGACACTGCTATACACCAGTCCTTGGTGGGAAGTAATGACGAGAAGGAACACAGCTGGTCATCAATTTAAGCATAGTTTAAAGGCAGATGTGTTAAAAACTCAAAGCAGGTGTGAGGAGGATATGAAAAATCAGTTTTAGTGCAAAGGCACTGTGAATTTTGAAATTCAGCAGCTGGGAAAAATCCTGGCGTGCGTTTAATTAAAATTCTCACTTTTAAAGTGAAGAAACTGAGTTTTAACATGATTAAACAGAGACAGAAAACATTTTTTTTTAAAACCTGAGATTTGCTATAATGTCCCCTCCCCCAAATTTTATAGTTGACCAAAGTAGAATTTTCCTTATTTCTAAATGAATATTTCTTTCTCAGGAACCCTTACAAAGCACCCAGGATGTCACTAATAGATTCTTCACCAAAATATGGGATTTCTTGCATGGCTGAACATTTTCCTTCTAAATCCCCTTTCAAGAGAAATTTAAGATTGTCATATTGACACAGAGAGTGTTTAGCTTGTTTGCTCTCTCAGCAGAGATTAGACATTTTAAGTTACAGCTGTGTACCATCCAATCAGCTACGTATTAAAGACTTTTAGGAGGAAAAGGGGAAGTTGTAAATTTCTCATGCTTAAGAATGAGAAAGAAAAAAAAAGAAGTCAGAATTAAATTCAGCACCAAAATAAATGAAGCTCAATATGATGCATATTCAATAAACAAAAGCCTCATTACTTGCTCTTTGCATAGTCTACCTTTCAAACTCTAATACCATTTTTTTTTGCTTATATAGGCAGATTGGTATTAAGCTTACTTTTGCACGATTGAATTCCTTTGAATATTTTGTATTTCCATCGGTACATTAATGAGAGATTTCATATTGTACATCGCCATAAACTCTGCTTATTGAATTGTGAGAACTGATCATTTGCTGGCACTAAAACACCAGAAAGGTTAACATCGGACTTTAGAAGAACTTTAGAGTTGAAACAAAGTAGAACAAAATGTCAATTATGAAATATAATATCGGTTTCAGTCTACTTTTTCACTGCTGCAACCAGAAAAACCCAACAAAAACAATTTTAAAGGAGGAAAAGTTTCTTTGGCACTCATGGTTACAGAAGTCTCAGTCCATAGATGGCTGGCTCCATTGCCTGGGTCCAAGGTGAGGCAGTACATCATGGCAGGAGAGGAAGCAGCTCAAGTCATGGCCACCAGGAAGAAGAAAGCATTCCAATCAGCAGGGACACAAAAGCATGTGCTCAGTGACCCACTTCCTCCAACCACCTGTCCTGCTTAGTGACCATCCAGTTAATCCCTATCAGCAGATTAATACACTGACTATGTGAGGACTCTCATAACCCAATCAGTTCATGTCTAAACTTTCTTGCATTGTCTCACACGTGAGCTTTTGCGGGGGACACCTAATATCTAAACCATAATGATATCCAATAACCAAGAAGAATAACAAATACCAATTCTAGAGTCAATATAAAAAGTATAGCTTTCCACTTGTAGTTATAGAAATTGTATAATGAATGTTATTAATATGGATATATAGATATAGAATATAGGTTATGAAAAAAATGGGCAGCTTATGAGAAAAGAGATATAGTATGCATTGTCTCAGTTAATATTCATGGCCAATGAGGTTAACCTTCATTTACATGTTTTATAAGGAGCCTCTAATTTAAAACTTGCTAGACTTGGTTAAATCCATATTGGATGATACATATGGCATCCATGCATCATGTCTGAACATGGCTTCAGTACTTGGTTACAACTGGAGATGTGACCCTTCTTTTATGCAATCTTTTCTTTTGCTTTGAGTTTATCTAGGCCTTCTCTCTTTGGGGGGCTACTTAGCAAACAGAATTTTACTGAATGAAACTCTGGTTAGAGCATTAAAGATGCAGGGAGTGTACATTTTAATATCTATAGGGCGTTATGGCAGTCTTTCAATGATAAATTTGCTCACACTAATTCTAATGTGTAATCAAGTAACACAGACATAGCTCTCCATAGATCTGAAGAGTGAGATCTCAATCCTAGATAGGACAATTACAATGAAGAGAATCAGTCCTCTATCAGGGTAAGAGGCTTGATAACAGATTTCAACCAACATTAAATAATACTTTAAACATGAATGAAGTTCATGGTCAAGTTGCCTCTGCTTATTGACTCACGCCACTCTTTGGCCCACTGTTGGTAACCTTTGATGACCCCATTCATACACATTCATGAAAACACACATCCTTGAAGGTGTGGGTATGGGCTTCAGTCTCTGGGGTTATGAATAACTCATTTCATTTAGTGCCAAAGCCAGAAGCCCATAAAAGAGTCAGAGTGAAAGAAGCTTGCTGATAGTTTTGTTTTAATTTTTATCTCCATCCTTATTTCAAATCTCTTCTAAAAAGTCGGTTTGTTAAGTTTTTCATCTTTAATAAGCTATGAGATATAAACTGAGTGTAAAAAGAGACCAAAGGAGTAACTGAGGGTCTGGACAGTTCACAGGTACTGAATGCATAATCAAGACATAGAAAATATTTTCTAAGCCTTTTCTGGGTTATCTTTCATCTTGGCATTTCATTTACTTCCCCCCGCCACCCCCATTTTTCTTTCCCACCACTGAGGTTGAATGGGATCTTTGTGCCACGGAAAGAAGGGAAGACACAGTATAAAAGAAGAAAGAATTCCGTGAAGAGAGGGTTTTACAGTCCTGTGGCTGCTGTAGAACCAATTACCACAAATCCGAGGCTTAAACCCACACACACACTTTATTCCCTTACAGTTCTGAGGTCAGAAATCTGAAATCACATGTATATCTAAAAAGAACAACAACAACAACAAAAGAAATCTGAAATCAGGTTCACTGAATCAAGTCAAGGGGCCACAGGGCTATTCTCCCTCATCCTCCCCAACCCTGCAACCATCTGAAGGAAAATGGCGGCAGGGGTGGAGGTGGAGAAGACAATGGTGGTCACTTAACCAGGAACTCTAAGTTGATTGCATTACTCCCTCAGCTTCCAAGAAAACAAATGACTCCCCTAAAAATTGGGAAATAAATGAAATATTCTAGAGAATATGTAATTTTTAACACCAAGATCCTTAAGTGTGTAGATGATAGATTACCTGCTTATTTATATTTCCTCTCTGACCAATCTCAATATCCTCTGCTGGGACCAACAGGGACCCCTGTTCATGGGAGACACTTACTTCATGTCTGACTGAATTTTGAGGGCTCATCAGCACAGGTACCACCTATGTCACTCTTCCCTCAGAAGATACCCAGGATGGATGCTAAAGTAGGGTAGGATGAATATTGGTAAAGAAAACCCCTTTTTCTCTGTCTGAAAAGAAAAATTTCCTATTAATTCCTTAAATAAATGCCCAGAAGAACTTTATGAACATATGAAGTAAAATATAAAAACCAAATATGAAGGACAAAGCCATCAGAATACAAAGGGAGTACATTTTATGGCCAAAAGAATGAGATTCAGATTGCTCTTCTCTCCATCACTAACTCTGTTGTCCCAGAAAGCCTCTTCAGATGTGAGGTAGTGATGGTGATCAGAACTAAGTTACTTATTTGTTGACATGGTAACATAATATACAAATACAAGTAAAGACAGACAGTGATAATCAGTGTTTTTAACTCTTAGGCTACTTTGCGTGCATTTACTATTTGAGACCTCACAGAATTAAGAGCATTATATATAAAAGATTTTGGTATAACATTGTAAATATTAATTGTAATTATTATTCAGGATCATTACTTTTTAATCAGCATGATCAATTTAGATGTTGAGGACATACCAAAGTTTGGAAAGTGCACTTTCTCCTGATCTAGGGAAGAGCTTCTAGTCAATGAAAGACTATCAGTTTGGACAAGTGAGTTCTGATTCCAGTTTTTCCAGATATTTTAGAATAATGTGCTTTTTATAACAGCTGTAACATAATGCTTAAGAGTTCTGTTTTTTTGGGCTGACATTTCAATCCGTCACTTAGCAGTTGTACCAGCTTAGGCAAGTCCCTTAAGTGCATGGCACTTTGGTTTCCTTATTTATCAACTGGAGGTAAGATTATTACTTCATATGTGGTTGTGAGGATTGAACAAAGAATTATTTGTACAAAAATTTAGACCATTATACTCTGTAAATGTTGACAATTACAGTCATTATGAAGCTGGAATTTATCATCGAGAAAATATAACGTGTAAGGCATAAATGGAATTTTACTCAGCTTAATGGATTCATTTTTCCTAGGCAATTCTAAAAATTGACAAGGTCTAGGTATCAAGACCAGAGTAATTTCTATCTTTGTTCAAGTACAGAGAGGAAAAAAAAAAAAAGGAAAAATATCCCATTTTCCCAACAGGGTGAAAACTACCAAGTAAGGTGATAAGCACAGTTTCTTTTCTTTCCTCTCTTTCCCCCATCACACAAATCCGGACATGCATAAAAACTCTGAGTGACTTGTTTCTTTTTCAGTGAGGTTATCACAATTTGATAACGAGTTGAGCCCAATAGCAAATCATTAGAAGATAAAGTTCAAGGAGAAAATATCTACTGTCTTAGAAGCAGAGAGAGCAATGTGGCAGTTGATTATGAAAGCACAGAACTGAATTCTTCAAGATGGGATTGGGGTTTCAATACTATTTTTCAATACAGCTTTCAATAAAATATAGGCCTGCTTACTTCTCCATGTCAAGGGGCAGCTTTAACTTTGTGGCTAAACATACCCACAGACATTTGCTAGTGAGCAACCTGCCAGAGATCTGCTCCTGTGGGACTGGCCGTTAACAATGTGACAGTCCCAATCATCAGAGTGCCACAACACCACTTTCTGGGATTGACCCCCAACTGCTTGCTACTGCGGTAGCTCCTGGAAGGTTCCCTCTGACTATAGAGAGATGTGCTTTTGCAAATGAATACAGTGAAAAAGTAAAAGCAAGCAGTTAATAATATACCACTTTGGCATATACACTGTTTTAAATTAAGGCACTTTTGAGCATGTGCAAGATCACTCTGACTTGTTTCTAGTTCACAAAAGCAGGCAATTTAATCCCCACATGAAAGACACCCTTCCTATACCAAGAAGATAATATTCTCGTCCTCAAAGACAGAAAGTTGATGCGGAGGGAAACTGGATTGACTTTGTGACACTCCACACTTATTTTCCTGGCAGCTTCTCTACCCAATTAAACACCCCAGCTCAAGCCAGTTTGCCTGGTCACATTTCACACCTTAACTATTGTTTGTCCAATGCAGCAGGTAAGTGATCTTAACTCTTCTTTGTCCAATTCAGCATGTAAGTGATTGACTTTACTTGCTTCTTTGGGGCTTCATGTTCTTATGAGAGCTCTGTGTCAAGAAAAAGGTGCATCAAGTACATTTGTAGGCCTTTCTCTTGTTAATTTCTCTTGTTAACTCAATTCTCAGGCCCAGCTGAACTCTAAGAGATGGAGGTGAAATTTTGTCTCCTCTGCAATGAGATAATGTCAGTGCAAGATATGTTCTATTTTTCTGCAGTTTGTTGATCTAATGACTCATTTGAGAGAAGGGAGAGGACACATCCAGTGTATTTTGCTAGGATGCATGTCCATGTTCATTACATGTTATATTTATGAGCTCTCTTCCATCTGAAGAATCATAACATGTTGTATTTATGAGCTCTTTTCCATCTGAAGAATGTTCTAGAGACGGACTGACATTCCAAACCTTAGAACACCTTTTATAGATGAGAAATATAGGTGCAAAGTATGCCCTTTAGGATCCAGTTACATGGGTTCAAGTTACAGATCCAGTTACAGAGGTCAAGATTAAGAAATATTCTGGGAATGATATTGGCACAACTATACTGTTGAATTGTGTGCATGCATGAATCTGTAACACCATATCCCAGCATTATGTACAACTAAAATGTGCCAATAAAAAAAATGAGAAAAAAAAGAAACATTCTTCACATTAAGGAGAGTGCCTTTTGAATCCACAGCAGCCATGGTGTCCAGAATCTTCTTTACTTGATGCTCTATGTTTAGTTGAGCAACCTTTTCTTTTAATTAGCCTATTTCTTACTTGAAATGACCTCCTGTATTTTTTTTTTTTTACTGGTATCCCAAAAGATATATTATCACAGCTATTATGACAAGACAGAACTAAATAAGAATGTGTCTCCCCTGCCTTTCACTCATACAAATTTCCAGGTTTCCTGTCTTTAATACCCCACTCCAGACCTGGACCATTAGCGACAGAGTATTCACCAGTTCTGTTGTCGAGTAGTATTCAAGAGGAAAAATACTTTCCCTGCTACCTGCTTCCTACAAAGAAGGGTGACTAGTGTGCTATTTACCTCTGTTAGGGATTTAGATAATAATTTCTTAATGTATTAAAGGCTTTGTAAGGTATGAAGATGTTAACAAAAAAAGGCTTTGAAATCTCATTTTGTAAACCTCTTTTAAAAGAAAATACTGGAAATCTCAGGTTGAGCTGAGACCAGAGGCAGAGTTGTGGTATTGCCTAAAAATAACTGGAGCCAATGTTTATGAAAAATATTTTTTCCACCCAATTGTGCTATAGAAATGTCTTGAGGTGGCTTGGGTTTCTAAGTTCATGTGTCCTTTAAAGAAGAGCAGTCGTATAAATAAATGTTCTTATAATTGACGAGCTTCTTTTTTTTTTTTTCCTTTTTCAAGAGTTGCCATTCATCCTATAATACTAGATTGGACTATTACTATATTACTGTATTATTGTATTACTGTATTACTATAGTCACTCAATTCACTTGGAACGTTAAAAAAAAATGTCCCAAATGTCCTGGTGAATGAAAGCAAAATTATCTTTTTATCTTTTATTCATTCTCCAAGAAATATCATTTACTCGAAACTCGTGGTTTAGTAAAAATTTTCAGACATTTATAATTTTCTCAAATATTCTATTGTACCATAGGTTCCAACACTCTATAAAGTTTCTGTGTGTAAGACTAGAATTCAAGCAGTTGATTTTCACCAAGGTGAAGAAGACAGACGTCAGAGAACTGCAGTTCTCTGGGGTTAGTAGGAGTCTAGAGATGGACCCCAGGGTTCCCAGTCCTTGGCTCTCCAATCAGTTGAAAATCTTGGCAGGAATTTAGTAATTAAAATCCCAAGTCCAGCAACTTTAAGCTATAGAGATGATCTTTTGGGATTTATTTAATGACAGCAGCCCTTTAAAAGACAGAGGAGGAAAACAAAAGCTGATGTCAGGGTGATGGGATGCCCTGGAGGGATTCTATCTACCCATGCTGGCTTTGAAGATGGATAGCATCATAAGCCAAGGAATGCAGGTGCCCTCTGGAATGAGAGCAAACCTTGACAATAGCTAGAAGCTGAGCCTCAGTATAACGACTGCATAGAGCTCACACATGCCCACAATCAAGCAAGTCAGATACTTCCCTCCAAGCCTCTAGAGAAGAGCCCAGGCCAGCTGACTCCTTGGCTACAGTCCTGTGGTACCCTGAACAGAGCACCCAGCCAAGCCTGCCTGAGCTTGCGACCCACAGAACTGGGAGTCAACACCTAGTCATTATTTTAAGCCATTAAGTGGTAAGTTGTTACGCAGTGATAGAAAACAAGTACAGATTCTGAACTCAAAATATAAATTATTTTATTTTTAAAAAATATGGTTCAAAGCCACAATGCAGACAATTTTTAATTTCTAATAGTTTCTGTGTTCCCAATTCCCCCCTAAGGATTATCATAATGGCTACATCAACCTAAAAGACTTATAAATGAGCAATAGGGAACACCAGGACCTAGACAATTTCTCTCTTCTAAGACATTCATTTATGTGATTTGAAATCCTTTGAGACAAAAATATAATATTTTAGATTCCAGCCTCTAAAAATGTGCTTCTGTCTGTACCCACCAATAATCTAGACATTAGCCATTCTCTTGATTCTGTGTTTGGAAACAGAGGAAAGAATCCATGTCCTCATAGGATTTTCATTTCTGTAGTAATATTTGCACATACTAATTTCTATTGGAAATATTTATTGTAAATATAATTTCTATACCCAGTGTAGGCAATACAGTCAAATCTAATTAACACAAAAGCATTTGCATAGCCAGCCTGGCTGGACTTTATGCAAATATAGAAAATGACAAGCCTGAAATTAATCACCAAATGTCTGACATTAAAACAGGAATTTGTCAAGGCAGAAATGTACGAGTCATAACAGCCTCTAAATCTATGGTTTCTGGGCAGATCTCTCGCTCTCTCTTCTGATGAACACTAACACTTATTTGTACTAAATCTTCTCCAACAAACCAGATGTTATATTTAGCTCAGCGAAAAATCTCCAGGTAGAGGATATTTGTGTGGAAGATTTCAAAAGGAAGACCAGTTTTGTTGTAACCTACATCTTATTTTTTTTTCCCTTTTATCTCTGAAGGTTGTCTTTGAAAGATAGACACATTTTGTCTTTTATATTTCAACATCCACAGTTTGATTTAATAAGTTAGAGTGCCCCCAGACACCAGGCTTTATGGAGCACTGCTCTAATCTATAATATCCAAAGAAGTGATTTGTTTTTCCCTTCAAGGATACATTAGAGAAACAGGGCTAGCACATCTTAGCAGGAAATAACTGAGAGAAAGACAGAATGAAAGAGGAAGCTAATTTTAAAAAAATCTTTGATGGTGAGATACTTCCTAATTTATCATTATCTCAAGCTTTAGCAAATGAAAAGTAATTCAGGTGAAACTGATGTCACTTTTGAACATTATCTTAAGAGTGAATAATAAAGAATGATAAATGATGTTGCTGTGCATTTATAACACATTTAAAATTAGTTCTAAACATAAACTTGGGAATGTAGAATATTTCCTCTATTCTGTTTTTTGAATGTAAAAGTTGCAAAGATAGTTACCAAGACACTTAGCAGGCACAATCAGTGAAAGAGAAAAGCACATGGAGAAGAGAGTAAGAAATAAGAAAAAATGCAAAATTTATCTCTGAAAACTAAAATTCTTTTTAAACAATTAAGATTCAACTGGGTGTGGTGGGGCATGCCTATAATCCTAGCAACTTGGGAGGCTGAGGCAAGAGGATTGCAAGTTCAAGGTCAGATTCAGCAACTTAGTGATGACTTAAGTAACTTAACAAGACCCTGTCCCTAAATAAAAGATATATATATATATATATATATATATATATATATATATATATGTATATATCTTGGGATGTGGCTCAGTGGTTAAGTGTCACCTGGGTTCAATCCCTGGTACCAAAACAAAAAATAAACAACGAGATTCAAAGAACAATAAATTTCTTACAAAAGACAAAGGCAAAGTCCAAAAGGAAAATTGATATTCTTCTATAGTGTGTGTTAGTCAGTTTCCCATTGCTATAATAAAATACCCAAGAAAATCAATTTGCAAAGAGAAAAGGTTTATGTTGGCTCATGGTTTTGGAGGTTCCAATCCACACAGGACTGGCCCTGATGGTTTTGCTTTAGAAAGGCAGCATCTCATGGCAGAAACAAATGGTGGAGCAAAACTGCTTACTTCAGAGTTAGGAAGAAAAAAAAATACAGAGAGAAAGGGACTGGGTCTCACAGTCCTCTTGGAGGACACACCCAGTGACTTAAAAGACCTCCAACTTGGCCTCACCTCTCAATGTTTCCACAGTCTCTCAGTAGCACCAAGATGAGTACAAGTCTTTAACACAGATTGACCTTCAAGGGACAGGTAAGATTCAAACTGTAGTACAGTGTTTTTTAAAGTTTAGTTTTTGTTTCCTCGTGGGGGTCAATCACTTTACCTAATGTCCGGTTTGGGGATATTCATAGTCCCAGCCACCCCAAAATGAATCAGTTCCATCTAAACGCTGTTCAGGGCATCACATAAAAGAGATGTCACTTCCAATTGCAAAAAGCCACAGGAAACATCTCTACACACCCGTTTCGAGCACACCAAACAGAGAGCACAAAATAGCAAACACGTCTCTCCAAATTGACGGGTGTTAAATATCAACAGGAACGCTGATAAGACATGCAACCCCCCAGGCTGACCTTAGGCAGAATGAATAGTGTGGCCAGAGAAGAATTCTGGCAACCCCCATTTCACAAGGGTTGTTGAGATTTATTGTTGGTCAGATGTGGGGAACAGTGAATGTGCCTCCACTCCCAATAAAGAGTACATCAGCAAACACCAGTATAAACTAAATGGCTGCGAATCCACGGGACCAGTACTAGAACAACACTGTACTTTTGTCCCTTCTGAGAGGTGGCTGTGTCCCAGTGAGCAACACCATCCCCAGGGTGGCCACTCTACACATACACATACACATGTGTGTGTGTATGTGTATGTGTATGTATATACATATATATATTTTGTATCATAATCATATTTCTGTATTTCACTGTACCATTTAGTTGATTGAGGTAATATTAATTAAAATTTGTTGCTAATCATGCCATTTTACCACCCTTTGGCATTCCTTGTTTAAAAGGATAGTCTTCTAATATTCTTTCAGACTCTTAAACTTTTTTAAAACAGTGCTTTAAACAGCAACTACAAATAGAAACGACCTCAGAGGAGCCAAGTTTACATTACAGCACTAACATTTGAAGATTCCAAAAGAAAAAGATACTTCTGTTTACCTGCAGTCTGTATGTCTCCATCGGGCATCTACCTCAAAGATGGCTACAGAATTGACCCATAAGCTGATTATTTAAAATTGTGATAAACAAAATCATAGATAGTTTTTTTAAAAAAAATTATTCCCTGGGGCTGGTTGTACAATTTTGGATCTATTGACATAGCTTCTAAATATTGCATGTGATCTATTGCCCAAATCTCAATAATTTAAGCAGTATTACTTGGGATGAGGATGAGTGGCAATAAATGACTTAACCTAGTGTTCTCCGCCCAAGAAAAATAGTTGTCTTTCCACAGTTATTTTACTGTGCAATGAATGTTGACTCAATAATTCTTGGGACACAAAAATACAAGCCTAGGGGCCAAAGTCTCATGAAAAATCATATACACCAAGAAACAAAGCATAGGCATATAAGTCTGTGAAACATACTGCAACTCAAGTAAAGGGTGTGTCCATTCTCTGTGTTGGAGCATTATCTTTTTAAATCTCCATCTAGGACTTAGACTAGTGCTAAAGTGCTCTCAAGAAATTCTTGGGAGACAAATAAATAAGTAAGTTGTCTTACATTAATAGAAACGAAAGGAGTGAATTCATTGGAGGCTCTCTGACCTTGGAGGCTGTGGGTTGATAGAAAGTTCTTTCATGGAGCCAGGTACAGGGGTGCACACCTGCAATCCCAACTACTCTGGAGGTTGAGGCAGGAGGAGGATCACAAGTTTGAGGTCAGCCTGAGCAATGTAATAAGATCTCGCCTCAAAATAAAATTAAAAGGGTTGGGCATATAGCTCAGTGCTAGAGTACACCTGCATTCAATCCCCAGTACTAAAAAAAATAAATAAAAAAGTTCTTTCTTGGAGAGGCTAAGTTTGAAGGGTATGTAAAACACAGATGGAGACAGTTGGATAGATGGGTCTCAGATCAAGTCTGAGAAAAACAGTGCCTTCATCTTTGCTCTTCAAACAGAGCAACCTCAGCAGCACAAAACCAAATGCCCAGAACTCCAGGAGATGGGACCAATTTCTAATGTCAGGCTAAGACCAGACTGATCCACTAATTACCCTTGTTCTTTGACTTCAGGCACCTAATGCTGAACCAAGAGATTTTGATATAGAATTATAAGAAAAAAAATTTCTGGCCCACTCTATTAATTTATTCCAATGGTTGATTTCCATAGGAAAATTGAAATCAAACCTCCCTTAACCTGCCTTCGAAACACAGCAGAAAGGATATCACTGTTCTTTTTTTTGGGGGGGGCGGGTACTGAGGATTGAACTCAGGGTCACTCGACCACTGAGACACATCCCCAGCCCTTTTTTGTATTTTATTTAGAGACAGGGTCTCGATGAGTTGCTTAATACCTCACCTTTGCTGAGGCTGGCTTTGAACTCATGATCCTTCTGCCTCAGCCTCTTGAGCCATTGGGATTACAGGCATGCACCACCATGCCCAGCAATACCCCTGTTCTTTATGTAACTGTTTCTAAGTTCCAGTCCCGGAGTTTCTTGTCCTTATGAGAAATTCTCAAACCATCTTCCAAAGAAATAAAATGGCTTACTTTGACTATCATAGCACATGTATAATTAGTCTATCAATGTGCATATGGTGAATGGTGGAATAAGGAATTGCCAAGAATCCAAAACATTTTGACTTGGAAAGATACGTTATAAATATTACTGGGTGAATGTAGTAAGATTTCAGTTATAATAAAAAATTGCCTGTACCACATTTCTTGCTTCATGATCAAGTTTTACGTACAGTAGCTGATAACACACACACACACCAGAAACATTTAAGATCTTATTTAAGAAATGAAGAATATTTAGCTATCAAATGTAACTTCAAAGGTTAAATATGATGAGAGAAGTTGATAAACTCAAACTAGAAATGAAATCCTATGTGACCTAGGTGTCAGTGGCTTGGGGTGGGTGTTGATGTTATTATTTTTAGTCTATTTTTATCAGCTGTATCAGGGCCTAACATAAAAGCCTTCTAAAAACCTTGGTCCATCACCTTCCTCCCTGTCAAGAACTGAATTGTTAATGCAGCTGCTTACTGCCTGTGAAGTGGTTTCTCCCATTACATCACGGAGGTTTAATGAGGAACAAAACTCCTATCTGAATTAGAAGGTTTTCATCCTAACTATCCCACTTTTATCTTAAAAGATGATTCAAAAAATTCATAAAATGTAGATTTATGAATTACATCATGCCAGAAGGACAGAAAGGCTCTTATTTGGCCATTTTCAAAAAATGTGTTAGTTTTAGAAGAAATGTAGTGGCTCAGATTTAAGATGGAGAATCAAAACACTAATCTAAGCTATCAGAGCCTATTCTTGACATTTTAAAGTAATGAAATTCAAATTTTGCCTTTTATACTTATCTGGTACCATATTGATTCTAAATTACTTGAAGTTTTTTTTTTTTTCCCACAGCATGACAAAGCATGAAGCCTGCAGTTTGCCAAATCTTTTTTTGATCCGAAGTAGGATTTATCTTGATGGGCCTGTCAGTCAAACAGTGCCCACTCACCCAGGCAGTATAATAATCTAAGTCAGACTTCAGGGGGGGATTTGATTTTTTTGTATTTCATTTCTTTGACCGTCATACAAATCCCAGAATGTGGATGGACTGAAAGATCCTGAAAACTGTGACATGATCAACTTGTGGCCTCTGCTGGGTCGATCCTGCTCCACACCATGGGAGAGAAAACAATTTGATTCTAAGTGCCAACATTTATGGGGAGTCTGACTATTAGCTATCAAGGCAAAAGCAGTAGGAAAAGGCTGCCTAAGGATTGACAAAGAAGCTCTGACACTTGTCCCTGTCTCTAAAACAACACGTTCTCAGTGTAAGTTCTACTCTATGAACTGGAAATGACTTGTATGCATAGTTTAAAATGTTTCTACTCTTTGCAAACCATTGGTCCACCTATAACCCCTAGTCTCATGTAAATGAAAAGCCTGATTCTCATGGGCATAGAAGATCATGCTACAGAGATGCCAGCCACTGCCTGCGCTATGCTAAGGTCTGCAGAGTAGTGCTCAGGGGTGCTGCCCTCCTGCCTGCATTCCCAATTAATTAATTAATTAATTAATTAATCCTGACTGAGTGGCTTCCCCTCTCCTCCTCCGATTTGGCCAACCCACTCATGCTGGTTGTCTTATCTTCTATGCTCCTTAACAGGTTCTGCCAGCCCAGCCTCTCACTATTATCTCTGTTTTCAAAATATGGCTGTATAGCCAGGCGCAGTGGCGCACACCTGTAATCCCAGCAGCTCCAGAGGCTGAGGCAGGAGGATCATGAGTTCAAAGCCAGCCTCAGCAAAAGCGAGGCGCTAAGCAACTCAGTGAGACGCTGTCTCTAAATAAAATTCAAAATAGGGCTGGGGATGTGGCTCAGTGGTTAGTGCCCCTGAGTTCAATCCCTGGTGCCCCACCCCTGCCAAAAAAAAAAAGGGAAACAATTAAGTTTCCTTCTGGGAGCTGGGTCATGTGCCTTAGTCCTGTTTCTGAATTTGACTACTGCCAAGTCAGAGGCTTTGTTTTGTTCTTGTCAGTCCTCATCTCCAGCAGGCCACCCAAGGATAGAAGCTGCAGATGCTGAATGCCTACCGAGCCCACCACCTAGTACCAGATCTGTCATTAAGACACCCCATCGATAATCATGGACTTGAACTGGCTTTTGATTTTTTTTTCCCTGTACTGCTGTGAAAACTGCCTTTTGGTTTATCCATCCATCCACATTTCATTTATTTATTCTTTCATATTTATTCAGGGCTTACTATATGCCAGGCTGTGTGCTGTAAATGCTAGAGACACAGTGGTTTCTAAGACAGATGTTGTCCATGTTCTAGGAGAAAAGAGAGAGTTAAATAAACAATTATAATCAAGTGTGATGAGTAGCTCTCCCACACATCTGCCAGAATAGGTGGATCCTGGGCCAAATTTCTGTACATTCTGTCTTCCTCTTGGTCTCTGTGTGCACACAGCTACACTTTATGGAGGCCAAAAAGGTTAATATTTTCAGTTTTTTTAAAGAACTTTAGAGAAAAAAAAGCTATCATTATAAGGTCAGGAGATCAAGCATTAATATTATATGCATGTTTACAGAATAACCCCTAGACGTGTATGGAGCTTTGCAATATGCAAATATTTATTTATAGATTTTATTCAATCTTTAGAGCATACCAGTGAGGTACATGGAGGGTAGGTACTACTTTCGTCTTCGTTTTTATAGAAAATAAACTGAGAACTCTTGGAAGACAGCTTTAGCAAAGTTTAGAGTTGAAAAACAAAACACCCAAGCCTTATTATCGCTAATATAAAATTCTATGTGCTGTATTGAAAGGACACAATGGAATTTTATATAGTTCCTAACGTCTTGGTAACATCAGTTCCAGTCATTGCTGTCTCTTTTGAAAACAGTTGTCACGCTCACGGGGATAGCCTTGTATGTCATCTGTTCTGCAAAAGTGACAAAGGACAAAAGCACAGAACTCTGAAGTGTTGATTCATCTTCCATTAAGTGTTTATTACTTTAATCCATGAATTTAAGAGGGGAGGTGGAAAGACGAAATCGCTTGTCTCTTATCTCTGAAAGACGTGAGATCATTACTCAGTCCTGACAAAAACCAGCAGGTAGCTCTGGCAACATTTCCCAAAGAACACTTGGTAACTCTGATTCATGACTGAAGTTCGGTGGCATTTTTCCTCCCCAAGGCACTAAGGGGAAGGCTCATCCTTTATCATCTGTTGTCATATCTAATTAGATTCACCAGAACGTGTTCCTACATGTCACTTGCTTCCTCTTTTCTTTTTTCATATGTCAATCTGCCTTTCATTTCTCCTAGAACCGGTGTCCCGCAACCTCAGTCATGAGTCTTCTTTCAGGTCCGCCTCCCTCGGTCCGCCATGACAAGCGACGAGGTGAAGTTCAAGGGCATGTGACGTTACCACGTCCTGGCTGCTCCATTCTTCTATTTACCTGATTTCTGGAAGGACGGGGAAAGCCTGGCGTTGAACATCACATAATGAAAAACCGTTAAGATGTGGAATTTTTTCATTTTTGTGTGGATTCTGTACAGAGATCTTCCAAGTGATTTTACAGGGTCTTGATTGCTTTGAAGCAAGGCTATTCTAGACATCTAAAAAAGTCATTTTGTAACTCTTTAGTCAGAGAACCACCTTACAACCAAAGGGTGGTCAGCATCCTGTTTGTCCCATGCCATTTGCCACCAGGTGATTTCGACACTTGGTTTTGTAGAATAGAGAACTCCCCCTCCCCGCAGTGCGTCTCACTTGCTCTCGGATTCTGTAGGTCTAAATATTTGTCCTTGGAAGCTCTTCTGGGTGGTAGTATTATGTACTCGTCACTATGGGAACCCCATGAAGGACACTGAATTGGTAGGGAGGGGAAAAGACATAAAATTCTTCATGATGTGGCTCCTTTAAAATTATTATTTTTTTTTCCTCAAAGGTTTTATTCAAAAGCTTTCTCAGGATGGCAAAGTAAGCCATTAGTTTGTCTTCAAAGAGTGCATATTTCTTCCGAGTTGAAAAGAATCCCTAATCTCTATGAATTAGATCACAATTCATATAATAATATTTCCAGGTTCATAGCTACTGAAAATCCACAGGTATAAATCGTAACCACACTGCAGTGTACATAGAGAGACAAAAGGGACGTGTCCTCCCTTTAACAAGAGCAGAATACACTACTTTAAGTCTTAGGATGTGTTTAATAAATTGAAAAGTCCCTCTAACTCTACTCTCTTTAGTTGTGGTCTTAAATACTACACTGAATACATACGAAGAGCTGAACACACCCAGATGCTCACACTAGATGACATTAACCTGAATGGGGCTGTGTTTCCAACTTGTCTCCGTTGTCAGCCACCATCTTGAGTGCTCCATAACATTCCTTCTTTGGTTACACGTAGTTCAAGGAAAATGACTGTTTTCTTAAGCACATATTCAAGCATCAGCTTTGAAAAAATGCATATTTATAGGTTGGTTAAGAAAAAGTTCTCTCTCTCTTTTTTTAATTTTTAGGTAGTAAGTACCCAAACTTTGAATCAAGTTGATATCAGATTTTATGAATAAATACCCTTTCAATAGTAATTTACCCTGAGTTATTATTCTGTGTTTGGGGAGCAGCAGTTGATAGGGTGTGGCTGTTTTTCCCTCTAGGTGCTTTTAAATGGGGGAGCCAGATGTCAGCATGTGATGTGAACAACAACTTCAAATATCCAAGTCACTTGGTTGGTTCTTTCTTGTACCATATGACCTGTGAGGCTGGACCTGGAGTTTCAGCCACCATGGTCACTGGGGGATGCAGACGGGCAGGTTTTATGTAAATGCGCTTCTCCAAGTTCACCACAGCCGTGAGAAGAGACTTGGGTTTGCACATAGGCCCTTATTCTTCCCAGAAGTGACAAGACACTTCTGCTCATATTCTCTAAGCCTAAGCAAATCCTGTGGTCACATCTAACTTTAAAGGGGACAGGAGGTATAGTTCTAGCATGTGTTCAGAGAGAGAGGGAGAGAGCTGGCAATAT
Organism: Ictidomys tridecemlineatus; assembly: GCF_052094955.1. Taxonomy (NCBI): domain Eukaryota; kingdom Metazoa; phylum Chordata; class Mammalia; order Rodentia; family Sciuridae; genus Ictidomys; species Ictidomys tridecemlineatus. The sequence continues at coordinate 52,006,817 of NC_135489.1, forward strand.
TTGGTGAATAGCACTAATGTGACTACAGAATGACGAGATGTGTCACCCAAGTGTCCCTAATGCCATCAGACATGCCTGTTAAATGGGACATCATAAAAATGCCAGAATTAATTAAATTGTCATCAATAAGAAAGGTGAGATGTGCAGTCAGACGAATCATCTTTATCCACTGTTGCCAAGGCTGGCTCTTTCAAGGTTGACCCAAGACTGAGGACTTTCTCAGAAGGTCATGCATTAAAAAGGGTGTGTGACTGCAAGGAAGAGGAAAACAGAGGGTTGCTTGCCTTGATATTAAAAGACATACCTATTCCTGTGATACGTTAACTCAAGTGTGCCATAAAGCAGGTGACAAAGATGAGATGAGATATGCAAGATATTTGTGGGGAGAGCACTAGAAGAAGGTAGGAGGTGACTCAGACCACAGTGCAGGTGTCCCACCTGCGGGAAGAGAGCTAAAAGGAAAGAGGGGCTTCAGACTGCGTGGCTGGGCAGGCTGGTGGGAGTCCATGAACCACAGTCGCCTGCAGGGAGGACTCAGTTTGGTGGATGAGTCTGTCTTTATACTTCTGATGTACTTTGTCACTGGCTAAAAGTCCCACATGGGAACCATGAAACTTGACACCAATATGGTGGCAGATCCAGAGCAGTTAGCCCATGACCCTCAGACAGTTATGCTCCCTGCAGCAAGAGACCTGAGTGGCACATTTTTCCCCCCCAATGGCTGCTACACAAGGTTTACAGAATTTTCAATTCCAATATTAGCACTGGTATTACTTGGATAGTCCAGTTTCAAAGTAAGCTAACAACTGGTGCACTAATCAGCAAACAACTTCGGAAGGTAAAGAATGTTAACTCATCATTGCCAACAAAATACCATCATTTGGGACTGAGGCCTTGTGGAGTCTGGAGAATTTGAGAGAGGTCTAGATTCACAGGTGCCACCTAAGAATTGAGAAATACACTAAAAAATGCCTGGGGGTTCTGGTTTCAAATGTCCAGATCAAGCCCAGGAAAAGACCTTCAAAGAATCTACAGACCTCTTTTATTATCCAGGGGTTTTCAAGGCAAATCAAAGCCCAATGCACTTTAGCATTTTCCTAACCCACATGTACTTCCAGGTGATAACTGGACTAAGTGTGGGACAGATTTGGTAGCAGACTGGAGAGGCTGACAAGGAGATTTCTGTCACTCTCCTTTGTATTTATTAGATACCATATTTATTTATTTATTCTTGGAAATATTAGCGACTCAGAGTATTTGCTACGTATAATTGTGGTGTCTAAATGGAAGTTTCTAGATAATAGACACAAGAATAAAATTTCTTTAGTGGGAGGAAACCTGCTGGCTACTCCCTAAACAGAGGAAGGTCATGGAAGTAGATAACATTTACTCTCTGGCTGGTATTCAATATTAGAGTTTGTTACAAATTTGCGGAGGGCTGTGCTTTGTCTTTGTGGTCCAGTAGTAATAACTTTATATCCTGAGCCCAAAGAATGGGAAGACCATCTGTATAGAAACTTGGCTAAGGCAATGTTGCATGGCAGGAACGTCTGTTATCTGAATATAGAAATATATGCAAAAGAGAGAAGGCTTAAAAAAATATCCATTTTCAAATCCAGTCCTTCCTTCTGTTAGTTTCGCTCACCTGGAATATCCACATGGATCTAAAACTTGCCCAGCCTTTTCAGGTCTAGCATTAGTATTCCAAAGCTTTATTGCCCTTGATCTGATATTCTATAGAAATCTTCTATATCCCATAATCTAGTACTTAGGCTCTGCCTTGGTTTTTTTTCCACTAAGTGATTCTCATTTGAATTAAAAGGACAGTATCACATGTATTTTAAATTCTCTAGCCAGCTCTTATCATAAAACCATATACATATAATATGTATTATATAATACATAACATATATTATTTATTATACTGTATATACATGTGTGTATATCTATATATTTATACATATAGATATACAGATAAATGTCTTCCACACATGTGCACATACACGTCCTTCCCACATAAACATATTTCTCTTTCATGCTTTTTTTTCTTTTTACATTTATTAATGGCTTACTATATATATATATATATATATATATATATATATATATATATATATATAACATCCTCTTTTATTTTTATGTAGATTGCCTTAATCAGTAGGTGCTTGATAAATACTGAATGAGTGAATGATACAGTTTGTGCTTTGACATAAACTTTAAACTGTATATGTGATTACAAAATAGGTTAATGTTACACATTTTTATGTATGTCTACATCTTGAAATCATAACTTTAATCTTCTAATTTCAAGATTTAAAACATTAATACTATCATGGATTGATTTGATGTCTATTTGTATATATTGATAAGCATAATGCTCAATTATGGATATGATAAAATATTCTTAACAGTGTACAATATTGTATAAGAATGTTTTTATATTTTCAGTGACTTTGTAATGGAATCTGGGCCTGAGGGAAGGAGGCCAGGTTGGCTGGTCCTTGCTCTATACTGCCATCTGCTGTGCATCAGTAAAACAACAGTGAACAGGTCAAATATCTGAAAGCTGAGAGTTGGGATAAAACTTATAAAATATTCTATCGTGCTTCTGTTTGTACAGAAGAGAAAACAAAGATAAGAACAATTAAGTGACTTGCAAGCTGGATGTATGTATTGTTAATAGAAGAGATGAGTGTGAAAACAGTGCTTGTAGTGGTGTGTGTCCCAGAGTCAGGCTTGGTTTAGCATTTTGGCTGCATGGTCTGTGAGTTAGTGTTTTTTGAGAGTTGATTATGTTTGCATTATATAATTGCTGTAAGAAGATCTCTGTGTTATCTGGCACTCAGCACACAAGACTATGATGAAGGTACAGTAAACACATCCTCCTAGAAAGTAAGTTCTTCCATAACAAAGGTATTTTGTCATGAAATTCTCTGTATCATGAAGTATCCAAAGCACTTGGTCTTTAATAAGTACTTAATAAGTACATCTTAAATACCTGAAAGATCATAAAAATCAATGTCCCTCACATATCATTAAAACTTACACTAAAAATCAATGTCCCTCACATATCATTAAAACTTACACTAAAAATCTTGTATCGGGGATTAATGTTTCTGTTTTATAAAGTGCAAAGAATATTGACCAATTTCTCTCTTTGTGTTTCATAATGTGTCCTGATTTACCAATGTCAGTGTGTTTCATTCAAGTCATAACTTAGAGTTCTTGTATGTTCTTGTACACTACTTTTGATTCAAACTAAGTTTATAGGCAAAAGCTTAATTAATTCCATGTTTTCTAAATATCAGACTTTTTCCAATACCTCTACAGAAATCATATGCTTAACACAACTCAATCTCTGAAAAGAGAATATCAGTCTTAGAAAATTCAGATACAAAGAAGTTAAAGGAAAGTTATTTACAAAATAAATATTTTTGAATAAAAATGTTTTCAGAATATGATGGATATGAAATTATTCCTTTCTGAGATCAGAGCCAGAGTAACAGTAGTGAGCAAAACCATCTCTCTTATTGACAACCAGTGACAATTTATGTCTTAAATGAGAGATTTCTGTTTTGTTTTTATTTTTATTTTTTTACATTTTCAGTTGGTGTATTATAGTTGTTCATAATGGTGGGATTTGTTGTTACGTATTTGTACATGCCTGCAATATAAAAATATAATTAGATTTGTTTTAAAATATAAATGATAACAAAAACGCAAATGACAGGGAATGAATGCTAAGAGAGTAGCTATAAAGATCATAATATGTCATTCTTTAATGCTATTTCATTAGAAGTAATGCTATTTTATAAAACATTTTTGAGCTCCTTAAAGAGTCTAAAATTAAATATGATTAAGTATTTAAGAGCAGAATAAGCAGAAAAGTGCTGCTAAAATGAAAATTAACAGCTAGAAAATAATTTTTAAATTGTTAGGGTTTACAAATTTAGAATTTATGACTCTTAAATCGGTGCATCAGGAACAGACTGGAAGTGGGATTCGATGATAACTCTTCACATTTGTGTACCACCTCCTTTGCTCCAAACCCTAGGAAATGAGGCAGACAATATTTTATGAAACCTCTCACAAAAATCACCAGAAAAGATCACTATCACCAGAAACATAAAAGTTCATTTAAGAGATTTGTGAGGGACATAAAGCAAGAGCAACCAGATGAAAAAGGAACAAGACTGGAGAAATCAGGTCCCCAAAGCAGATGGCTACAGAGATGAGAATAATGCTGGGTTTGCTGTGCTGAGCTACCAGAGGCAGAATCACAGAGGACCCCTGCAGTGTGGTTGGCGAGGGGATTACTTACACAGTACTGAGGGACTCCACATACACTTGTTTGCCCTCAGGATCTGTAAGTGAATGTAGGTGCTGGAAGGAAGGAGCAAACTGTGCTCAGGTTAGCTTGTGCTTCCAGAAAATAAGGACCCTGCACATCTGGCTAGTAGCAAGTTGGAGTCTGCTCCCTGAAGCAAGAGCTCAAAAACTCACATCCTTAGGAATGGAACAGAGATTTGCAAACACAAACCCGGAGTTGACAGCCAAGGTTAATCAAATGGCTGCTACAGATCAATACCATCAAAAAGAAAGACAAAAATGAGCAATAAGGAGAATGCTTTGGGAGACATGTGTAACAGAGCAGATCAAAGCCTTCATTAATTGAGTATAACTAAAGATCAGTATTACAGGTGCTAAAGAACACCTGGATTAGACAATAAAAACAGATGTTGTAAATTTTTTTATCATAAATATTTTAAGAATCAAAAGGTTGGTTGAATAGTACCATAGACATGGTGAAGTGGTATATCATGAGCTGGAAAATGAAAGGGGAGGGGATCTCCCAGAATATAAAATTAATAAGCAGAGATAGAAAGTGTAAGAAAAAAAAGAAAGAGATTTGGAAATAATTCTGAAAGTTCCTACATCCAATTAGCTTAAGAGTCCAAAGTCTTCAGATGGAAAGATCCCACTATGTGACAAGAAGGACTAATGAGACTCAAATCATATGTTGAAATTTCAGATAAGTGTGAATTCTTCAGGGCTTCAGGGAAGAAGACTAGTGATTTGCAAAAAAGGAGAATCAATTTGACAGTTTTACTTTAAGAGCCTTGAATATAATGGATCGATATCTCCAAAATTCAGGTAGAAACCTTTTGAAACTATAATTTTATGTCTAATTAATTTAGTCTTTTTTCTTGAAAGAGGCGTGAATTTTACTCTGTCAAAATAAGACATGTATCTAAGCAAAAGGAATTGGAAAATGAGAAACAGTAGCGATTAAACCTGTTACACACACATACACACACGTTTGTAAATGATGATTGATGTACAATGTGAAAAATAAGTAAAAATGAAATGAGATCTCAGTGAGGGATCAAACAGGACTGGTGAGTTAGGAAGACTGAAGGGAGAAAATAAAGCATGTCAAATGTCCTTAATTAGGGAATGATCTACCCATCTATGTATCTCCCCCAAATCAACACACCGATCAGTGCACTAAAGATTTAAGTATAACTCCTACAAAGCTAGAAATAAGATGCTTGGACATCATTTAAAAAGAAAAAGGAAATTGGTGGATAAAAGAAAAGAAAAAAAGAATTTTTAATAAAATTATGATTTCAAACATGTGAGTCACCATAACTATTCAAATGGATGAAATCAGCTTAAAAGATAGAGACTCTTACATAATCTGAGACAGCAAAAGAAAACTCAAAACCACAAAATTTCTACTTAAAACTGGCACATCTAAAACTAAATGACCCAGAGAGTTGATAATAAGTGGATTTAAAAATACACATCAGACTAATAATGAGAAGAAGTGAGGAAGTATTAATCTGAAATAAAACAGAATTCATGATAAAGAGCCTTACACAGGACAAAAAGGGGTGTTTTCATAGGCAAAAAGGCTTAATCTACAAACACATGGTAGCTGTAAACATCGGGAACAGAGCTTTTCAAATATATGATGCAAACAACTTGGTAAAAAGCAGTTTAAAAAATCATGTTGAAAGATACATGTGTTTTCAGAAATCTATCAAGTGATTAAATTTTTAAAAGGTAAGAGAATCATCATTTTTGGTCCCATGTCAAAAACTTGGTGTTATTCTAAGGCCACCCCTACCTCAGTCCTGGGGTGCTCTGCCACTGATTGACATCCCTAGATTTTTTAACATCTTATTTTGAGATATGGTTTGCATTTGAAGTATCCCCCAAAGCTTCTGTGTCAACGCAAGAGGTAAATTGATTAGATTATGAGAGCTGTAACCTAATCAGTGGAATAAAACCTTTGATGAATTCATTTGAAAAGACTGAGTGGTAATGAGACATATGGGGTGTAGCTGGAGGAGGTTAGTCACCGAGGGCTACTGGACCCCTGAACAGAGCTGCTTTCCTCTGCCTCCCTCCCCCACCCCCTTCTGTTTCATCTCAGGGACCAGAACATTGGAGTCAGCCCCCGTTGACAATGAGCTGAACCTCTGAAACTAGGAGCCCAGTAATAAACTTTTCCTCTCCTAAGTTGTTCTTTCCCGTGTTTTGGTAACAGCAATGAAAAGCTAACACAGAAGGTTTTGTTGAGTGTCCCATACCAACTTTCAATTTACGACCTCCTACCTCAACCCCAGAAACAGCTCTGGGATAATGGGCTTGTACCATTGCACCCAGGTCTAAGGCTGTAATCTTATTCTCATCTGTATTCAACTAAAAATAGCTTTGGGGGGACTTCCAATAATTTTTGAGGAATGGGTATTTTTTTTCCCCTAAGTTAGAGATAACCCAAGCTAATTAGGGAGATTGACTAAATGATCATTTTTTGTCTCTTCTGGATATTTAAAAATTAAGCTATTGTACATAATTCTACAACTGTGAACATACATATTTGACTTATTTCCTGAAGATTGACTTTTTGAAATGGAAAAACATAAATGTAAAGCCTAAAACTAAATATAAAAATGTAGATATGCGTGTGTATGTGCATTCAAATACCGAAGATACTTGTTGGAAAAGCAAAATTACCCATTTGAAGGTTTCCTTGGGGCAATTAATATCAGCATTACCACATTCCCATAAGGAGGCAATAATATGCACATTAAAATGATAAAATTATAAAACTTATAATTATTTAAATGTCTTCTGGTTGATTGCCAATTTACTATCTAAAATCCTTCACAATTTCATCATTGTAAGCACAGTGAAGGAAGTTGTAGTCTATCTGGTCCAGAGTCAACTCCCACAGCTCCCAAGTAACATACAATACCTTAGTGTTATCTCAGGAAAATGATGTGGTCATTGCCACATTCCAAGGTAGCATTATCTATAATAAGAGTACCACCTCTCTAGTGTGTATTCTTTCACAATGTGTAACAATGACAATATTTTGAAATCTCATACTGCACAAACAAAGTTTGTCTCGACATTGCAATAAGCTCCCAAGGAGCAGTCTGGTTATTTGAGTTGTTTCTAAGGACAGGAGGAAGAGACAATGAGAGCCTCCTATTTTACTTGCAGCCTGTCATTATGATTTTCAAACTGTTCAAATACCCATTCATTGTTACAGAGAGACTTTCAACTTCGTTCATTCTAAAATTCCCATTCTTCTTCCTATAGCAGTCCCTACAGCTGCACGGCAAAGAAGTTTCAGATTGACTTAAGGTAAGTGTTTCTTTATACAGAACAAAGAGAATGTGCTCACATATGTGTGTCCAAATTTTAATTATCTCTAGTTCCTACAGCTTCCTTGTAGAGGCTGAGAACATATGCTGTGCCTGTGTGTGGTCCAATACCAGCACAACTGAGAGGGAATACTAAGTAGTTAATTCTTCAGTTGTGTGGACATTGAACATCATGTAGCAAAGATTTCAAGTCAATGTTATCCTGCAGTGTCTCTCTTAAGAATTCTTTGAAGGAGCCCAGATATTTAGTGGCACAAGCAGGATACCCATACTGCATTTTTAGTTGAAATCTGCCTCCCATGGCAATGCTCAACCACCTTTAATTTTAGAGAAATTTTTTTTTTGGTAGTTTGTCTTCTCTTACATGTGATCAGTCCTAAAAGGCCAATGTATTAATCATATAAGACATAATCCAATATCATCATCATCATTGCTATCTTTTTCATTTATCACTATGATCTTTGCAACCACTTTTTTATTATGTTATAGGTAAATATTAATTCACTTAATTCAACAACCTCTATCGACACCTCTATGGGACAGATGAAGAGATGAAGGTAAAGGAATTTAAGGAAGCTGTATGTGGCTACTGGCGTCAGAATTTGGGCCCTGGACCAAACCTGCTTGTATTCAAAGTCTGGATCACCATTACTAACTTGCAACTGTGGGCAAACTGTTTTAACTTTCCTGAACTGTTGTTTCCCCATCTGAAAAAGTGGCATATTAATGATGGACACACACCAAAGAGATTGAGATGGGATGAGGAAGAGGAGAAGCACCACTTTTACAAAGGGAGAAGATGAGAGAAAAATTGGCAGCATCAGCCTGCCTTGCTAGGCTTCAATGGTCACATCTGTGGTTGTCATCTACAGATGTCTTAACATCCAGGCTCTTTTTTATCCACAAATTTTTTTAAAAAATTAAGAGCAGGATTTAGTAAATGTCTGTTTCTGGTGCATATTTCTCCAGCACAGAGATGACTTCATTTGCAGGCTCCAACTTGACACTTTCAAGTCAGGAAAGTCAGTGCTACCTTGAGGTGATGCTCTCTGATGGAGGAAAAAAAAAAAAATGGAACATATCTAAAAGTCCTGACCAAAGTATTTTCATGCATAAATGAATGTGATCATATTTTAGAAACCAAATAAATAAGTTAAGAATCTTGGCATACAATGAGATAAATAGAAATTCTAATAATTTCCTAGAAAGGATTATTTTCCACATCAGCTGCTCAAGAAGAGAGAGAGAGAAAAATATCTATGTTAACACTGGGAGAAAAGGACCTTCAAAAATGCACAAATCACTCTGTTTTGGGCTCCTTAAACAAATATATCAGATTATTCCAAGCAAAGATTTTCTTAGTCCACAATTTAAATACCACAAACAACCAATCCAATTGGATTTTTTCGGAGATAAAATTAAAGTAAAAAACGAATGAAACAGGGTCAAGGTCTTCAACAGAAAGCACAACCTCAAAGTGAAGGTATTGAAGAATATTTTTTTAAGCTGATTCATGAGTTGATAATATTATTTATAGGAAGAAAGAGAGTGAGATTCCTCTTTTCCTTATAACTAATGCTTTACAAAGATTTAAGTATTTATATATAAAGATATGTATGCAGCAGGTGAGAAAAATTCATGTAAAATAAAGACCTTTGAGCTAGGAAACAAGACATCTAGTTCTAATAACAGCTTCAACCAGGGTAAACAGGTTCACCTCTTCTTGCATTGGCAAATATTTTTTGGTTAGATTATTGGATGGATATATTATCTATAAGGTTCTTCCTGCCTCTCACCTGTCACTTAGACACACAGTGTCAATTATCTAGTATCTTAGGACTCAAAGTTGTACAGCAAGCTTCAGTCACTTGAATTTTCATAAAAGTGGCTGTGTGCTCTATTTGAAGAAAGGAAGTTTTTTTGTTATCTTACAATTAAATCTATTTTTAAGACTCAGCATTGTCAATATTCTATAATTTCAGCATGACCTTCAGAAACTTTTTAGTGTTAGTTTCAATTCTGGAAATCAATTGATAAAAGGTGTTTTTTTTTTAAGTGAATATATATGATTTAAACATAGTTCAGTTGCTTCTATTAGTATACTAAATCTCCATGTCTTCTTTACCAGGGGTTGAGGAGATTTAAAAAACATTCTACTGAAAATGTCAAATCACAGCAAATATGTGATCACCAAGCTCTACCTATATCATTAACTCCTACTGAACAAATGCAACATGTAGTTTTCTGAAAACCTTGGATAAGGACCAGTCATATTCTCAAAATTGTAAGGGCAAGTTTTCAGTGTGGGAGAAAGTCTATTTCATAGTGGCAAAGAGTTGGCCTTCAGAAAACGCTTACTGAATGAATGGGAGAATTACCATTCCTAACATACATAGGACAAATCAGAAGAATAAAACTTCCAGTTTCTCCTAAGAAAGCTTGGTTTTCTGGTTCAGAATGTTTTCTTGTTTTTTTTTTCCCATTAATCTAACCTTTTGAAGGTCAAATCTTTAGTCTCATTAGTTTTCTTGACAGAAAAGTGACTTAAACCTTTTCCACTTCAGAATCACCAAAATTTACCAAGGGGAATTTTCCTCTTGTTGACTTTGTGGGGGCAGCCACTTGACATTAAACAGCTTTCTTAGCATCATTACACTTAAAAAGAAAATATCAGTGACTATCATTTCTCCAGATACGATTTCTTTTTCCAAAACCATATGGTGCTGGTGAGTAAGAGCAAGAAATCTTCAAACATTTTAATGATTGCTACTTCCAATCTTCTGAGCTATGAGCGGATCAGCCTTCCTTCATTGTATAAAAAGAAATCGCTTCTTAAAGCAAATAAGAATACTTTTTCTTCTTTTTACTCTTAGCAAACAACACAGCATTTTAAAAAATGCTCAATCAACTGGAATCTCTAATAATGAGGCAAGATTTTAGCAACTTTAACCCATTTGAAGGCATCTGTTTTTCCTCCTGGCTACATTTATATGGGAAAAATGAGGCTGAGCCCCCAACTGGAGTAATTATTTAAGTTTCTGAAATATGTACAGTAAAGAATGAGTGACAAGGACCTCATTGAGCATACCCGTGGAGACAGCTTGTTTTTTCTGGCATGATTAGCATAAAAAACAACCACCAGCATAGAATGCTGTATAATTATCTAGAATGTAAATATTAGTGATAATAGCATTATGTGAGACAACAATGGATTCAACTTGATATTTCTTTCTGACAAGAAGTCAAACATTGTTTCTCATTGTAGAGTTATTCTTTGTTGCATTTAAATGCAACATGAGTTTGTAATGCTTTACAAGATATGTGTTGATTATTTAAGGAATACTCTAAGGCTGTTTTTTTTCTTTTTAATTGGACTCTTTTGTTCTAAATCTAATAATGGAGCTTATTATTAGACCTGAACCCTCCATAGCCCTTGGGTTCCTTCCATAGCCAACTCTCTATTTCATTCTCTTTCTTTCTCAATCTCTGCCTGTTGATTTCCAAAACTCTTGGTTTTCTGGTGATTCTCTGTTCTCCTGCTAACCTTACCCTCTCATTCCTTTCTATCCTCCAGAATTTCCTCAAAAATAAGTGTTCAACTCATTTTGTTGACACCCAATGATTTGTACAGAAGAAAGAGCTGGAACTTCAATTTTTTTTTTTTCTTTTTGGTTCTCAGCTCAGGGTAGCTTCCGTAAAATATGCCTATTTTTCTTGACTCCTCAGAAATGTACTATATATATATATATATATATATATATATATATATATATATATATATATATTTAATTATACATAAGGGAAGGAGCTCACAGTAGTTTGGTAGAACTGACAATTAACAAAGATACAATAAAGCCTTCATTTACCAAGGCATTCAAAACTGAATCCATACTTTGTAAGTGCTCAAACTGTACTTTTATGCATGGAATTGGTAAAAAATGAGGAATTCATAAAACAAAGTAGGAAACAAATCAGAAGAGAAAACCACAATAAGAAAGAGCTTAGTTTGGGAAAATAAAGAGAATGCATGCTATACTTGGAGAAAGCATTGCTAAAGCTTGGTACCTTGATATAAATGTCATTTATATGAAACTGTCCTTCCAAATTCCACAAAGGCAGGGACTGGTTCTGTTCAGAGCAAGTATATAGAAAATACTGGTAGAACTTAGGAATGGATCATCTTCACTCTGTGCTACCCATAGAGAACTAGATTTTGTCCTTTTAGTACTTCATAATCAAAATGCATAATAAATGTAAACATATCAAGAAAAGGGATTAAGTGAAAAGTTAAGTTCCCTTGATCTGGGTGTGTGTGTGACACAGCCTTTTGACAAAGTTACTCAACTCGTTAAGAGCCCAGCAGTGTTTGAAACTAATGTTTTCTTAATATGTGAATTCCCAAATCTTGCAAATGATAGTAGAGAAATTAAGCAATTTACAAGTATACAGGTCCCCAAGCCGTCTGTGAATTTACACTAGCTATTAGATAATCTTTGGAAGTCATTTAGGCTTCTATACAGAGAGCCCTTGGGACTTGACATCTCTGAGCCTTAGGAAGTGCCGACTTTACCTAAGGGGAAATTAAACAGGTGGAATGTTGCAACGTGGCCTAGACACAGAGGGCAATTCCACAGCACATTCTGGCTGTTGTGGAATAAGTCTCGGGGTTCTCATGGCTACGAACTTTTTCCAAAAAATTTGATCCTTTTCCAGGTGAGTAAATTATTAGAGCTTGAGACTTGACAGAATTACAAAGGGATCTAATCTTTGTTATCCCTTATATATCCTTTAGAAAGGGTATTCTGTATAACATAGAATTAAGACTAAAATACTCAGAAAATAAAGCACCTGCCATTAATAACTGAGGCAGCACAATCAGTGTCGGGGGACCCGATCTTGTGTGTGACACTCTATGTGTCACCCCTTCTGACTTCTAGAAATTATGCCCATTTATCTTTAAACAGAAGTCATCAAACAGCCTACGGTGAGGCAAGTGGCCAAAAAAAAATACACTCTGAAATTCAAGGGAGGAACCCATGAGGTGGTATTTTCAGTAGCTCCCTATGGTGCCTGAAAAATGGTGGTTGACAACCCCCAGGGCAAGTGAGAAAGTAAATGTGAAGTCAGGCCCGAGAGACTTCACACATCAGGTCAGGTGAAATCCTCAGAGTCTCCTTTTCTGCAGATTTAAGAAAAATGGTCCACAAAGAAGTTCTATAAACACACAAATTAGTGCCAGTTCCACATTTTTACAAAGCACTGATGGTCTGTCTGATGGACTTGAAGGGATGTTACAATCTGGAAACTTGGTATTTGATGTTAGTTGGGTGGAAGAATGGGGGGTTCAAGGGAGGCAGGTGGGACATATGGATGGGTATATACATGGATTTATTTTTCTTGAAACCTGAAGGTCAGGTGCAGCTTTACTGTCCTGGGATAATGAGATACAGAACATAGATTCATTCTCCAAGAGGATGAGGCCGTGGGTCTCAAATTTATGGCCACAGATTATATTCCTTAAATGTTGATTAGTATGCAAATAAGTATTGTTGTTCTTAGATAAACAAGTGTGCTGTAAGGAGCTTTAAAAGATCAACACCTTCTAGCCCGTACTTGTGGATGATCAGAACACTGACTTTCCACAAAAATTCAAAGCAAACCAAGTATGAATGGGGCAGATTTGAGCTCTTGGCCTCACCTTGCACATGCCTACCATCTGGCATCCATTGGTTTGGGAAGAATGAGATAAATCGGTGGGAAGGTGTCTATGTATGAGGAATTCTCCCCATGGGTATCAGCTATGTGGTCACTTTCAGGTTTCATTTTCTTTAGATTGAGGTTGGGTCTTGAGTTGGATGGTGGCAGGCAATGTCCTGCTCACAGTGGAATCCTAGGGGCAGAAACAGAACTTCCTTGAGGAGGAAACAGAAGAAATAGAAAGTTGTGCTTTTGTTCCTGACACATCTGCAAACTTGTTAATCACCCAGCTTTCATCTATGTTCACATGAATAAGAAGTTATATGGGTGTGGTTGTCCAACTTTGATGTGGATAGGAACCACTAGCTTCTTAACAATCAGATTTCTGGGCTGGGGTTGTGGCTCAGTCAGTGGTAGTGCATGTGTGAGGCACTGGATTCGATTCTCAGCACCACATAGAAATAAATAACATAAAGGTCTATCAACATCTAAATATATTTAGATGTTGATATATATATAAACAAAAAACCCAAACAACCAGATTCCTGGGTGGTTTCATGTTTGCGTCTCTAATTCAGTGAACCTAGAAGTGGAGCCAGGAATCTGCAATTTGAACGCTCTCCCTAAAGTGATTCTAACACACTATTGAGGAACAATGGCTCCAATCAGCCATTACCCAGCAGATGTATCTCTCATAATAAATTTCTTCCATGGTTTAACTCGGAATATTAAAATCTACTTTCGTCAAATTCTTCTTCATTAAGTAGGTTCAGAAACAAGACAAAAATAAAGTTGGTATCGTAAACTACCTAGGAACCATTTATTTCCCCTGTGCTAGGCAATCTCCAACTTTAAAGAAAATTTCAAATTCAATTTTGTTCCATTAAAAATGCTTTATGGCATCTTGTGAAAGAGCTATGTTCCTTGTTTACCAGGAATGTGAAGTGAGGGAACAATAGATTCTCAGTCCCTCTTTATACCTAAAAATACACACATTGTAGTACTTTCCTCTATAAAAATTTGTTTTTGGGGAATCAGGATTTAATTTTAAATCCTATTTCACTGGGTCACACTGTGGCTCTTAATGAAATCTTATTAATGGTAACTGGAATTGTTTAGCGTAAAATGCAGGACTGGAGATGTAACTCAGAGGTAGAGGATTTGCCTCGCATGCACAAGGTCTTGAGTTCAATCTCAGCACTGTGAAAAAATAAATAATACATAAATAAAGGAAAACGTAAAGTAAGGAATTAAGTGGGATTTTCAAGATGGCCACTTTCTTGGTTTCCATCTTTGGGTACAATGAAGGAAATGCATGTTTAGGGAAGGGGAAAGAGACTATAATATATTGAGCACTGTGTCTCAGGCATATCTTTTTGCATATATTACTTAACCAGTTCATGGAAGACTCATATAACTTGCGTCCATATTTGCAGATGAGGTAACTGAGGCTCTGACAGAATGAGTAAGTTGGGAAAGTCAGGCAGCAGGTGTCAGGACAAGATTGCAACTGAGGTCTGCCTTGCTTGAAAGCACATGGTCTCTTCCAGGAATGGGAGACCTGTGCAGTCTCTCAGGGCCCTGTGCTTGATTCACCTCTGCTGTAGCCACCTTAAAATTCTTAATAATTTTTGAGCAACAGGGTGCAGGTTTTCATTTTGCATAACACCTTGCCAATTTTATGGTTGACTTTATTGCCATGGGCTGCTTCAGGTTAGGATCTCCCAAACCTTTCGAGCTTGAAGTCAGAAATTTTTAAGAATTTCTAGTCATTGTGAGATAAATGGACATGGAATTCCTACTGTCAGTGGGGGTAAAATATAAAACTGCTCAGGGAAGGAATGCTTGAAATATTTCCATGTAAATGTTTATAAGAATGTATGTACTAATAAGGGTTTGGTCTCATAAATTTTTGCTTATGTTTCTGAGTGACTTTGTTCTAATTTTGCTTTGTTTCATAACATTTTGTTTTAATTTCTGGTTAAATTATGGACACAGCAGCTCTACTAGATGCTCTTCTTTCACTTGTTATTAAAAGTATATGTCCAGGCTAAGATTGTAGCTCAGTGGTAGAGCGCTTGCTTAGCATGCATAAGGCCTTAGGTTTGATCCTCAGTGCCACATTAAAAAATAAATAAATAAATAAATAAATAAATAAGGTTATTTAACAAATTATATGTCCCTTTCTTGATCATAAAAGTAATAAATGTAGAAAACTCCTGGTTTCAATCCCCATTACTGGAATTAAAAAAAAAAAAAGGAATAAATGTTCCCTTGTGTGGGAGACCAACCTTACATGTGACTGGGTTACACTCCCTGGCTGGGTGCTGAGGCACTCAGTCGCAGAAATGTGGCAGAGCTTTCCCCACCCTTCTTGGGTCCAGGGACAGTGTCTCATGCATGGGTGTGTCTTGCTACAGCCCCATGGGTGGAGCTATGCTCACCTGTTCCTTTGTAATGTAACCCCTCGCCCTGTTTAGGATAGAATCTTCCATGGAAGTGCCTTGTGTGTGTCCCCTTCTCTTACTGTGCCCTTGGGTGTGGCCTACCCAGGTGTCAGTCAACCTGCTGACAGTGGACATCCTGAAGATAGACTCAGCCCCTTGAAACTTGACCCCTTGCCTCATTTGTATAGCTTCTCCTCAATAAAAGAGGTCAGCGCGTGCTCTCACTCTCTCAGAGGAGCCGTCACAGCGATCCCAAAGAAAAAGGTATTTGTGTCTCTTGTGTGGTTATTTCGCGCAGCCCAGTTAGCCCAGTTTACCTGGAGTGACCCCTGAGCCCTTTAGTCTCGAGAACAGAAACTCGGCACCCTTGTGTAGTATAAAATAAAGTTTACACATGAATAACCCATTGGAGAAAATATTTTGATAAACATTATTTATGATATTTTTTCTTTATGTATTTATATATGTATAGATATATATTTATATGTATTTTGTGTATTTTTATTTCTGCTGATATCTATTCATTCATCCATTCATCTGTCCATCTTGTATCAGCATTCATGACTTGAACTTGAACCCTGTGGACTTCTTTTTTACCCCCGTGCCCCAGATTTTTTTTCCTTCCTTTGATTCTGGGAAATAAATCCAGGACCTTGGGCATGTTAGGCAAGCATTCTACCACGATGCTACAGCCCTAGCCTCTAAATGTATTTTATTTTAAGGATTTATTTAATGGAAAATAGACTCTCATAATTTGTTTAATGACTTTCCATTATTCAAAATTTAAATTTATTCTTGGAGTGACTCAGAACACATCACCCGAAAATATGGCACTTTGGCATAACGAGTTCTTTATACTGAAGGAAACTGAGACAACAGCAGAAGGAGGAAGGTCTCTTTGACCTTTTCCCACTTTTCTCCTCTCATATGGGGTCATCTGACCTTCCTGTGAAAGATTTCCACCCTATTCCCAGAGGATAGGAACATTCTTATCTTTGAAGGTTATGGAGCATAATTTGAAGAAACAGGCCTTGATAAGCACCAGTCCATCACTGACTGATGATTATTAGGTCATGTCCTCCTTTTCCGATCATTCTCCACAACTATCATCAAACTCAGCACGAAGATACATGAGGTTGCCCATATATGTGGGCCTAATTTCCTTACGATGATTCCCTTGTAATATGAAAATTCATTAAATTAATTCATATGCTTTTCTCCAAGTTAATCTTTTTGAGTTACTTTCACCACCAGCCAGGAACACTAAGGCACTTGGGGAAAATCTTTTTTTTCCCCCTTTCATCTCCTTTTGACATCTGCTTTTGCTAATTGACTCTGAAAGGAGAACATGGGTAAGGCGAAGGCCTCAACCTGGTCGAATGGTTAAGTGGGAACGCATCCCAGTCTCACAACGGAAGATTACAAGTCTATGAATCAGAAAGGTTTTGGATATTTACAGGACATAAAAATAGATCAGATCATTTTATATTGTTCTATATATTTCCTAAGAAAATTACTGAGGCAAACCAGGCAGTCTCGGTAAAACGGAATGGTAGAATTAAACGGGGTCCATGAAAAGGGAAAATACTATTAATTTTTTAAGGGAAAATTCCATTTAATTCAGGGAAAATACTATTTGCAGAATCTTTCCAAATGTCAGCCTCTTTAAAAATCAAGAAGCTAATTATTTACTGCCCAGACAAGTCACTAAGACAGGAAAAAAAAAAAAATGTGGGCGGTCATGAGGTTTGATTATTTCCCCCAAGCAGTGATTATATGCATCAGTATCCAACTCACTTACATGCTAATTAGAGGCTGTATCTTCATTGAAAAATCTGTTTCGTTTGTTTAATTCAGCAAAACCAGCTTAAGTCAGAAGTTTGCTTTGTAAGAAACCATCCCTTTCTTACCATGGGAGAAACTTCTTTGGTGTTTAGGAAAAGGGTATTCATTTTTTTATACCTGGTCAAGTTGTAGAGTTGTCACTCAGTATTTTTAGAAATAGATCGAATGACACAGAGATATCATTTGAAAGAATGTTTCCAACAGTCAATATCTGTTTTACAAACTTTACAAGGCTGTGTTTCTTTGATGTAGTTTTTCAAATCCCAGGGTGTCTTGTTGTCAACTCGACCTGCTTGATCTCAGTCTCTGTCCCAAAAGAAAACAAAATGTATTTTTCACTTTTAACACAAAGGGATTTCCTCACAAAACCTCAGAAGGTATTTCCCTGTTCCGGCCAAATAATCTGAAATTACAGTCCTGTATTTTTCTTTGACCTGAACTCTCTCTACCTTCAACTTTGCAGACATCTTTCTATTTTCCTTCTCTTGAATTCCCCATCATCTCTACTTTGCTTAACATTGGAGAGTTCTTTTGAAAGTGATCACTGATTTGCTATCAAGTTGATTTGATTTCATAATTTGGTAACTTCAATGGAACTTAAGTTGGGCAGAAAAGGTCGTTTGTGCCAAATAATTCCTTTTTATATATTTAAAAAGTGGAGACTGTGCTCAATTCTATCTTGCTGTTGGGGACAATCTGAGTTACTGATACTTCTTAGGCCTGGGAACAGTATGGGAGAAATCTGTGAGGAAGCTGTTGGATCAGGACTTGATAAAAAAGAAGGCTGGGAAGTCATTGTAAAGATCACCGAGTTTGAGATTAGGTTTAGTTTGCCATCTGCTAAATCTGGTTTAGACTGGATCATTCAGTTTCTCTTTTGTCTTTGTCTCTGTAATATAAAGATCAAATAGCAAAAAATGAACAAAACTACAAAACTGCTCTCTAAGCTGGGAACTAAATAAAGACAGCATTGTTGCTAATTAACTTATTAAGCTAATAACATAATCACCGAATTAATATAAGCATTTGATGCTATAAATTTTCCTACCAGTATTGCTTTCATTGTGTCACACAGTTTTGCTATGTTGTGTTTAAATTTTCTTTTCTCTCTTTTTTTTTTTTTGTACTGTGGATCCAACCCAAGGACACTTTATCACTGAGCTCAAGGGTACTTTACTACTGAGCTATATCCCCAACTCTCTTAGTTTTTTTGAGACAGGGTGTCACTAAGTTCTTTGGGCCCTGTTAATTTGTTGAGGCTGGACTCAAACTTGCAATCCTCCTGCCACAGCCTCCCAAGTTGCTGGGATTAAGGCATGTGCCACCTTTCCCAGCAGGTATTTCATTTTCATTCCACTCCAAATGATTGTAAATTTTGTTTTGACTTTTCTTTAACCCATGGGTTACTAAGCAGTGTGATGTTTAATTTTAAATATTGGGGATTTTTCTATCTATCTATCTATCTATCTATTTAAATCTGACTTAATTCTATTGTGATCAGAAAATATACTTGGTATGTTCTCAGTTTTATGTAATTTGCTGACATTTATTTAATGACCTACAATATGATCTATCTTGATGAATGTTTCATGTGCATTTAGAAAAATGTATATTCTACTACCGTTGATTTGAAAGTTCTAAAACCGTCAGGTCAAGTCAGCTGCCGGTATTGCTGGATTCTTCTAAACTGTTACTGACTTTCTGTCTACTTGTTCTATTAATTACTGAGAGAGAAGTGTTGCAGTTTCCAAATATAACTGTGGATTTGTTTATATCAACATTCGATTCTACTAATCTTTGCCTCATGTATTTTGAAGATCTGTTGTTAGGTTCATACATACTTAAGACTGAAAATTCTTCAATGATTTTGTCATTATACAATGCTCCTCTGTATCCTTGTTAATATTCTAGTTCTCAAGTCATCATTGTTATCTTCTTTCCTGCTGCTGAGTTGTCTTAACTGCCCCCAATACTCCCCGTCTTCTCTGTTTATACTCATCATATCCTATCTTAATCCTACCTTCTCCAGGATGTCAATCATAACTGCTCCAACCAGTGTGATCTCTTGTCCTGTGAAATGCTCCTGAGTGTGTTAGGAGTTCTTCAGTACTAAGGACTGCAGAAATTTGCATAGTCTGTGTAGCCACTCTCCATTCTTCCTTCCTTGTCTCCAGATTTATCCAGATTTCCCACAGGCAGTGTTTAAACTTACTGGTGTATATTCCCTGAGGTTTCAGCAGTGCGCCTTTCATGTGACGGGAGCTCAACAGATAGTCATTGTTATAAGTTCAACCAATTTAGATAAGCCCTAGTTAAGGAGAGCAGTGCACAATTTTATTGGTTACACTTTGATGCACCATACAGCAGAACTAACTTAACTTAAAAATGAAAGTTTTAAATGTTTTGACAAAAACATTCAGGTAGACATGCTTTTTTATCAAGATGTTATAAACTGTTGAATGTCAACAAATACAATGGGATGTTTTTCTACAAGGGAGAAGGTTATTAGTCATGTAACTCCTGGGTGTGTTGGAGCCTGTAATCCCAGCAGGTGGCAGGGAAGGCTGAGGCAGAAGGATCATGAGTTCAAAGCCAGCCTCAGCAAAAGCAAGGTGCTAAGCAACTCAGTGAGACCCTGTCCCTAAATAAAATACAAAATAGGGCTGGGGGTGTGGCTCAATGGTTGAGTGCCCCTGAGTTCAATCCCCAGTAGCCCTCCCCACTGCCAAAAAAAAAAAAAACCCACCATTTAGCATCCTTTCTATAGCTCAATATACAATTGATGGCTGCAGATTTTAAATTGGGAATCAAAGTGAAACAAAAACATAAGAATCCCATTGTATAAATAGTGGCTTTTAGAAAAAAAAAACAGAATATATGGGTAATTACTCAAGATATAGGAACAAGATAAATTATCTTGATAGTATAAATCAATCAAAAATAATTGTCATGTCAGTGAGTGATATGGAAATATAAGAAAAGGCTTTGACATCCAAGGAGAGAACGCAGTTGGTGAAACAGGAGAGGTGACTCTTTCCTTAGTGCAGGCTGCAGTGACTGGGACAGGACTGCAGCTGTGGCACAGGGGATGGGAGAGAAAGGAGGAGCAAAGATGCGTGAAGGAGCCAACAGGACAAGAGATGAAGTGGGGTCAGAGGAAGAAGGAACAGCTTCAGCTACTGCAAACATCTGAATCCTAGAAAGTCGTTCAAACTACCCAAATATAGAAAATAGAGGAAGAAATCTTAGTAGGGGAACAAGAATAGAGAGAACAGAATTAATGCAAGATTAGGAAAACTGGGTTTGCAGGAAGATCAGAGGTTTAAGAATACATATCCAACAGATGGCAGGTCTTTGGGTAGCAATGTATGCTTTATAAATCCCCTTTATAGTCATTATTATTTTTTTGAGATCTCTAGACATCCTTCAAAGTTCAAAGAGGTTAAAGTAAATTATCCAATATCCCAAGTGGAGAAGTCTCAACGTATTCAGTTGTTTGAATCCCTAGATCCCTCAAGAGCACTAGATTTGACGTCTGCCCAGCTTTTGTATTTGCATCTTGTTTCTTTAAGCTGCCAACCTCCGTGATTTCACACAAATGACTTCAACTCCTCCAGCTGTGCTCTCCATCTTCTCAATTTCCAGTAAGACTGAAACAACATAAAGTACTTATATGGTGATTGGCCCATTGATAAAAGTTTTAACAAAGTCTTGACCTATTATATTACTTTTATGCCACAGCGGCTCCAGGGACCCTAGAACTTGAAATGAGAAGTCAGGACACACACACACACACACACACACACACACACACACACACACACAGAATCAGCACTGATGTGCTACTCTCAGTCGAGCCACATAACATTTATGCACTTAATTTTTACAGCCACTCAGTGTGACAGGCCTCAGTGATGAAGTGATTTCCCCAAGGTCACAAAATATGATGGGCAGCTTTGAATTTAGATGGGCCTGACACTCGGGTCCATGATCTTCCTCTCTTTTAAAAATAAAGATGACTTCCTCCCATCATAAAAGTAAGTCATGTTCATTACTGAAAATTTGGAAACTGCAAAAGTGTAAAGGAAAGAAAATTATCCAGAGATAGCAGACACGTTGGTGTATGTGCATTCAGTAAGATATTTTTCTTCATATAGATCACAGAAGAGGAATTGCTGATTAAAGTTTAGGCCAACATTATGGGTTGTCGCTGCACTATTTTCTGATATATTTTTTCTCCGTCAGTAATGACAGAGTACTGGTTCTATCACTTCACCTGGCATTTAGTATCATTTGGTATTTCAAAAACTCTTCGTTAATGTGGTGGGTGAAAATGTTTTAATGTGTTTTTAATACCAGAGAAGTTGATCTTTTTGCTATATAGATTAAACAGCTTTATTAACTTCTTAATGGGGCAAATAAAAGTCTATTTGTGGAAGTAAGAGGCAATTCTATTATAACCCATTATTATTATTATTATTTTTTTTTTGGTGAACTTGTCATTTCTTGAAGTAAAAAAGCAAATGATTACATTCACGAAAAAAAAAAAAGAAAAAGAAGCAAGCTATATTCTCAAGTACTTATAAGCTAGAGGCCAATCGAATCTTCTCAATGATTCAATCAATAGCAGCAAGAATGGAGAAGATCAAAAGAAGGGATAAGGAATTAGAGGAACCGGAGCTGTAAATTGGCCTTCTTAGGTGAGTAATTGTACAACTGTCGGCAGCTGTGTTCTTTTCTTTCCTTTTGAATTGTGTGTGTGTGTGTGTGTGTGTGTGTGTGTGTGAGTGTGTGTGTGTGTGTGGTGCTGGGGATGAAATCTTGCACATGCTAGGTGAGAACTCTGTCACTGAGCTACAGTACTGCTGGCCCATGGAGCTGCATTATTTTTTATGTATGTATGTATGGATGTATGCATGTATTTATGACAGGAGCTGCATTATTAAGAATCTAAGAAGAGCTTTTTGCAGATGTTCTGTCAACTGCAATTGCCTGCTGCCAGCCATGGTCCACCCCACCATGTTCTTTGACATTACCATTGATAGTGATTCATTGGTTGTGTCCCGTTGGAGCTATTTGCAAAGAAAATGCCCAAAATAGTAGAATGCTTCTGTGCTCTGAGCACTGGAGAGAAAGAATTTGGTGATAAGGGCTTCTGCTTTCACAGAATTATTCCCGGATTTATGGGTTAGGATGGTGAAGTCACATGCCATAATTGCAAGTCCATCTAGAGGGAAATTTTTGATGATGAGGACTCCATCCAGAAGCCTACAAAAGCACGGCATCTTGTCCATGGCAAATGTGGACCAAACACAAACAGTCCCCAGTTTTTCATCTGTATTATCAAGATGGAGTGGATGGGTGGCAACTTATGTGTGGTCTTTGGGAAGGTTAATGAGAGCAGGGGTGTCATGGAAGACATGGAGTGCTTTGGGGCCATGAAGGGCAAGACCAGCAAGAAGACAAGTCATTGCTGATGGTGGTTCTTTCTAATAATTTGACTTGTGTTTATGTTCACCACCAGATCATCCTTTGGTAGCTTAGGAAAGCATTCCAAGTGTACTTGCTGCCGTTCTTTGAGTTCCATATTTTCCTTATTCCCTTCCAAGTCTAGATGGATAGCAGAATTCATCTGCTATATATAGAGAGCAGCTCCCTATTCCCAGTGGTCCTTCACTCATTTTCTCACAAGTTAATGCTAACTGCCTCATGGTTCTGTCCTATCTGCATTTGGTATCTCTGTGCTGGGAACTGCTCCAAGCTCCACGCTGGTGAGACCAGTCTTGGGGTTGAGATTTTATGTTCTGTCCTCTGTAAGTCTATTCTCATCTGAATTCTCTGTTTTCAACAAATTAACTGAATTCTAACACAAAAAAGTTATAATTAAATATGCTACTGGTGTAAAAAAAGAATACTACCAATACGGTTAAACCAAAAGTCTCCCTTCCCAATGACACAAATTCCACATCTGACCTCACATGACAGGTACAGTCAAAATGAGGGTGCACTCAAAATGAAGTGAAAAGTAAAATTACCTTCAGGCTACACTTGTAAGATGTATGTGACACATAAATGAACTCTGCTTAGACTTGGGTTCCATCTCCAAGATACTTCATTATGCATTTGCAAATAATCCAAAAATAATTAAAAAAACAATCTAAAATCCAAACAGAATCTTCTAAGTCCCAAGTGCTTCAGATGCGGAGGCGGGGGTGGGGTGGGGTTCAACCTGTATTTGTGTTGGAGAAACTCTTGCATTTAGCTCCATACTTCTTAGAGGGGATTTCCCTCTCCTCTTTCCATATACCCACTCGCCCTTTTCCCTGAAATGGAAGTGATTTGAAAGGGAAGTGATTTGATTGAGAAAATGATATTCTTGTCTTCTGTTACTCTGCAGAACCTGCAGAACCATTCTCTGCTTCCTCCTGGGGTTGAGTGCCCTGACCTGTCCTCCTGCTCCATAGAAACTGCCTACTCTGCTCAGCTGTTCTCCCCTCTCACCTGGTGGGTATGTGAAATTCCAGGGAAGAAATTCCAGGGGAAGCCCAGACAATAGTCTCTACTCTGGCTTTTCCACCAGTGCAGGGCATTGCATTTCAATTCCTAACCAGCTTATGAATTTATTGGCAATTCCTACCCAATGAGCAGAGGCACTTGGTGGGGTGTGGCCCCAGGGGAGAGTCTTGACCTCCATGCTGTGCCTCCCTGGTCTTCTCCCCATCCCCTTTTCCGCCTCTAAATTTCTTTGAGTTGCACATTTGTCCTTTCATATGCATTTTTAGGTCAACATTAGAGAACTGATGAAAACTCCTTCTGGCCATTTGATTGAGGTTGTATTAAATTTATGGAATAACTTGAGAACAACTGGTATTCTAAAAACAGAGCTTTTATTTTCAGAAGATTGACATATGTTTTTATTTACTCAAGGCCTCTATGCATTTCACAAAAGTTTAGTAGTTGTCTTTGGTAAGTTTTATATGTTTCTCTGCATAGCTGTTCCTAGAAATTTTACGATATTGATTATTTTGATAAAGAGGGTTACTCATGAGTTGCGGGTGTAGAAAAACCCTTTATTTTTGCTTATTGATTTCTATTCTGACCAACATGGTTTTGGCATTCTGTTTTTAGACTCACTTAATCTTTCATTAGTTCTAATAATTAGCTGTTCATCTTTGATTCTAGATAGTCCATGCAATTATCTTAAATAATAACAATGCACTCCTGTCACCAACTACATGTTTTGGATTTAACTGCCTTGGCTAGGAATTCTATGGAATTGAAAAATAGCTGAGATGTCAGATAGCCACCTCTTGTTCCTCATTTTTGTTGATATTTAGTTAATGTCTTATCATTGATTATAATGCTTGCTATAACAGCAAGTGAAAAGGAATATCCTCTATTGCTTGCTATCTTTTTTCAAAATCCAGCAATGGGTTTTGTATTTTATTAAATGCTCTTTTCAGAATATAATCATATGTTTTCTTCCTCTGTTAACATAGATAATAACATTAATGGATTTCCTCAACCGAACTGATTTACACAGTTAATATAAGTGGCAATTAGTCCACACATTTAATTCTGTAGAGGCGTTGCTGTATTTTAATTACTATTGGTTTATTGAGGAATTTTGTTTCCATATCTGTAAGTGAGATTGGCTTACAGTTTTTCTTCTGTGGGTATAATCTCTGATTTAATTTGGTATCAGTGTTTGCTGATTAGTTATTTGCAATCTTTTTGTATTATCTGGATATAGGATTTTTATAATTTAAAAATTGTTTTTTTAAAGATTTAGTAGAAATCACTTATAAAATTTTCTGACTCTCATGCCTATAGATGTTTTTTGATTACCTAATTGACTTATTGTTCTCTTAAAATTTTCTATTCATTTAAGAAATTTTGGTAATGTTTGTAGTTTTAAAAGCTAATAATTGCACCTAGAATTTTCAACTTGCCTATTACTCAAGTTCCCCCTTATCTGTAATTATGACCCCCTTTTTAAATACTAAAACTATTTACTTGGACCATTTATCTTTTTCCTCCTTGATCAGCCTTGTCAAGAGGTTGTCAATTTCACTGGTCAATTCAAGGAATCAGGTTTTTATTTTTTTATTTGTTCCTACTCCACTATTATTTATTTATCTGTTTTGATCATTTCTGCCTCATGCTTTTATGTTTTTGAAAAGTCTTCATAGACACTGATTTTTCTGATAATTCTTTTTCTTATAAATTATGATTTTAGATTGCAGATTACATTTGGCATCATGTTTCATTTTTAATCTGTCTCCCTTCGTTCCAGAATATGTATGAGAAAAAAAGAATAAAATAATAAGATGTTGGTCTTGGCAACTGAACCAATATTCTTCCCTTTTCTAGCTAACAAACCAAACCAAAACATGAATTGCTAATTTTTACAGTTCCCACAATCATTTTAACACCACCCTATTAGGTTTGTCTGATCCTCTTCCCTTGGTTCACATTCTAATGTGTGGTATATTTCAAAAGAGCAGAATGATTTAGAACATTCTCATCTCACGTGCCCAGAAATAGCTCTCAAGCTTTATGGTTGGGATCTGAAATGTCCCCCAAAGGCTACATACTAAAGGCTTGGTCACCAGCCTATGGGACTATTCGGAAGTGGCAGAGGACCTCTAGGAGGTGAGGACTAGTGGATGTAAGTGATGTCACTGGGATTGTGACTTTAAGAGGACACCAGGACAGTGGGCTCCCCTCTTTTTCTGGTTTTGCTTTCTGGCCACCATGATGTGGTTGACTCCGCCATGAATTTTCTAACATGAAGTGCTTCCTCTTTATAGGCCTCAGCAATGGAACTAAGCCAACATGGATTGAAACCTCTAAAAAGTTGAGCAAAATAAGTCTTTTCTAAGTTGTTTTTTTTTTCTGATAATAAATAAGCAACAGAAAGCTCACTAACGGAAGCAGTAGCCAAACAAGTTAAAACAAAATATTTTTTATTTTTCTTTAAAGAAGTAGCCGTTGGTTACTTTCTCTAGCTGAGAGATAAAACATGATGTGGAAGAAGTGACATGTTCCCATCTCCTCAACTCAGAAGACAAGGACTAAAGAACAGCATATTCGGTGCCGTGATACCTACTGGGTTGGTCAGCTTTCTGTTACTGTGACAAAATACCCGAGATAATCAACTTGTAAAGAGGAAAGATTTCTTTTGGGTCCCAGTTTTGAGGTTTCAGTCCAGGGTCAGTCAGCTCCTTTGCTTTGGGTCAAAGCTCTCACTTCATGGCAGCAGGGAGGCAAAGAGAAAGATTGGAAGGGGCCAGGGTCCTGATATCTCTTTCAAGGGCATTCCCCCAAAGACCTCCTAAGTTCCTTGCACTAGATCCTTCCAAAGGTCCCACCATTTACCAATAGCCCACAATCTGTCAATCAAGCCTTTGTCAGATCTTTGGGGAGAGTGTTTAAGATCCAAACCTTAATGCCTATGATAGTGTGAAATCACTAATACGGGATACTAAAATAAACTCTTCCTGAGAACTTCCCTTACACAGCACTTCCTTCCCTGAAATTCATTCCTTTTGCATTCACTAGGTGGGTACCTCAATCGCTGCCACGTCCCCAATCCCTGTGGGTATCACCTTCTCACATTTTGTGAGTAGAGGAAGAGGCCCGAAAGAGGAGTGGGTAGAAGAAATTTCATTTCTCCTTGGAAATTTGAAGATTGACCCCTGCATTTCATTCAGCTGTTTTAATTATGCAAGGCAGAAAATGTGCTCCCAGATTTGCCAAAAAAAAATAAAAATAAAAAAATAAAAAGGCTACAAAGTGCCAGTAGTACTTCTCTTTAGCCGGCAGAGGGAAAAGAGGATCAGACTTCGCATTGCTGCTTGTCTTCACACGCAAGAACCAAAACCAAAAGCTGTTTTCCCTCGTTTCTTTAGAAAAATCGCATTTTTTTAACAATGGATGTTTACCAACGCTTTCGACATCAGATCAATACAATCTAATGAGTACTGCATGTGTCTGGTGTAAAGACTTTCAGATACACCCAAACTGGGACAGGGGTGAGGGAGAAGAAAGCCAGATACAGTGCGAATCCTGGCTACCATCCACATTTTAGTCAATCTGTAGATCAATTCAGAGTTTATGACTCCTAGAAATGATTTGTGCGTTTTCTTATAACAGCATGCTGTGCATCAACGTTCTAGTCCCCTTCTGGTCATTTCAAAGTAAAATGCATTAGATTGTCTTTAACACTTTGGTCTCTGCAAGTTAGGAATAAAAATCAAAGAAAACCCATTCAGATCTTATGAAAAGCCTCCCCAATGAAACTATTTGTTTCAAAATTGCCCAGCTAAAGCACAGCCCCGCTTGATTACAATGGCCTGGGCTGAAGCAAAACACACACTGTGTTTAAATTCAGGTTCAGCATGAACCCTTTGGAAAGGACCCGGAGAACACTGTGGTGAGGAATGCAATTCACAATTCTGCCTCTTTATAAGCCCTGACGCTCCCATTAGGCTTAAGTGGAATCACACGGTGAATTTTCCACAAGCCAAATTTACCAGGGAAAACCTTTTCGAAGATGTCTGCCTCCTTCTAGGAGAAGCACAATGTCCCATGCAATCCACAGAGAAAACAGACATCATATCCACTGCCCCCCAACTTTCATTTTCTGACCTAACTTGCTCCCCACAACCCCAAATGGATTATGATGCTTTCTACTTCACCTTGATAAAAAAATGAGATTTCAGTGCCTTTCTCCTGGGGAATGAATTTTAAATTGTGGTGATGGCTGCACAACACTGTGAAGGCATAGAGTAAAAACCACTGAATTGGACACTTTAAATGTGGGAACTCTATTTAGATGTGGGATGTGAACATTTTTCGGTGAAGCTGTTAAAAAAGATACAGGCATTTCTCTCGTTTTAAGATCATAACCTGTGCAATGAATGTTTCTTTTCTCCTGTTTTTCAACACAGATTGACTGTTCATCCACATTCCATTTTTTTAAAGATTCCTTGCAGTGTTCACGTGTTTGATTCTCTTTCTAGATTTTTCTTTTACCTGCTTTATGTCTGACCAAAAGTCTTTTTGTTTGTTTATTTGTTTTTATTACTCTCAGTGAATTGAGAAACCTATTAATGTAGTGCAGGAAATGTTCCCCCCAAATGTGGTATTTTACATGCTGAGTATTTTTTTTCCTAAGTTTAGGTCAGATTTCTAAGGTGCTAGAGCAAGGCTTGCAGGAGACACATCTCGTGCAATGGCATGAAAACCTATTTGTTGCACTTTTGAGCCATAAAAGGATCTACTGAGTGTTTTAAGTTTAAGGAAAAGTCAGGAAGTAGAAAAAGCAAGAAGATCCCTCCAACCGTCTCTCCTCCCCTCTCACCTGAAGTTGGTCATGGAAATCAAACACTCCTCCGGGGTGCTATTAATGTCATTTATATTAGGCTACCATGTTATAAGCTCAAAACTACATTGTTATTATTTTATATAATTGACATCTTTTAAAGACAGAACAAAGGAGAGTAAGTACATATTTCTGGAGTTTGTTACATTAACCTTCCTCTATGCCATTTATGATCTCTTCATTTCTATGGATTCAAACTACCACATGATTCCATTTTCTTCCTCCAATAAAATCTCTTCTTTGTAAACCACCTTCTCTGTGCTGTTGACAAATAGATTAAATTTTAATGTGAACTAAATAATATGATATGTTTTCATTCAATATCTTTTTAAAATCAGTATAGAGGATGGGCACAGTGACACACACCTGTAATCCCAGCAGCTCGGGAGGCTGAGGCAGGAAGATCACAAGTTCAAAGCCAGCTTTAGTAAAAACAAGGTGCTAAGCAACTTACTGAGACCCTGTCTCTAAATAAAATACAAAACAAGGTTGGGGATGTGGCTCAGTGGTTGAGTGCCCCTGAGTTCAATCCCCAATATCCCCTTCAAAAAAAAAAATCAGTGTAGAGAAGAGAGTTAAGTAATCAACTATACCAATTATGTACATAATTACCTTTGTTAGCACTCTTTATTTTTTCATGTGGGTTCAAATTATTTATTACCATTCCTTGCAAGCCAGGTCAAAAAACAGCTTTTTAAAATATATGCATCTGGGGATGTTTTAAATTTGCCTTCTTTTTTCAAGGATAATTTTGCTAGATTCTTGCTCAATAGGTTTTACTTTGGGCATGTTATATATATCATCCAGTCCTTAATGGCTTCCATTATTTTTTAAAAGAAAGGTCAACTTAATCTTCTTAAGCTCCCCTGTAAGCGATGAGTCATTTACTTCTTGCTATTTTTTTTCTGTCTTTCAAAATTTTGACTACACTGTGTCCAGCTCTGATTTCTTTCTATTTCTCTGTTTGAAGATTATTGAGCTTCTTGAATGTGTAGATCAATCCTTTTCACACCAAATTGAGGAAGTGTTCAGACACTGTTTCCTGAAATATTTCCTGAAAAAGAAGATATATATATATATATATATATATATATATATATATATATATATATTCTATTCCTTTTTCTCTGTCCTCTTCTTCTGGTACTCCTATTATGCCTAAGTTGGTACACTGAATGGTGTCCCACATTTCTCTGAGGCACTGGTCATTATTCCATAGTCTTTTCTCCTCTCTTTCCAAAGTGATTACATAATCTCTACTGATCTGTCTTCAAATTCACTGCTGCTTCATTTTTTTGGTGCTAGCTCAAATCTGTTGAGCTGCTCTGGTCATTCTTTCATTCATGTTGTATTTTCCAAGTCCAGAATTTACATTTGGTACTTTTAAAATAAGTCTTAAAACTTATATTTTTTTATTTTCTGAGACATTTTAATTTTTTATGATCTCTTGTAGCTCATAGAGCATATTGATAATAACTGCTTCAAAGACATTGTCTGTTGAGATAGCCGTTTAGGCTCCCTCAAAAGCATTGTGTATTTTCTGCCTTTCTTCTGTTTTTCTGGGTCTGCCATGGCCTGAACTGTGTCTCCCCACAAAGTAGATGCTGAAATTCTAACCCCCAGAACCTCAGAATATGACTGTATTTGGATATAGGGCCATTAAAGAGGTAACTGAGGTAAAATGAAGTCATCAGCTTGGGCTATAATCCAACATGACTTCTTCTAAGAAAAGATTAGGCACAGATCCACCAAACCATGTGAAGATTCTCAAAAAAGATGACCATCTACAAGTTAAGGAAAGAGATCTTAGAAGAAACCAACTCTGCTGACATCTTGGACTTGGACTTTTAGCATTTGAAATTCTGAGAAAATAAATTCCTGTTGATGATGTCACACAGTCCATAGTTCTTTGTAATGGCATCCCTAGCAAACTATGACAGGGTCACATTTTCCTGTCTTTTGTAGGGCTTATCATTATTTTGTTGAAAATGATACATTTTTAAGTTTTTTTCTCAGCAAGAGAAACAATAAGAGAGGTAAATAGAGAGCCTATATCCTGGGAACAAATTTTTACTCCTCACACTTCAGATAGAGCCCTAATTTCCAGAAGATACAAAGAACTCAAAAAATTAGACAATAAGATAACAAATAACCCAATCAACAAATGGGCCAAGGACCTGAACAGACACTTCTCAGAGGAGGACATACAATCAATCAACAAGTGCATGAAAAAATGCTCACCAACTCTAGCAGTCAAGGAAATGCAAATCAAAACCACCCTAAGATACCATCTCACTCCAGTAAGATTGGCAGCCATTATGAAGTCAAACAACAACAAGTGCTGGAGAGGATGTGGAGAAAAGGGTACACTTGCATATTGCTGGTGGGACTGCAAATTGGTGCAGCCAATATGGAAAGCAGTATGGAGATTCCTGGGAAAGCTAGGAATGGAACCACCATTTGACCCAGCTATTGCCCTTCTCGGTCTATTCCCTGAGGACCTTAAAAGAGCATATTATAGGGATACTGCCACATCAATGATCATAGCAGCACAATTCACAAAAGCTAAACTGTGGCATCAACCTAGATGCCCTTCAATAGATGAATGGATTAAAAATGTGGCATTTATACACAATGGAGTATTACGCAGCACTAAAAATGACAAAATCATGGAATTTGCAGGGAAATGGATGGCATTAGAACAGATTATGCTAAGTGAAGCTAGCCAATCCTTAAAAAACAAATGCCAAATGTCTTCTTTGATATAAGGAGAGCAACTAAGAACACAGCAGGGAGGAAGAGCATGAGGAAAAGACTAACATTATACAGAGATGAGTGGTGAGAGGGAAAGGGAGAGAAGGGAAACTGTATGGAAATGGAAGGAGACCCTCATTGTTACACATAATTACATATAAGAGATGGTGAGGGGAAAGGGGAAAAAAAACAAGGGAGAGAATTGAATAACAGCAGATGGGGTAGAGAGGGAAGATGGGAGGGAAGGGGAGGGGGATAGTAGGGGATAGGAAAGGTAGCAGAATACAACAGTCACTAATATGGCATTATGGAAAAATGTGAATGTGTAACCTATGTGATTCTGCAACTTGTATTTGGGGTAAAAATGGGAGTTCATAACCCACTTGAATCAAATGTATGAAAGATGATATGTCATGAGTTATGTAATGATTTGAACAACCAATAAAAAAATATTCAAAAAAAAAGAAAATGATACATTTTTATATAATAAATTGTAGCAACTCTGCTTACTGATTGCCCCTTCTCTACTCCAAGAGGTTTATTGGAAGTGTTCCTTTCTCAGTAATTTACATATTTAGTGACTTGAAGGGCATTTCTCCCACAGTATATAGCCTCTTGTTTGTGTCTTTTAGACTGCTACTTAGAGATTTTTCCATGAGTCAGCATAAACCACTTACTAGTTATAGGTTTTGCTTAAACTCCTTACCTTTGGATGTACGTATGGCTTGCAGGCTGCTATGTTGAGGTAGAGGCTCTTCTTGAATAAAGAAAAGGCTATGTGTCACATTTAGTGTGCATGCCAACTCTGCCATAAATCTACTGTGACTTTGTTGTGACTTGTTTATGCATGACGCTATCATGTTGCAACTCTATAACATGAGAATACCAAATCAAATGTGCATTAATTTATATAGGAGACAAAGAGTTTGCAAAAGATATATAAGGACTTGGCCTTGGGATAATAGTCCACCAATCCTGTGCTGACACAAAAATAAACACTGTTTCCTATTGCATGCCCCAGGCTCTCTCTGCGTGAATCCTATAACAATCTCAGTTTAAATAGTTTATAGGTTTGCCTCCACATTTTGTCAGGGACTATGAGCTTGGAATTTCCTTTTCTTGTCACTTTTGAGAAGGTACAGTTTTAGGCATGTATATAGAACTTTCCAGTGGCAGAAGTAGTTGTGATTTTTGATAGGTCTGCCTTCCCAAGAGATACCTCTGTATCAGAGCAGCTCATGGTTCAGCCAGTTTTTGGTACAAAATTGGGCCTCAGTCTCTGTGCTGGTGAAGCTTCTACCCGGTGTCAGCTGACCTCTTTGTGGTTTGGGGAGGTTTGCAAGTCCGCCCTTATTTTGCTCAGATTGCTTCTGGGTGAGTATAGCCTAGCATGACACAACCTTCCGATAACCAGGGTCATGCTTGATCCCAGGAGCGCTCTTCCAGGCTGTCTGTTCCCATTGTTCTCTTGGTTAAACTTCTGACTGATCTGCCTGTTTGTTTGTTTTTTTTTTTTTTTGCTGCTTACATCATGGAGCTATGAGGGCCTTCTCAATTGCTCTCCACCAAGATGTTCATTGTTTTTGACAATGCCCTTGGGCTTGGAATACTCCATGCTCTGTTCTAAATAAAGTCAGCTCCCTTGGGCAGGGCTGTGGAGTTCTTCATCCTTGAGACCTGCCTTTCTCCCTGGGCAGAAGAACCTCTATTCCAGTGCACAAGGGCTGGGGGCAGGTCAGGTGCTTGTTTTTCTCACATGGATAGCCTAGTGCAGGTGTGCCTGTGACCTCCCTCTGCCTGGATTGCCACTTCTGGTGGCAAACCCCAGCTTCAGTGAGCTGAGGTGAGGGTGATCAGTGCCCTGGTATTCTTGACTTGCTGTCTGTGGTAGAGATTCTGTCCCATAAATGGGGTTAGTTGGAGGAAAGGAGTCTTGGACCTCTTTGTCAACCTGCCTGGAAGGAAGGTGCTGCAGAATGGGGCTGAAAGATGTAAGGAACATTGCCAATCCCTCCTTTCCTCCCAGTGGGGCACTGCAGCCCCAACCTGGGAACCAGGGGGAGACGGGAAGGGCTCCCGTTCTTGGAAGCCTCTGTCTGGAGGAGAGTGCCTTAGCTGGTTTCCCCAGGTGTGGGGCTGAAGTAGCAGGCACAGCTCACATGCTACCTACCGTTGTCTTAATGAGACTTAAGAACTGAGATTCCAGAGCTGAATGAGCATTTATCTATTTGTTCTATATCTTTAGGACAATTTCCTTTAAATGATGATGATTTTTTTTTGTTTGTTTTCTCCATGTAAGTGGATGTTTGCTGGGGAGAGAATTTGAGAATTTGCTCTTTTCTCTTCTCTGGAGTCATCTTTCCCTTGAATGATAAATAATGAAAATAATACAAATAATACGTTATTAAAATAATAAAACAATGTATTATTTGTATTATTACAAAAACAAATAACCCTTCCCTTTGGGTGTACATTATTTCATGACAGAGATGACGTCTTCTATTACTTTTATATATGTTTTATAGACTAATAAATTTATTTTAGCATTTTATAGATTAGAACCACCAAGATTTAGTATAGGGTAGGGCAGAGTGGAGAACAATACCCTCTCACATGGGTTTGCATTTGAATAGTGCTTCATGGTTTCCAGTGCTATTGAAATGATAATAGCACCTTGTCCACACTAGAAAGTGGCTGGAATGTTCTGAATAATATGGAAATACAGTGAGGATAATAAGGATGGTCCTGACAGAGCTGGGCTACAGTCCAGGGCTCCAGACTTCCAACTCTCACATTTTTTTTTTTTTAATAAGAAAAAGTACTACTAGGGCTGGGTAGATATAGCTCACCAGTAGAGGGGCATATGTGAGGGCTTAGGTTACATCCTCAGTACCAGCAAAAAAACCACTTAAAAAAATTTATGTTCTGTGTGGAATAGTGGCTTATCTACCCACAAAGATTTGGGTAGATCTTTATTAATCTGGAAATTTTCTCTTTGCCTATTTTAATTCAGTCACAATGTGATGAAACTTGTGCTTTTGATAAGATTTCCTATGAAATGAGACATCATCTGGTTATATAAATATTCTCAGTGGTTGAATGACTTGACATATGCACCCTATTCTTTATTTGGTGCAAAGACTGAATTTTAAGTATCTCTTTGAGTTGAAAAAACAAAAGCCATTGAACATGAAACAAAATAAAACAAAACAAAACAGAAATACCCCACCAAGCGCCAAGCTTT
The DNA here is from genome assembly GCF_052094955.1 of Ictidomys tridecemlineatus. Lineage (NCBI taxonomy): Eukaryota > Metazoa > Chordata > Mammalia > Rodentia > Sciuridae > Ictidomys > Ictidomys tridecemlineatus. Next base: position 52,041,875 of record NC_135489.1, read on the forward strand.
TAACAGCAGAGGGGGCTGGCTGAATTAATAAAAGACAGTGTGCTGAATTACAGCTAGGCATTCACTGAAAAATTCTCTTCAACACAACCACTATTTTGAAAATGCATATTTATCATGATGGATAACTAATGAAGATTAATTATAATGTTATTTATTAAGAGACCTTTAAAAACTCTCCGTTATTCGAAAAACAGCCGTAACATTCAGCTCCCACTTGTTCAGACATTCATGTTCGCAATCGTTGAAAAGAGCAGCAAGCTCCTACTAAATATATCACAGGGCCCAATTAAATTGTTGCAGGTCATCCGATGGCGTCACTGGGGGAAAAGGCTAAAGTTAAAGCCTTCAATTTCAGGAAACACTCAGACAACCTGATTCTGTGTCTAATCAGTGGCATGACGGAAAGCCAGTAGGAAAAGGTGGATTTCACATCACTCTTGGCTTTTCATAACTGTTGTCCGCCGTTTAATCTTGATGTGAATCACTGTGACGTAACTCGTGATCATAAAACCTGCAATGTCGGGAAAGTAATGATAGACAGGTAAGAATGAGATCCATGCTCAAAGCACAAAGAAAGGGCTGAAGATTCCTCTTGACAAGAGAAGAAATCAGAAAATAGCAGAGTGTTTCTCCCCTACCCCCCTTTTCCAAAGGTGGTGTTTCTTCACAAGTACTCAGTCAAGAAAACGAATCTAATGTTTTCTGTCTCCCTCCCCTTCTTCTTCCTCTCTCTTCCCCTTTCATTTCTCCCCACTGTTTTCCTTCCCTCTTTTGCCATCAGGGTAAAGTTAATAAGAACATGCATGGAAAACTTAGCATTCATTTGTATCCTTCTCCCTTATGGTCATCAACTGACAACATGGGAAGTCCGAAGTGCCGGCCTGTGCAGGTGGCTGGTGCAAAGGAGGGTGCAGTGAGGGGACTTTTAGTGACCTGGGAGATCAGCCCTGGGGCTGGTTTTCTTCCTGTATCCCAGGTGCAGGAAAGGAGTAAGGAGGATAAATGTGACTAAGTTAAATGTGGGCAGAGGAAACTATACTTCTGCAACAGGGACCGTGTACAACATCAAGTTCATGGTAGCCCCATGAAAGCTTCTACAAGGAAACACCAAAGAGGAGGAGGGAAGAAAATGGGAAGGGTCTAATAAAACACATTTATTAAGAGTTTTCTCTGAATGCAGAACAGAAACAAGGTGATTCTAAGGGCCCCGCTGGACAAAGCAGTTAGAAAAGCTGACCTACTCTTCAATCTCCAAGGAAGTAACAGGAGTTCCTGACTGAAGACACTGGCCCAAGAGCTCTGGAAATGAAGATAGAATCTTGTCAGCAACTGCTCTGTGACTATGAAAAGTGGGGCTCACCTGACCCTACCTCAGTGACTCAGCCTCACCTCGACTTCTCATGGAGATTTTGGATAAAACAGAAAACTATTCACAAGGCAGATTTTCAATGACAGTATGTGGTTTGACTTTGCCCCCTAAACAAATCCTATGAGAGCATAATATTATGGGAAAAAAAGTTTCAATAATCTCCAGTCTCTAAAAGCAGCCATAGCTCTCACCAACTCTCAATAGCTACCAATATTGAATTTTGGTGAAGCTGAGGATGGAAGGTCTCGGTATTTTGGATTCCAAATCCAGAAACACAATGACAGGTCCGTGTGTCTGGCTCACAAGGTACAGAACAGCTTTTGACCCCGGGCAGAGCTTGGGTCTCAGCTGACACCGTCAGCTCATTTTTAAATAATGGCCTTGAATTTTCAGAAAATTTTCACCATAAAATATTTGGCTATCTCATTAATCCACCCTTAAAGGTGTTAAAGGTGTTTCATTCAATACTTTTTATTTTTCTATTAAGGAAGAAGGTTTATGTGCTTGGCATTTCCTTTCAAGAGTTCAGAGTTTACGAGACTTACTTTATCTTCATGCGGATCATTTCCCAGCTGGAAAGAGAGAAAGGCCATACGTCTATCCCAGAATGTGCACCATTGTCAACAGCAGTAGAAATTTTAATGGCTCTTCCTGGAGACCATCCACACTAAGCAGAATTAATGGGCAAGAAGAGAGCTTGAGGCAAGCCAACATGTGGTCCAGGTTGTTGGACAGATGTCATCGATTAAAGTATTAAGAGTTTGGATGGAGCTTGAGGCTCAGCTTATAAGAGCAAGGCAAAAGGTCAGGCATGTAGATTCAGCACATAGAAACACCAAGCTGATGACTCATTCATTCACTCAAGGAACATTTGAAAAATGCACACAAGTACAGGCTTTATGCTAGGCACTGGGAGGCCCACAGACAGACAGGAGGGGGTGATAGATATGTAAGTGGACAATTACAACGTACATCAGTGTGTATGTTTGAAATAATATGCATGGGCCATATTGAGAATGCAGTGAGCAGCCACTAGTCCGGTCTCTAGCAGTGGTGATTAGGGAGTATGGAGGAGGAGGCTTCATGAAGAATGAATGCCCAAGTCACAAGTGATGTAAAGCAATTCACCAAAGGAAAGGAACATTCCAGTCATCAGGGTAAACAGGCTGCCCTCTAACTGGGTTGTTAAGGATCACAGAGACTCAAGCAATGTTGGCCAAAGACCCAGACACAGTGGGTAGCAGTCCAGATAGGACTGGGATAGTGGAGACTTTGGGGACTCTACATGAATCATGGTTGGACCAGGGAAGGGTGGAAACCCCAGAGAGGATGATCTGTGGACTCGGGGGAAAAAAAAAAACAATCAATCAATCAATCAATGCAGGAAGAGTGTGTATTAGGCCCCAGGGCATGAATTCTAATCATAGGTAAAACTAAGAGACATAAAAACTGGGGGTACTAAATTGAACATGCCAAAGCAGTGATTCTAGATATACACTGATTTGTCCTTTGGTCAGAGATTTACTGCTCTTGATGGGGCCAAGAACTTGTCCCAAAGTCAGAGCCTGGATTTGGGTCCAGAGGTGGATGCTAGAAACCTCGACAGCGCTAAAGTGACTGCAACCACAGCATGGGGGGGGGCACAGAGACCAGGAACAGGCATCAGCAAAGAAGGAAACAAGGGCACAAGCTAGAGTTGGCATGACCTGATGAGCCAGGCAGTTTTCTGACCTAGTTCAGGCTTCCTCTTTCATTTCCTGTGTGGCAGAAATCAATCCCAGCACAGCTGGTCTCGGGCTCAGGGACAGAAGCTTGCAATTTCAAGCACCTGGTCAACGTGGCCCACACAGGGCAGGGACACAGCTGTAGCTTTTTGTAAGTGAATCCTCTCGTGAGTAGGGGTGGGGGAACCATATCACAAAATAAATAAAAGCCATTGCAGAGATGAATAGAGCCGATCTCTCTACCATTATTAAACACTTTGTCTCTGAGATGACTTTGTAGTGCCCTTAAGTGCAGAGACAGCAATAGGAATCTCAGTAGGGCACAAACTCATTGGCTCACGATCACAAAAGGGCAACTTCTACCATCTCATCTCTCAGTAAAATACAAAGCTTGTTTATGATCCAGCTCAGAGTTAACCTGTTAGATACTATGCAAAAATGAGTAGTTTTTTTTTTTTGCAAAGCACATTTTTAAGCACCTCCATATCTGTTTTAATTATATAGATGTGCAAATGGAGTACATGTGTCTGTGTGTGTTGCACATATATGTATACGTATACATATATACACACATACATATATATATACATATACATATTATAGTGGAAAATACGGATATTTACATGTATCTACATTTATTAGTGATGCATTTATGATTCTAAAAAAGTGAGGATGCCTTTCATCTTGGAGGTTCTTTGTAGGGAATTATAGCTGTTTAAAATCATTAAGTGGTTTCTCCATTGACTGGCCACAAGTTGTTGTGCAGCCTTACGGTAGCAACCCCATTATTCTAACAGTCGTTACATATGATGCTCAGAGATTTCTCTTTATTTTTTTTTTTTAATTTTTAAATCACAGAAACTCAGATGTACAGCTATCAAAGACACTTTTCAAAGGCAACCTCTAAAAGGGATAAAACCGCTTGAGATCTCTATCCCAGATTAATGAAACCCTTCTGCCTCAAGGGAAATGGGAACATCCCACAAGAAAGAGAGCAAAAGGTAGCACCAGAGGATCTCCAGAAAAGGAATCTCCTTCAGTTTGCTCTTCTGCCCGTTTCTAGCAATAGTCTGCCAGTTCCACCTTAAAGACACAGATTTGCATAACGGTATTTTGACATTCCTAGTCATTTGACCCAGAATATGGTAATATCAGTCAAGATTTCCAAGAATAGTTCCATCATTTCAGAAGAGGAAGGGGAACATGCCACCTGAGTAGAATCCACAGGCAGAGTGGCAATTCTGCACATGAACAGGAGCTAGCATGCATCCTCAAGGTCATTCACAGCCACACATACAACTACACACCCTTCACAAAGTAGGACTTAGAGCTGGGGAAACAGGATAGCAGCTTGTGATACATTTTTAGGATTCTTTCCAGAAGCTAAAAGAATGGTGTTTAATCTCTTCTTCCAAACATAAGATGGTATTGACTGCTGTTACAATTTGGATTTGAAATGTCCCCCAAAGGCTTATGCATTAAATGCCTGGATCTCAGCCTGCAGCACTACTGGGGGGTGTTTTAAGAGGGGGCCTCTGCGGCTGGGGATATAACTCAGTGGTAGAGTGCTTTCCAAGCACGTTGAAGGCCCTGATTGTATCCCCAGCACTGAAGAAAAAGAAAGAAAGAAAGAAAAAAAATGACATGGGACCTCCTGGGAGGACTTTAGGTCACTGGCAACATGCCCTTGAAGGGGGTAGTTGTATCCCAGCCCCGTCTTCCTTTTTTGCTTCCTGGCCATGAGATGAATGATTTTGCTAATTGCTAGTCACAAGCTCTCCACCATGATATATTGCTTATTCTGACCCCAAAGCAATGCGGACCAAGTGGCCATGGATTAAAACCTCCAGAATTAACTGTTTTTCTTTACAAGTTCATTGTTTTAGGTTTTTGTTACAGTGACAGAAAGCAGACTAACACAACTACTGACATCCTTCTGGTAATCATTAGTCACGTTTTACTGTGCAGGTGTGGGGGTGCAGCACAGAGGGAAAAGAGAAGCAGAGAGAAGAAGGAGGAAAAGGTACAGGCACCGTGACACATGCCTGTAATCCCAGAGGATCCAGAGGCTGAGGCAGGAGGATCGTGAGTTCAAAGCCAGCCTCAGCAAAAGGGAGGCACTAAGCAACTCAGAGAGACCCTGTCTCTAAATAAAATACAAAATAGGGGTGGGGATGTGGCTCAGTGGTTTAGTGCCCATGAGTTCAACTCCTGGTACACCCGCCTCCGCCCCACACCCTAAAAAAAGAAGGAGGAAAAGGAATTAAAAGAAAGATTTCAAAAGCAGAGGAAGAATAGTAGAGGAATATGTTTGGAAGTATTCATTAAATAATTGACACACTGATGAAACAAAAGCATCAATTTATTTGACGGAGTCAAATAGAGAACTACCACAGTATCATACGACTGATAATAAATTTTTTGAATAAATTGCATTATCTGAGAAGCATCATAGAACCTAATTGAGAAGTTCACATATTTGCTAGAAAATAAGAAAACAGATATTAAAATATTACATTATTACTAATGTCTCTTCTAGTATGTTAGTGATTAAAATCTCAGAAAATAAGATCTAAAATACAGAAAATTTCAAAGCTCTCTATCCCAGGTATGGAACATGCTATATTAAGCTTTTATATGTGATTCCTTGGCTTATTCAATTTACTTAAACCATCCAGTCACTGTGAAAAGAAAAATAGAAAACTCATTTCACACGGCTCAAGACTGTATAAAATAAGCTCATGTGTCAAAAGAAAATACCGAATACAATAGTCTACAATAAGGTGGAGGTTTTTCAAAAGCATTTTCAGTTTGAGATAAGTCTTGTGTTTAATGGAACTGTTTTTTTCCTTTTTTAGCTGCATAACATTGTCCCTCGGGAATACCACAAAGTTCAGAGAGAGTGTTCTATGTCACTAGAGGCAATGATGTATCTTCTGCAATTGCTGATTCCACATGTGAAAATATGATTATATTACTTACCCGTTGGGTGCCACTTCCTGTTTTCTACATGCTTTTCACTCTCTGCATGTTATTCAAATGGATTAGAAAAGAAGAGCCTCAGTGCACAGCAAGATGTGATGGAAAGAACAGAAACTCAGTACTCTGTCTTTACACAGGTAAGTGGGTCCTTACAAGGAGCTATTGGCATGCAAGATCGGGAGAAGGGCACATGATATCAGCAGAGACCAAGTTAGTTCACAAAAACTCCAAAGTCAGGCTGCATTTGACAATACAGAGGGTAAAATACATTTCCAAGGTCAACAGAGTCAATGATCAAGCTAGAAAAAAAATATGCTAGAAACAAATGAAAGATTTGGGGTCATAGAAAACTGGAGTGTTCTAAAGACCGAAAATGAATTATTATTATTACATGTTGAAAAGCATAGGACACTAGCTTCTTCTTTTTTTGTTTTTCTAATAGTTTGACCCAAATGCCTGCAGACTTCACACTAAAGGTTATGTTGAGTACTTGATAAATTCCTAACAGTTAAAGAGCTTATAGAGTAAACAGAAGTGTGTGTGTGTGTGTGTGTGTGTGTGTGTGTGTGTGTGTGTGTGTGTGTATGTTTGCTTGGTAAGGGAAGCCAAGGGGAGAGGCATCTGCAGTCAAGGTGCATCCTTAAGCACAGTTGTGTTCTTTGGGTCTTAATTAATAAAACACCAACAGATGGGCTACGGAAATGTGACAGCTAAATTACTGCTCATTGCATGCAGCACCAGAAAATAAAGATGTCCCTTTGATAAGTTCCCCGGAAAGAAAAACCATCATCAAGAGATTTGGAGATGAAAATAGGAAAGGCCTTTAAAGATTCTGTATGCTTAGGAGGAACTCATGAAGAGCTTCTGATTTCCAACCTCATTTAAAGGATTACAGTCATATATTGTTGGTTGGGCAACCCTACAGCCATCAGAGAGTGCCAGTTACGTTGGGGTGGCATCTTATCATTCTTTCATGCTCGGCAACTGTCATATTGATGCACACTGGGCAGCTCCTCCTACCTTTCCCAAATCACAAAGAAGAGAGTGGGAAACAATGGTTGATGCAGGCATGAAAATCATCAGGCACCACTAATCCATCAGCCTCAGAAGCCAATCTGCATTATTGTAGTTTTTCAAGACCATAATGAACCCAGCTGCCTCCCCTGAGGCTTTTGGATTACTGGAAGATAAGGAAAGATAGATGGGAAGTCATGGACTGTTTAAGTTTCCTCTGACCATTCCACCCTCTGAGCCTGCTACCCAAGGCTCACTTTGGCAATGGGTTACTTAGGAGAATCAAATCTATGGGATTCAGTCACAGCTCTTCTGTGAATGTACTTGATTCATTAGGCAAAACTCTTTCTCAAATTGTGATTTAAGGAACAAGAATCTAGAAAATAATCTTTCAAAGTGTTTTTCCCACCAGGAAAATAACATGACATGTGACATAATCAGTACTATCTTAAATTAAACAGCGGGCAGGGGGAGCGGTTTACCACTGAGCTGTATCCACAGGACTTTTTGAGACAAGGTCTTGCTAAGATGCCCAGGGGGCCCTCCAATTTGCAATCTTCCTGCCTCAGTCTCCTGAGTAGTTGAGATTACAGGCATGAGCCACCTCTCCTGACAGCAGTACTAGCTGAACTACTTATTATATATCTGAATAGGGCATTCTGGGTCCTGTCCAAAGCATGCTAAACAGATGCCTTGTCATATTGGAAAAGCTTAATTGCATATTCGTCCAATCACCTATCACGTTCAAACCTTCTTGGGTATTGTGGTTTAAACTATTAGAGCCCATTCAATTTCATTGCAAGAACATTACATGTTTCATTACAAGAACCTCCAACATATGCCCTGTCAGTCTTTCAAGCCAGTCTAGAAAGTTTCATTTACTCTATAGAACCTTCTCTGTTGATGACAGATGACTGTCTACTATTTTCCAAAAATTCTGAATAGTAAATTCCAGAGACATTGCTGATATACATCTCCCAAGAATGAAAGGGAGACGCAAACACAGTATCTGAAATAATGATTACTCAATGGTATGGGATTGATTAATAAACAAAAGCATTAATGGCATTAGCACAACTGGGTGAAGATCTTAGGGACATTTGAATGTGCATTGAAATCTCTTACAACATCAACACTTACAAGACATTCACTTATTTAATTTTTTTTGTTTGTTTTTGAGTACCTATTATATTAGAAACTAGGAAAATAATGGTTCAGTACCACAGGTTCAGTCCTTGCCCTTGTGAAACTTACATGTCAGTAGAGAGGATAGGGGGCCCTGCCCACCACTCACACACACATAGAACATGTGTGTGGACCAGGAGAGAGCTGTACCTTGTGATGAACGTTCAGAAACACCAAAGAAAAGGAACTGAGGGAAACGTTGTAGGCCAAGGAAAGCTAGATGACAGAGTGACAGTTTGGCAAAGAGACAAAAAGGGACATAGGAGGCAGGAAAAAGACCAGAGAATGTCTGGCAGAAGTAGCTAGCAGTTGGCCTTTTGCAAACACTGGAAGGAAATTGCCCACCCTGGTGGTGGAGGAGGTAACCATTGGGAAGGATGGTGGGAAAGGGTGGCAGGGAGAAGAAATTACTGAAGAAAGAAATCTTTGCATCTAATTCACTTTTTAAAAAGTATATATATATATATATATATATATATATATATATATATATATATATATATATATATATGATACTCATGAATAATATCCTTAATGGTAAATAAGCCAATGCCATGTCTTTTTCAGAAATATATTAAAATATGGTTATGTCATTTGTTTCCAGGGCAACTGTAGACATCCTGACTTTGCACAGAAACAAAGACCATTATTGTGCCCAGTTCATCAGGTTCAGGAAAAAGTGCATGTGAGGGTGGGGAACTGGGCAGGGGTGGGTGGCAGAAGGAGCTCTATTGTTTACTAACAATATGAGAAGAAAGTCAAACTGTATGTGGACTCTGTTCCTGTCATTAAGGCCACCACATCATTTTGTCCAATATGACAAATAGAATAAGAAATAATGAGAAAACATAAAACCTATGGAGAGCTAGAATACAGATTGACAAGCTTTTTTTTTTTTTTTTTTTTTCTGAAAGAGTCAAGCAATAATGTTTTCAGCTTTGTGGGTGACACTGTTCTGTCATCACCACCCTGCTTGGCCTTTCTAGTACAAAAGCAGCCACAAGTGACATGTAGGAGCAGGGGTGGTGTTTTAAGTCAGCTTTTCTCACTGCTGTGACTAAAGGACCCAACCAGAACAATTGTAGAGGAGGAAAAGTTCCAGGGCTCATGGGTTCAGAGTTCTTGGTCCAAAGAAGGACGGCTCCATTCCTTGGGGCTTGAGGGGAGGCAGTACTTCATGGTAGAAGAGTGTGACAGAGGGAATCAGCTCACATGAAGGTCAGGAAGCAGAGACAGAGACTCTGCTCTCCAGATTCAAAATATATACCCAATAGCCCCTCCCCCAGTGAACCACTTCCTCCAGCCACAACCCACCTGCCTCCAGTTACCGCTTAGTTAACTCCATTAGGGATTAATTCACTGATTAGGTTAAGATTCTAACCCAATCATTTCTTCTCCAAAATTTCTTGCATTGTCTCTCATGTGAGCTTTTGAGGGACACCTCACATCCAAACCATAACAGGAGGGATATATTTGCTCAGTATTCAAGAGACTGGAGAGCTTATCGAGCACACACAGGGTCCTGGGGGTGATCCCAAGCACTTCAAAAAATAATGCCCAAAAGCTGTGTGGCAGTGTCCCAGCTAAATTTTATCTACACTAATAGGAGATGGGCCAGATTTGGGATGAGGTTTGTTGACCCCTACTTTACAGGACTAGAAAGCAATGCAAAATACTACTCAAAAGGATAATTCTGAAATACCAAGATTCCTAAAATGTGGGCATGAGAAAGAGCCAGGGAAGAGTGACAGGAAGTCTTGCTGGATTACATTCTAGATATTTCAATATTTCACTAGTCATAGGCACAAAGTCATATGATAGCGTCAAAAGAAAATCCATAATTGTTTCTATTGACTCTATGCAAATGTTTGAGGAACATTTGTCAAAGATCTTATTTTTAGAACATTGTATGAACATTTCTGGCATGAGGTAGTAGGTTGGCACAGATCATTCCAAAGTTTCCTTCCAACTCTAAAATTCTAAGAGTCCAAAATTTAAATCATAATACAATCACTAATATCTGGCAGAATTTCAAAAGCCATTGAAATGGTATTTTATGACTTCTTTTTTTTCTGGCTTAACATTTTTGCAAATTCTAGAATGCTAATTCCTGAAGCTTGGCAGCTCAAACAATAATTGACTATTTCCTAGTCACTTCGCAATTGCTTTCTTTTAATTGAGTATGAATTGGTACAGCATGTGAAATTTGAAAACTAAAAATGGATGCTTCAGGCAACGAATTTTTTTTTTCACCGAAATGATTCAACTGCCATTAAATTATAAATCTATTTTTTATACACCAGTCAGTGAATACTCGGCCTGCCTAAGTACTCATATGGTACAATCATTAAGCACACATTTGCTGAACACCTATAAGAGACTGGCTGATATATACTAGGGCATAAAACTGCTTATTAATTGAGTAAATGGAAATAATGCCTGGGTTAAAATTCCAGCTCAGCTACCTATTAGTGGTGTGAACTTGGGAGAAATTACTTAACCTTTCTGTGCTTTCCTTGGGGGATAAAACAAGGATTAAAATATTACCTATAGCATAGAGTATTATGAGAATAAAATGAGATATGATCTGTAAAGCATAGTTCCTATTACGTAGTCAAACTTTAACAAAAGTTGATAACCGTATTTCAACTTCTACCTTCATTTTACCAGATACACTAGTTTCTATTGTATATAACCATCATGTATTTATAGGTCAAAAATGGTCCTCCCTGAAAGTCTGGTGTCCATCCTACTGATTTCTGGCAAAACAGAACTCACTTAAAATTCTACTTGAAAGCATCTTGCATTTAAAACAGAAACAGGAAAAGAAAATGAAAGCCTCGTATGATACATATATCAAGTACTTTTACTTGATCTGTACAATACACAGTGGTGGGTTTGATGAGAACTAGAAAGTTCTGAGAAGAGTACTTCCTGTCATCCAGAAGTCTTAAACCTTTTTAATGAAAGAAAAGGCATAAACAGATAAAAGACATCAATATATTCATTACACATTTATTGAGCATTTACCAGGTCGAAGGCATTGTTAATGCAAATGTGCTTCACTTATGATTTATAGAGGCACCTCACATCGAGGCTGAGAGTATTGCTTTGCTTATCCTTGAAGTAGGGGTAGCAACACCTCAACAAGATTTCGGGATTCCTATGAGAATTGCTGAACAAAGGGTGGCAGAAGGATATACTGGCAACACCCTAAGTGCTTGGAGTTAAGCTGTAAAGGTGCAAAGGAGAGACTCAGTATTCCTCCCCAGAGGTGGCAATGGAGGAGAGTCTCCAAAGAGGTTCAGGAGGCAAGAAGGTCAGCAAGAGCATCCCTTGCAGAGAGCGCAGCAACAAATTTGGCCCTGTGTTTCCCTAGCCCTTGCGGAAAAATCTTGAATGAATTTTTCCCTGTTGAATAAAATTTATTGAATCTTCCACAATTTTTCTTTTCTTTTGTAACCCACCTCTCCATCTTTGGTACTCAGGATTGAACTCAGAGGTACTTAACCACTGAGCCACATCCCCAAACCTTTTTATTTTATTTTTTATTTTTTTGAGACAAGGTCTTGCTAAGTGGCTGAAGGCTGACCTCAAACTTGCCATCCTCCTGTCTCAGCCTTCTGAGTCGCTGGGATTACAGGTGTGCACCACCACACCTGGCTGAATTTTCCACAATTTGATCTAGCATACTCAGCTTCGTCCCCTGGAATCTGGTCACCACTGTATCTTTCCTACATAGCCATAGTAGGTTATGTGCCATGACTCATTTCAAATGTCTGGAGTTAGACTTTCCTGCTTAGCTGTTGCAACCTTGGGTGAGTTCCTCCAAATCCTTTAAAGACCAATTTTCTTATCCATTTCTGTCTAACATTGGCTCTAAGAATTAAATAAAATTGTACACTTAGCATAGTGTCTGTTCCATGAGGACTCAAGAAACACAATCAAAAATATATTGGAAATGGTATTTAGGGGATGTTAGTATGGAGATGGCTTGCAAAATGAAATTTTGGAACGAGGTTGGCAGGAGACTGCAGCAGCTGAGGCAGGAGGCAGAAGGGCCTGGATGAAGATGTTAGGAAAGGAGTGGCTTGAAAGGATGAGGAGAAAATAACCACGAACCCAGTGTTAAGTAAGTGGGAAGGAAGTGAGCAATAAGTCAAAGGTCACCTCGAGGTTTTGACATTGACATAACTGACATAATTTGACATTGGTCCTATTTTGAAAAAATGAGAGGTCAGATAGCTGAGATGGGGTGATGGGATTTATCATTTCAAAAATGTATAAATATATAAACTTTGTAAGATAGATGCCACATTTGAAAGAAGTTTCTAAGTTTAAAATTATGACATGACCATGTTAATTAAATTTTCTGGTCTGAATTCTGAAACTTTCCTTTTGGCCTTTATGTCAAAAAACATCTGTGGTCTCCATGTCTCACTGCAGCCTTCCCGAGCAGGGCTTCTTCCTCCACTGCCATCTCAATAAGGGCCTTCCCTTGAGTCGAAACCACAGTCTTTCTCTTTTTCTAGAAACTGTCTCCCTGGGGTGGGAGGTTGGGGATTGGCTTCACTTTTAATATCCAACATTTCTCATTCTTATTCTTCATACCTTATTAGAACCCAGGCCTTCAGTTTACCTGCCCAAGGAACCCTCCCCCATCATCCAACTCTGCAGAATTTTCCATACTTAGAAACAGGATTGAATGAAAAATAATGATAATAAAAATATCAGAAAAGAAGCAGTACTTTCAAAGTCAAGAAAGAGAATTATTCAAGTTTTTATTACCAATGCACATGTTATTTACTGGTAATATTTCTTAAATAAAAATGGTTCAGAATGTGCAAAATGTTCCTTGTGTACCTCATGAAATATTTTCTTGTGCATAACATTTAGAGTTTCTTGATCCCCACAGGAGATTAAAGTACATATCCAATTAAGCCCTACTATACATTGCAGCTTGAAGTATTTGAGTTTTTTTATTACTCAAGACCCAGGAAGTCTTTGATTAGGAATGCTGTCTTGCCAGAAAATGGAATTTTCTTTTTCCCCAAAGGACATAATTAAAGGAAGTAATACTGCTGACAGTGTGTGTTTGCCAAAGGCAATATGCTGTATTTGTCAATAAATGCAATACTTCCATGGAGAGGTAAGATAGCTCCGCTCTTCAGGAGCGGATCTTCCATTGAGCTTTGAGGCTGCTCAACCTTAACCACACCACTACCAACAAAATGAAAAAGCAAAAGCAAACCATACACAGGAATTGAACGGTGTGCCCAGAAACCAACACACATTAGAAAACATCTGTAGAGTTGAATATTTGATCTTCAAACTCTTACTGACTGTAACCATCTGTCTAATTGGGCATTAAAATATTAGATGGGTAATATGGTATTTCATTCAAGAAATTCATTCAAATTTGCCCAAGGTTTGGGGTGTGTGTGAAGGAGATTTCACAGATGACTCCTGGGTTTCTAACTTAAGAAGCTGAGTGGGTGAAGAATGGTGTCACAGACTGAGACAGGGAACAGCCAAAGAGGGAGAAGCATGGGGGAGGGAACAGAGGGGGGACAAGAGTTCAGATTTGGAAAGGCTGAGTTTGATGGCTACAAAACACATATGACGTCCTCACATTTAATACACAGACCCTCAACATGATCAATAATTCAGATCCTATTTATTAAGGGCAATTAATTTAAGGTAATTTTAACTGTGGTCATCTACACATAAAAATATCCCAGACAATGGTGATCTCTTGGGATTATATCACCTAAGCTTGTTGTAGCCATCTTTGAATGGATACGTTTCCTCCTTGGCATTCACATGACGGATTTCTCAGAAAGCAAGCCCCATTGTTAAGTGACACACAATTGTATGTCCTTCAATTTGTTTTTCAATTTCAGCATTTAGCAATTGTTTACACATACTTTTACTTTGTGGTTTGAATTGTTTTATTCTGCCAAGGTGATAATGGGTTGATCTCAAATCATGGCAACATCCCTGCTTCAAAATACAATGTAACAAATTAAGTTTAGTCTCCTTTTCCTAACACACACACACACACACACACACACACACACACACACACACACACACACGCGCGCGCGCACATGCAAATGATGATCCAGTATGCTTTGCTAGCAAATTGTCTGGATTCATGGATTTAATGCCTGGCTCTGAACATGCTAATGCCATGTTCCTTCAAAAGTGATTTAAATTCTCTGTCCCTAGTTTTCTCGTCTGTGAAATGGAGAGTAGGTATTAGGTCTGATAGATAGCTTAGTGCATAATCACACATACACTTGAAAAGAAATGGTGTTCTTCAACTATTCAGTGAAGACATCTCTGTATGACCCCTAAATGAAGTCTTTAGTGTGTTGTTTATATCCTTTGTATTTTCAATTAATTTTTCTTTTTCCTGTGAAGTTCCTCTGTCATTGATTGAGGAAAAATATCTTGAAGTCCCGTTCCTATGGCAGTAGATTTGTCAATTTCTTCCTTAGTTGTATAGAATTTTCCTAGAGCTGTAGTAAGGATTAAGTGAGACAATTTAGGGAAAGTGTCTAAAACAATGGTTGGCATACACCCAAACCACATAATATATGTTTGCTATTATGCTTTTGATTACACAGAAATGCCAGTTGAAGAACTCAGATATTTGAGGTGCCAGAGAGATGGGCAGTATGTATGACTATGATTATTTTTTCAAATTTCTCTTTTATTTAATTTTAACTTCCCTGACTTCATTGGAAAGATAAAGAAATCTTAGCATGAATGCTCATTGTTAAACAGATAGTCATTCTCCCCCAACCTTAGCTTTTTAAATGAATTAAGGTACTTTAGTTGGAAATTTGTAGCACATGTTGAGAATACAGCAAGAATGAAAAAACCCCTCATGAAATAAGCCAACAAGTCTTTGCACCTTTTCCTATAGTTCTTGCAAGCAGCATCCTTGCACTGCATAGTAAGTGTCCTTTGATATTCTTACAGTGCAAAAAAATATTCAAAAATGTGATTCACAATAAACTCCTTTATAGTCTATAGTACAAATTCTTCTATTGTACAAAATAGCATTTTTAGAGAATATTTAATAGTTCATATCATAAAATATTAATATCAGTAATAATTAGTCTACTTAGAAATAACTATGCTAATGAGGATGATCAGATTGTGCAGATAAACATTATCATCACCATTACCACCACCACTACACTCACTATATCCATCTGTCTGTCTCTACCTCATAAGGCTTGAGACCCCTCATCCATATGATTTTCATTGCAAAGGTGATTTGCTGCTGAAACATGACAAATAGGCAAACTTAACATTCCACAGTCAGATGTTAGTTATTGCCCAGATGTCTGAAATAATCAAGGTACTCAAATAACACAAGCAGTTCACAATTTCTAAATTATTTCTGACATAAAAAATAGAACTGTAAAAAGTACAATTTATCTCAAAGCATGCAAACTTGCAGGAGATTTATGGAATATTGAAATAGGAAAAAAATCCAACAGAATTAAATCTTCTAGAATTGATGAAATATTACACCAAAACTTTATTGATATCCTATTAAACAGACAGCTCTGAATTTCTGCTGACAAAGTATTGAAGTCAACCAATAGCAAAGTAACAATTCAATCTCAAAAGGACATAAAAGACCAGAAAAATGCTCAATATCTGCATGAATCCTGTAGTAAAGGAATCATCTATTGACTAAAATTTGATTTCTTTCGCCTCTGGGTATAAGGGTACATCAGGCAGACTGGACTGTTTGGGAGACAAGGAGAAGAAGAAAAGGAAGAAGAGGAGGAGAAATCAGGGGAAGAAAGAATAATTATGTACATACTGGAATCAGATAAAAATCAAGAATATATAAATTGTCATTGAGGATAAACCTATGGCTTGAAGAATCTTTATTTTGGTTTCTGCCCAGGCTGTGGCTAAATTACAGAACAGATGACAGGATGCAATTTGCAGAGATCATACTTGATGCTGAAGGGGTTACTCTAGATGAAAGGGATTTCACTTGTCACGTGTGATCACTGGCAATGTGCAGAGGAAGAGGTGCCCTGGCTACATGAAAAACTATATTGAATTTTACCATTAGCTTTTGAAGACTCAGAATGGCTGAGTTATGGATACATTTTTCTAAACTGTTTTCATCTTTTAGAGTCCCGAGTACAATTTCTTAACTTTGTAGAATCATATTGGAGGAGAGTGTAATAATCTCCATTAACCTCTGAAAATCCTGGTTGGGGCTCCAGTCAGCTTTGAGGCCTGGACAAGTCTTTAGAGCTATTGGTGCAGCTTCTATCACATTCTAGATATTCTGTGTATTATCTGTGTATTATCTTTTATCTAAAGCAACCATGCAGATAATTATAAAACACTGTTCTCATTTTACAGCTGGAGATAATGAGAGGTTCGAGTAGTCTGTAAGCTTACCCACTTGGTAAATAAAATATCTGGGTTATGAATTGAAATCTTTCTGTGTCCAAAATCCTGACCTTTCAACTCTGCCTTCAAATATGTGAGTTAATTGATTGATTGATTCTCTTGTTTTCTAATTGATTCACTTTATGCTAAGATTTGCATGATAAGGCACTGCAACAAGACCAGGGTATCCTAAACTTTCTTTTTCTTTCTTTTCCAAAGCAACAACAACAACAACAAAACAAACATACAAACAAATGCAAGAGAACAAATCTAATTTTATTTCTTTAATCTTTGAGGAGTAGAGCATCACACAGACTTGGTGTCTAATGGCTTAGCAGAAAGGTTGTTTGACACGTGACAGGAATCATGATACTGTTTCCTAAGGGCATGAGGTACCTTTTCCAGGATGACTGGCTCTGTTTCATTTGCCACCAGGAGTCACTGTGGTTATTTATTTATTTTGTTTTGTACATATAAGTATATCCAGTGGCCAACTAGAACCTAATTTCATCTTGGACATGAACACTTTCACATTTTTTTTTTTTTGATACTGGGGCCTGAACCCAGAGGCACTGAGTTGCATCCCCAGCCCCTTTTATGTTTTTATTATTTAAAAAATATTTTTAGTTATAGTTAACTTTATTTATTTCATGTGGTGCTGAGGATCAAACCCAGTACCTCACACATGCCAGGCAAGCACTCTACCACTGAGCCACAACCCCAGCCCTTATGTTATTTTTGACCCAGAGTTTTTCTAAGTTATTGAAGTGGCCTAGAAATTGCCATCCTCCTGCTTTAGCCTTCACAGTTCCTAAGAATACAGGCATGTACCTTGGTGCCCAGCAACACCTTCAATCTTTTTTTGTGGGCTGGGGAGGGTACTGAGGATTGAACTCAGGGCTTTTGACCACTGAGTCACTTCCCCAGCCCTATGCTGTATTTTATTTAAAGATAGGGTCTCACTGAGTTGCATAGCACCTCATCATTGCTGAGGCTGGCTTTGAACTCATGATCCTCTTGTCTCAGCCTTCTAGGTTGCTGAGATTACAGGTGTGCAGCACTGCACCCAGCAACACCTTCAATTTTAAGAAGAGCTGAGTTCCAAAGCCCTGGCTTATATCCATGAAAAACCACCTTGCACCACAGACTTCCAGACATATTTGTCTTTTAGAATTCCAGTTCCCAGGAGGCCTCTGCAAGCCAAACCCTTCTTTTTCTAACTGAGGTAACTGAGCCTTAGGGTCTCAGCCAACTTCATATATCAAGGTCATGATTATAAAGTTGGGACAAGGACTTTTAATTTAAGCTTTAACATTAGACCTATGCATAAATGAAAATTTTAATTTTCTATTATTGAAGTAAATTATGAAATAAATTTATAAATATAAAATTTCAAGCATTTCTGTTAACCATTCATTGTGATTATTTATGCCAATATAAATCATAAGCTTTTTCATGGGTGCAATTTGAAGTTGACTCTACAACAGAATACATAACAGAAAAAAAATGTGGGAATTCGGTTTAAAAACATACAGAATAAATTTCACACTGAGCTCTAAAAGTAGGCATTGAGCCCAATTTCTGGAATAAATCAAAGAGTAGGCAGAAAACAGACAGCAGGAACAGTTATTTTAGCAAGAAAAGTAGGATAAATTTACCAAGCCAATCATGTGATGATGTATGCAGATAAAAGATGCAGAGAGAAAATGTGCAACATTGATACATGAACACATTTGAATGCAAGAAAGCAAAAAAAAAAAAAAAAAACAGAAAGCACAATTGTCCTAAATGTGAATAAACATTCAAATTATGCTGCAGCTGCAAAATTTAAACTCAAGGAAGAAACATTTGCAAAGGAATTTATTAAATTGATGTGATTTCCTGGTTTCACATATCCCGTGGCTCTTTTATAAAATAAAATGTACAATTTGTCTTGATAAAAATGACATTTCCACCATTGTACTCAATCAAATAGCAAAAAGTCTTTTGTGAAAAGCTCTGCTTATTAAAGAGCACAATGCTATAGATATCAGCTACTCAGGTTTTGAATAGACTTGGTCCATCTTATAAAATGTCTTATATATTGAGGATGGTCTTATGAGGAGGTTTCCATGTTAAGGAAATAAGTCTTTCTCTATTACCACATGCCAGACAAGTTTCTTTATAAGGAGTTAATTTTCTTGCTGAAATGAGTTGCTAAACTGTCCATATTTCTTTCACTCCCACACCCCCTCCCCCTATTCATCCACTCAACAAATATTTATGGATCGCCTAACTCTTTAATGCAGTGGGAGATATAAAAATGTATCAAAAATTTTATTGTTGGGAATTTTATGATATTAAGATGGTTTTTGACTATCAGCCGCAGATGCCATGTGTAAACTAACACACCTCCCCACGGCGGTGATGCTGGTAAGGAAGTCTTTTATTCTACTCTCTTTGATTCTAACTGTAATGCAGACATTATAGTGCCCAGTCTATTTGTTGTACAGTGTGATTCTCCAAGTCAAGTCTTTGGACCAGCAAGATCAGCATCACCTGAGAACTTGACAGAAACACAAATTCTTGGACCTGACCTTAGATTCAATCTTGTTTGAGAATCACAAATCCACAAAATCAATCGAAAGCTTGATAAATCACGGAGATGACATTTCTAGACAATGGGATAGGCTACTTGTAAGTGAAGTCAAGGATAAGAAATGTCAGAAAACTGGAGTGGCAGGCTTTGAGTATCTGTTTTAGGAGTTTAGACAACAAATAAATTTGTTAAATCTGAGAATATTTTCTGAGCAAAAAGCAGACATGATCCTAGCTCTTGTCCAGGTCGACTCTGGATCCAAAGAGAAGCCAATTAAAGAGGCGATTATACTGTTAAAGTGAGAAGACACAGTAAATTCACCCTTTTTTGGTGATTCTGGAATTTATCATGTCTCAGATTGATGGGTCATTCAGCCAGTGAGCATTCTGTGCTCAGAATATGGTTTGTTTTTACCCTATGGTTTGATTGTGTCCACTTTTTTGGTATTTCCATCTTGCATCTGCCATAACCTGCTCCACCATTTTCTGCTCCCCCTCCAATTTCATTCCTTTTACTAGAAAATTGCATCCTAATATGTATTAGTTCAGATGTTTGTTGATGTCTGTTTTATTTTTAATAGATGCTGCTTAGAGTTCACAGATAATATTGTTCTTCTGAATATGTGATGTTTTAGGTCCAAACAGACTACTCCCAACTTTAATCTGTTAATGTTCTCCCACAAAAATGAAAAACCTAAAGCCAACCCCCCCCCCCACCCAAATACTTTGATTCACTTTAAGGTACTGTTTTACTAGCTGACCATCCATCCACCTAACATTATGTCAACTAGACTCAATGTCAGTCATGCTTTTCACACAAATAATGCCACTGCTTACAGGGTTGTTTATGATCAGAAGAACCTGACACAGGCAACGCCATTTTGAAACATCTCGTCTATCCTAGCACAACAGTCACCTCACAGTCACTCTGGCTCAGCCTGACCTGATCCCCAGGCTCCATCGTCATACAAAGAAAGGAAAATTTTATCTGGGACTGAAATCCTGAAAAGTACCTGGTTGGACATGGTACAGTGGCCACCTCAAAGAAGAGAGGTGACAATTATAAGGACTCTTCTCTGACAAACCCAAGGACCCTTTTCTGACAACCCCCTAGCAATGGTCTAACTGCAAAAATTCCCCAACTTCCTCATCCCTTACAACTTCCCTAGGCTATAAGGATAAGACAGGTCTAAGTCTCCAGTGGGCTTCCCCTGCGCAGGTTTGTCTCTAATCAACCTGTGTTCCTGTTGAGCTGCCTCTCTTTTCTCTTTATTTCCTTCATTCAGTTCTTTTCTTACAGTTTCCACATAGGAAATACCATGGTACTGCTTTAGGATCTATCCACAGACGCTTTCTTGTATATGAAACAATAGACAGTGACTAATAAATACTGGTACTGTGAAATTTTGTTATAGTATTTCTAACTATTCCAAAATGTTTACCATACTTTGAATCTTATTATATAACTTAAAAAATATACTTGTGAACCAAGATGCATGTCTCATTCTGAACAAAGAAAGTTTATTGATGAAAGAGATACTTTTGAAACAGAATTTACTCTGGTTCCGTGACACTTGGGTATAACTTTGAAACACACAAAAATGTTCTTTATGGAGGTATTTAATGTAGGAAGAAAATGCTATGTTTTAAAATAAAGTAAAATGAACCATAACATTTACCAGTTGTTGTCTGCCTCAAGTCCCTGCGCCCACTTGTGATTGTAGCCCATAGCCGCAGGGACAGATATTCCTATGCCTGCATGGATTATCCTTGCCTTCCTAGTGTACACATCAAGGGACAACTGGTATGCACTTCCTGCACCATGTGGCACCAGAGCACTCTAGATTGGGGAACTCATGCCTCTGATGGCCATTCACAACCAGCGGGAAAGAGCCAATGTATAAAACTCTTGTAGCACCTCCTCCAGGTAGAAATTTCAGAAAGTATCCATATCCATCTTGGGAGGCCTACTAGGAACCAAATTCCCAGGGTCCACAAAGGTGGACTTATTCATGTACCTATATTTTGACTTGTGCTTCTTTACTGACTCACTTTTCTTGTTTCAAAACCTTGATGTTTGGGATCAGTGTCCCATTACACTGCTATATTCAAGTCATTGACTGGTGGACAAGTAACCCAAAGACAATAACTTATCAATATATTCCACATTATCAGTTCCCTTCTGATGTGATGTCATTTTTGTACTATCTTTTTTTCTACATAGTTAATATTTGCTCTTCTTCCCCTTCCATGAGTGGAGATTGAAGCATGGACTCCAGTGTTTCCATTGTCTTTCTTAACATATTTAGATCATGGTGAGCATGTCTGTTTGCAAATCTGTAGAACATGCTAATCAATAAATATACAAATAAAGCAGATATTATATTATCTAGTTTTATAATTCTGTACCTAACATAACATACAATAGTTTGGTTCACAGATTCATAAAAATAGTGTTTGACTGATATGTTATTCTAGGTTAGCAACAATAACAGAGATTAAACACACAAACTACATCAGGTCCAGAGTCCATGCATGAAACCAAAAAAAAAAAAAAATACACAGTGATAATTTGTTATATATGTTGTAATATATTTCCCAGAAAGGAGTTGTCTCTCTTTATAACATACATTTATTGACTGCTTTGTTCTGGATTAGATTTTCTTCGGAAATTTTAATTTCTTTTAAATAGATTTTGGTATATTGTTTGAAATATAAGAAATATTAAAAGAAATTTTTAGAAAAAAAAAATAAAAAAACACCACCTTATTTATTTAGTTTTTTTCCCCAAAGAAAGAAATGACTGATGAGAAAGCCAGAAAATGTGTTATATAAGGGAAAAAGGAATGTTTTACCTTTGTTTATTAATTTTCCATTTTTCTTGCTTCCAAAGCAGAAAAAGATCCAAAGTGCAGGAATTTTTTTTAACCTGATGTCACTTTTGGTATGTTTTATTCAAATAATCTGAAAGATAATAATGCAATGATTAGATGTAATGACTAACCTGGAAAAAAGTTAAGAATGGTCTCATAAGAATTACATTAGCAGACATTAAATTCAATGATGAGTAATGATTTTCATAGAAAATTTACACGGCAGCCGTTATTATGTGATGCCATACTTAATATTTTTATGTCTTTCAGAAAATAAAATCAACCACAAAAAATGTAAAAAGTCACTGTAATAAATAGGTTTGATATTCACAAAATACCTTTCTACTACTACTATTTCAAAAGCAATAAAATACAAACATCAATGATATGATTTTTATAATATTCAGCATAAATACAAGATCGTATTCATATTCTGTGCATTATTTGGTTTATCACCACTGCAACTAAACCACCATGACTGTAAAAGGACTAAAAAATATCGTTCTTTCTAGGGTGGTTCTTTCAACATCACAGAAGGAACCAATCATGGTACGGTAATCCCAGATGTACTTCTGTGGGCTTGCGGATACCCAAGCCAAACCATTACTCCTAATTATTAGTGATGCTTTCATAGGAAAGAAACATAATGGAACCCACACCTGGGCCCACAGTAGTGGGAGAGGAAAGCATTTCAGATCACATCACATGCTATATGTTGAGCTGTGATTTTCCTTTCTGAAAGGTCACACAAAAGGACTGGTTTCACACACACACATGATCTGGTGTTGGAAAGTGTAGGAGTCTATAGAGATCTGCTTCTGTTTTTTATTTTCAGCAATATAATTTTGTGGACCAAGGAAGCATATAAAAATATTCTCAGAAGGGAAGGAGAAAAATGGTGAATCTAAGTGATCAGCAGAAATGTAATCAGACTCAGAAATGAGAATACCAATTTCATTTTTTTAACCTCTAATTACTTGTGAAAATTACAATGCAGGGCTGGGGGCAGTGAGGCATGCCTGCAATCTCAGTGACTTGGGAGTCTCAGGCAGGAGGATCGCGTGTTCAAGGTTGGTCTGGCCAATTTAGCAAGACTGTTTTGAAATAAAAATTTAAAAAGGGTTAGGGATGTAGGTTAGTGACAGAATCAGTTCAATTCCCAGTACTGTAGAAAAGAGAAAATATAGTGTCTGAATGAATGTAGAACTCATAATATAGAAGAGAAATTTTAGGGGATGTGGCTTGGCTTGATCAGTTTGTATAGTTGGTAGGCATAGGTACGCTGTCTGGAAATCCAGGCCTTTAGAAACCAAGACCTTTAGTTTCCTAAAAGCATACTGGACATTCATAAAGTTCAGCACCAGTAAAATCCTCTTCAGAATACTTTAAAGCACTGATAAAGCTCACAGATATTAGAATGCTGTGGATGGAGAAATGCAAAAATAGTAACACAACAGCATCACAAATCTGCACAGCACTTAACAAAGCACATCAACAATATCACACTTTCACATAAATCTGGTTTATCTATGCTTTAAAATGATATTCCACCATCATAAACTTTCAGGAATAATTTAGATATTTGAACTTTGATTTATATACTATTATCCCATTAGGTGTTCTGAATGTTCTAGTAAACTGGACAAAGTCCAAAAGGAATTCCTTTACCATATTTGTGGGGACAAAGATACTCAAGGGAAAATAAATAAGAGTTCATTTGGAAAACATATAGAACTAACTACTTATCCATACATAAAAGCTTATCTTGTTTGAAAAGGCAATGACTGCATCTTTTTTAATTTTTAACTTTATTTTATTTATTTACTTATTATTATTTATTTACTTTCATGTGGTGCTGAGGATCGAACCCAGCACCTTGCATGTACTAGGTGAGCGCTCTACTGCTGAGCCACAACCCCAGCCCTCATAAATGTTTATTGAGAATCTAGTTTGTGCTAAATAGTGTTCTTAAGTTTCAGTAGAAACAAAATGGAAATATTAGGTAACTCCTGAAGATGACAATTAAGCATAGGTAAGAAATAAATTTAATTACAATCAGAGTATCTTCTAAGTGAGATGATTATTAGGCAAACGGATATTTTAAACACTAAATGTGGCCTTAAATATCTTCTAGTCTTGTGGTTTCCATATATAGTTGGTCATCATAATCATCCAAAAAGCTGCTTGGAAGTACAAAATAGAGAGCTTCATGTAATATCTCTCTCTCTCTCTCTCTCTCTCTCTCTCTCTCTCTCTCTTTCTCTCTTTCTCTCTCTCTCTCTCTCTGTGTGTGTGTGTGTGTGTGTGTGTGTGTGTGTGTGTGTGTGTGTACGTACTGTTTTTGGAGACAGAGTCTTTCTTTCTATGTTTTGTAGGTTGGCCCCAAATAATCCTCCTGCCTCAGCCTCCTGAGTAGCTGGGAGTACCAATGTATGCTGTCACACCTGGTGTTGGTTACGTTTTCATCACTATGACCAAGATACCTAATAAGAACAACTTAGAGGAGGAAAGTTTCTTTTGGCTCATGGTTTCAGGGGTTCAGTCCATGGTCAGATGACTCCCGTGCTCTGGGCCTGAGGTGAGGCAGAGCATCCTGGTGAAAGGGTGTGGTGGAGGAGCACTGCTTTGTTTATGGTGACCAAGAAGCAGGGTGAGTGGGGGGTTGGGAGAATGGGGGAGACTTTCCAGGAAAAAATGAACTCTTCCAGAGCACAACCCCCCAAGACCCACCTCCTGTAGATACATCCCACCTACCTACATTACTACCCAGTCCATTCTAACTAGGATGACTGATAAGATTACAGTTCCAAGAATCTAATAATTTCACCTCTGAGTATTCCTAAAACAACACAGGAGCTTTTGGGGGATACCTCATATCCAAACCTTAACATTGGGTTATGCAAAGTCTTATAAATCAGAATATTCGTGGGTAAGTCAGGGGAATCTGCATTTTGAAAATGTTCCCAGCTCATTACACTGATCACACTAGTTTGGAAAGCTACTGATTGTCATTCCTCACTGGACAATCAAGACCACAGAGATCAGAGAATGGACTTGCCCAAGGCATTTGTTTCCCAGTGACAGAAGTGAGATTATAATGCAGAACTCCTGGCTCTCTGATATTCTCTCTCCTCTTCCTGACCCCAACTGTCCTTCTTCTGTTTTTTTCTCTCTGGTCTTTCCAATTATCAAGTAACAGTAATTAGCCCCCATACTGGAGAAAAAAATGAGAGCAAAAGGACAATAATTATTTGAGTATCAGAAGAGTCACATAGGCTTTCTCATCAGTAACAACCTTGAACTTACACAGATAAAATGATAGGAAATAGGAATTTCAACTTAGCACAGAATAGTGTGCTTTCTCTCTTCTACTGTCTTATTCTATGGTCAACCACTTTTGGGTTGTGTGCTGAGCTAATTTCTCTGGGGTGTACCCTGCCCTCCCCATCCACCTATCAGTAAGGTGTCCTCTATCAGTTATTTACACACTGAGTCCTCAATCCTGGCCATTGTTGATTGGATCAGGAGAAAGATTTTACCTAAACAGGGCTCATAACTTAAGGACAAGCAAACCACAACCTTGCTCAGGTTTAAAGAGGGATGGATGGAGCATCTTCTCCTTGTCTCCTACAGACACAGGGAGCAAATATTTGTAAACTGTAGAGAAAGGATGAAAAACACATATATGGAAAGTAGAGTGGAAACTATTTAAAATAATCTGCCTCCTGTTCTCATTCATTTATCTTTCCTTTTTTGTGTGTGGCTTCCAGGAGATCAATAAACCTTTAATTATTTATTTTTAAATTAATTTTTTGACTTGAGCTAGCTCAAATTTGTTTGTTTCTATAACTCTGTGGTCAGAGTCCAAACAAATACATCTCATATCATTTATTTTAAGTGTGTTATTCTATAATACAGTCATTTTAGTTACAGTGTTCTAAGAGGTTCATTGAAAAACTATTGGCTATTCTGCCCTCAGGATGGTGTAGGTAACCAGGAGGCTGACTCATAGTGGGGTAGGGATGGGGAGTATGGGAGGAATAGATGAATTCTAGATAGGGAAGAGGGGTGAGAGGAAGAGGGAGGGGGAAGGTTAAGACCTATGGTTATAGACTGAGGAGAGGGATAGCTGGGCCAAATGGTGGTTCCATTTCCAGTTTTCCAAGGATTCTCCATACTGCTTTCCATGTTGGCTGCACCAACTTGCAGTCCCACCAGCAGTGTATGAGTGTGCCTATTTCCCCACATCCTCGCCTACCATTGTGGTGATGTTAAGAGGTGGTGGGGCCTTTGAGAAGTGGAGCCTCCTGGAAGCCCATTTGTCATTGGGGGCACCAAACTCAAAAGTAATTAATAAAGTTCCCTTGGGACCCTAGCTAATGCTCATGAAAAGGTTGTTATAAAGAGCAGGACTGGCCTCTCCCCTCTCTCTGGCTTCGTGTCTCACCCTGTGATTCTTCATCTTGCACACAGGTCTGCCATTGTCTTGTAATCCTCCATCAGGTCCTCACCAGAACCAAGCTAATGCTGGTGTCATGCCCTTGGAGTTTCCAATGCTGTGAGCTTTACTTCTAAGATTCTTTTCTTTATTCCTTTACCTACCCTTAAGATATTTTGCTAGAGCAACAGAACATGGACTCCTACAGGATTTCATTAAGAAGTGAAATTTGACCAAAAGCTTGAAGTATTGGAGAGAGTTGGTCATCTGCAAGAATAGGGTGTTCCAGGAGGAGGGACCTGCTGGGATCAAGGCCTACAGTGGGGTGTACCTGGATGGTCTTGGAATTTCAAGGAAGTCACTGAGGATGGAGTGAAGTGAGGGAGGACAACTAGACGGGAGAATGGCCCTGTGGTGGGGGGAATGACGGGGAAGTGGAAGAAGGGGGTGGCTCAAGGCTTTTTGTTTTCACTCTGAGAGTAAAATGGGAGGCCATCTCAGGAATCTGAGCTCACGACTGACATGGATTTTGTTTCAATGGTTCATCTTGGCTGTTGGCTGGGACCAGAACAAAGGGAGGTCAAAACAGAAGTCGCTGGAAACCTCACTGATTATCTGGGAGAGGGAGTGTCAGCTCCCTTGGGAGTGAGTGACTCCATGTTGGACTCAATGTGAAGCAGTTGACAGGATCCAGCTGACAGGATCTCCTGATGGATTGTTGGCAAAGGTGAGAAGAAAGGAGACAAGGATGACCCCAGGGTTTTTAGCCTAAGCCACATTGCCATCATTTGAGATGAGAAAAGCTTATGGTAGATCAGCTTAAGGGAAAAGATGATGAGATCACTCTGGCCATGTTGACTTTGAGGTGTCCTTGTTAAGTGGGCTCGTCACGTCGATGGTTGGATATTGTTATGGTTTAGATATAAGGTGTCTTTCAAAAGGTGCATTAATGCAGGAATGTTCAGGGGTGAAATGATTGATGAAATGTTCAGGGGTAAAATGATTGGATGGTGAAATCTGTAACCTAATCAGAGGATTAATCCATCCTATGGATTAAAAATTTGAAAAGACTGCTGTGCCAGGTGTTATAGGAAGTGGGTTGCTGGGGGTAGGCTTTTGGGAACTGTCTCTTGTGCCCCTGGTTCTACTCTTCTCTCTTTCTCTCTCTCTCTCTCTCTCTCTCTCTCTCTCTCTCTCTCTCTCTCTCTCTCTCTTTCTGGCCACCTCAATGAGGTAAGCAGCTCTCTTCTGCCATGTTCCACCATGATGTTCTGACTCATCTTGGGCCCTAGCAATGTAGTTGATCAACCATGGGCTGAATGTCTGAAACCATACGATGTAATAAACTTTTCCCTCTCTAAGTTGTTCTTGTCAGGTATTTTGGTCATAGTAATGAAAGGCCAACACACAGAGAAATGCAACACTGGAATGAGGGAGAGAGGTCCAGGCTGGGTTTGCATTAAAACCATTCTGCAGAGCAGAGGGAACTGGTGGTAATCTTATTTTTACCTGCCACAGATGATTTTTGTAGGGGTTAAATCAAATAATATAGTGTAAAGGGCAGTAACTGGTGCATAACATGAATTCAACATATTTTAATTCTCTTCTGTTTCCTGCATTTTAAAATACTTATTTTTCTATTGGCTGCATAATAAGATTGAACCCATCTTTCTGTGAAAAAAATCAATTTTCTGCAAGACCTAATAAAAAATCATACTTTACATTTTGGCAGTTCTTTTTAAAATATAGGGGGAAAAATCTGATAAAATATTAACAGTACTAAGTAAGTCATAAAATACAATTTTCAGATAGCTAGGTAAATTTTAGTTTGGACAAGAACTGAAAGATCTAAATTAAAAATGAAAACAGAACAGAAATAAATGTAGGAATCTAAAAAGTCACTGGACTTTCAGATATCCCTGGATTCATGGGGTAGGGGGGAATAGTTATCTTTTTTTTTTTTTAAATTTTACCCTCTAGTTCTAACTTCTGTGCCCTTTAGTAATGATCGGTAATCCTTTGGGATGAAGAAGATGCAGAGATATGGGAAAGAAGATCATTTAAACCCTAAGTCCAAGTGTAGAGCTGAGGAAGTACACTGTCCTGAGGTGAGCTGAGGATCCCTGGAAGTTCTAGCAAGAATTTTTAAATTCTACCATTGTATCTTTTAAAACAGATTCCTTGATTTATAAATGCCTCTTTGATGGGAAAAGTCTCCAATTGGAAACCATCTATATTCAAACTCCATTTTACAGAGGAGTGTTATGGGGACCATAAAGGACTTTTTTTGAGATCATGGCCAACAGAAAGCCACGACAGGCCCCCAGGCCTTCCAACTCTCAGCAGAGCTGTCCTTCTGTTCCAATATTTTCAAGTTTTCCCACAAGTACCACTTTTACTTAACAAGCAGCATCATTTATTTGAAATCTCATGTTTTATCTGAACTTTTACTCACTATTTACAACAAAATCCATAAATCGTTACATTTGCTTGAAGACAATGTTAAACGACCTGCCAGCCCCTCATGCTGGCCCCCCTCAGGCTGGAAGTTCTTGGAGTAAAATTATTTTAGACAGTTATTTTGCTGCTGGGACTAAAAGACCCAACCAGAAAAATTGTAAAGGAGATAGAGTATATTGGGGGCTCATGGTTTCAGAGATCTCAGTCCATAGAAGACTGGCTCCATTCCCTGGGGCCCGAGGTGAAGCAGAATATCATGGAAGAAAAGTGTGGCAGAGGGAAGTGGCTCACAGGATGATCAGAGAGCAGAGAGAGATTGCCACTTGCCAGATACAAATATATACCCCAAAGCCACGCCCCCAATGCCCACCTTCTCCAGCCAACTCACACCTGCCTTCAGTTACCATTCAGCTAATCCCATCAGGTGATTAATTCACTAAGTAGTTTTTTTTTAAAATATATTTTTAGATGTTGATGAACCTTTATTTATTTATATGTGCTGCTGAGAATCGAACCCAGTGCCTCACGCATACTAGGCAAGTGCTCTACCGCTGAGCCATAACCCCAGCCCAATTCAGTAACTAGTTTAAGGCTCTCACGACCCAATTATTTTCCCCTTGAACCCTTTTGCATTGTCCCCTATGTGAGCTTTTGGGAGACACCTCACATACAAACCATAACAAAAATAAACTTCAGAACAAC
Source organism: Ictidomys tridecemlineatus (assembly GCF_052094955.1). Classification (NCBI taxonomy): domain Eukaryota; kingdom Metazoa; phylum Chordata; class Mammalia; order Rodentia; family Sciuridae; genus Ictidomys; species Ictidomys tridecemlineatus. The sequence goes on from NC_135489.1 coordinate 52,071,638, forward strand.
CCTGTGACTTCCCATCTGTCGGAGGCAGTGTTAAATCATGTAATAAGAAAAAGAGAACTAGTAAGTTAGCACTTTCTTTTGCATGTAAGAAAAGGCAAGTCTGGGTTCATGGGTGAGTCACCAGCACAGCTGTAAAGGGTTCACGCTTAGGGAGGCACTGTTCTTTGTTTAATGCACACCATTGTTTTGAGGATGTGTCCAGTGGGACAGTGAACATGCAGGGAGCAAGGGGTAGCTACACAACATGCATGTCTGTGGCTACTCCTTATGGCCTCATCTGCACATGGTGTTCATGATGGTGCATTTTGATGGACACATCATTTAAAGGCATTCAGTGAGATTCAACATGAGAACAAAGAGTTAAGTGTGCTCTGTCTATGTCTAACTGGGGAGCTGCACACCTTCATTGGAACCAGAACTTCCTTCAAAACTGGCAAGGAGGGGATGGAGTTCTAAGAAACACATACCCTATCATAAATGTTCATCCTTGTTTTATTTCCCTGGTTTAGCCAACCACTTGGGTTGAAAAAGATGATACAGGAAAAAGAATAAAAGAAAGAGCCTTTCATGGTTCTTTTTCATGCAATCCTTCCCTACTCATCAGCAAAATAAAGGAGACCCTGTTGGTAGTTAGTTGAGAGTTTTGTGTGGCATTTTTCACTGCGCTGGTCAGAATGACACATATAAATATGATCTACAAAATTTGAATTGTGAAATGTTTGGTGCTTTTTGCATGCAAGTTATTTATGCTTATATTTCCATTGTGCAAGATAAAGCTGGATGGTAAAATTCATGCTAATAATTTGTGCTTTGGGTTCTCTTTCTTCTTTTTTACTTGCAACAACATGAACTAGCAAATAAAAATCACTTGGATATGTCAAGAGAGAGATGGTGAAAGGAAGGAAATACTGTGTTTTTCTTTCCTAGTATTTTTAATGATCCTTTCTGAAAAGGGACCTGCATTTTCATTGTTCCCTGGGGCCCTGTATAGCAAATTCTGTACCCATTTGCATTCACCCTGTTGTAATGAACGGTGCAGACTCTAGCAAGCCCTTCAAGCATTATTAACATATAGACTAAGTATTATATAGTACTAAGCATTATATAGGATTTTGGAAATAGATCACCATCTTCTGAAAGTCCTAGTACAACAGAAAACTAGATTAATTTAGTCTCTGTTTCCCTGAGTGTGTTTTTGCTGTCTCCCAAATGATTCCTTGGACATCTGACCAAAGTTGCTAATTCAAGTCAAACCTGCTCAAAAGTCCCCCAGCTTTTAATTCAATTTAACTTCTAATTTAATTTAATATTACTTTTGAAACTCCACTGCCCTCAAGGTCAAATACTCAGTTGGAGAAGAGAGAAAAGTCATGATAAAAGCAATTTACTCTCAAGTGTGAAAAGTAGAGCTACCTGAACTCTCAAGAGACATTCATATTTTTAAAAAGCATGTGTCCAAATTCATCGAATCAGATCCATTAAGTATGTAAATCTTTTCATAAACCAATCAAACCTCAATAAAGCCTTAAAAGCACTTGTTCAGCCTAAATGAACTTAATTACGTGTAAGAAACAATGTTTTTAAGGGAAAATATTTTATATTACTCTCTGCTAAGAAGCCCTCTTTTATCCCTATTCCCTTGACAGAACAGGTGGCCACCTATTTTTGAACAATTATACTTTTCATTTAAATGAAATAATGTGTGTTCAATGTAAGTAAACATTTTTCCCTAAGTGAAAAGGGCCTCTCAGTCATGAAATGTGTTAAGTTTATTTCCTTTTTCTTTAAAGCTTGCCAAAATTAAAATGCATTTTAAAATGTGTAGTCCTAGTTGGAAACTGAGCCTTCATTTTACTGTTTTTATCTTTTTACCTGTGTACTTCTATCCTATCCTTATATCTTTTTTTTAATATTTATTTTTTAGTTTTAGGTGGACGTAATTTCTTTATTTTATTTTTATGTGGTGCTGAGGATTGAACCCAGTGCCTCATGCATGCCAGGTGAGCACGCTACCACTTGAGCCACATCCCCAACCCCTATCCTTATATCTTCATTTGAAGACTGATATTAATTTTCAATGCCTTAAGTAGGGAATCATTCAATGTCTTACAGTTTGAAAGTCATTTTTCCCTCTAAAATCTCAAAGGTTTCAGTACGATTTCACATAGTTTTCTAAACTAAAAATTTTAAGAGACCCAATAGACTATCAGAAGCTATGCAGCATAAAAGATGAATCCCATTGCTCTCTCTAAATTTGGGCTGACCCACCTTCTGTATCTATCTCAATTCCCTCCACACTGGAGCTTAATGCACATAACAGGAAAAGCTACATATATTGAATTTACTATATGCCAGATATTGTTGTGAGAATATTACTTGGATTATTTCCTGTATATTCTGCAATCACCCTATGAAATAGGAGCTGTTATTATTGCCATTTTATAGAAGAGGAGACTGTGATGCAGAGATGTTAAGAAACTGACCTAATTATTATATCTGGTAAGTGGAGGTTCAGACAGATACAGGCTGGTCTCCATGTTGATTCTTGGTATTTTCCCCAAGACACATATCAATCTAGATAGAAATTATCAGAGCTTACTATGTTCCAGGATCTTTAAATGAATTGCTTCATCTAGATATTATTATCAACATCCATTTCCTAGATGCTAAAATTGGGGCACAAAGATATTATTTGGCCAAAGCCTTAGTGAAAACCTCAGAGCCAGGATTTAATCTCCTTTTTATCATTATGTTAACAACTTTTTCTTTTGTATCAGATTTAGATGTCCTTATTCTTCAAAGTCAATTTTCTGTGCCAAAATATAAAAGAGCTTTATTATATTTTTAATCGAGTTGGTGACTAGTGTAATTGCTAGAGCCAAACACTCAGTTGCCAATGAGACCATAGTCTTGGTTCCAAACTTTGATATGCCAGTTGGCAATACTGGTTCCCTGACCACAAACTGTATCACTCTTCCCAGCTAGCCATTTCCCAAGTGTTTGCTGCTAATCGCCAGTGAATCAGTGAATCAAACATTTTTAAACACAAACTGAACTTTATCATTCATCAGTCAAATTTCTTCATTTTAAAGGTAAGAAAGGCACAGAGAATTTAAGTGGTGTACATGTAGCAAAGTCCCACATAAACAGAAAATTCATCCCAGCAGAGTTTGGACAATCATTGAGACATCCTTATATGGTGTCCTTACCCCCCACACAAAAAGGCATTCTATACAATCATATAAAAAATGATAGCAGAATGCATTACAATTCTTATTTACACATATGTACCACAATTTTTCATATCTCTGTTTGTATATAAAGTAAGTTGATGCCCAATTCATATCTTCATACATGTACATTGGATAATGGTGTCCATCACATTCCACCATTCTTGCTAACCCCTTGCTACTCCCTTTCCCTCCCACCCTTCTTCCCTATCTAGAATTCATCTATTCCTCCCATGCTCCCCCTCCCTACCCCACTATGAGTCAGCCTCCTTGTATCAAAAAAAACATTCGGCATTTGTTTTTGGGGGATTGGCTAACTCTACTTAGTTTTATCTTCTCCAATGCCATCCATTTACCTGCAAATACCATGATTTTATTCTTTTATTGCTGAGTAAATCCCATTGTGTATATATCCCACATTTTTTTAATCCACTCATCCACTGAAGGGCATCTAGGTTGGCTCCACAGTTTAGCCATTGTGAATTATGCAGCTATAAACATTGATGTGGCTGTGTCCCTGTAGTATGCTGTTTTCAAGTCCTTTGGATATATATAGTCCAAGGAGAGGAATAGCTGGGTCAAATGGTGGTTCCATTCCCAGATTTCCAAGCAATTTTTTTCACAGTGTTAAAAATACCAATTTACACAATAAATATTGCATGGCTACTCTGTGCCTGACAGTTTCCCAGGTACTGGAGACAGGATAGTAGACAAAAAGGAAAAAAATAATCCTGCCCTCCTGGAGCCTTCTGTCCTGGTATTACAATGTGAAAATATAACCAACTGTCAAATGAAAAAAAAATGTGTCATGAGTTTAAGTTACCTTGAATTTATTTACTGTTAGAAAAAAAGTGATCAGGAGCACTGTCTTGAAATAAGTATGATTCAAAGCTATAATGTCTCAGAAGAGTTTATTATGTCAGATGGCTAATTTTAGGCATCAACTTGACTGGATTAAGGATTATCTAGAGAACTAGTAAATGAGAATTTCTGGATGTTGTCTGTGTAGTATTTCTGGAGGAAACTGGAGTGTGAGTCAGTGGACTAGGTGGGGAATTCAATGTGGGTGGGCAGCATCCAATCAGCTGAGCAGCTGGTAGTCAAAACAGCAATCTGTTCTCTCTCTCCTGGAGCTGGGACACTCTCTTCTCTTGCCCTTGGACAGCACAACTCCAGGATTTCTGACCTCTAGACTCCAGGATTACACCAGAAGCCACCTGGGGTTCCAGGTCTTCTGCTTCGAACTGTTATACCTTCAGTTTCTCTGGTTCTGGGGCCTTTGAACTTGGGCTGAGACATGCTACCAACAACCAAAGGTCTCCAGCTTGCAAGATGGCTGCATGGTCCTTCTCAACCTCCATAATCATGTGAGCCAAATCAATAAATCCTTATCTGTCTGTCTATCTATCTATCTATCTATCTATCTATCTATCTATCTATCTATCCATCCATCCATCCATCCATCTTCTCTATCTTGTTGGTTCTGGCTCCCTGGAAGACCCTGACTAATATCTACAGTTTTGCACCTATCATTAAAGCCCCATCATTACATTGGGAAGAAGTATGGAGATTCATAACTAGGATTGGTGCAGGTTATGTGATACCAGTGGAGAGATGGAAAAGATAAGGTCTCTGTTTGCAAGGAGCTTAAGGATGAAATATAAGTCATGTAGAAAAGAGGAGAGTCTTTTTTTTCCTGATGCTGATTTTATTTAGGCAAATTAAATAACATTTACACATTATCTTTCACTCTGTGACTATTAAAAATCATTTTCTAGAGCTGCTGAGCCGACTCTATTATAACTATAATAAGTAAATAATCTGAAGTCCCCAAACTACAGTTAAAATTTTCTGGAATTGATATACCTAAAGTATTTTTATATCTGATTTTTTTATATCTTATTTTATATCAACATGTCCAGTGGCAGAGACCTAGTAATAAAATGTAAATTTGCCTCCAAGTCAATAAGACAACCTCTTGCTTTTGCCAATAATTATAGAAATGAAGTGATAAAATTGAGTGCTTGGTCACAAAGTCTGGTTACATTTGCTATTAGACTGAATATAAACAGCCACCCTAAAGCTATTTAATGATGGAAAACAAAAGCACTGCAGTTTAAAGTACTCTACCAGGGCTTATTCTGTAATTACAATATCTTGCAATCTTCTAGTCACTCTAGAAATCACCTGGGCAGATTCTTATGAGACTAAACAGATAACAACCATATGACTCAGCAATCTTGAACATTTATTCCAGAAATGAGAAAAAAATGCATCCTTTGGCATTTATTCCAGAGAATTGAAAATTTATATTTGCATGGAAAAAACCCCTGTTTTATGTTTATAGAAGCTTTATTTGTATACCAAATCCTATATTAAAAAAAAGCTTAGATGTCCTACAAGCCTACAAGAGGTGATGAGTTAAATAAATATGTCATAGAATCCTACTCTTGAAAAAAAATAATAAAGGAATGAAATATTGATCCAGCAATTTAGATGACTCAATAGGGAATTATGCCACCAAGTGAAAAAAAGTCAATCCTAAAATTGTTACACTCTCTCTATATTCTATTTACATGTTGTTTTGATATGACAACATTATTGAGACAGAACAGATCAGTGCTTGCTAGGGTGATGGGGAGAAGCAGGTGATAAAGGAAGGGACAGCAGAGAAGGGAGGTGTTTGCCTCATGAAGATCCATGTGCTGATGGAGCTGTTCTGAATTTTGACCATATTGGTGGATATATGACCCTACATGGAATAATAGTGCACAGGTGCATGCACGCGTGTGCGCGCGCGCGCACACACACACACACACACACACAGAAGTAAAACTGAAAATCTGAATAAGGTTGGTGGATTTTTTTGGTGTCTGTAACAAGGCTGTGATATGACTCTATGTTTTTTTTTTATAAAGATGTTACCATTGAAGGAAACTGATTAAAATGTACATGGTATCTCTTGGGCTTATTTTCATAAGAGTATGTGAACTTATTATTAATAATATATTCAGTTACAAACAAGAATTTTGGATTTTTAATTTTAAGTTTCAGGGAAAATTGAAATCCTAAAAGATAACACAAAACAATGGAATAATTTATATTTCTAATACAATATACACTCAATTCATCATAAGATCACTCCTTGTGATTTGAATTTTGGATTCTTTCTTGGATAATAATTTTTTACTGTGAAAAATGTAAATAATGTAAAATGGATCATTTAATCATAAAGTGGACAACTCTGGTACCAACAATAGTCCCTGTGTCGTCCTCTCATCACTGTTATCCACTTCCAGAACTTTCCCCATTCCAAACTAAAACCCTGAAGCCACAGACTATAGCTCCACATTCCCCACTTCTATCAGATCCCCAAGGAAACATTATTCTACTTTTTATTTGTGAATTTGCTCATTCTTGCTAACCCGCATTAGTGGAAACAGACAGCATTCCTCTTCTTGTGTAAAAGATGGTAAGATTCTACACATATGCTCAAGCAGTGTCATTGGGTTCTTAGCTTTAGAAGTGGGATTCGCCATGGGATTATTTATTTTGATGTAAAAGAGGGAGGTTAAGAAAGTTTCAGGTATTAGGAAAGTTCAAATGTTAGGTTTGAACATGTTAAAATTATGAAAGGTCCACCAGACACATGAAAGAAGAAGGAGGGCAAGCAGACTTTTTGTTGTTGCTCTTATTATTTTGAAAAATGCCTGTAGAGGACTGAGACTGGAGATAGGGACCAGACGAAAAGAAACCGTGGTAGTGGTCAAGCAAAAATAAGATAAAGCCTGAAATAATTCTCTGGCTGAATGAAGAAAGGGACCTGAAAGTGTTTAATGGAACTTGATGACCAACTGGAGCCAAAATACAAGAGATATGGAGGCCTCCTGCAGGGCCCCACCAGGTCTGGCTTCATTCATCAGACAACAATATAGGAGAAGCCAATCTGAGGGGGAAGGATGAATGGGAATATGTAGCTCAATCTACTCTACAGATGAAAATAAGAGCAAATTATGTAAAAGAATAAAGTTACCTTCTGCCCTCCCAAATGTTTTCCATAAACATAATAATTCAAATTATTTTGCAAATAATTGAAAAATACTAGCATTCATTCAGGTCTTACACGTGTATATTTATTTGCCTTTGGTGGTGGCGTGAAGATGGATGGAGAGATGTGGATTGAGAACCACATACACTGACTTCTGCTCTTGTACCTCCACTGCATGGCTCTGCTCCTTAACATGCCACAATTTGAGATTTAACTATGTATTGATATGAGAAAATGTATTCATATATGTGAACATCTATATCCTCATGAATTGAACATGGGGATTATTTCTGCTCTGAAGTCCTCCTCAGTTATCATTTTCTGTCTAGAATGAAAAAAACTTACTTTTTATTCAAGTATAATATCTGTATCTAGATGCTCGTATAAATATCACTAGTTAGAAAAGTTCTATATAAACAACAAACCCTTGAAATAATGTTAAATCTTCTTTTCTGCAACCCAAACACATATAACCTCTTTAATTGTTAAAGTATTATTTTTAGGAGGGGAATTATTGCGATGAAAAACTGACTCAGCATTTGAGAATAAATACTTCCAGGAAATGATTCAGTTACTTTCTAAAATAAATTGTATTATAGAAATGTCACATTTGCTCATAAACCCGGCTTCCAATGTTCTCTAATATCAAAGAGTACAAATGCTGTAGGAAAAAAAAATCGTTATAATATATAGCCGTTATGTGCTTCTAGGTAGCAAAGTCTTGATGCTCCAGTATTAAGCCAACTTACTTATATTCCTTCCATAAGCCCTCTTATGAATATTTATTTGGAAAAATTACAAACTTGTATCTTACCCTGTCTTAACAGATTAGTGACTAAGCAACCAGGGTACAGGAGCTCCTGGATCTTGGTTTCCAAAGGTTATTTCTGCTGGCCCTTGAGGTACAGAAGATCAAGACCTCAGTCATTATAAAAAAGAATTTATCTTTTTCTTTTCAAAGAATTTCAAATTTTTCATTGCCAACCATCTGAAACACTCAATTAGCATTATCATATTACAAAGGCAAAGAGAGCAGATTAGAAAGTGGAGCCAATGATAGAAACTCTTTATTCCAGACACATCTTGATACTGCTTTTAAACTACAGGAAAGCAGAGAACTGCATTTGGGGAGAATGAAATGCAAATAGCAGTTCTTGTATTGATTTTGACAGTTGTCATTGACGTTAACAGGATGTGGCCACCTCCAATTTGAAATAATTTCTCTGTTTCAGATAACTGCCTAAATGCCAATGTTCGTCCCTTTTTATTTCTCTGAATCTCATGATTTAAAAGTCTCATGTCTTGTATGCAGGCAAGTTTCTCTCTATATATCTCACCATTTAGTCTTACATGCTCTTGTATACATGCATGTTTTCTATGCAAACCACTTGAATTATTAATGTTTTCTAAAGAGAGAAATAATGGATGCTCTTATATGTAATTTCAATTCTTTCAAAGCTGATCAACATTATTGAGCCTACCCATCAAATTAAAATAAAATAGCACGATTCAACATAGGAAAATGTCAACTGCTGAACATAAGGGTGCTGAAATAACCAATCATTTTCTGGCAAAGACCCAAGGCATCCCCCATAGCAACGGAGCTGATGGCATAGCAACCGCAGCTGCTTCACCACCAAAAAATTAGAAGAAATATTCTTGGAAAAAAGCATAATCCATGTTAAAGTCATACATGACATTTTTCTTTAACAAAAGAAACTGGGAGAGTGAATGTGTTAAATGATACTATTCCTTAGTAGCTGTAAATGTTCTAGTACAGGCTGAAAGCCATTCTGATTAGAACATTCAAAGCCAAGTACTTTGAAGCTAAAACTTCCTAAATTGTTCTCATACAGACCGATGTGTTTCTTGCAATGTTAGAGAAAAATCTATTCTTTATTTATTTTTCTCAGATAAAAGGTCTTCCAGTTTTTTTGAAAAGATCCTTTTAGAGAGAATTTTGCTGAAGTTATGAATATACTTCATTAGCACTTGAAGAATGTTAAAATCCAAAATGAACTACCTGATTAATATAAATATTTTAAAATTTCATTAAATAAAAATCTGTAAATTTTTGCCTTCCTATGAGCTAAAAAATTGGACATATTTGGTGCACATTTCATGAACCAATTTGATCACTGGGCATTTCCAGAGTGTAGGGTGGGTCAGATCCTTTTCCATTGTGTATCAAAGGTCAATGCCGATATCTATAATATAGTCTAACTCTTGGAAGGAACAGCTTCTGTGAACAGTAGCTAGTTTCTTGGTTTAGAGATGATCAGTTGCAAGAGCCAAGAGAATACACCCAATAATTGGAGGTACCATCATATTAGGTTGAACATGCATGGAAGTCAAGTTTTCCAAAGAGCCCCAGGATTTTTCTAGATAATAGACTTTCTGTAAGTATTCTATGCTGGTTTCTCGAGAAGCCCATATGTTTGCAATGAGTCAAAGTAGAGGTGATGTGGCCATGGAATGCCTCTCTCCCCAGGGTTTACCTGGCATGTGGGCTTACTGAGCACTGGAAGTTGGATGAGGTTCAAACATTTGTGATATCTGCTATTTTAACCAATTCATGTTCTGTGTTTTCTATTTGAAAACCAATAAAACTGAGCTCTATCCACTAATATTTGAAGCCAGAGTACCTCAGGTGTGGACTTGAAACTAGTAAGTCTCAGTCAAAAGGAGGAAAACAAAAAGCATGTGTATGAATTAAGTTGGATCTTGAGCCAGAGAAACCTGAGACCTGGTGAAAGGCAACAGTGAAGTGAACAGACCCAGTGGAAGCACGAGCTATGGGATAGCTGCAGAGAGTTCACTCCCTAACAAAAGGACAATTTCAAGCACGTGGTCCCTTTCCTTTCTTTTCCCCAATTATTAGACCCCATTGGAACCACTCATCATTTCTACCTGGCTTCCAGAATCGCTTCAGTTTTTGTATCCACAGAGGAAGATTCTGTCTCAAATGGACATGGATTTCACTTTACTTTCTGCACCCTTAACTCGGCCTGACTTCCTTTTCACTCACTTAACCAAGCTGAAAGTGACAAATAAATTATTCTCTTAAGACTTAGGATTCATGCAAGTCTAATGGTCACCTCTAGTCTTCTGTGAGTCCACCATACATTTAATCTAATACTCCCAGGGCACTAGTCTTAGATGCCTTGGGGTAGACCTCAAACACAGCACTCCCAGTTATCTCCATCTTAGACACCCTATCCCAGTCCAGAGTCTAGCCTCCCCTCCAAGAAGGGACTTCCTGCCTAGGAATCCTAGTCCTAGTATCAGGGCCTGAAACCTGCCTTGAGATAGCCTGGACACACTGTTTAATTTCTCCATTCCTTTTCTCTTTTTTTTATTCTTCATGAAGTCTCATTTATTTTTTCCAATTTTAAAAGCATTACATGGTTAAAAAAAATTTTAAAGGAAAATATAAATAAGGGAAATACAAAGAAGAAACTCAATATCCATGTTCTTATCAGCAAAGATGATTGTATAGACACTGCAAAACATTCCCAGGAAATATGATTATATGTGTATGTATGCATGCATTTACGTTTGTTGGTTTTATTTTCTTTCTCAGATTTCCCACTGATAGGGATTCTGAGTGTTGGGGTTAAGATGCCTTTTCTAGTTGGAAACCAGCTGATTAAGTGACATTCTTCTTTACCCTCTTCAGAGGCAGAAGGAGCCCCAGGAACATCATTGTTTTCCAAATACACGCTCAACAGCTATACCCCAGCTCTTAAAAATAGACAGGAAATTTGTAGAACTGTCTGCATAGCTTCTGTTTCCCTTCCATGTGCCCCTCATTCCCTAGATGTGCAATACAAAGATGGCAGCCACCTCATCTGTTGCCTTTCTTTAGGTGAGAAGCTTGGCCTCTCTGAATTTCCTTTTCACTACATGTTATATGTTGTACTGACCCTGACTGTCATTTCTAAAGGAATGACCCTTGAATTTCTGTCTCAAGGGTCCCAGATCTTCATTTCTGGATGTTTACTGTGCTCTGTTTCTCACGAGTTATGCCACACCTTCACACCTCGAAAACCAAGTTTATTTCTATTACAAACCAGGCTTCTTTCATGAGGTTTAAATTTTTAATGTATCAGCACATTCATGTTAACACAAGTACAAAGTCCTGGAGGTAACTTCTACATCTTAGTGTTAAATAAAACTTACAGGCAGCCATTGATTTGGGCTGAGTGCCTGATCTAGGCCCAACTGGCCAAACAAAAATGGAGTCACTCATGCTAAAGTTCCATGTCACCAAGTCCAAACTCAGTGGTTTATTTGACCTTCAGAGAAATTGAAAGAATGAGAGGTAATAATCAAAACCCCAAACAAGCCAGTTTTAACCTGCATGATAAGGAAGTATCTCTTTTGCTTTAAACTTTAAAAGGAAAGTAACTTTGAAATGACAATCTGCTTTTTGGATTTTGTTTCTGCTCTCTTCACCCTTTTCTGTTTATACAACCAAGTTTCTCTGTTCAGGTTATCAGAACGTTCCTTGTGTTTTATGAAAGGAATTGTTTTCCAACTCCAGAACTGCAAATAAAAGTCAATTAAGGCTGGATATAGTGGCACATGCCTGTAATCCCAGTGAGGCTGAGGCAGGAGGATTGCAAGTTCAAAGCCAGCCTCAGCAACAGTGAGTTACTAAACAACTCAGTGAGAACGTGTCTCTAAATAAAATAAAAAATAGGACTGCAGATGTGTCCCAGTGGTCAAGTGCCCCTGAGTTCAATCCCGGGTACCATTATCTAAAAAGAGTTGGAAAAGCCTATTAAAGTTTTTAAGCTAAACTCATTGTAATATTGTCTTTTGACTTTAGTCTTCCTTCCCCTACCCCTTTCCAGGAACCTTCTTCACATCTCTACTGTTACCTAATTTGGATGCTTATTGTACTCTCCTGTACTACTGTAGTGATCCCTTCCTTCCTCTTCCTCACCCTCACTCCATTTTTGGTCCACACATTATCAACATGAATACTACTAATATGTCACAGGGTTCATGCCCTGGGTCATATTGTGCCAGTTCTGGGCCTAAGAATTACTTGGCTCAGAATCCCCTCTTCTCTCATTGTTCTGAGTTAGGTTGGCCAAGAGGAGCCTGTGTGAGATTTGGAAGGTGGTATGGGACAGATGCTCCTATTCTTGAGAAGTGTCAAGGGGAGTCATGGTGATAAAAAGATGTAGAGGCACACACTGTATACATATATTGAATTATCATAACGATTAATTATTATTATGTGCCAATAAATAAAAAAAATTAAAAATGGCTTCAAAGTAGGTTTCATTAGATGTATCACAGAGGAATCACGTTGTTGACGATCTTGTTTCTAATTTGGCTTTCTGTTGAATCACTGTATGCAAAAAGTCTCCATGCAATCGAAGAATGTGTGTTTGTGGGGGGAGGTAGGGTATGCACATGCATGCAGGTGTGGTTTGTGCCAAACAAGAAAAGAAAGAGTCAAAGGGGCCCAGCAAGTTTTAGCTGTCCTTTCTTCCTACATCGGTGTCCAGCTAAACTTCCTCCATGTTGGCTTGGCTGATTAACACCAGCCCCAGGTTCCCAGCTGGCTCTTGGGTGTCTGCAGTCCCTTAGAGATGGGAGCTACCCAGAAGTCACAGTTTCCCCAGGGCTGGCACACACTCACCTCTCCACAAGCTCCATCTTTGTGGTCTCATGTCATTAAAATAATATGATTGATTCACTGGATTTCCATGAAGGCTTCACCCCAACATGGTCCAGGAAATGGCTGTTGTTCTGAACCTGCAAGATAGCCCTGACATATTTTCCCTCTCCTACCTTTCACCTCAATTGTTCAGGGTCTAATTCCCATATTAAATACTATATTCCCACAATGTTCATAGAAGCTCTTTTCATGATTAACACCTGACTAAGGCATGTGGCTTGCTTTTGAATGTAACACACAGATGCATATACACAACTTCCTTTGCTTGGAAGGAAATCTGATTCCCACTCATTAGATTCTAGTTCTTTTATCCTTAAGTTTCCAGACATATTTCCACATCTCTATCATTCACACCCCATTCGAATCATATTCCATCAAAATCCAATTCTTCCTATTGAAATATCATTCCATACTGATCATGTTTCAATCCTTACCATTTTTGTTCAAATCTTTATTAAATTCCATTCAGCTACTATGAACTTTTGAAATTCAGATTACACTATCATGGAGACTGGTCTACCTATAGAAATCAGAGAGTCCTGGAAAAGATAGTCACTGTAAAGTCTTTTTAAAAATTTTGCCTTTATATTTGTTACATGTGTGATTCTTTGAGCATTTCAAAATCTATGTTTCAAAAGGGAAATTGCATGGAAATGAAGGGAGACCCTCATTGCTATACAAAATTACATATAAGAGGTTGTGAGAGGAATGGAAAATAAACAAGGAGAGAAATGAATTACAGTAGATGGGGTAGAGAGAGAAGATGAAAGGGAAGGGGAGGGGGGATAGTAGGGGATAGGAAAGGTAGCAGAATACAACAATTACTAATTGGGCATTATGTAAAATTGTGGATGTGTAACCAACGTGATTCTGCAATCTGCATTTGGGGTAAACATTGTGAGTTCATAACCCACTTCAATCTAATGTATGAAATATGATATGTCAAGAGCTTTGTAATGTTGTGAACAACCAATAAAACAAAACAAAACAAAACAAAAATCTATGTTTCAAGTAAAATCTCTTTGAGATAAGAAAAAATATATATTTTTAAATAATGCACTGAAATGTACAGTGCTGACTAACACTCTTCTGAAAGGTGTATACAGATACACACACATCACACACACACACATATTCACATATATATGTTCTTATACTCTCAGATTGTTTCAAATGAAAGTCTTTTATTATTCCCATAAATAGGTATTTTGGTCTCTGTCTACCTTGATCCTAAAACATTTTAGAAGGTATCACAGTTTGTTTTATGATATATTTTCTGTTTTGCACATTGGTTTTACTTTTAAATAGGACTAATCTTCTTAAGGCCATAAAATCAATCTTATTTATCTTTATGCAACCTATACTACCTAGGATGGTGGCTGAGAAATAGAATTAGGTGCTTAAATTAAATGTCTGCTTCGTATGTGTTCAAATAAATATTTTTTTCATGCCCATTTCCTTGACAAACTAATCGACAACATTCATGAAAATTCAGAATGGTGTTAATTTATACTGACTATGTTGAAAGGAAAGACTTTTAAAATTTTATATTAAAATATTCCAAGCAATTTGACAATAAGAGTCTTAAGAGGTAAAGAGCTTGGCAAATCTCATGCGAGTTAAATATAAATAGTAAATATATATCAAAGGAAATGAATTTTCATATTGCTTTTTAGAGTATTTGTACAGTTACAAAGACTATTCAATATAGAAAAGTCTAAATCATAATGAAAATGATTACTTATGTGATGTCAGGATATTTGGAAATATAACTTTATTCATAACATTTTTATTGGTTCTTTTTAGTTATACATGACAATAGAATAATCCATTTTGACATAATTATAAAAGCACGGAATATATCTTGTTCTCATTCAGTCTCCAGTATCTTTTCTTTCATAATCAACCAATCAGTTGCAAGAAAACTATGAATCTATTATGAAAATAACAATATGTTAGAAACCTGATTCCTATTCTAAAATTGTCAAATATTTATGTATTAAGAGATTTATGTAAAAGTAGCTCCTTTGCTTTTACTATCAGTCAAGCAGCAGGACAGCAGAGTATAAATTAAAAGGCAATTCTGTCCTTTAAACTTAAGATAAAGAAACAAGCTTTTTATTTATTGGATAAATCTGCAATTTTTTAACCTTCAAGTTGATGGGGATTTCAGAACATAAAAATGTCATCATGCAATAAGTGAAAAGTCATCACTGTTGATTGGAATTGTCTGAAAGTGCAGTGAATTCTGCTAAATGACACCAGCAACTGTAAGGGCTGTCAAAATAATGGCCTTAATGATGCTCCCAGGCAGAAATGTTCACTGTTCAATAAAATATGTTGCGCTAGTTTCTATATCAACTAAAATTCTTAAGATCATTTCCTTTAGACATTAAAATAATTGTCACTACTTCTGTTATTGTTCTTGTTGATTTAGTGCTCACTGACTACAAGGTATTCTGGTAAATGTTTTCCATTAATTATGAGAAATACTATAATAATCATTTTATGAGAGATGAGGAAACCAAGGTACAGAATAATATATTCAAAAAATCACACTACTAGGATGAGTAGTACATTTGCCTAGAGTCTGACATATAGGTGTTTTAACACCAAGGAGCCTTACAGCAATCTTATGTGGTTTTATTGGCTTGATAATTTAATCTTAAAAAAAAAGAAAAAGGAAACGAACTCTTTCTTCTTTTTCATTTGTGAATCCTAGAATTAAAATTTAAGTCATTTTGAATTCCCTCTCAGAAGCTTCATTCAACATATATCTAGCCATTTGTCAAATCTTAGTTATTATTCTTCCTTACAACAATCCTTTTTTATTTCCATTCCAATGCCACCATCCTATATAAAGCCTTTGATTTAGCCACTAAACATTTATCAAATGCCTTAAATGTTCAAAATATAGTGCTTAGTACCAAAAAAAAAAAAAAAGAAAGAAAACAAAAACTTTGGGAGGTACATTTTTTTGACCTTAAGAGGTCTAAAATTGCATTGTTGATGATGGTTCAGAGATCAGGCTATCTTTTATACCACTTCCCTTGTGGCATAAAATTTCTGTGTAAACTAAAATTCTTAAGATCATTTCAATTAGCATAGGGCGACAGATGAAGATAGCATACTACCCACAATTTGAGATGATTGAGATCTTGTCTGCAAACATATATTTTTATTATATTATCTCTTAAGTATATGTCCAAATAGAAAGTGTTCTGTGAATGTTATAAACAAAATATGCCAGGTGTTCCGAGATAGGAGAGACCATTTGTAGCTGGATCAATATCAAGGAATTCACATGGAGGAAATATCATTAAAGAATGAAAAGGTTTTAGGTGAGTAGAACCTAAGAATGAGCTGCCTACAAAGGAAAAGCATGCAGCTTCTCTCAAAATGTGAGCAGAGCTGCGTGGTTCGCACATGGCTTTCAATGGGGAGTAGGTTGTTTCAAACAGGGAGCAGAAAAGAGAGAATCCTGGAGGCAGCCACTAGTGTGATTTCTAATGTTCCCACATGCAACTCAGTGCCTGGGTAGGAGTACTTCCCCTTTCTGACCTCTGGGTCCATATTTGCTAACTGAGCACAGCAACACAACTTTGGGGGTAAGAGGGCGAGTCAGTTATATAGCCCCATGTGTATGGTAATTCTTATTTCTTCTACTCTGACTTAAGGAAATTGGATTTCACTGAGGAGGCAATATGGAGGTTCAAACAATGGAGCAACCTACATCTTCCACAGGACCATGGTGTGTTTACCAAAGATTAGTTTTCTGTCAACAAAACTCTCTTGCATGGCAGTTGAAAGCACTTGTTTGGTTCCCCACTGCCGACAGGACAAAACTGAAATACTTCATCTGAAGCTATTACCCAGCACTCTCCACACCGGCTTTTGGTGTTAGCAATAATCATCTGCTCAGAGTTCCTCCAAAGCTGGTGACCAACTCACTCTGGTTTACCTGGAACAGTACTATTTTTAGCAATGGAAATCTTATGTTTGGGAAACCCACCAGTCTCAGGAAAACTGGGAAAGTTGATCATACCACCCAAAAGAACTTAACCTTTTCTTAATTTTCTGCATATTTGACTTTTCCTCCTGGTAAAAAGGTCTAGAAAATAACAGTCTGGAAAAAGAAAGCAGTTAGGAGGCAAAGTCAAATATGCCAAATATGATATATCAAATGTGATAGAAAATTTCTCTATCAGGAAATGCACACCTTGAAAGGCTTCATTCAAAGCCGATACATAATCACCTGACGTAACTGGAGCAGATGGCATATAAAGGAAAATCATTGCTATTTTATTGATTGAGATTGTATATTAAGGTTTTTTCTACAATTACTTATCTAGAAATAAATATTAAATACAAAACAAGTTGCAAGAATAGTACAAAGAGTAAAAGTCTTTTCTTTGTATGTGTGTAGGTGGGGGGATTGAACCCAGAAGCATTTTACCACAGAACTACATCCCCAGACCTTTTATTTATTTATTTATTTTATTTTGGCACAGGGTCTTGCTAACTTGCTGAGGCTCCCCCTTGAACTTGTGATCTTCCTCATCAGTCTCCCCTGTCATTTTTTTTATAGGCATCTACCACCGAATACATAGTCCTTTACCAAGATCCACCTACTACTAACATTTTATTGCTTTGCTTTATCATAAAGATGTTTTCTAGACAGAGAAGGTTTTTACATTTTTAACATAGTATGTAGATACATTCAGAGGAAGGAGAGACCGATTCCAAAGCAGAAGAGGTACCAGAAACTGGCCTTCAGCAAAAAGTTACCAGGTAGTCAAATGTTGAGATCACTACTTTCAGAAGATGGCAGTTAGTGTGGTGTGTAGTAAGGTCTAGAAAAGAATGGTCTAGAGAGAGGAACCAGTTAGGAGAATGCTCAGCAGTTTCAACACCAAGAACTTAAACTAATGGACATAAGACACAGAGTAAAAATGAAATAATATTTTCTTAGTGTCCATGACTATCTGACCTAAGATGACTTATGTCTAGGATTTTTTTTTATATTTCTTTTACAAAACAGAGACCCATTTATCCGTTTTCTCATCCTGGTTATTCATAAATGGAATAATAAAATTAAGACTATATAAAAAAATAGGCCCTTATTTCATAAAATAGACTCATTTCTTGCCCGGTTATACTAGATGGGTAAAGTAGTAACTGAAAATATATGCTTCACTCCTGAAACTTTGTGACCCGGCTTTTAATTATCATTGAAATGTCACCAGAGATGCATTTAAACAGTTTTTGATAAGATACAAACTAACAAACTGGATCCAACTGCTACAGGGAGGATTTTTTAATTTCACAGTTGGTTGAAAAATATACTAGGGTGGCATAAAGGAGAAAATGTAGCAATGGTTACCTGTCATATGTCAGTAAATGAGGAGAAGCACTTTTATCTTGGTCACAAACATTTTTATTCATGACAAAACCTAAAGCTCCTCTATCTAATCTTCTAATTGCATTTCAAGGACCCAACTTGCAACATCTTTATTACTATATCCAAACAACAACAATAAAAAATCAACCTTTAATAGTTTATTTCTCTCATTAAAATCTCTTTGAATTTCTTTTTTTAAAAATGTTTGGTATTTCAAATTGTCAGTTCTCACATGGAATGTATTCATGTGTTGTTCCAATAAACACATCTGTAGTCTACCCTTTGTGTAGATGATGTTCTGATTGTTACGAGGAAACAAATGAGGGGAGTTTTTAATTGAGAAAGTAGCATCAGTATTACTAATTGATATAAGGGTTGCTAGCAAAGTGTATTTCAATCTGCAGTTCTCAATGAAGACCATGCAGAAGAAGACCATGCAGGGATTTAGAACCACCAGCTGGGACACTGTGCACATGTTTATCCTAAGCAGGGGTCTGTGGAGACTTACTAGTAGCTTGAAGCTAGTAGCATGAAGTTGGTCAAAGAAATTGGTACAAATCCTCTGAAAGCTAGCAAGTGTTCCCAGAATATGGTACCTCAAAGTAGGCCTCTGGGGAATCAGGACGGTTGAGTTGAAGGTAAATAAGGAAAAGCAGAAGCAGGATAGTTCTCTGAGATTCTTCTATTTGCCTAAAAGAAAGGTATAGTTTATAAAGGCAAACCGTATTCCCCTCCCACCATTAATCAGGGAGAGCAACGGTTGACCAGTGAAGACAACTTGGACCCCGAGGAGCCCGGAGATGGTACTAGGGGAATCTACATTAACAAGCTTAACTAGCCTTTGTCTTCCATTTATTTGCTATCCCACACGTTGCCACTTCCAGAGACTCAAAGTCCTTTGTCTGGCTTGACACCGCTTTAAAAATGTACTTTTTTTGTTTTGTTGTTGTTGTTGTTGTTGTTGAAGATGCCATATAAACTGGAATTCACAGTTACTTCCTTGAGAACTATATTCATTCTCTGGGTAGTGTGTGCGTGTATGCATGCGTGTGTATGTGTGTGTGTGTTATACATGTCGTTTTTGTTTATTTTTCTCTTGTGAAAGAGTCTTCCATTATTATAATTAGGAAATGGGGATTGAACCAAGGGGCACTTAACCACTGAGCTACATCCCCAGCCCTTTTAATTTTGAGACAGAATCTTGCTAAATCGTTTAGGGTCTCACTTAGTTGCTGAGGCTGGCCTTGAAGGAGCCCTCCTCCTGCCTCAGCCTCCTGATCTGCTGGGATTACAGGTGTGTACCTGAAGCTATCTTTCATTATGGGGTTTTATTCCAGCTCAGTTGAAGGAAAACATTTTATTCCCCGATGCTGGTTATTAAATATTACCAGCTACACACCACTGACTCTAGAGGATCTTTTGGTTAGGAATCTGGTTAGAAAACACTGGATCATGGAAAGGTGGAACCAAGTGAAATAAAAACAGCTGCCCATATGAAGCCCAGATGTCTGGTAATGATTGATGACACTGAATTCACTTCATAAAGATAAGAAGGAAGAGAACAATCTTTGGAGAAGACTGTGGACAAGGAAGGAAGTTGAAGATGATCATAGTTAAACTCGTTACAAGTAGCAATTATAAATTAATCTCTATTATTTACAGACTAGTTAAGATCTGATGGTTGCAGAAACATGAGCTGCCAAAACAGGCTACAAGAAAACTAAACAAACACAAACATACAAAAAGCCTCTTCAAAAATAAAAAGTTAACTCAAATCAAATTCTTAGCCTCTTGAACATGCAAAAACGTTGAATGCACCAGTCAGGCTGAAAACCATCAACCCTTTTTATGCCCGACTCAAAGCAAATGCTTTTCACTAATTGAGTTTAATGCACAAGTTTAGTTATAGCACAAAACAGAGTGACTGTTAATTGATTGACTATGAGAGGCTGAGGAAATAAGTACTTAGAAGAGGGCTCTATCAAGATTTCATAAATGGAATCAGAGTAAATAGATTAAAAAGAAAGTTTCCTTATACATCTCACATATATTTGCCTTTTCAATAAATATATGTATTTATTGACTATATATATATATAAATATATATTTATGATTATTGACAAAATTTTCCAGTGCCTTTTTACTCTCTCTCCTGAGATTTTACCCTTCTTTCTTGACTTTGGTAAATTTTTATTCTGTTTGAATTATGTGGTTACTTTAAGGTCCTGTGTATCCTCTTTCCTTCCTCGAGGAAAGATTCTTGGATTCCAACGTTCCTTCTAGAAGCCAAGAAAAGCTATGTGCCACGTAGGTTCCCTTGGAAGACAACAAATAACATTTACATAGGTTTTATGGGGATCCATTTCTTTAAGCCTTAGTCTCATCTGTAAATTAATTATGCCATTGACTCTATCACTAAGATCTGAAAACACTGTTCTCTTCTTCACATCAAATAGGGTCCAAGCAAATCTTTTCCTTTCATTTTTTTTTCCACAGAGCTTTCACAGTAGAAAAGAGACCTGAGGGTATTTTCTCATCTTACTGTAGAGAGTGACAGCACAGAGTGTGCATAAATACCCACCCAGGAAAGTTCATAATATTCTACGAGGAGTCTATATTTAGACTAATAGAACTGGTTCATGCAAAGCAAATCTGTATTCCAAAAAGGAAGAAAGATCTTTTAAATGTTAGAAATAATTCTGGATAAACTCTAAGAGGAAAAAGTAACCTTTTCTCACATTGGGTGTAAAATAATTAAATGAATTCAAAGCCGTAGCCACTTTGTTAAAGGCTTTTTAATTGCTCCTATTGATCATGACCTAAAAATGCTTCTGCCCAGTTCATAGAGCAGCATTAGGCACTCCAACGAAACCCTTAGGGAAGAAAATCCACAGCCATTCTAGCATTACCAAATGGTACATTAATTATTTACGTTTATTAACATGGAGACAAAGATATTCTGTTGTTAGACCAGATAACCAGGTCTTTATCAGCTAATGCTGCATTAAAAATAAACTGTTTCAAAGGCCAAGAATTGTCCTGTTGGGCTTTGCTATATCATAATTTTAGTTTACCCAGAGAAGACAAATCTCTCACTATATACATTAGGGTTATTATTCAAAATCTATTTAGTAAATTGGGGATGTATACAAAGCTCACAAACAGCCATGCTGATTCCTTCAATGACAGTATTTCTAAGCATCAATAAACCTATGAAGAGAGTAAAATATACCACCCAGGGTCCCACTACTTGGATAAAAGACCAAAATCTCTCTGCCTTCTCTTTTGTAATTAAAAAAGAAAATCACTGTGTTCTTATTTTTGTTAGGAGTGGAAATGGCCTATTTTGCTAGAAAGAACTATAGTTTGGGGATCTCACAATACTTGTATAAGCTACCATATATACTACTATAATGAATCAATGTTTTCCTCTATTCCAAGTGCCCCTAAAGCACCATTAATATTTTGAGTGTTGAATTATATGTAAACAGTGTTCAGCACTGTTACCCAGATATTCTTCCATTCTCACAATTATTCTGGGTTCCTTTGACATTCTATGTACATTCATATAATATTAGACCACCTACTACAGCTGATTCTATGATCAGCTCACATTCCTACCTTCCGCAAGATTGTGTGACTCTGTTATCATTGTGTTCTTATTCATCTTTTTATTCCAAGGGCCCTGGAAATACTATTTACCTCAACATTTAGTGCATTTTCCAAGGCATAAAGCAAATGCTCCTATAAACATGTCCCAAATAATTCTTTGTATTTAAAGTTTAATTTCTTTTTTTAAAATATTTTAGTTGGTTTTTAATGTAATTTTAGACAATGACATAATAAGAACTAAAACCTTAGAGAAACTACCTTTTAAAATTCTAGTGTATTAGTATTGTATGCATATAAATGTAAGTATAAGATTTCAACTAGCCAGGAGTGTTGGTACATGCCTGTAATCCCAGCAGCTCAGAAGACTGAGGAAGGAGTTCAAAGCTAGCCTCAGCAACTTAGAGAGGCCCTAAGCAACTCAGTGAGACCCTGTCTCAAAAATAGCTAACTAACTATATAAAAAGGACTGGGGATGTGGCTCAGTGGTTAAGCATCCCTGGGTTCAATCCCCTATACCAAAAAAAAAGAATTC
This sequence comes from Ictidomys tridecemlineatus, assembly GCF_052094955.1. Lineage (NCBI taxonomy): Eukaryota > Metazoa > Chordata > Mammalia > Rodentia > Sciuridae > Ictidomys > Ictidomys tridecemlineatus. The sequence continues at coordinate 52,094,159 of NC_135489.1, forward strand.
CACTAGATGAAAATTAAATTGTGATTATTATCATTCATTTTCTGTATTGTCACTATGATATTCGATATAATTCTAAACAAAGTGATACATAACTTTGACCAAAAGGAACTAGTCTTGCCTGTAATATTATATTATCTTTTCTTTTTTATCAGCAATTTGTGTTCTTTAAAGAATAAATTTTATAACTAAAATTTGTGTGTGAAGAACACTGGTATCTGAATATCTTTCCTTCCTTGTTTTGATTGATAAAAAGCTCCTTTTTAAAAAATTTGTGCAAGTTTTTGTGCTTATTTCTATGTTCCATCTAAAAACTGTCATAACTTTTCATGCATCCCTAGTTACTTGATATTTGTTTATTTTATTTACTAATTCAATTTTTAAAAATTATTAAAAACCAACTATGTTTTACAATATTTCCCAGCAGGACTGACTCATATGAACTGTCTCAGATTCACTTTGCAGTGATGTCAAAAACTTAAAGTCATTGAGAGATCAAATTAAATCAGATATTTTCATATGGAGACCTTCAAATCAGTGGATTTCACTATTGGAGACATCATTTTTAAATTATATTGTTGTCAATGTTTTATTATTCCACATTTCATCAAATTAAGCATTTAATCATAAACACTCTCAATAATTATGGATTACTTTTTAGTTTCTTTTGTAATTTGCAGAAGATTATAATGCTCAGAAACTATACCATCAGATATAAAAATTGCAATTTTTATGAAAGTAATTTCCATTTGATGGTAACTTTGCAACTAGGGCCTATCTGTCCTCAATGACTGGATTTTATGCCTTAAAAATATTGAAGAAATTGTTTGTTAATAACTCCCCTGGATTACTCATGTAATTTTTGTTTTTATTTCATTAAGTCCTTTCCAGACATAACTTTTCCTTTTGTTATTGACTACTAGAGAATATTATTTAAAAACAGTGGTAGTTTAAAAGTGGAAGTAGTTAGAATTATACTATATTTATATTGAGAAATATTAACTTGCAAAACAGGTCATCTAGAAAGGAGGCTGTGAACCTACAGAACTCTGAAGATAGAAATCAAAGAAGATCTAAGTGATGAACAGAACAAGAGGGACTTAATATTATTAAGATGTCAATTTTTCTCAACTTGATCTGTAGTTTCCATGTAACCCCCAACTCCCAGAAAATTATTCTGTGGATTTCAACAAATTGATTCCAAAGGTTATGTGGAAAGGCAAAAAGAACCTGAATGGTCAATGCAACACTAAAGAAGACTGAGTGAGAGGATTGACATTACCTGACTTCAAGGCTTACTGTAAACTACAATGATGAAGTTACTGCAGCATTTGTGAAACAATAGACAACAGATCAATTGAAAGGAATGGAGAACCCACACAAACGCAGTCAATTTATCGTTGATAAATGAGCAAAGGCAATTCATTGAAGAAAGGAGAGACTTTTCAAAACATGATATGGACCAACGGACTAGAAGGGGGAGGAAGGGAAGGAGGAGGGGAAGGACATCATCATCATCATCAGTGTCATCATCATCATTGACCGTAAAGCAGCAGGAACTCTTTTGCACTGCTGGTCGGAATGCAAAATTGTACAGCAACTTCAGAAGACACTTTAGCCATTACTTACAAAGGGCTACATGATCCAGAATCATATTCCTAGCCATTTACCCAATGAGTTGACAACTTATGTGCACACAGAAGTCTGCATATGAATGTTATTTTTAGTTGCTTTATTCATGATTGCCATACGGAAAGTAACTAAAATCCTTGAACAGGTAACTGGATTAATAAACTGTGATACATCTAGACAATGGATTGTAAAGGAATAAGCTATCAAGCTACAAAAATAAATATATGAAAAATAAATAGAGGAACTTTAAATAATTATTGCTAAATGAAAGAAGGCAGTCTTAAAAAGAGATATACCATATGATTTTAACTATATACATTCTGGAAAAGGGATAACTCTAAAGAGAGTACACTGATCGGCAGGTGACAGGGATCCAGTGGGTAATGGAGAGGGATAAATAGTTGAAGCATGGGGGGATTTTAGGCCAATGACACTTTTCTGTAAGATATTATAAGGATAGATCCACAATATTATCCATTTGTCAAAACCTATACTAGACAACATAGAATGAACTCTATGATAAATCTCTAATATTAGTGAATCAATATTGGTTATCAATTGTAACAAATGCACCCCATTAATGCAAGATACTAATTAGATAAAATATGAAAAATGAGTGAGGCCAAAAGGGACTCTATTTTTCATATAGCTTTCTTATAAATATAAAACAAAGTTTTTTTTTTTAAAAAGTAACCCATTATTGCATTCTTAATCATACATTTTCATGAAACCTGTGTGCAAATTTGGAACATGAAGAAACAGAGGTCAATATGCTTTCCATGTTAAGTCCTAAGTAAGGTAATTTTTTTTTACTCTCTAAAAAAGTTTTAATTTTTTTGCACAAACAATATTCTCTGAGTAAATAAAGTTTATTTGAAAATGTTATTGTCATCTGAAACATTTCAAAGTATATTATGTGAAATGTATTAAACAAGAAGCCAATGGCTTAAAAGACTTTGCATTAATCCCTTGATTTCAACAGTTACTAATAGGGCATTATGTAAAAATGTGGATGTGTAACCGATGTGATTCTGCAATCTGTATTTGGGGTAAAATTGGGAGTTCATAACCAACTTGATTCTAATGTATGAAATATGATATGTCAAGAGCTTTGTAATGTTTTGAACAACCAATAAAAAAGGAAAAAAAATTAGAATGAGGAAGTATCTAGAAAGACTCTACTTCATATAAACCTCCTCACCAAAAGTTACAAACTTTATTTTTCTTCTTCTTCATGGATGTGTATCTGAAATTGATTTTTCCCTTTAAATGATTTTTTGCTACACGTGGCACATCCAAATATGTTTGCTGTAATAACAGACAGGATCACATTTTCCTTCAGTTTTCCATTTATTTTATTTCTACACTTTTCGTGATTGCCTCATGAATTTTGTGATTACTCCATAAAATGTGATAATCCAAGTACATTTCTAAATGTTCTTTCAACTTAATACTTCATCACAAAAGAAGTCCTCATCATGTACATTTTCTAAAACCTGAATACAAAATGATGAAAACCACAGATGTACTATTAATTAGAATTCTGAAGTTCTCATGTAGTACTTTCATAAGATTTAATTATATCTCAAAAAATATCTGCTCATCCCATCTCCAGTCCTCTTACCTCACCTAAGGTACCAGTGTCTCTTTCATGGGCAGCTTTAATAGCCTCCTAACTGTTCTCTGTTTCCATTTTTCCTCCTTTCCAATCCATTCTTTAAAGAGTCACCATAGCGATCTTGCTAAAGCACAGTCTGATCATGTCCTTAATATCCTCAAAGGTTCTGAGTGCACAGTTCACTCTTTCCTCCCTTCCTCAGTGGCTAATTGTGCCCTTCAGAACTCAGCTTCCATGTAGCTACTCAGTGACACATATTCTGAACCTCTACTTAGCCGATGAAGACACCCCAGACAGTCACCGGATGCTGTTTCCTTCAGAGTACCTGTCCCACTGCAATGACAGAGTCATCTATATAATTACCCAAGCACTCTTTGCCCTGTTAAGGGAAAGTGAACTTTGTGGGCATACAGAAGAAGTGTCTGTCTATCAAACCTGATGTGGGTTTCTTGATTGATTATATCACCACCAAGACAAGTCAGAAGCAAGGTCAAGGTAAAGAGATGACAGAAAGTAAGGGAGAAAGTAATCAACTATGATCACATAACTGACTGCATGAGGAAAGAAGGCTCAGTAATTGATTTGGTTTGAGACATCATTTTCCCCCCTGAGCATTGAAAGTTCTTATTTATAAAATTTCCTAAGGGTGAGAGAGGAAGATCTATTTCTCATAAATCCTCTCCCATTACCCTCAGAAAAACAATTAAAAAAAAAAAAACCCAAAACCTGATTTGAATTTTTATTCTGTTCCAAAGTGCCAGATGAGCCATTTAATTGAGTAAATGGTAAAAGCTCTATTCTTAACAGTGGATTATCCATCTGATAGATTAATAATTTATTAGAGGGGTCAAATATAGCCTTTAAATAGCGCAGGTTCTTGTTGCTGTTGCTGTGGTTGCATTCCTAATTTCTAGGTGTAAAATGTAAATCACTGATTTTTTTCCATATTTTTTATTGGTACATTATAATAACACATAATGGTGGGATTTTTTTCTGACATATTGGTGCATGCACATAATATAACAATATAATTTGGTCAATATTATTCCCCAGTATTTTATCTTTCCCTCCGTCTTAGTCTCTTCCCTTTACCCCACTGATATTCCTTGAATTTTCATGAGATCCCTCTCATATTTCTTTCCCCTTTTCCTTTCTAACATCCACATAGGGGAGAAAAATATATGACACTTGACTTTTAGAGATTTGGCTTATTTCACTTAATATAATGTTCTTAAAATCCATCCATTTTTTTTGCAAATGACATAATTTCATTCTCCTTTATGGATGAATAAAATTCCATTCTGTATGCATACCACATTTCTGGTACCAGGTAGTAACTGTAGGCAAGGAGTGTGGCTGAAGGAAGAAGGTCAGTGGGGCATGGTTCTGGACCACATCTTATGGCTGGCTCCTTGCCCTCTCTCTCCATACTTCCTGGCTTTCATGAGTTGAGCAGCTTTTCTCTACCATGCCCTTCTGCCATGAGGTTCTGCCTCACCTTGGGCCCCGAGCAAAGAAGTCAGCCAACCATGGATACAACCTCTGAAAGCATGAGTCCCAGATACACTCTTCCTCCTCTTAAATTATTCTTGTCAGGTATTTTGGTGATGGTGATGAAAATCTAACTTACACAGTAGTCCTTAAGAAATAACAATTATGATTTGTGAAGGTGTACCTTTCAAAGCAAGAATGGGAATGGCTTAATCATATCACTTGATACCTACTACAACTTGTGTTAACCCCCACACTTCCAGTTCCTCAAAGTGATACTGAGATAAACGTAATTTCATTTTTAAAAGCAGAAGCTATGCCTGGAATATGGTTACAGTGGAGAGAGAGAGAGAGAGAGAGAGAGAGAGAGAGAGAGAGAGAGAGAGAGAGAGAACAGTAACAGATTTGTTAAAGGTAATATCTTTAGATCTTTCCTATTTCTATGATTATATAACATTGTGTTTCTCTTGAGCTGAAACAAAAGAGCAGACAATGATGTGAAGATGTGGAAGAGGAAAATCCCAGACTAAAGCAAAGACTGAGTGTCCCCTAATGTGGAGTAATGAAACCAAATAAGGCCATGTGGCTGTTGCCAACCAGAAATGAGGTTAAAGCTGCAGAAAAATGCCAAATTATGGGCTTTATAGCTTGGGAGGAATTTGGGGCATGTTTTGTATAAAATGTTTTCAGAAGTTATTGATGTGAAAAGAGAGGCAAAGATAGGGATCAACTTCTCATTGAAGAAAGGCACTGGTTATCCAGACTGCAGGAAAAGATACCTTAGTCCACTTAACCCCTTGAAGGATGAATGTAGAACTATGTAATATAGAAGATTCTCATATCTCCCATGATGGGTCTTCAACCACTGACGGCAACTGGAAGTCAGTGCTATCAAGTCTATTTGTATGTCCCAGTGACACTTGTTAAGGGCTCAACTGACTCCACATTCCACACTATGACAATAGGGCTTTTCTGGAACGTGTTGCAGAGACATGGCTGAGCTGGATGTAAAACTGGCCAGGATTTCAGGAGAGGGACATGGCTAGCCCTGGCTAGAACTCATATTGGATCTCCTTTTAAATATGTTTTCCAGATTATTATACACACATTATTTAATGCTGGTAAAAACTAAAATCATTAGCCAAGTATAGTTAATAATTCATGGCACCTTTGCAACCGGTCCCAAGCAAACATAAAGCCTTTAGAGAAGATTTGTAGTAGCATTAAAGTTGAGCCAATATTACACAACTATGAATCTACCCAGAAACAATAGCTTTGAGGGAAAAACAGTCAAATACTGGACTGACACCAATTTTCATCCTAGAATCTATAAGATTAATTTAACAACAATGAAAATGAAACAGTTTTATGGGTTTCTTAAATTAAAAATTTTTGATTATAGACACAACTAAATCTTGTAGGATTTTATGTTAGGGTGAAAGCTTGTTAATCTTTTATTGAATATTGTTAAGTGTATAAAAAATGAAAGAACTTGGGATGGAAGGTCAAAAGAAACAAAGCTAAAAGCCAGCACCTTACATGTTCTCTTTCACATTGGCATTATGCCTTTTCTGTTCTGGGACTATTTTCAAAGTCCCAGTAAACTCATTAACACCTCCATCAATTAAAAAAAATTAAACGACTTAGATACTTAGATCTAAACGCTTATGTGAAAATCTGGAAATTTAACAGAAATATATAAATGCAGAAGGAATTAATCTTCTGTGTTTCTTTTCTTTTCCTCCAAACACATTCCTCAGCCCCTCTTTTTCAAAAATTGAAATTGAAGCTGCAAATTTGAAACATCTCTTGAGTTGGTGAAAAATGCTGAGATAAAAGGATTAAGACATATATTCTTCAACTATTAAATCACTTGCTTGGCTGCAGATTAAAAAAACTTATCAAATTGGATTAGCAAATTCAAGGACAAGCCAACCATGAAATTGTTCAGAACTAACACCAATAAAGACTTCTTATTAATGATGCCTGTGTGTATCTCTATATAGCTGTATGAGTGTTTGTTTTTAAAGCAAAGTCTTATACTTAATATTTTCTTGATACATAAATCACATTGAGCCAAATTTAGCAATGAAAAACTCTAGTTACTTTAAACCATGTCAGCAGTTGTATTTAACAAAATTTAAAGTTAAATGCAAATTTTAAAAAATTATTTAATAGGCTTTATAGGGATATTTTACTTTTTTATTAACATTATTTTTGTTGAAAAATCATAGTTGTATACACACATGGGGTACGACGTGACGTATTATTTTGATAGACAAAAATGGTTACATCGGGCTAATTTACATATCAATCCTCCCACTATCATTTTTTGTGGAAGGACATGTTAAATTTCCTCTTATTTATTTCGAAATACAATACATTATCATTAACTCCAGTCTCACACTGGGCAGTAGAACTCAAAACCTATTCCTCCTGTCAAAGAGTTTTTAACACACGGGTCTTTTGCAGAAAAAGAAATGCCAAAGTATTTGAAAATGGCATCATTAATGATTGCCATTCCAAAGATTCAGGCAGATAGTTAATAACACTAGAGAGTTCTATCATCATCTATAACTCTAGAAAATTCTATCTACGCTTGAAGACACCTGAATTAAGTGGTTTCTCTCCATGATTCATGAGACGTCGTATATGAAAGACTGTAAAAATTCTTTTTACATTATGAAAAATAACTCTGTAAGAAAATAAGCCATTTTTTTAAAAAATAACAAGGTATTTGAGGAAACATTATGCATCTTTAAAAGCTCTTTAACTTACACATAGGCACAGTAGAGTTAGCTTCGGATGTACTGTACCCTTCACTACCTAATTTTCCCATGTCTTTATTCTAAAAATGATGAAGAAGGGGAAATTTGGGCATGCCTATTAAGACTTTTTAAAATTGTCATCAGAATATCAGATGATGTTTGTTTTTCATTTTTGCAGTGCTAGGGATGAAACCCAGGGCCTTAGCCATGTTGGCAATACTCTGCCTTAAAGCCACATCCCCAGGCCCAAGTGACAATGCTTCTCATTGAAGACTGTTCTTGTAAAAAAGACCCTATTATCTATGGCAGTTGACACATTCAAAGATGAGGGAGTTTGCAGAAATGAAGATAAAATTTAGGAATAAGCAAATCAGATCACTGAAAATCTACACTGCTCACATCTGACATTGTGATTGACCAGACCTTCTGCCGCTTGGGAGGACAGACCTCCTGCTCATCCTGGTGCTAGCATCAGCATAGAAAAGACAAAAGAGTGAACAAAATCCATGTGGGACCACTGCCCATTTCTCCAGTGTTCCATTTAATAGTTGACAATCATCTGAACACCATCTAGCCAGGCACTGGATTATCATTGTGAACAGGGCCAGACAGTGCTCATGAACATTACAGGAAGGAAGACAAGAAAGACTCACACTAATGTATAAATGTCTGCAAACTAAGAAAGGGCCATGGTGAGATGGTAGGTATGAGAATATAGGAATGGAAATTGACTGCGAGTGGTTATTGGCAATGCTTCCATGAATTTCACCTTTAGAGAATAAAACAAAAGCTCTCAGCTCCAAACTTAAAGAATGAAAACAAGAATACTAATTGCTGGGCTAGGGCTGTAGCTCAGTGGCAGAGCACTTGCCTAGCGTGTGTAAGGCACTGGGTTTGATCCTTAGCACCACATAAAAAATAAACAAACTAAAGGCATTCTGTCCATCTACAACTACCAAAACATTAAAAAAAGAAAAAGAAAAAGAATACTGATTGCCACGTGGACTTTATTTTCAATTTCACATCATACTCATGCATTATTCATTAATGAAAACACTGAATGTTTACTACCCAAGTAGCACCTACCCAGCATGTCAGCAACACAAATATGAAAGTGACACACTCTCCACTTCTGGTAATTCACTATTTGAACAGAAAGACGCAAAACTGTGTCCACAGGAAAATGCATTGTTGAGATCTGATAAAAGAGCAATTAAAAGTCAGAAGGATCTCATAGGAGGAAGGTGGGGATAATCCCATTGGCAAAGATGTTTTATCAAGCTCTTTGAATTAACTGCCATTGAAAAATATTCTGACAAGCTTCTTTCTGGTTTTGTGTTATGTGTGGATGTTTATCTCATGTCCTACTTTGCTCCTATTTTAAGTCATTTGTACACTATAACATACAATACATTTTTGTGAGACAGGTTAAAACCTATCTCAAAAAGAAGAGAGGCACAACAAAGGATATTAAGAGAAAACTAGGAAAGGAAGAAAAGAAGAAACAACCCTTTATGGACAGCTTTTCCAAAGGAAGAGAACTATCGAAACATGAAAAAAGGCAGAGACAGGACATTTCAAAACTGTAGTGGCAAAGGCGGAATTGTTGTTAAGTTGGGCCACAGAGGATGCCTCCAGAGGATGCACAGGGCAGAAGTTTTGCAGAAATAGTTGGATTTCAGAAATAGATGCATTTGAGAATGGCAGACAAGGGGTGCAGGCGTGAGTCTCTGGCTGTGTCAGGGAGGGATGACCAAATCTGCAGTTGAGGAAGACAATGCTGGTGGCAGTGGGAAGTGGCAGAGTATAATTAGTCCAGTAGGATTTGACAATTCATTAATGTGGGTTCAAAGGGAGAGGGCAACAAATTTCAAATGTTTCTAGTCTGGATTGCCAAGAAGATGGGAATGTTTTAAATGAGATACATGACAGAGTAGAAATAAAGAAGGAGGGGGAAAGATGGGTTCCACTTCAGACATGTAGAGTTCAAGCATGAATACCCAGGACTGGAATTTCTAAGAGAGGTCAGGGTATGAGAACTGGAAATAATTTACATTCAGGGGTGAGTTGAAATGCTTGGATATTAGAGATCATATAGGGAGAAATTATTGCATGAGAAGATTGGGAGCCAGCACTTCTTTGCAGTGCCCTTTTGGTTGATGCATGTTTATTTTTTTTTTTTTTTACTATTTATGTTTTAGTTGTAGCTGGACATAGTACCTTTTATTTATTTTTATGTGGTACTGAGGATTGAACCCAAGGCCTCACACTTGCTAGGTGAGTGCTCTACCACTGAGCCATAACACCAGTCTGGTTGATGCATGTTTTAATCAGCTTTTTCACTGCTGTGACTAAAAGACCCAACCAGAACAACTGTAGAGTTTATCTGGATGTTTACAGTTTCAGAACTCTCAATCTATAGCCAGCCAGCTCCACACCTCTGGGCTGGAGGTGAGGCAGGACATCATGGCAGAAGTGTGTGGTAGAGGGAAGCAGCTTACATGTTGATCAGCAAGCAGAGAGAAATACCACTCTCCAGATAAAAATATATACCCTATAGCCAGCCCCCCAATCAACCACTTCCTCCAGTCACACCCCCCCCCCGCTTCCATACCACTTGATCCCAGTAGGAATTAATTCACTAGTTAGGTTAAGGCTATAACCCAACCATCTCTCCTCCAAACCTTCTTGCATTGTCTTAGACGTGAGCTTTTGGGGGACATATTGAAATCATAACAATGAAATACATGGAAAACTTTGGAGAGAAGTTAAAACCCATTTTTAGATTTCTATAGAGGCCCATGGTCTGTTTAAGGATTATCTACCTGGGGAAGAAGCCAGAACTCAAAATGATTTCAAATAATGGTCTTATCAATGAAAGCAATGAGCTCTGTTCTCTTGAATGCCACACCATGTGCATTTATTCTCTTTTATTTAAGTGCCATAGTATATCCACTAAAAATTAGCAATGTTGTCAGAGAACATTTCTGAATAATGCACTTTGAATAAGACATCAGACAGGTGCTACTCTTTCTAATCCTTTAAAAATAGATTGGGATGGTCATTGATAATACAATACAAGCTCTGGAACTTCAAAAATTAAGTCCATCAAATTTAACAGGATGAAAGAATTGACCAGGAATGTCAACCAATTGCTACTCTCTGACATTCTTATATTACAGTAGAAGATTTTAAGTTTTTCAGTTTTTTAAATGACATCTTTCAGATGATCTAATTTGCCAGAACTTTAAGAAGAGTAAGGACAGATTGATGTCATTTGGCCTCAAGCTCTAATTAATTACACCTTTCTTCCCAAACTTCTTACAGGTGTTCATCAAATGATGTGTTAGGTGCCAGATTTTCAAGGATATGTTTTGAGGTAATTAAGATAAAGTCAGTACCATCCTTAGAACAATGGCATTCTTGGTTACCTGCATTGGAGTAGTGGGAGAAAGCTATGACCTCCTGAGATTCAAGGGAGAAGCACTGATGGGTGGTCAGCGAAAGGCTGGGCTCCCTCAAGGGCTCATCATCCCAAGGGGAGGTGCAGCCTGAGACAGTTCCTGTGGTACACTAGGTGAGGGGCCTTCTTCCTTGTTTACCCCACTTTTCATTGGTAATCAATGACAGTAGAAACTTTTGTAAATGTGAAATTGGAGAATAGTGGAGAATCATCAGAGGTGTGTTATCCTGGTATAGTGCTTTTTCCAGACCTTCTGGCCCTGAGGAGGATGGATTCTCCTGATCATCCTCTGGTAAGCATCTTTGGCTCCTCCTGTTTGCATTGAGACATCTTCTGAGTAGTGTAAAGGAGAAGTAATTGCAACGTGTTAATATCAATGTTTTCATTAATTTTAATATGCGTTTGGAAATGTTTTAACACTGTGAAGGAAGGATGCTTCTTACAATCAATAACATATCTTCAATTACACACATTTTTGTGTTTTAACTCAGTGGTACACAAAACGTATTTTATAACTAGAGTCAGATTTGCTAAATTAAGATAATTGTGAAAAATCTTGGCCATGCCTATGGGAGCATGTAATCAGTGTTAGTGTCTCCAGCATGTGTGAACTGCTAAATCTGTTCTACTGTTAAACTACTGCCTTAAAATGATCACCATATTTACCTGGAGAATCTCTGGCTTCTGATTTGCCTATAAAAAGTAAGTCATTTTTGGAAAACTGTTTTAATGGATTATCTTTAGGACCATGGGAGAGTGAGGGAAGAAGAAAGGTTATTTTGTTAATCATCAAAGGTAGTTCTTCTAAAAGCAATGGCATCTTCTGTATTATAAGAGGACGTAAAGTTATGGTTGAAAACTTCTTCAAGAGCTTTACAGGTGATTAAGCCAGTAAAGACTACAGTGAAATAACTCATTTTATTTTTCCTTTTCCTGTTTATTTTTATTTTTTTTTGGTACTCAGGATTGAAACCCAGAGGATATTTACCATTGAGCTACATCCCCAGCCCTTTTTATTTTTTGATTCTGAGACAGGGCCTCCCTAAGTTGCCTCAAACCTTCAATCCTCCTACCTTCACCTCCCGAGTCACTGGAATGATAGTAGTGCACCACCACATCCAACAAATAACTCATTTTCGAAGGATCCTACACTTCAATAAATTTTTCCTTTTCAAAGTTGTATAATCAGACAAATACACAACTAATAATATTATGGATTTTACCATCTAGATTTTCTTCATAAACATATTTTACACACTGTTAGCATATGTGTGTACAATTTTGTATCTTGTGTCTATTTAGCTACATCTGAATTACAAGTATTTTCTGAGTAGCATCCAGCATTTGTTAACTGACATCTCTAATGGCTGGGTAATAATATCTTAAGTACAAACTATATTCTACGCATAATTTTTCTAGTGTTTCTGAAATATGTCAATTAGAAAGCCATAAGATCTGTGTACTTTGAAATATAACTTCAGGTAGATTTTAAGAAATATGATATGATATTAATGAAGACACATTTTTCATGGCTTTTGTAGAACATGTACTCTAGTTATTCGGATACTAATTATAATAGTGTAGAATCCATTTGTTCTAAACTTTAGGTATGATAATTAGCTTCACTTTTATTTTTGGCCTTTTCTAATAGATGAGAAATGATTCCTAAATTGTATTTCTTTTAATTACAAGGTTGAGTAACTTCCATATGTTTGTTTGATGATCAGAATTCCCCTGTCCACATCATTTATATATTCCATTACCTTAGTTTTCTCAATTATTTTATTTCATATAATAAATATATTATGCAGAATTCTGATTAATGCCTTTTATATGTTGGTTTTTAATATCCAGAAGTTGACAAGTTTTTATATTATATATATATCTACTTTTCCACGTATTTTTTTAAAGCTTGAATTTTTTCCCCTCTACCATTAAGAAAGTTGGTAATTTCTTCATATTGTATTTTTAAAAAAGAAACTTTTTTTAATTCTTAAGGATTTATTTTGATGGTTGAAGTTGATATCATTCTAGGTATTTTTGCTAGAAATTATTCTGATATCATGTACTGAATAATTTTTCTCTTCCTCAGAAATTTGTGATGCTTTTAGTAATATTTTTAATTTCTAGATACATCAGAGTCAGTTTTGGGGCTAATAAATCTGTCCTTGTTTATAATTCTAATAATATTATTGTGTAAATATCTTGTACTGCTCACTTTTGGTTGTGACCTCTTTTCTTATTTTTATATATTTATATTTCCTCTTCAATATTTCTGAAAAACCATACAGTGTTTAGTTATGTTATTAAAAAGATGTTTTTGAAGATTTTAATCAGGATTGTGATAAAACTGTCAAATCATGGAGAATTGAAAAACCTAAAATACAGGCAACTCTGTTTCATGATTTTTCAGTTTATTCAGATGTAATTGTTATTAAAATGATTACCAGGTACTTTATATAATTTTGCCACTATAAGTGAAACATTTTCTGTTTTATTTTCTAAAAGCATGTTCACAAACTTACAATTGACTGTTGTCTATATTTTACCTTGCCAAGTTACCAATATTTTTTAAATTATACTTTTTTTCCCAATTGATTCTTTTTGCTCTTTAAAATGACAATAACATCACTTAAAAAGAATGTCATATGGAATTATTCTAATATTTACATCTCTACCTCTGTCTTTTTCTTATTGTGCTGGCCAGAAGGAATATTAAATAATTAAGGTGATATGAAGGACCACACTTGTATTTCTTATTTCTTATATAGTAGTTGATTCTTTTTTTAAAAAAAATTCATAACTTTATTTTTATTTGTTTGTTTATTTATTTATTTTCTATTTGGTACTGGGAATTTAATTCAGCTGCACTTTACCACTGAGTCACATCCCCAGCCCTTTTTATGTTTTACTTAGAGACGTGGGCTCACTAAATTGCATAGGTCCTTGCTAAGTTGTTGAGGCTGGCTTTGAAGTTGTGATCCTCAGCCTACCAAGACTCTGGTATTACAGGCTGTTTGTTTAGTTTTTGTCTGGTGCTGAGGTTCAAACCCAGTGCCTCACTCACTTGTACCATTGAGCCATAACTGCAGCCCCAGTAGTTGATTCTAATTATTATTCATTAACTTTAGTATATGTTGAAATTAGGGCTCTTAATTCTGGCTCTTAATTTCCATGTATAAGGGAAGTGTTTGGTCATAATTCTTCTAGGTGAAGTTACTGTTCATCTAACAGAACAGATTTACTTCCAAATACTGCAGAGATAAGAAATTTGGAAAATATGAAGGTCTTAGACAAATGATTAGGGTCACTTCATAATGATCTTCACAATTTTGTATTAAGAACCTCTTCTGCTCGATTTCTCTATTTAGATTTTGAATAAAATTTAACTAGAAAGATTTCATTTTTCTATCATTTACAGTAGAAACATAAAAACACATTAAAAAGTAAGAGATAAAACCAACATATTATGTCAAGAGAGGAGTATTTTAGGAATACTTTTCTAATTATTTAAGAGAAGAAAGCAAGTACAGATTTTATCCTTGATAATGAAAGTTTAAAAATGCAACCTCACTGTTTTAGTCAGCTTTTACACTTCTGTGCCTTAACGACCTGGCCAGCACAATTGTAGAGGAGAAGAGTTTATTTGAGGGCTCATGGTTTCTGAGGTCTTAGTCTAGAGAAGGCTGGTTCCATTCCTCAGGGGTTGAAGTAAGGCAGGACATCATGCAGAAGAGTAAAGCAGAGGAAACCAGCTCACATTATGATCAGAAGCAAAGAGAAAGACTCCACTCTCCAGAAACAAAATATTTACTCCATAGCCATTCACCCCCCACAGTGACCCACCTCCTCCAGCTACACCCCACCTGCTCTTAGTTACCACTCAATTAATCCCACCATGTGATTAATTCACCGATTGGGTTAAGGCTCTCCTAATCCAATCGTTTCTTCTCTGAATCTTCTTGCATTGTCTCACACATGAGCTTCTGGGGGCTACCTCACATCCATCCATAACAATCACACTAATGTTAGCATGCATTCAATCTGGTGATTTTTTTCAATCCATGTGGCTTTAAGAATGTTTAAGACAATTTATGGCACGTTAGATTAGACTTTCGTTTGGCAGAATAAAGATAGAAATAGTTTTGCAAAAAGACTTTGCCACCTGCAGTCTCAAAGTTTTATCCCACTTTTTTACTTAGTGAACCAAACAGGCTAAGATATCTCAGAATAGAATTTACCAAGAGATGCTTGGTTTTAAGGCGATCAGGCCTTGAAAGGTATTTTTTTTTAAATGATATTTGTTTGAACAGTAGAGTGGGTAGTGTCAGGGAACAATCTGATAATTGAGAGTAAAACAGTGGTGTTTGGACAGTCAGGGGCTCGGGACACTTTGCCTAAGTTCCCTGAATGTTCAAAGGTTCCACAGGACAATTGAGAGGTTAGTTTTCCTAAGGAAGTTGGCAATAGGGTGACCAAGATACAAGATTAGGCAAAACCTTTTCAAAAACAGTCTTATTATCTGTAAAATTAACAAATAATTAATGGTAATTTTGTGGGTATGCTTTCCCAAACACTCATGTAAATTCACTGAATTAGACTATGATTCTCTAAGGTCAGAAGTGGAGTAAGGTAATATGGACAGGCATGTCATGCTGGGATAGATTTCTGAAACCGATTTTAACATCATTGACTTATAGTAGGACTTTCCAGCAGAAGGGTCCTGGAATGTGGTACTGATATCTAAATAAAACATACCAAAGCAACACCAATGGGAAATATATTGTTTGCACACTTATTATTTCAACATAAACATTTTATGCCAAAAGAATATTTGATAGGAAGGTGGTAATTTAAATAATGTTACATTATAGGAGGTACGCATTGATCATAGACAGATTTTTCTCCTTTACTTGGTCTGCAAATCACTCTATTAAAATATTAAGCTTTTGGAAAAAAGTCATTATTTTAAAGCATAAATATAGTATAAGATATTCCCCAGTTGCAAGAATGCATTCCTGAAATACCCATTGAATATTTTCTGGTCTGAGGGTGATGCTCAGTGGTAGAGTGTGTGTTTAGCATTCATAAGGCCCTGAGTTCCACCTCAGGGCACTCCCTCCCCCATTTTTTCTTCTTAGAACCCAAATTTATCATGAGGAAATACGTTAGCAATGGGTAGGGTATACTTCCATTTTTAAGATCTTTGATACAGAAGCCATTATCAATCTTTGAAATATATGACTGTTCTTCCATGAGTTTTTATTTGGGTTTATACTTTGGGTTTCTATTTTCTTTAGATCTCCTAATATTTAGGAGATTTTACATCTCCTAAAATTGAATGAGAATATGCTCATCATTGAAAGAAGGCCCAGAAAATAACCACCTCTTCCTCCCCTTCTCCTTGCCTAAATCCTTACTTATTTAGTTCTTGGCTCCATGCTAGATTCTGGGAGATGCAATGATGACTTAACTGTGTATGGTACCTGGCTTCAAGAGGTTCCCAGGCCAGTGGACGCACAAATGTGGACACCTAATTACAACATAACCTGGTAAGCTGAGTGAGGAATGCATAGGAACATAGGATGCTTTAAGCCCATAGGAGAGGATTCCCACTGTATTCCCAGGAGGTCAGAGAAGATTAAAATAGGTGGCAGATTGATTAATGGTTTGATTCTTTCTCAAAAATTCCCTCCTGATACCATTTCCACAAAAACAAGAGGTTTGAGAATTACTATCATTTCCAAATTTGACTGTCAAATATTACATGGTCCACAATTTGAAATCAGGTTGCCTCTGAAACTCTTCATAATAAAAATAGGGAGTAACAGAAATCCAGTCATTATGCATTAATTTTCTATAATACTCAACTCTGTTTAACAGCCATAATTCTTTCAATCATCTCTACATAATACTGTCAATGAAACTAGAATAACTTGAAGAAGTACTAAGGAGGAGATTCTTTTAAATCATCTCCTTTTTTATTAAAAAGGCAATAGTAACATTAGGCAATAGTAACATTCTCAAAAGCAAAGTATATTGCTTTGTATCCCATAAAATCAAGAAAGATGCTACTCTCATTCCTTTCCAGTAAGCTCATAAGGTGGGAGTCTTTCCAAGATAACTCAATGAGCAGGAAGTAATTTTTCCAGGAATTAAAAAGTATCATTAATTCACTTTGATTTTTTACAATGATCATAAAACATTTATAAGGCTGACTGTATCTAGCAGTTTTAATTGACAGGATTGTTTTTCCTACTGCAGTGTATCACTTTAAAAACATCCTTCTTCCCCACCATCAATTTCACCATGGGAAAATCCAGACAAAGCATTTTATTCTTCCTTAACCTTGAAAGATATATGGTGTGCTCAATGGAAAATCTATTACTTAATTAGTTTTAAGAGATTTGACATCAAACAGGAACACATTTGAAATATAGATGAAGTAAGAGCTGAAAGAATTCAGTTCAGAATTGTAAAGGGAAATGCTAGATGTTGAATGAAGGTCAAAATCAACTCTTTCCCTTAAGTTCTCTCAAAAGACTTACATGCACTGGAGTATGCAATGGTGATATCAGTGATGAGCCTCTTCCCTCTTAATTTTTCCTTCTTCTCTTTTATAATTAATTTGAAATTTAACTTGACTCCCCCCAGATACAAACATATTTCTTATCTATCATATGAAATGATTTTGTGCATGTATGGTACTAGGGATTGAACCCAGGGCCTCAATGTATACTAGGCAAGTGCTGTACCACTGAGCTATACCCCAGCCTTCATATGAAATAATTTTGAAATGTATTTTCTGACTGCTTAATGGGGAAAAATAAGATTGAGGATAAACAACAAGGAAACAAAAAATCACCAAGAAGAATGTATAGATTATACTACTGGAGTGACTCTGCATCATGTACAGCCAGAGGAATGAGAAAAAGAAGGAGGAGAAGGAGGAGGAGGAGGAGGAGGAGGAGGAGGAGGAGGAGGAGGAGGAGGAGGAACCAAAATGGTGACTATTTTCTGATAGGAGATAGAAATTAACTGGAAATGGCATAAAGGAACTTTCTGGGGATGATGGGAGTATTGCATATCTTTTTAAAATGGTGATTACACATTTGTGTACAATGGTCAAAATCACTGCAATGCATGCTCCAGATCTGTGCATTTGTCTTATGTTAATTGTACCTCAAAATAATAAACTAATATAGACATAAAAAGAAGTATATACAATGATTGGTTAGATACTTTTCAAGTTGTTATGGAAATCCCCTCAAGGATGTTGATAGATGCTAAAAATGTAAAAGGAGTAACATCTGAATGTCACATTGTGGCCTTGCCTTATAGAATTTGTGGATGTATACAGGAGGTTAAGAAGAAATAAAATGTATTATACAACAACCCACATAAACCAACACAAATACAGAAGAAGTCAGAACAAGAGGCCCTCTTGGAGGTCTAGAGAGATGCTAAGTAGTTGTGTGAGTCTACAGCCTACAGTACCAATTGATGTAATGGGAAAGGGAAAATGGGAATGCTGTGGAGGTACATGCCATGTCAAAGATTTTGGACCATACTCCTTAGACATACAACATCCAATAAAATAGTCACTTTCACAGGTGGCCATTTAAATTTCAATTAAAAATAAATACAAACAAACATTTAGTCATTCAGTTGCTCTGGCCACATTTCAAGTACTTAATAGTCACATGTTACTCATGGCTACCATATTGGATGGCATAGATATAGAATGTTTCTCTTATCACTGAAAAATACTACAAAAAAACAGCTCTTTTTTAAATAACAAGCAGCCAAATTAAATTGCTAATTATAAAGCAAGAGGCTGAGTTGCAAACTGTGTGGGATTGAAAATCATAACTAATATACTGTGAAAAGATTGGCTTGGAGGTGGGTGGGAATGGAGGCAGGAGGCCAGTAAGAAGGTAACTGTTTAATGGATGAATCAAAACTGTGCAGTGGCCCATTTCAGAATATTTTTGAGGGGTAGAATCAAGGATGGTAATGCCCTTGGGAGAGGACTTTAGAGAGATTTTTAGTTGGGCTGGAGAAGATATTAGTTTATTTGTAATCTGTTGAGTTTGAGGTAACTTGGCTGAGAGAGGATGCCTGGATAAAGTCTCAAAAGGTCTCAAAAGTAATTTCTAAAGAAAAAAGGGTGGGGGGCATCCTATCAAAATAGAAGAAAGACCAGTGGAGAAGTGGAAGGGGTCCGAAGGGGAGGAAGGAAGGACAGGATCAGGGCAGGACAATGGAATAAATGTGACCTAATTTTCTTATATACATATATGAACATACCACAGTGAATCTCACCTTTATGCATATCTATAATGCACTGATTTTTAAAAAGTATAAATTAATAGCAGAAAGATCAGTAGAGGGAAGGGAACAAGAGTAGGGAAGAGGGAAGGGAGAAGGAAATACTGGGGACTGAATGAAAGGAAATTGTATCCCATCCTTTTATAATGATGTCAAAATGAATCCTAATGTCATGTATAGTTAAAAAGAACTAATGAAAAAGTAAGCTCTAGTGACATTTTTTTTTCCTTTGAAAATTCTGCCTTGCTCAACTGCCCTCAAACAAAGTATCTTAAGTTTTCAATTGATTCAGTCCCTGGTTTAGGAAAAGAGTCATAGAAGGCCAGGCAAAGAATTGATGATAGAGGCAGACAAAGAGTTGATGTGGGATTTCCTTGGGATGAGAGTCAGTCAGTTGGATATGTCTAGATCCCCACGGAAAAGAGAGAATAAAGACCAAGACATTGAAGATTCAGAAAAGAAAGAAAAGAAAGCCTGATGATGAGGTGTCACAGGAAATTGGAGTACATGGAGTGGAATACTAATGGTGGATTGGCACCGGGGTGATGGAAGGACCGCTCCTCAATCATTCTAGAATCAAAGGAGGTAAAAATGTGGACCACAGGGGAGAAATCATCTGACCTGAATTCTAAGGATTCCAAAGGAATTATCCACCTGGGACAGTCACCAAGTCCTCCTGCAGTAGGGCTGGGCTCTCTTCCCCATTCCCTTAGCTCCATACAAATTGTGATTTCTGGGAGGGCTTGGGAGAACTTCTCCAGCTTTGGGAGATGGCAATCCTGGAGCCACACTTTGGACCCACTCCTCTTCCACATGGAACAAGTTTAATCCTTGAATCTCCAAGAAAGCCAAATTGCAAACCAGCAATACCTGTTGTTTTGGAACTCTTGGTTTTGTGTTTCTATTCAGGGATATAATTATCTTAGATTGAATCCTGGTTCTGTCTTTCAAGCTTCTTTATTTCCCCAATTTTTAAAAATCATTGATGTGCCTCAAATCCTGAGTCATCTAACAGAAATCACACACATCTTTTGAAGCAATGAACATGCTACTTTTCCTAAATAATGATTCCAGGTGCCTATGTCAGTTCAAATACTTAGAATCTTCCCAGACCCCGTGGATCCTTATCTGTAAGATATTGTTCACTTTCAATGGAAGTTCATTTCAGCCACCTAAAGATAATTTTTTACACAATTACATTTAAACATAAAAATTTTATTCTGTTTATTCTTATTAAAACTATCAAAGAGGAAATAAAAGATAAAAATCTCTGTCATTATAAATTCCTGAACATGTTATCCCCACCTTAGGAGCAGGCTGCGTTTCGAAAGTTCACTTATAAATTGCACATTTGGGATACAGAACATAATTTCCATAGGAAAAAAAATATTACAAATTGTAATTAGGTTTGCAGGCCTGCTCATAAAAGCAAATTTGATACACAATATACTTGAAATACCATAAATTTGCATGAAGTAATAGAAAATAGCATATGGAATCACAATCTGTTTTCCTCTTGCATTCAAACACTTTTGGAACTCATGCAAAGCCCAGGGACTTGACCAATTTAAGGCTGGAATCCGAGCCATAGGTGGAGCTGGCACTCATGTTGGTCTGTTTCCATTATGCCAGGAACATGTTATTGGAATTTAGAATAAAAAGAATGCTAAGTGGGAAATTCAGACCACAGTCTGAGGGTCCTTCAGCAGGAAAAGATGACTGGAGCCAAGGAGTACATTTTGATTTCCACCACCTTTAGACCCCAAAGTATCCAAAGCCCCCTCTCCCACCAAGGCCAAAAAAGAGAGAATGAGGGAGAAAGAAAAAGAGAGACAGAGGAGAGAGAGCAAGCTAAGGAGCACTGTGGAACTATCCAGCAGTGTAGACATGACTCAGGAAGAATAAGAATAATGGCAGATAAAACAGGCTGGGAAATCACTACCTGCAGGAGAGAAGGGCTTCCACTCGGCAAGACAGCACAGAGAGAGCTCCCCACTTGATAGCAATTATCAGTGGCAATGAGGTTACCAAGCAGCAGGGAGAGAAGCAGAGGACACTACAATCCAATGAACTGATGCTGAGGAGGAGGCTCAGTGGAGGACAAGATTGAATCCACTTGTACCAGCAAAAGCAGGCAGAGGACCAGAGGTTCCCTTTGCTCTGGAGCTGGAGAGGCAAGGATTAGAGTAATGACAGTAGTGAAGCACCACAAGGCAGACCCCAAGTGGCCTGGAAGAAAGAACTGGAACCATAAGGAGACCCAAAGAGGCAGACTAGAGCTATTCTTGCCAGAAGACAAGAGGGTTATGAAGAAAAACACCATGGACCCCCAAAGAACAGCAGTGAGTTAAGGATGTGTAAATCGTAGACCGACTGTCAGCGCTGAGTATGTGACTAGCAGATCTACTTTGGTGACTGTTTCAAAGCCTTCTTTTGAATAAGTCTTTCAACCTGCCTGAGTGTTGTGGTTTGGATCTGAGGTGTTCCCTAAAAGCTCATATGCAAGGAGTTTCAGAGGAGAAAAGATTGGATTGTGAGAGTTTTAACCCAATCAGTGAATTAATCCCTGATGAGATTAACTGGGTGGGGGCTAGAGGCAGGTGGGTGTGGCTGGAGGAAGTGGGGACTTGGCTACTAGGTATATGTTTTGTATCTAGAGCTGGAGTCTCTCTGCTTCTTGACCACCTTGATGTGAGCTGCCTCCCTCTGCTGCAAAATCTCCTGCCATGATGTTCTGCCTCACCTGGAGCCCCCCAAGGATGGAGCTGGCCTTCTTTGGACTAAGACCTCTGAAACCTTGAGCCCTCAAACTTTTCTTCCTTAAAATTGTTCTGCTCAGATCTTTAGTCATAGCATCAAAAAAGCTGACTAAGATACTGAGTAATTGAAACATAGGTATATTAAACACCTGTGGTGTATACTTACATTTAAAAAAATTTTTCTTAGTTATACATGGACGCAATATCTTTATTTATTTTTATATGGTGCTGAGAATCCAACCCAGTGCCTCACATGTGCAAGACAAACATTCTGCCACTGAGCCACAACCTCAGCCCGAATACTTACATTTTTATTTAATAAAATTTAAAAGATTTTGTGCCTCATACTTTAATATATTCATGATGGCAACATTACATCAACTTAAATTCTCTTTGGGGGCTGACAAGAAGTCTATAATAAATACATTATAAAGCAAGGTACTACATTATTTAATATGTGATTGAAACTTACCTATGATTTATAAAGTTCAGTTCATCAGAAACAATTTTGTTGTGTGCATAACAGTGCCAGGGTCTATGTCAGGTGGAGTGAATATAATGATGTGTAAGAAAGACGTAGTTTATGCCCCCTCTGAAGATGAAGCACAGCAGAAAGGACAGAAAAGCACAGAAATGCCATGCATTTTCAGATATGACAGGATCATGATAGGATAAATGGAGGTGGCTGTGGTATCAGAAGGCCAGGAAAAGTTTCTTTAAGAAGTGACTTCTAGGGGCTGGGGTTGTGGCTCAGTGGTTGAGCACTTGCCTTGCATGCCACTGGTTTGATCCTCAGCACCAAATAAATACTAAGGTCATGAGAGCAGTTAATGCTAGGGACAGAGGGTATGAGCTGGATCCAGAAGGTGATACAGAGAGTCCTAATCCTATTAAGGTGTCTGTCTCTCACCCTCCTAGTCCAGAAGAAGATGACTCCAGCCTGAGACCAGCAGGTGAATTCTGATTAAGCCACAACCATTAAGGTAACTCTTTGCCTGTTCTCATTTTGGATGATAAGCATGAGCATACATCTGCTGGGAGTTTGTGGGGAAAATCACTTTGCTATTAAGAAAGCAACAAGAGGAGTAGAAACCCCTCTTTTTCTTCTGGACGTTGCCAAGTTGGAATATGACCCTTGGTGCTGTTGCTGTGGCTGTTTTGCTACCAGCTTGAGGGTGAAGCATTATACTTAGAAGGGCTGAGCTCAGGATTTCACAAATAGGTCACAAAGCTGGAGCCTGATACACAGTGACCAGAGACTGTTCTGCCTCGGCATCCTTTTTTGTTAGAGATTTAATTTTGCTGCCACTGTTTAAGACAGTTTGAGAAAAGGTAATCTTTTCCTTGTTGCAGAAAATATAATTTATTGATTATAAACAGTTTTCACAAGGTCAAGACAGAAAGGAAATCCTAAAGGAAGAAAAGCCACCTCTACATGAAAAATGTCCGTCCTCTACCCTCAGAAAAGTTTAAACAAGTAAAAAACCTATTCATCTTGGATTTTTAGAGAACCTGTATTTGGGTACAGATGAAGAATAGAGTGTAAAAGGGCAGGTTCAAGGTCAACCTAACCAATCAAGAAAATATTTCTATAGCAAAGGTGAGATGGTGCTTATACAAGGTAATGGTCAAGGAGGATGTGGAGATGTGGATAGAGGCAGATGCTAGTTCAGCTCAGTTCGATAGCAATTTGAGTGCTTACTCCACATGCTGTTCAATGTTAGAGGCTGAAGAAGAAGACAGCCCTTGCCTTCAAAGAGCTCAGTATTAGTAGTGGGGGTGGACAGATGGATGAGTAGTACATTAGAACAATGTAGTCAGTGCATTACTGAGAGGACTTATCAATGAGAGGACTTATCAGTGCCTCCAGGAGAAGAATCAAGGAAGAGTTTTAGGAAAAGCAAGGATACAAACTATTCCATATCTACACTTTTTGGCTTTCCCCCTATTCCATAACTTATTGAAATCTGACGTCAGAGCTGCTCTGTAAATACATAACTCCCTGAGCCTTCACCGACTTCCCACTGGATTTGAAAGGTCCTTATTCAGCTTAATTTCTCCAACAGTCCTGTTTGGGCTTAAAATTCACTTCTTTGGAAAACTTTTCCTAATCATACATAAAGGGTTAATTGCTCCTTCTGTGGGGTCCCATGGTGTGCTCAATGTCCTGCACCATGCATCACAGTTTTTTTTTTTTTTAAACAATTCATTGACTGTCTTTCACTGGCCAATTAGTTTTCTGAAGATTGACACCATTTCAGTGAGGTTCACCATTACTCATTTCCCTACAAAGTGTATGGTAATTTCAAACTGCTGAGTAAGTATCCAACATATGAATAGATGAACAAAGGAGTGAATCCAGGCTTGGTGGCACATGCCTATAATCCTAATGGCTTAAGAGGCTGAGGCAGGGGACCCTAAGTAAAAGCCAGCCTTAGCAACTTAGCAAGACCATACGCCACTCAGAGAGACCCTGTCTCTACATAAAACATAATAAAGAACTGGGATGTGGCTCAGTAATTAAGTGACCTTGGGTTTAATCCCTGGTACCAAAAATAAGTAAATAAATAAGTAAATAGCTACATAATAATAATCAAAAACATCACATTTAAAGTAAAGAGTGATGGGAGATGAATGTGGAAATGCAGAAAGATCCTAAGTGCTTTAGGTATCTTTTTATGGAGGTGGGGGCACTAGTGGTTGGAAAAATGGATTCACAGTTATTATTAATACTTCACATGTATTGGGCTATAAAAAGGAAAAGAGAATTCAAGAGTAACAGATTTTTTAAATTTTTATTTCCTTCAAAAACTTACATGCACATACAATACCACTCAGGAAAATGAGCGAGGGGAATGGAAAACTTTGCAGGTGGCAGGAGATGCCAGCCTGTCAGAACAGATGTGAAACTGCAGAGCTGGAGTGGATAAGAATGTACCAACCTCAGTGAAGAACAGCTCAGATGAAGAACAGCTACAGGAGAGCCAAGATTTAGGAGATTCCTGATTCTAATACCAGAAACTCTAATCCACCACCTCTGACTGGGGTCTAAGAATCTATTAAGAAGTTCTTTATGCAATCCTGGTGTGCAAAGAGCACCCCTGATCTAGGTCAACTCTTTCATTTACATGTAAGGAAACAGCCCAGGATGGCTCCATGGCATCGTGCTGGTCATTACGCGCAGAGCTAGGATGACAGACCCAGGTTCTTGACCTTGAGGTCAGGACTCACAGCATTAATCCTAAAGAAGCACAAGAATTAACCAGAAGGTGGAGGACTAAAATTCAAAAAAGACAATGAAGCTTAATCTTCTCATAATAAGACATTTAAAATAATATATTGGAAGGTAGAAACTTCCTCCCTCAACTTGAATACCAAAGCACAGGACTAAGATGGAGCCATGCTGCACAAAGCAGCCACGTTGCTTAGTCAGCCCAAGATCACAATAAGCCAGCGCAACCCCACAGATTTTCTAGACCATCGATGATGACGATGCATCTGCCAGATGGCAGGATGCTTTAAGCAGAGGGGCGAGTTCCTAATGGCATTAATCATGAGCATCCTGTAGAGAATGCTAAACAGCTGTTCATCATAATTCCTCAGAACAAAACAAAAAGGATGGACCATATGATAAAGATTCCGCATAGTGGATGTGTATGTGTTGATTCTTTTCATCAGTAAACATTAGGAAGGGTTATCAAAGGATATCATTCTGTTGTTCTATTTAATTGGGTCTTGTTTATATCTAGGAGGCATCAGATCTGTTCTTTCCGAATGACAGAATGGGATATGAGTGGATGCCCTGTTGGAGCCCAGTGACACCTCTGGCCTATTAAGTGTTTCTTCCATGGAACATCCTAGA
Organism: Ictidomys tridecemlineatus; assembly: GCF_052094955.1. Taxonomy (NCBI): domain Eukaryota; kingdom Metazoa; phylum Chordata; class Mammalia; order Rodentia; family Sciuridae; genus Ictidomys; species Ictidomys tridecemlineatus. The sequence goes on from NC_135489.1 coordinate 52,120,080, forward strand.
CAGTTCCAAAAATATCAGTATATGACAGCTCAGACCCTATTTGCAAGGTCTGGTGGTAAATCACAATGCACTGCATTTTATGCAGAAATATCAGCAATTACTCAATATGCTGCTTCAGAGGGACAACGGTCAGGATCTCTGTTTAGTCTCAAGACAAGATGAAACAGTGGCTCCCTATGTAAAATGATTGAATCACTACAGGCAAGTGACAGGGCACTGCTCTTGTCATGTCAACATAAGTCATTACACTACTGAGGCTTTTCTGGATTAGATTTTAGCTTCAGTCCTTAACCCTTCCTTTTTGATTTTTTTTTTCCTGGTACTAGGTGCTTAACCACTGAGCCACATCCCTATCTATTTTTTTTATATATTTTATTCAGAGACAGGGTCTCATTAAGTTGCTTAGGGCTTTGCTAATTTGGTGAGGCTGGCTTTGAACTCATGATCCTCTTGCCTCAGCTTCCTAAGTCACTGGGATTACAGGCATACACCACCATGTCCAGCATCTCTGTTGGTCATTCTTTCTCAGTTCATTCACCTAAGTAAGAGAGAATTCAAGCATCTTTTCATATTTCCAGTAGTCTTGAGAAACTCTCTTTAATAATATAAGTATATAAGTATGTGTTTTGTATGAATTTTTGAAAATGTTCTAATATATCACTCTTTGTATATGCTGTTTCCTTTCTGGTTTTCTTTTTACAAAAGCAGATACTCCCAGTAGGAATCCATTTTCTCTGCAGCATTAGAATCTACACAGGTCAAATGGTATATGGCTTGATTCTGTGACAAAAAGGAAGGTAGGAAGGCAACTCCACGCCTAATGTACAGCACTGTGCAGAAGGGGCAAGTGACACTGAACTCCAAAATGTCATTGGACTTGATGACTTTCAATGCAACCTCTGGACCATAAATACCACTAAAACCATTTTGATCCTTAACATACATCATCTCTATCAGTCACTCCCAAACTGAAAGATTCTGCTATTAAACTGGAAATGTAAGAGGGGTGAATAAGGTGATTTAGTTTTTTAGAGTAGGGATAATAATCATACCACATCACAGAACTTTTATGAAAATTACATAGACTAATTGATATCAATAGACTTTTAATGAAGCCATTTATAATTATAAATATCCTGGTTACTTGGGAATCAATGTATACTATACATGAATTATCAATTTTTTAATTGGCACAAAAAGTATCCCATCACTGAATTCATATGTAGTATGATTTATCAATTTTAATCATCCAAAAAGTTCTTCAGGAAGGTCCGATAAATCAGTAGTATTGAGAAAAGCTATCATATTTATTGTGAGAAAAATCATCTTAAAAGAAATTCATAGATGATAAAGTGACATACAAGTTATATTTACATTATTTCATAAGGTTTCTTTCCCTGGTATTAAAATATATTAATAATATTATTTCCATCTATCTGCTTATGTATTGAACAAACGTGTTTTGGGCATTAATTAAGCACAAGGCTCTATGGCTAGAACTATGGCTCTAAATAGATGTGGTCTCTTTCCTTCTATGAAACATATTCCAGAACACATAGGGGCCCAAACACAAATGCCAGTCCTAAGAGATTTCACCTTTACACTGATGGCAGCAGAGAATCACGGAAAGGCTTGGAGGAGCCATGTGAAATTTCCCTCCAATCATTTTCCATGCCAATCTTTTCTATTAGCATGGGAAACGATTGAAGGGAATCAGCTGGAAGGTCACTGCAATAATTCAGGCAAGGAAAGATGCCAGGCAGGCCCTTGAACTAACATTGAGTGGATGGAAGAAGGGAGAAAAGGGATGCGAATTAGAGGGACATTAAGAGGGCAATATCCAGTAGTTTGCGAGTTAATAAAGGGAGAAGTTAGTCTCAAATTTTAATTTGGGCCTCTGGACAGAAGACAGTACTGATCAATGGTGTGCAATATTAGAAATATAGCAAGTAAATTTTAGGAAAATGATAAGACAAAATTTGGACACTTCATACTGGAAATACCAATGAGGAATGCTAGTATAAATGGGTCCCCTTAAAACTCAGGAGAGATATTCCAGTAGGATCTATAGACATACAGGGATTGACAGAGTTTAGCAGGCATGGAAGACCATGGAGGGAACACCCACCTTATCAGGGAATGCTTACAAGACAAAAGCAAGAACAAATCTTGGGCTCCATAGTTTAAATAATGACATTTAAGTAATGGCAAATCAGACTAGAAGACTGGAAAAGAGCCAGACAAGCCAAAGGAAAATGAATGAGTGACATCATTGTCCTGGAAGCCAAAGGCCAAAAAAAAAGGAACATGGTTGAGGGCTTCGGTTCATTCATAATCTAGTTCAGAAGACTTTCTGATTTGGCACCAAAGAGTCATCTGGGATCTTGGTCAAAGAAGTTTCCGTGCAGGTCAGAGTGTCCTGGATTGAGTGGTTATGACAGAATATAAGAAGGTTGGAGACATTATGTGAAGACACTGCTTCCAAGAACCCCACTGTATAGACCTTGGGATTTTGCTTTTTTGAAGATAGAAATGCTTTATGGTAAAACAAATAAACAACAAGAAAAAAAAACAAAGTAAAGGAAGATCAGAGGTGCAAAAACAAGTGAAGCAGACTAATGAGTAGATGAGGAGGCAGGTGAGGCAGGAACTGAAGGTCACATATAGGTCAAGGCATACAAGTACAGGGTAAGGAGGTCTGGATTTCTAATGGGGGAAAATATTCAGTTTAAAACCTTGTATGTGACTCTGATTTCACTCACAGAGTGGCCCATGTTTTTTACCTATTCATGCAAAGCAGACAATGCATACAGTGGTCAATTGAACAGAGTTCCCCCGACAAGGAAGCCGCACATGTATCTCCAATCCAAAATAACCTGTGATAATGCTGGCACTGGTTTAGGGTTTGCACTGAGTACAAAAAAGCTCTGTAAACCTTTCTAACTGTTAGACATGGAAACCAATATTAAAATAGTCCACCTTCTCTAATACAATTACAAATACTAATCTTATAAATGATGACCACTACATGGATACATTAGTTATTAATCTAGCCAGGAGACTGGAATTAATTAACCTGAGCAGCAAATTGCAATTTGACCTTGATCTAATCAGGCCAATTTTCCACTCTAGAGAACATGATTAATTATCTGGTTCATTTAGGGAAAGTGCCCCAACAGAACAACAACAAAAACAAAACAAAAAAAACCCCAAACACACACCAGAAATTTTTCCTTAATTATTAGGATCTTGATGCAATTTTTGATGCAGTATCTTTTTTCTTTCATAATACAATGTGTATTAAAATGAGAATGAAGTTTCAGGCCTATACATAGTTAAGGAAAGATAAATGAAAAGTTCAGACTTATTTATCAGAGATTTGTTTTCCTGTAAAATCAGATGTATTCTGTTGTATTTTTGTACCAGTTTCACTTTTCATAAGATGTAAGATACTTTGTGCTATTAATATATCTATAGATCTCACAGAGAAGAAAAGTGATAACATGATCTAAAGTACTTTGAAATGATGCCATATGCATAATTTACATTTATTGTACAAATTTAAATAGCACTCAACTATTTAAAAAAATACTTCAACATGAAGACACAATGACGTTATCATCAACTGTTATGAGAGATCACAACAAAATATCTTTAAATAAAAGCTATGCATGAAAAAATGTTGTTTTATGTAACATTTATGTTGCTACCAATTATCTATGTCAATATTTTAAAGACAGGCTTTACACAAAACTTTCAAGAGAAAGAGTGAATATATTAACAAATAACTAAAGGGACAAACATGTCTCATATTTTTGAGCAGCTCATCTCATGTGATCCAGATTTCTGTCAGCCTCAATTCTGTGTTGTTGTTGTTGTTGTTTTTTAAACTGATTTACCAAAGGAACCTTAGACATAAATACTCTTGGAAGGACAGCGATCACCCCTGATTCTTCAGTCAGTATTTCTGGTTCCATGTGGCAAGGAAGGGGGACATTTTTTTTTCTCCATCATTAAAACAGATGGGCTCTTTTAGCAGCCAAAAGTGAAGAGGGTCAGTGTTAATTTGGGGCATCCTCTTTGTGCCAAGGATATTGGCAGATTTTTAATGGCTTGGTGGGGTTTTAAAACAAGGGCTGATGCAGTTTTTATGGCAAAGGTAAAACATCACATTCTGGCAGTACACTTACTCCTAATGCAGGTGTCTCTTTTTCTCTTGCCAAAAGCACAAGCAGGGAACAGGTTTGGGAAGGGAGGTGGAGTCTTGGGAATTTACTGGAACAAACTCACCAGTTACACCAGAAAGAGAGAGAGACAAAATGGGTAAATCTGAAGCAACTATAGAACATACAACACATTGCATCCTTTAAATTCTCTGCTTCCTACCAACAGATTTTAATTGTTGTATTCCCTTTCATTTTCCCCTTGTTTATCTTTTCATTACGTTCATAGTGAATTTTTGGATGGTGTTTTAAATGTCTCTTATAAACACAGTCATGGTGCCCATAAACACATATACAAAACTATGTTCACATTATTTTTCTAACCACAAATAAATATATGCTGAATATAACAATGACTAACTCTACAGATTCAGCTTGCAACCATCATTGTAGAATTTGGTTATTGAGACAGGTGAAAAGCAATCAGAGTTAAGGAGTTTGGGTTAAGATTGATGTTTTTAAATTGATAGATTTTACTTTTAGATCACTTTTAGGTTCCAGTATTAACTACTTATGTTATGGTTCACTCTTTGTGCTGTACCGTTCTAGGAATTTTCACAAATATGTAATATTATGTTCCATCATTAAAGTATCATAGTGAATAGTTTCACTGCCCTTAAACATCCCTGCATTTCATCTATTCATCCCTCTCTCACACTCCCTGAACTCCTGGCAACCAGTGATCATTTTACCACCTATACTTTTGTCTTATCCAGAATGTCATATAATTGGGTTTATGTAGCCTTTCAGACTGGCTTCTTTCACTTAGCAATATCCATATAAGGTTCCTCCACACCTTTTCATGTCATGATTTCCCATTTCTTTTATATTTTATTTTTTAAGTTTTAATTTATTTATGTCTGCTAATCAGTTATACATGACAGCAGAATACTCTTTGATTCATTATACACAAATGGAGCACAACTTTTGACTTCTGTGGTTGTACCCAAAGTAGGTCACACCATTCATGCACAAATCATACATGTAAGTAAGGGTAATGATGCCCTTCTCATTTTACCATCTTTCCTACTCCCATGCCCCCTCCGCCCCTCCCCTTTGCCCCATCAAATTTCCTCCACTCATCCCATGCCCCCTCCCCATTATGGATTAGCATCACTTATCAGAGAAAACACTCAGCCTTTGTTTTTTGGGGAATGGCTTACTTCACTACATCCATTTTCCTGCCATTATTTTTAGAGCTGAATAATATTCTGCTATATGGCTGAACCACTGTTTATTAATCCATTCATTCACTAAAGGACATCTTGGTGGTCTCCAAGTTTTGGCAATACAAATAAAGTTTATAGAAATATTCATGTGTAGGTTATTATGTATATATAAGTTTTCAGCAGCATAGGGATGAATATCTATGAATGTGATTGCTAAAACATAAGGTCATATTTTGTAAAAGACTCTCAAACTTTATTCCAAACTAGTTTTACTGTTTTGCATTCCCACCAGCAATCAAAAAGACTTCATTTCTCTGCATCTCCACTAGCATTTGGTATTGTTCATTTTTTTTTTTGCAGGGGGCAGGGATTTTAGCCATTCTAATAGTTTTGTGGTAGTATCTTATTTTAATTTGCAGTTCCCTAAAGTTGTAGGATGCTAAATGTCTTTTCATATGCACAGTTGCCATCTGTGTATCTTTTTCTGGCGTCATTAAGGTTTAGGGTTTTTTTTTTTTTTCCTAATCAAAAACTTAGGTTCCATCTACCTTCATCCCAATACATCCAATTTTATCTTCACTTTCTTAGTTTCTAGCTCAGATTCCATGATTCATAATTTCATTAACACTTTTGCCAAGAACTTGGAGTCTTTTGTTCATTTCTCTCATTTGTTCACTTCCATCTGGCAAAACTCCAACTGTGCATGCATGTAAGTCAGCTACTTTATTTTGTCTACATTTGAGCAAACACAGCTGGAAGAATCAGAAGAGGGCAGACGGTGACACTATAAGTTTATAATATCAGCAATATCAAATTGGCCCTCAGGACCATTTACCAAAATGACTATATTTTTCTGTTTTACCTCTCTACTTTTCCTCACAATGATTATTTCAAAACTTTTCCATTATCCTTAGCCTTTGACACATTCCTTAATGTTTTCCACTGTGCTAGTAGGTTTTCTGTGTTTTACTTCACAAAAGAAACCATCATACATATGGGAACTCTTTCAAGTACCCTCTAACAAACCTACCAATCCACCTATATAAACTCTTATTTTTTAGGTTTTTTTTTTCTCTCTTTCATGAATGGGGAAGAAAGTCTTCCTATCTAGGTTTAAGACCTTCCCTTATAAGTCAGACCCTATTTATTACAAACCTCAAACTAGCAACCAACATTTCTTTTTCCCACATATCCAATTATATTCTTACAATCAGACTCTTTGCCCATGATAATCAAACATCTTCAGTTTTCTCCCTCTAAAAAAATTCTCTCAACTTGCAGGGTTATTTATTTTCCATTCTCCTAATTTATAATGAAAATAACCCAAAGAGTCCATTAATCATATGTAGATTGTAAATTTGATTAAATAAAATATTCCCTGTCCATTGCAGCCTTCTGAAATCAGGTTTCATCACACTTCTTTCCTGAATCAGTGAAATATACATGAAAGTGATACGTGCCTTCCAAGAAGAAACCTTTACAGGAGTTATATAGTGCTGCTCCTGTTTTTCTCCCACTAAAAAGATCACTCTTGCCTCAGATGGTGGCTGCTGTTCCATCCTGGTCCTGGGTGCTGTTGAACACCAGCAGAGCTGAGGTCAATCCATCATGGATGACGGCTTGAGCATGAAATTTACCCTTGTGATAATGTGCCTACTATTGTTTTTTCCAGTACTGGAGATTTAACCAAGGAGCCCTTACCACTGAGCTACATCTCAATCCCTTTTTAATTTTATTTTTGATGCAGGGTGTCACTAAGTTGATGAGAGACTGGCCTTCAACTTGCAATCCCCTGCCTCAGACTCTCCAATAGCTGAGCTTACAGGTGTGCAACACTGCATACAGCATATCTACTAGAATTGTTTCCTTTACGGCCTCATACTCTTGCCTACATAACTTGTTCCCTCCATTTTCTCCCTTCCCATTACTCTTCAACTGCTTTAACCTGACTCCAGCATTATTTCTTCACTTTTACATGTCAGTTTGTTAATGAATATTTTCCTGTATTATTTTAGGTGATTTCTCTAAGCAGCATTTCAAATAGTTGGTCATTCATTCCTTCTTTTTCTTTTTTAAATAGTACCTTAAAGATTCTTTTGCAATCTCTGAGTACAGAATACTCCTGACTTTACTCCGGTATCTTGTTGCTTACTCTCAGTTTCTCATGCCCCATTTACTTGACCACTAAATAAATAATAAAATACTTTTCAAGATTGTCTCCTAAAATTCCATCTCTTCTCATTATATTCTCTTCTTAGACAATGTTTCCCAGTCCGTGATTTTATTTTCTTTGTTTACTTGGTGATGTTCAAACTAATATCTTCAATCCAAACTTCTCTGAGTATCTGACTCATGTAACAAATTTCTTTCTTTGTTTTTTACTTTAAAGATATATCAGTTTCAGTTTTCCAAAAACATCATGTCTAAACCGTTGCACCAAACAAGTTTTATTTGTGGTGTTTATTTAATTCTCCCTCATATCTTCATAAGCTCCATAATATAGAATCAAGCTCATTTTTGAAACTCATAGTATCTGATATAGAAATTTACGTACTTCAAAGTATGGTAAGTATTAAAAAATTAACAAGTGCACTCATCAAGGTGAAAGGGCAGGTAAAGATATAATCTTAACATAAAACAAAGAGCTAGTTTATTTTTAGATGCTTGAATATCTTCATACAGCTAATATTTCAGCAACAACAATGGAATGTATTTAAGAGTCTGTGAGAAAATATGATTAATTTAGCATTGTGTATTTGATGAAAAATATTTTTCAAGAATAAATCAGAATGATGTTTGTTTTTGTATAAACAATATTGGAAAGGTTTATTGCCAGTGGTTCCATTCTGTATGGTATTCCCAAAGATATATTTCAGGCAGAAGGAAAATTACACGAGACAGAAGCTGAAATATAAAAATAATGAGGGATGGAAATGCAGCAATTTGGTGTAAAAATCTAAACAAGCACTTTCCGCATAAAACCATAATAATGTCAGTAAGTTAAAATGTAGAAGTGAAGTAAGTAGACATAATTCAAGTTTGGAGTGACCATAAACAAAATTTAAAAATTGGTTAACACATATTCAGGATTCTGTTACCATTTTCTTTTTAAATAGTGTGTGGATTACATAGTATTGAATGCATAATTCTTCTTTATCTTATAGATGTTTTATAAACATTATGTCTTGTTAAATTAATATTTAACAAAATATAAAAAATGTCTTTTCTTATCTACAACTGAGTATAAAGCATGTTTATGGGGAGTAAAATTTATAATTCACTAAAGAGTAAGATTGGCTCAGTTTACTGTACTTCATATTTACTGAAGAACTATTCCAAGAACTGATGCATGTTTTAAAACCTTATAGTTTAGTGGCTTAGTCTAAAATTGTGTACCAAAAATTGCGTCAGCCTTTTATGCAGCACTTTGAGGTATTAGTGGGTGCGTTTGACATCTGGACAAGATGCACTAAGGGCACAAAACCAAAAGAACAAGCAACAAGTACCATGGTTTTAGTTTTACAGGAAATGATCTAATTGATGAGGTTGGGAAAATATGGTTAGTGGAGTCAAGGAATTGTATCATGATTTCAATAAATTTCAAGATTAGGTCACAATAGTTCATAATACAAAGATACATAAAGGCATTACTATGATGCCAATAGTGATTCTAAATGTTTGTATCCCCATACAGAAACACAAATTTCCTTGAAGTTGTACTAGTAACAGACTCACTTTTTATAGCATTCATTTCTGAAACTTGAAACTCCATCATTCTCATTCTGCACAGAGAACAGAGAAATAGCCATAAGAGCATCGTCATGGCAGATACACAAATTGCCACATGAAGGAGAATATCTGCACCAAAAGGTCTAATTGTTATAATGCAATTCTCAGCATTGATCACACAAAATCCTCATATAACCCATCAAATATTTATTTAAATACAATTGGGGCAATTTTAGCCAAAGTAACGGAGTGAACATAAGTCCTAGTGAAAACTCAGAAGCAGCCATAGGGAATCTGTCCATGGTCCTGAAGAGGACATCCACTGGGGCATATTTAGTTACTTAGTTGAAATTTATATAAACTAATTTCAAGATTACGTGTCAGGTAATTTTTACTGCTTAATTATTTTCAGACATATTATCTCTTGAGAAAAAGCAACATTATATTCAGAAATATTGTAATTATTCAATTTATATTAATGTTTGAATCAAATTTCAAACACCTATAAGCCCTTCCTTATATTGAAATACATTTCAAATATGACTAGAAAGAAAAACAAAATTCCTGATACAATAAAATATTTTCTTATGAAGGTATGCTGTTTACTATCCATTGTCCTCCTTGCCAAAGTCCCTCTTCCATACTTTTCTGTCCCTCTCTAGAGGCCTAAGTGGCAGATATGTAGACCATGTTGCCAAGCTAGCTAGCATTCCACATTATTTTGCATGTGGAATTTTATTTGCAGCAGAGCAAGAGATTATCAGGCAGGATTAAAGAAAATTTGGGTATTTTATTCCTGCATACATGTTGCTTTGGCCAAAGTATCAGGAAGCAATTAGGTGTTTTAAGACTACTACTTTCATTGGGTGATCTCTTTTTAGAACTCCAGTTCTTTCCAGGTATAACCCCTTATATCTTAGTTTTTAAGGAAAATACTTTATTCATACTATTGATGTTCTCTGTTCCTTTCATATCCTTTTTTCCACAGTCCTGTTAACCACTCTGTAAGTAAATTTTTCATTAAAAACAAAAAATGAAAAAAAAAAACTTTTCTTCATTTAAACCATCTGAGGTCATCCTATTTCCTGCCAGGACCATAGAGGATACAGAAGACATCTGAATCACAGCCAACACATATCAATAAAAAGACAGATTATTAGTAAATAAAATTGAGGATCAAGTGCCAATAAGCTATAGAAGTTAGCAGGGAATAGATTTAAGCATATGTATGCAAATATGTGGTCACTTGGTCACTGTTCAATTCCTAATGTTTAGCCCACTGCATTTGTTATAAATAAGTACTAACATATATTTGTTCAATTTATGTAAAACCAAGTAAATGATAAGTATTTACTATTTCATCATTATTTAGAGGTTACTAATAGGTAAACTAAACATTTTAGAATAAAGTAATACTAACATCAAGGATACTCTAATCACATTTGCCATCCAACATAGAAATAGACATTGTTGGTCAGAAAATGCAACCTTACGGAAAAAACATAGATAGTCTCAATTTATACTGACAGGTGCTTAAATCATTTTAGAAATGCTATTTGAAAGCAGCTTGACTGAAATTTAATGTGGCTTAAGATACTATTTCATAGGACAGATACATCTATTAACTTACAAGTCAGTCAGAATACAGAGCACCATAAATGGTTAGACTTGTCTGCTCAATAATGATTTTCCTGCAACACAGTGGCACCTGCAAGCGTCTGTTGGCTGATCTAATGTATTTATTGTCTTATCAATGAAAGAGTAAAGATTATGACAGTGCAAGGGAATTTAAAGGACAAGCCTGTTGTAATGTAAAAAGGCTTAGGAAGAAAGTGTAAGAGCCCAAATTCACAATCAACTGTTAATAATTAAATAACTCTTAAAAATGGGGAAATATAGTTCCAACATAACAATTGCTGGAACTTTTGCAGACTCTGATTGGTGGATCTACAGACTGTAACTCAATTCATAGTCAAGAATAGATATATGATATAGTTCATTGATCAATAAGATATAAGAGCAGATAAATGTGAAACAGGTATCAAAAATGTTACTCTGAGTACAACTGGCAATATATGAAATGAGTATTAATTTCCTTAGAGGTTAACTCTCTAGTTGATCTAGAATCTCAGATTTTACAAAGTCTTACTCTTCTAGAAACAAGAATGCATTCCATTTACAAAATGGTTATGTCAGAAATAATAATAGTTTCAAAGCAGAACCAAATCAAAGGAATATTAATATTTAAAATTTAATGTAAACATCCATCAGTTTGCTGTGTTTTGGCCTCTGTTGGCTTATTATTATTTTAAATATAAGTGCATTTTTCATTAAGCATTGAATTTAAAATTTATAGCAAATTATTTCATTATTTAATTCATGGAAATGTTAAAATACTGTAAGCATCATTAAACATGTATAAAACTTATTTATAATATGTAGTGTCATTTCCTTGGTCATATTAGAATCTGAGAACCTTACATATTACAACTTAAGTAATTTTACTAATTACAGTTCATGCATAACAAATTACCTAAAACTTTATAGCTTAAAAACAACAATAAGGGCTGGGGATGTGGCTCAAGCGGTAGCGTGCTCACCTGGCATGCGTGCGGCCTGGGTTTGATCCTCAACACCACATACAAACGAAGATGTTGTGTAAGCCGAAAACTGAAAAATAAATATTGAAATTCTCTCTCTCTCTCTCTCTCTCTCTCTCTCTTGCTCTCTCTCTTAATAAAAAACAATGAACACCATTTGGGTGTTTATAGTTGTGAGGATGTTCATGGAGTTGCAATTAGATGTTGGTTGGGTCTATAGTCCTCTGGAGAATCCCATTACATGGTGGCTCATATATGCAAGTAAGTTGTGAGTAGGTTAGTGGTGGAAGATATTAGTTCTCCTCCACATGGGACTTTCTTCAAGGCTGCATTAGGGTCCTCATAGCAATGGAAGCCAGCCTCCCCCAGAGCAAGCCATCCAAGAGATCATGTGAAAGCCACAGCACCTTTTATAATCTAGTTTCAGAAGCCACCACTATCACTGCTGCAGTAGTCTTTTACACTGGTCGGCTGTGATCCATCATAAGAGGGAACTACAAGTGTGGGTATAGAGAAGGCAAGGATTATAGGAGGCATACCTTGGATCTTGGCTACCAGAATAACTAATGATGAAAATTGCAATTACTCATGAATTTATTTTTTAAAGACTTTATTTTGAAATAATTTTAGATTTAAAAAAGATTGAAAAATTAGTTCAGAAAATTTCCTATACTTTTGACCCACCTTTCCCTAATGTTAATATCCTATATGACTGTTATCCCTGCTATGCTTTGGATGTTAGGTCTCCCCCAAAAGGTTCTGTGTTAATGCAGAAATATTCAGAGTTGAAATGATTAGATTAAAGAGTATCACCTAATCAGCTCATCCTAGTTTGGATGGACCAACAAGGTAATCGTAGGCAGGTGGGGCATGGCTGGAAGGCTCTGTTCCTTCTTCACTGTGGCCCCTTCTCCTTGTTCTCTGCTTCCTGGCTGCCATGAATAGAGCAGCACTCTCTAACCTCATTTCTCTACCATGATGTTCTGCCTCATCTTGTGACCACAGCAATGGAGTCCAACCAACATGGACTGAATCTCTAAAACCGTGAGACCAAAATGAACTCCTGGAAGTTGTTCTTGTCAGGCACCTTAGTCACAGTGACAAACAACTGACCAACACAATCACCATCCCCCCCCCCCAATTAAGAAACACTGGTACAAGGTTATGACCTCACATATAGCTTTTACTTGGCTTCTCCAGTTTGTTTGTTTTTTAAAACCAATTTAACTATTTCCCAATCTATGCCAGAAAAGTACATCAAATTTTGTTGTCTTGTCTCTTTTGCAATTCCAATCAGTGAGACTTTCTTTATATTTACTCGTCTTTCATGACCTTGAAAACTTTGAAGAACACTGATGAGATATTTTAGAATGTCTTCCTTCAGTTTGGCATTATCTGATATATTTTTCACAAATAAACTGGAGTTATGGGTTTTTGGAAAAACACCCTAAGATTGAGGTGCCCTTTAAATTACAACATATCACAGGGTATGTGACTTATCACTGCTGTATTTATCTTATCCTGGTTAAGATGTTGTGTGGCACTTCTATTCCCTGTAAATGTACTGTTTTCCCCTTTCTATAATTTGTTAGAAGCAAGTTATTAAGTGACTGACACTCAAAGAGAAGGAAATGAATCTCCACCTCCTAGAGGGAATGTTTTCAAAAACTTTGTGGACCAATGTTAAAATCCCCTTAGTGATCAATTAGTTTTTGTTTGAAAAATGTATCTCTCTGATGGTGCATAAGGAAAGAAAAAACAGCACTGGAGAAAGCATTTCAGCTTCATTTTGATTACTCATAGCCCTCATCATTTATTTCTATATTTAATTTAATATCCAAATCATAATCCAGATTAATTATGCTTTCCTCTTATCATAACTGAATTACCTCAACATTTATTGAAAAATGAACTTTGAGAAGCATGATTATAATACCTAAATGTCTTCATTTTCACCTGATTCAACTTGAGAAAAATTCCAAAATCTATAAAATTACACCAAAAATTGTTCTACAGACATAAGACACATAAAATGTCTTTCTTTGCTTTAAATTTCAGTTTCTTGATAGGAAGGTCAAACAGATATTATCTATTATAATAGTTCCCAGTGAATATTAATAATGGTACCAAGAACATCTTAAATGAAGTACTGGAGAGGTTCCCAGATAGAAGATTTTTAAGACTGAATATTATATTAGTAGTACTAAAATTCAATTTTTAATTAGCCATGACACTTATATATACTTAAGAGCTGATGAAGTGCTCTTTGGACTAACAATTCTTAATAAGCACTGTTTAAATTTAGTTTCTATTTGCCTTTGACACTAACCACGCAAAATTTGTGATTCAACACAATGATAACAGAATGATTCAAGTGCTACAAGTGTTTACTTTGTTCTTAGCAATTTCACCAGCCAATTTAATTTTGAAACCATCAACTCTTCCATCCTTCCTTCTGATAACAATAATTTTCTCTGAACAAGTCTTTAGGTTTTTAACTTTGACAGAAGAATATATCAAGTGCAAAATATTTTATATCATATGGTCCCTTTGTTCTTGAAGTTATCAAAACAGCACTTCTTGCATATTTTAGAAATATATACCCTTTCAGAAGAATAATAGGTGAACAAATCTAGTGCCACTCTGACAACTGGTCATTATGAAAGAGCAAGAGACTCTGTGTCAATTCTCAATGCAACCCTCTACTCAGCATGCTTTGATTAGATACTGAATTCTTCATCTCCTTTTTACTTTTTCATAAAAATTAATCTAAACAAAGACCTATGGATAGATAACACAGAGGCACTATATAGTATCATGTGCAGGAAGACCACAAGACTCATCTTTTTAGTATCTTCCTCCTTCCTCTCTTTTTTTCTTCATTTTTGTATGAGATGAAAAGATTCCAGAGTCAACTTTGCCTCATTTATGAACAGTGTCCTGCCTTCAGCTAAGTTAGTGGTGTCCCCTTTTCTGACCTCATGAAGAATGTTTTATATTCCTCTGCTGTTTGAGGAGGCACAGCTTGATATTAGGAAGCATGGCACACTCATCTTCTACGCTCATGGTGTCTGTATCACAGTGGACACATATTAAATATTTATTAGCTGGATACAGTGGCACATGCCTGTCATCCCAGCAGCTGAGGAGACTGAGGCAGGAGGATCGCGAGTTCAAAGCTAGCCTCAGCAAAAGTGAGGCGCTAAGTAACTCAGTGAGACCCTGTCTCTAAATAAAATACAAAATAGGGCTGGGGATGTGGCTCAGTGGGCAAGTGCCCTGAAGTTCAATCCCTGGTACACCTCCCCCCAAATAAATAAATACATATTAAAATTTAAAACCAACACTTCTTTAAAAAATATAAAAACTGCATGTAGTCCATGGAAAAAATTAGGGAATCACAGCAAGTGGGCTAGAAAGGGTGGAAACAGAAGGAAATTAATCTGAAGTGTGAACTATTGTTATTCCCCATTTAGAGATGTGGAAATTAAGGCTTGGAGTTTAGTTGTCCTTAACTGTGATTTTGGTATCAGTTTATTATCCACCATATATAAGGGAGCTTGATGGATAATAATGAACCATCAGAAGTTGGAAATCATGAATGTGGGAAAACCAATTAAGGGAAGTGTTCTATCTTCTAATGCACCGATTCATTCATTTATCATATTATTTAATATCTTTCAGTCAAATATTAGGAACCTTATTTCTTAGACCCTCTCCAGGAATCTATAAGCAGAAGTAGAAAGGAAAGCTTGGTTGGATTTAAGAATGGGATCAAGGTGTGATCAAGGTCTAGTCCAATGAGTATGAGGTCAAGGAATTGAGGATATGGCTAAATATCAATGAAATGACTGGCCAGTTAGGAAATGAAATTTATCCAGGAGAGACTGAGAATTCAGAAAAGTAAGAAGAATTTGAGTTATTACTAACCTCAGTTAAGTTAAAAAGTGATGTAGGGTAATAAGAATAAATGAAAGGATTAAGAATGGCTTACTGCCAATTAAAATTCTCACATATGAAGGTGTTTAGGTAATGGAAAGATTCAAGGTGTGCCAACATGAAGAAATTGCTGGCATAAGTTGGAAGAAAAGGGCAGTAACCAGGACACTATCACCTATGACAGCAGCCCATCATGATAAAGGAGGGGAAGAAACAGAGGCTCAGAGCCTGGTGAATTCTCCCCCTGAAATTTGAAGAGGGTGACCAGAGACTAGCAACATCCTTACAGTAAAATGAGATTAACATCATATGATCCACATGAGAATTGTTCATTTTTGTCTATAAAATAGAAGTTCTGCTTATAGAGCCAACATCCATAAAATTATCTAAGCCTTTTGTAAACCTTCTGGTATTCTATTCTTAATACCATTTGAAATAATGCATTCAGTGAAAAGTTTGCTCTCATCTATTTGTTTCAGCCTGCAACATCTCAAGGATAAGATATAAGTTTTCTCTTATTCATCTGAAAATATAACTAATTCTCAATATTTTTGAAGTGAAGGACAAATGCAAATTTTATCCATTAGCATGATTTACAGTCCTATATGTTTTAATAATATTTTTTTCTCTACCTTCATCTTTCCATAACACAACATGGATTTCCCTTACATATTGTTCCTATAGTTCCAGCATAGATGTAAGACCAGATTGTCAGGGTTCCAATCTTGCCTCTGCTGAGTTCAACAGGCTGACTTGTAGAAGTCACTAAAGTCTTCAACCGTCGCATGATGAGGATAAAATGTCATTCTCTGCCTCGTAGGATTTTGTAAGGACTCAGTCAGTGAATACATGAAAAAAAGTTCCTATATGGGCTGGCATACAGTAAGAACTAAAGCAGTGTTGGATGTGATTATTACAATTACGAGTGTATGGGTCAGAATCTCTTCAGTCATTAAAATTCCTTCACTGTTTCTTCAACTCCATTATGTATCTTGGAGAGACAGATAATTGAGCATAATATGGTCAAACATGGTCTGGTTTCCCTTTTCCTAGTGATGCTCAGGAATAAGTTGGCCCAGGGGCCACAGTAGCCCGCTGAGGCAGTTTTCAAAGGCCAGTCAAAAGGAACTCCTTGATGGACAGCCTGCATTTTATAGCTCAGACCCTTTAAACCTTGGTTTCTTCCCTCTCCCCCTTAAATGAATTATGATAACATTTTAGTGCCATGTTGTTTATTCAACATGTTGAACTATTGCCATCGATATTTATCTGGAGAGGATGATTCCAACTACGTAAAAGAAAGTGACACTACATACGTAATTGTCTTTTTTAGCTGACTGATGAAACTGGAAGACCCATGACTCTACCTATGTGTAGAAGAGTGAATTGCCAACTGCTTTTATATGGGCCCTTTATTATTACCCCCTCATTTTATTTAGTTATATTTACTTAGCAGTTCAAAGACATGTTCTTGGTGGTGCAATTTAATATGAAAATCCAACAAAATGAGCCATTCTATGGTCATTGAAAACTAAATAAACCACCCTCCCAGTCAGGCATGCTTACTCCAACACAGAGAGGTGGGATCAGTCAAGAGGAGTATCTCTACAGTACATCCAGAGGATATGGTCTATGGCTAATGAGTGGCCCAGTGCTAGGAAGGAGTAAGCTCTAACAAGGGGAATGGTAGGGTTGGCTCTATGTTTTTAATCCTGAATTCACCCATTAATGACCAAGCTCTATTTGATGCTATGGTCCTTACCTACTTACAGTTTAAAGGACAGGATAGATTTGTAGATACTTCTTCGCTGGATAATCTTCCAATTTTAGTAAAATTAATAATTTGCTCTGTTATCTCCATTGAAAATATTACCAGTGTAGTTCCGTAGCAAAGTAGAGAGATTATAGTATAACTCTGATGTTCTCCAATGGGGAACTTACTTAATCTCTTTGATTCAGATGATTATATGTTCTTCTTTGTTGATTTGTTATAAGGATTACTGTAAGTGTAAAACCTACACTTTACATTCCTAGATATAGGTGAGAAATCAGGAATCATGATTTATCTCTTAATCCTTCCACATTCAGAGATGCACTATGTGGTGGTGAGTTTGAATACAAGGTAATGCTTTGAAGCAGTTTAGAACCAGACAAAATTGAATTTGGATACTTAATATTCCTAGGGCAACTCCGGCCCTACATAGTGTCATCTCAGGAATAAATATAATAATTGTTGTTTTAAGAATTGGTATAGAGATGAAGTTATGTAAGTTATAGGCAAAACAACTAGCACGTACTATGTGCTGTTAAATGATCATTTCCTTACAATGCATAGTTTTCTTGGCTTCACTTTTGGTAAGTCATGCATTATGGTGGGAGAAGGGATTGGAAAGCACTGACCAGTTTTTGGCCTTCAATTTCTATACCTGCAAAGTTGAGGAAATGGATAACATGATTTCTGGAAAGCAGACAGACGGCGATGCTGTTATGCTGATGTGAAAGCAGTCAGTACGCACTATGGAAGTTGTGGCTGCTAACCACTGCTACTTGCAGGGTTCCCTTCTCATCCTCTATAGGACAGAAATGCCACCGCTTGACACATCTCAACAACGATCCTTGGAAACCCTATAGGCTTCTCTCTCTGTTGAACTAATCCCATCAACAATCTCTAACAAATTTCTAATATTATTATTAAATACTTTTCAAAAAAAAAGAAAGAAATTGACCAAAGTATGCTAGCTACATTTCTGAATATACCACAGCAAATTCCACTTTTATGTGCATCTCTAAAACACCAACTAAAAACAATCAATAAAGAGAAGGAAGAAGAGTAGAGTAGAAAAAGGGAAGAAGAGAGGGAGGAAGGGAGGAAAAGAGGAAGTACTAGGGACTGAAATGGAACAAATTATATTTCATGCTCATATGACTATGTCAAAATAAACTCCACTCTGTGTGACTATAACACACTCAAAATCACTTTTAAAAACTAAAAAGAAAAGCATGCAAAAAAGCATAATTACGAATCACTGTATTCCAAAGTACATGTGTGCCACGATACCTGTGTTAAAGTATATATTACAATATGTCAATGTGTATATGTGCATAAAAGGAATGAAATAAGCATCAACATTAAAATGTAAACACTGGTTACTTGGGGGGGGTAATAATTTTATGAAGAAATTTAATTTTGTCCTTCACAACCTTCTTTATTGGTTCGGTTTTTACACTGTGCAAGAAGTACTTGTATGATACAAAAATCAAGTTATAAAGGATATTGTTTTTGGGGTGGTCCCAAACTCCCCAACTCCGTGTTTCCTGTGGAAGAGGTTTGCTTCATTTGTTTGTTGGTTGGTTGTTTTGTTTTGCTGTTGTTGTTATTTAAAGAAATTTCTGGCAGAATAAAATGCTGAGTCTTTCTACTCACTTCTTACTCTTCCCCATGGCAAAAGGGATGACTTTTTAGTGGATGAGGAGCAGGAAGAAGTGCAGCCTGCTCCGCTCAGCAACTGTCCCTTCTTCGGGAGGACTTGCCTGCCAGTGAAGAGGCCACATGCTGGTCTGCTTGCTGTCATTTGATGGGGGTCTCTGGGGCAGGCTGCAGTTCAACAGCTGCTCCAATGTCTCTCTCATTAAGAGGTGAAGTCTGACAAGCCCACTTGGCCACAATTCTCATATCACATTCTCCCGTTAGCTTTCTTGGTGACTTAAAGAGGTGACATTGTCATCTGTGACATCTCTGTTGTGTGCATGTGCACACGTGAACATATGTGTACGTTCCAGATTCAGAAGAGGAAAAGGGAAAGTCTCCCGGAAACATTGCAGCAGACATTCATTCTCTCATTGTTGTTGTTTGCCAGCTAATATTTATCTCCCTTCTCAAGAGCACACCAAGTTCATTTGGGGAATTTCTGTCTCCTTCCACAGATACTGTCATGGTGAAATGATAAATCTGGGAAGCTCAATGAGTCCCTAGAGGCTCCTTTTGATAAGAATATGAATTAAGTGGGAAAACCTATGGCAGAAGGTATGGTGGGAGTTGATGCCTTGATTCTGGGGGGAGGGACTGACACTGCTTCAGTCACAGAGCGGGTGTGCCCACCAACAACAGCTCTGCAGTGCCTAGCTTCCTGCTTTTTCTAGTACACTGCAGTCTTCCTTTCAGACTTGATGGTATCCTCAGGACACTGTGCAAGAATTCCTTCTGATTTGCTTATGCTACCCAGAGTTAATTTCTGTTTGCAGCAAAGAGACCTTAACAGACACCATTTTTGAAGGGAAAAAAAATAAAAGAGAAACCATTGTTGCTTGAGTTATGAGTGTACTGAAATTTGATAGGTACAAATGGCTCCAATGACAGAATGAATGAATGATTAAATTTAAACTAAGTTACATTAACATGAATCACTTTGTAATTACTTCGGCTCACTAATCATGACTAGGATGGAATGAGTTACTGTGAGTTGTAAAGATATAACATTATGATGCAATATTATTATACATGCAAAATGAAAAATTCCTTTGGATCTGTTACCAGCAAAAATAATCTGCAGATGTCATATCATTTAAAGTATGTCAGACACAGCAAGCCTCTGTTTGTACAGGTAAACTTCCTCTCTGCCTGTGTCATCATCTATACAGGAGAATAACCACCTTTTAGAAGTATCATGAATTAGATGAGATAATACCTGTGAACATTCTTAGAAGGGCCTCCATAAATTATGACCAAGTCTAAACAGCCCTTCCAAACTATATTCTATTGGAAATCAAACGTCAAATTTATGCCCTTTGGAAGTAGAATAAAAAAGGCTGATATCAGAAGTTATTTAGATCATACAAAGGAATAAATCTAGCTTGTTAACTCAATTTGACAACTTTCTGACAATGTTTTGATGAATTGCATTTTCTTTAATTAAATAGAAGCAGGAAAGAGTTCTCAGTGTTTGAATTTTTTTAAAAAAAATTATGTAAATAAACAGTATACGTTTTAGAAATAATACCCCTTTTTCACTCCATGTTTGGTTATCTTTCCTCCAATAAAACTGATTTCATAACTACTTATTGAGGAGATGTGTTCTGTAAAAAAAAAGAAAATGATGATACATAATAATGAGGGGATATAGATTTATAGTAGCACTATTAATTATGAGCAAAATGTGTAATAACTGTCCTATCAGGTTACTAAAAGCAAATGAGCTGGTAGTGAGAGTTACTTAATTCTTCCTGAATGTTAGAAATGAGCACCCTTTAGGCAAAGATCTCTCCAGGAGTAATCCATGGACCCTCTGCATCCAAACTAGTTAGAATCACTTTTCAGCAGAGCAGATTTGTGAAATGCACCTTCCAAATTATTTACTTACAATTTCTTAAGGAGAAATTTGAATAAGCACTGGTAATAAACTTCTCATACTTTTCATGAACATAAAAATGCAGATCCTCTGTGGTAGACGTTATCCCTGTGTAGACAGAAGGCCAATCAGGTCACTAAGCAATGTCGAGAACTATGCACTGCACAATATTGGAGGGAATCATTGATATCATGGACTATCCTGTACAGCAGCTCTGAGTGATTCATAATATTTCCAGGAAGTTTCCAAAACAGCAACTGAAAAAATCCACCCTATTAGTACTTGTATTTTTACACATAATATTTGTATATATTAGTGCAAACTTTTGATTCATATATATGTTGTGTAATTATCAACTTGGTAATAAACGTATCTACCACTCATAACTTTCAACCCTCAGGTTTTCACTGTCAAATTATGAAATATATGAAAGATTATATTTTGATCTGCCTCTTAAATCTTAAATGAATTATCAACATCATTTTGAAAAATCAATTTGTTTCACTCCAGTTGGAATCTAGCTTTTAAACCAGAGAGTGGAAGGTAAAAAGAAAAAAGAAGAAAAAGAAGGAAAATCTTTCGTTTAGAAATGTTGAACCATTAAAGTAAAGTAATTTTATTTAATGAGATCAGGTTAGTTTTTAGACTTTGGTTCTTTAGTCTCAAAAGATCCCTGAAAAATGTATTAAAATCCATTTCTTATTTTCCTTGTAGGAAAATAGTACCAAAAGCTGACTTGCTGCTTTAAAAATTAGTCTCACATTATAAAAATTAGCCATGGTTAAGTGATAATCAGGGTTAGCAATCCTGGAAGCCACAGTCAAGAACTGTAGCTTTGCGACACCCATTTCTTAAAATCACATGCAAACCAAATTGTTTTCCATTTAAAATGAAACCATATAAGCCTCCTTGGCTATATGCGTGTTTATGAATATTTTTAGTAATAGACTCTAAAATCGTATTTATTTGGAAGGTTGAAAAGAAAAATATTGCTTTACTCATGGCAAGTCATTCAAGTTGGTTCAACTTCAAGAACACATTTTCAGTTTAAATGTGGTTCTTCAAATCCACACTGAATCCATTAGCACGTACTTAATATCATTTCCTCCCCACATCTTTTATTCTCTTCTTCCATGCTCTATTTGTTTATTTAAATCTCTTCTTTCATCTTCTTAGTCCTTCAAGCATGTCAAGTTTGCCCTCCAAAGAGACATTTGCTTTTCTGGTAATTTACTTGTGCTAAAAATTCTCAATTAACCAAGTAGTCCTTCACTGAAATGTAAACTAGTTATCAGATTTGTGTTGGTGTTTTTAATAGGCCAGGTAATCCCAGGAATAATTACTGTTCACTTAGTTTCTAAATTATTTATGCTTTTTTTTCGGTGAAAAAAGAGTAGATTTTTCTTACATCCCTGACAGTGTATTTTATCCCATTTGTACTTATATATCAAAATCTAGTTGGTATAATTTATCAGTATCAGTGAGGCCAGGATGATTTCACTTTATTTACCAAATATACTTCTAAAGGAAATATAGTTAAGATAAAAATACCGCTTCAGAAAAAAATTGAGAACTGAAAGAAAAATTATGTGAGATCCTAAGCAATTCTTTTTGATAAGTTCCTAGAAAATCAATATCATATTAATAACAAATCTGAAATCCGATTTTCTGATAAAAGTGGAACTCTTATAAGACCAGATTGAAAACTTGAAAAAGGAGATAAGCTGATTTTCTCTTCCTATGTGTGAATATTAACAAATAGAATAAAATTTTACATTTCTTTAAAGTAATTCATATAATCAAGGCCTCCTAGATGATTCTAGATATGAACCACAGAAACAACTTCAACTTTTCTGACATAAAGGGAATTGCTGACTGACAGCATTAGAATTTGGAAAGTATTTGATCAGAAATTGGCACAAGTTCTGGATTTCTTCCAAGGCATGCTGTTGAAAAGACCACCAATTGATGGGATTCTCGTAAGTTCCACGCAACCTTCATGCAATCATATGAACTTAACACGATTTCACTTTGGCTCAGTGATGATGGATAACAAATAGAATACAAGAAGCACAAGCCCTTTGATCTCAGTATTAATAGATCCACTATTCACTATCACTTCACTCCCCACATTAATAGAGATACTGAGAGCTAAAGGAGAAAACAAAACAAAACAAAATATAACAAAGAACCAATGACCCTTTCATCTCTTTTCTTGGTTAACTTGAACAATTCATTGTTGGTCTAGTAAAAGCCAAAGCAGTAACTTAAGTGGACTTATGTCATGCTTCTTTTCTCTCTGTAAGGAAATTGCTCTCTTACAGGAATTCAGGATTTCTGGGACTCAGCAATGTGAGATTGTACAGTCCTTTCCAGGGGGTTCTGATACACTGAGCTTCTTAAATCACAGAGGTTCCATCCCAGAGTTCTGGATTTGTTAGGTCTGGAGTTAGGGCCCCAAATTTGTATTTCTAACAAGTTCCCAGGTGATGTTGATCCCATTTTGGAACCACAGTTGGGTCATAGCTCTGGTAAGTAAACCACTCTGTCATTTTTTATAGACTGCCTTTCATTTCCAGTAAATTTTGATCATGAAATCTGACTGTAAAATCCACAGACAAAATTGACACAAAAATATATTGTATCAGTTTAAAACACAACTCTTAGCAAGAATGGTTTCATATGAAATACAAATGTATGCCAGAGCTTATCCAGAGACTATGAAAAGAAAAATCATTGTTAAATGGGTGAATAAGAAAATAGAAATAAAATTTACCATCAATGGGAAAGAAATAAAAATTCAAAATTCCATAGTACTGGCTGAAGAAATGGGATGCTACTGGTAAAAATTATGGAGCCTCATTCCTTTATTCTAAAAAAAGAAAACATTTGTTTTATGGAGTGCCATGTATTACTACACATTATTGTGCTTCCAAATATTTTGGAATGAAACACAGGCAATAATTTCATTAGAATATTGAATGGCCAATGATAATGTCTTGGGACTTTTTTCTTATATTTTTAAGAGTTTTTAAATATACTTTTTAAGTTAAAAATAAATATTTTATGTATTTATTGTGCACATTTTGAAATATACACATATTTATGTCTGTGAATGTACACACACACATATGTTTACATATATAGGAATGCTTAAATAAAGTATTCTTTTATAGTTCCTTATCTGGGATGGCCATCTGCCATTATGAAGAAAAATAAAACATTATTATGAGTCTGTCCTAGAAACCATCAGGTGCCAGACATATCCCCTGATGCACAAAAGTGGTCCCCCTCATCTCTATAGATTTTAGCCTAGTATTGTATGGTTTTCATTTTTTTCAGAAAGTATCTTTCCATAAAAATGAATATAGGCTCCATTTCTTTGTTTTAGGAAGCTTATAGCCTTCTTCCTGGTCTTTTTAGGAGCCAAAGGAGTATTCTCCATAGGACAACATTAGCAAGATTTGTCTAAAAACATTTCACACATTTTTTAATCCACTAGAATTAACTTGGCTCATGGATCACCTTTTCAAGGACACAAGCAGCTCTCGCAGCTGACTGTTTCAGAGAGTGCTAGAATGCACACCTAGAATCCTGACAGACGGATCTGAAATGAAGGAGGACACTGGCAGCCAGGCACTCGGGGGATTTGGGATAGATGTGGTCTTAGAAATACAAAGTCAGAAAACAAATTTCTCCTCCAGAGAAGAGCTATGATTTCCTTTGAGAAATGGCAGAGCAAGGGGGTCTTGTTACTGTGCTCATTCAAAAATTCTTTTCTGAAACAGTAGGACAACTGGGAGGAAGCAGAGGGGGATAAGGGAAGGCAGCTGCCCTAGGAATGATGCAGGACAGGGTTAGAGGTGCAGCAATGCAAGGAGCCAAGGTGCACAAACCATCCTCAGGGCTGCCTCTTGCACCAATGAGGTGAGGACATGTAAGGGAGAAAGGGGAGGATGTATGACTAATACCGCTGCCACCCGGCACCCCAAACCCAGAGCTAATTATTAGGACATGTTTTGTGAGGCTTGTGCACTGTGGAATAGTGTTTAAGTGGACGAGTTCTGGAATCATTCTTGGCGACTAAAAAACTAACTTATTGAAACATGTAACTTAAAGTCTAAGTTTCCCATGGGTAAAACTGACACAGTAATAGACTTTTTTTTCTCACAGGAAGTGCCAGTGTATACAGTGCCTGGCATTTCACAAGTGCTCCATACATAAGAGTGACAACAAGAACAGGAATTATTATCACCTCCAAGGTATGTAGAGGTAATTTACAAATAACGGATGCACAGTGCTAGAGGAGTCTTGTCCCAGATTTTGCTTCTGTGTGTACTGCCAGATTCACAAAAGACTCTGCGTTCCTGGGCATTATGAGAAGAGAACTCATCCCTATGGTAGAAGATATTCTTCTTCACTGATATTGTATAAAAAGAACTAATTCAAGATCACTTTATATTGTATAATACGTTTGAGGTTTCACTATCAAGTCCATGGCAACACCAACAAATCTGAACATCAGACAAAACAATGTCATTGTAATGTGATAGTCCATGATATCCCATGTCTGTGCTTATTTCTAAACTGTTTATTTTGATGATAAATATCACCATTTTCAGATTTCCCCTTGGCATCATATGTATTAAAATATGAAAAATGGGATATTTTATTCAGGTGTATAGCTTTGAGTTAGGGGGAAAAAATAAAACCCACATTTCTTTTGCTTAAATGGGTAACCCTATTCTGTGTCTAAAAGGTAAGCCATGTGAAATAGCACTTACCTAACTAATGTGCACCCCATCTTATTAGCACCATCATTTGAAATCTATTTTCATGGGAGAAAGTGTCAGGAGGAAATCTGGGTTAATAAAGTTCATCTTCTTCCTCCAAGTCTTACCTAGACAGGAACATGCTTAATACAACTACCCATTGATTAATGTGTCAGTTCTTAAGAATTTAACAAACAATTTTGGTTTTCTGTTTAACAAGAATCACACATTAAATAACACCCTTTATTTTCTAGATTTTTGTTTAGATGCCTCCTAGATTTTTAGAGTATCATAATATACCAAATTCATATCCTAAAAACTTAAAAGTACCTACTTACACAATTTACCTATTTGCCCTTATATCAAATTATGCGTTATATTACATTCTAGGGTCAATACTGCTTTAGATGTGTAGAATAATCAGAAATATGAGTCACCACATTAGTGACAGAAGAAATGGCAGTGACAATAATATAAATATTGTTGGTCATTCTTTGTTGATTTTATATCAATGGTTGTCCTCCTCCCAAATCAAAATATTTAGGTGACTACAGTTAACTGATCTGTATATAATTTTCTTCAACTGTACAATAGGCAGGTTCATATCACCATTGACATCACAAAGATGTTAAGAGGACAAAGGAAATAGTATGAAATTGCTTTTGGTTCGAAGGCAGCAGAGTATAACATAAATCCAAGCTTTATGCATCTCAATGATATCTGCTGTAATCCAGTGTAATAGAACAGGTCTTTGCCAAGTACACTGCAGTGGCCTGCCATATTGGAGAATTGTTCTTATTGCAAGTATCTAGCAATATATTTCTTAAATAGTTTGTAAAATTCAATACACAGTTCTTCCGTATTGTAATAAGAAAATTTAAATCACATGAAATTATCATTTTATAGTTTAAAATGATGTACTATTACCAATTTTATATTGTTTAAACCAGCAATTACAATAGATATTGTCCACTACTGTTTTAGCTACTACTGCTATTATTTAGAATATTACCTCAGTATTGAAATTGTGTAAGTTCTTGAACCTGATTATGAAAGTGTGCTCTATTTAAGAGGGCTATACTAATGGCTATTAACTGATTCTGTAGAGTCCAAATATTTCCACACCAATTGCTATGGATGCTCCAACATGTTATGCAAAACCACAGTGAATCCATGCACTGTGATGTATTAAAAATCATCACGTGAAATCCACAAAAGACATATGTTCTGTTTTAAAAGCTTATTTTACAAAGAGATTTCCCAGCATCTTTCTTTAGTGAAGTAAGGGATTTCAAAAAGGAAAAAAAAAATTTAAAAAAGCAAAGCTTGCAATTTCAGCAGGTTTATTGCTGTGGTTTTTTTTTTTTCTTAATGCAATAAAACAAACATCCCAATCTCTCCGAAGTCTTATCTTAACAAAGCTATTTTTCCTTATAAGCAATAGACCTAGATTTTAAAATGAGCAGCAAGTTCCAAACTACAGCAGCACAGAGATAACACAGAGTCCCAGAGCAATTCATTGACCTTACAGCAGGAAATAATGATGTATCATCAGAATCCACTTGGGCAATATCACTTTGCCAAGAAGCATTAAGCTTCCTTTTTAAGTAAGATTTGATTTTGCTGCTATTTCGAGAGAGGTTGAGAGCATTTATATCAATGAAATGCAAACATGCTCCTTTATCCACCTAACATGATAGTACCAACATGCTGGAAAGTAGCATCATCATGGAACAGGGTGGGGGGACCCTTTAATGAAAACCAAATCTCAGAAATACAGCTTCAAAGATTTCCCAGAAGACCTGACAGCTGCTAGTTGTTAGCATCACTTGGTGACAAGAAAGAAACCCTCCCTATATGTCTCTGTCTTACCATATTGAAGAGTTTGTATGTTATTAATGTGTATGTGTGCTGGATCTAGCTTGAGGATATGTATCTGTTATTTTCCTGTAGGGACAGTATAAAATAATTATAAAATGTAGTTAAATGTAATTAGGTTTATGATATTTTTAACATAAATACTAAGGAAATGTTCTAAATGATTTTTTTTTCATTTTCTGATTTTTAAAAAAGAGAGAGAGAAAAAAAAAACCCAAGCAGGTGTTATTTCAAGAAAGGCAAACAAATTTTATTTAGAATTCTCGGACAAAGAATTTATGTATAACAGTATGCACAATTTGTCAGTAATAGAAGAGTATACACTAATTGCATCATCAACATTTGTATATATGTGGCTAACTCCAGAATAGGTATGTATGTCTAATTTTAAAAAGATGCATTTATTATTTCAAACCAGTACATGCTGTTCTGTGTTACAGATAGCCTTTATTAGTAGTGTTCTGTTTTATAGTGCTTCTTTTTTTCTTTTAAGTTTTATTTTACAGGAGGCCAACAATAGATATATTAAAACAAAATGTTCAACATCTCTAGCAATCAGGGACATACAAAACAGAACTATAAATAAGATTTCATCTCATTGCAGCCAAAAGGGCAATTATCAAGAATACAAACAATAATAAATGCTGGAGAGGATGTGGGGGGAAAGTGCACTTGTACAATGACATTGGCACTGCAGATTAGTACAATCAGCCTGGAAAGTAGTATGGAGATTCTTCAAAAAACTAGGAATGGAACCACCTTATGACACAGCTATCATACTCCTTGGTATTTATCCAAAAAGAACTAAAATCAGCATACTATAGCAATACAGCCACATCAATGTTTGTAGCAGCACAATTCACAATAGCCAAATTATGGAATCAACCCAGATGCTTGTCAATAGATGAATGGATACTCAGCCATAAAAAAGAATGAAATTATGGATTTGTCAGTAAGTGGGTGAAAATGGAGAACATCATGCTAAAGTCAAACAAGCCAGATTCAGAAAATTAAGGGTTGAGTGTTTTTTTCTCACATATGAAAGTTAGAGCAAAGTAAAGGAAAGTAGGAGGAGATAATTGCATATCATAAAGATAAAGGGAAGATCAATAGAATAGAAGAAGTAGATCAAGAGAGAGAGAGGAGGAAATGCAGAATGAATGTTTAAAGATTATATGATATGCCTACACAAATATACCAGAGGGAATGCTGCCTTTATGTATAAGTAGAAAAAAGCCAATTGAAAATAATAAATAGTTGAGCAAAAGGACGATCAGTTGAGTAGAAAAAGGAGAATGTGGGGAGGGAAGAAGAGAGGGAAAATGGAAGAACATGTACTAAAATTGAATTCCATGCATGTATGATTTTGTTGGGATGACCCCAACTATCATGTATAGTTATAATGCTCTAAAAGTATTTTTAAATAAATAAAAGGGCCAGGTTTCCCGAGCACAAAGAATTTGGAATACCTAAGCTGAATGTAGTGCTAATGACTCAAACCAGGATATCATCATACCTGGTGTTCCTACTTTGGGGTGCTGGGGACCTCACAGAGAACAGGCCACCACCTCTCACTCCAATGAGAAGTCAGCTTAGGCAATAATGTCAAACCTCAGGCTGGAAGGACAGGATCCTACCTGGGTCTCCCTACATGCCCAGCTCTGCCCCAGGGCATCTTTCTTGCTTATCAGGACTTATCAGTCTTAAGGGTCATTACTTAGATTATCACAGGACAAAAAGAGTGAAACCCAGACAGCCTGGTTGTTTAAAAAGCTATCTTAGATAGTTGTTAGTTTCTTTTAAATTCACAGTGACATTTGTTAACTCATTTTACCTTTATTTCTCTCCTTATAAGAGAGACAGGGAAGAAGAAGGAAAGAGAGAGCAATACTTTTATTATAATATCTTGTTTCAAAGTTATGATGCCTTATGAGATGCGCTCTCTTATTTTGTTCCAAGATAATGTCTTGAAATTCAGCTAGTCTCTAAGATTTGATTACATTAAGAATTTTCACCCGGGTTAGAGTAGAGGTAATAGTATTCATCATTCATAATCATTAAAGGAGGAGGAAAAGGAAGAGAAAGAGGAGGAAAAGAGGAGGAGGAAGAAATAGTATAATGAGTCCACCCTTCATCACATCAGAGGTATGTTTCAAGACCTCCAGAGGGATGCCTGACACCACAGATAGTACCAAAATCTATATATATTATTTTTCCCTATCCATACATACCTGTGTCAAAGTTTCATTTATAAGTTAATCTAGGTAAGATATTAAAGATGACAATAAAATATAAAAAATTACAACAATATCCTGCAATAAAGGTTATATGAATCTCTTCCCTCCTACTCTATTGTACTTTTACCTTTTCACTTAAAGGAAGCACATTATAGCTTCCTTTGGTGCATCCAAATTGTCAGCATCACTACTCTTATGCTTTGAGCCCATTATTAAGTAAGGATTACTTAAAAACAAACACTTGTGATCCTAGGACAGTTGATCTGATAATGGAAATGGCTATAAGTGATTAACAGGAAGGCAGCATATACAGCATGGACACACTGGACAAAGGTATGAGTCATAGGTAGGATGGAGATGAATAGCATAAAATTCCACCCATAAAAGTGGCGTTTTAAAAACTATAAGTTGTTTATTTCTGGAATTTTCTCTTTTATCCACATGTGACACCATCCTATATGGAATTGAAAACTTGGAACTTAATGAGCCAATGTTTTTGAACTGTATTGATTGCATGTGACTGAAAGTGCAAATGTGGCAGAAGAGAGGATCCTATATTGGCAAATCAGGCTCACAATGGCCCTCCACTTTAAATCATTATTACTGAGTAGGGCATCCATGTGTTTGGCACTACTATAAGCATTTTTCATGTATGAAGTTATTTAATCTTCCAAATTACCTACTATATTTGACATTATACTCATTCCTACTTTTTTTTTTAGGTTATGAAATTGAAGTGCACAGAGGTTAAGTAACTTGGCCAAGTTCACCTAGTTACTAAGGAAAAGAATCAGAATTTGAACCCACACAGTGTGGCCTAAGCTTTCTTAGTTTTAATAGCTATAATATATTGACTTATTTATTTACCTCTTTACTGTGAAAAGTATTCTCAGAAATGTTATACAATGTATTTTTTCACAGCCCAGGTTTGAAAAATAAAGATACTGCCATCAAGAGGATCAAATTTCTTTTCCAAGGTCACTAAATGATAGCTCTTGGGATCTAACTGGAATTTTCACTCTTGTTTCTACTTTACCATCCAATCTCCATTAAGTAAGAACTCAGTAAACCCTGAGATCTAAACTTCAATATGTTCTTATCAGACAAAATTGTTCCAAGGATTCATGGGCTACTTTTAATAAAGGTGTTGAAGGCCTTAGGGCAAAAGAGTTGTGTCATTTAGAACTATAAAAAAAATTAGTTCAAAACCAAACTATGACTCTTCACTTGTTCTGAATTTAAAAATTAATCTCAAAAGAAAAGAGTTTTACATAGAACTTTGTTTCTTGGATAAAATGTCATGAACTTGGCAAAAGATTTAGCGTTTTTAAGAAAGGATCTGTAACTGAATAAATTTTCAGAATTAAAACTTTAAAAAAAAATAAAAAAAATAAACTTCAATATGCTGTGATAAAGGAAAGTCATCTTAATTTCTTGGGTTTTAACATGGGAGGCAGGGGATAAAAAGATGAACAAAGATACCCATGATTCTGGTGAAAGTCACCCTCAAATGGCAGCCCTAGGTGTAACACTCCCAATTCCCTGGCCCTTCACTAGGGATGCAGCTGCAAATCTGGGCTGCTTTTTTTGCAAGCCTATCTTGGGGTTCCTATATAGCTGTATTAATCAGCTTAGAAGGAAAAAAAATAAAGAAAGGAATATCAATGTTGACTTTAAAACTCAGGAGAAAAACAATTAACAATGACCTTCACAGTTAAATGAAGAGGAGAATGCAGGGGCCCCAGCCGTATTTTCAGTTCCTTCAAGACAGGTACTCCTTGGCATCTGTGGCAATTTTTAAATTTCACTAAATAAGAAGTTACTTTATCCTGAAGTAAAACTTTCTTTTCTTGCCTATTATTTCCCAGCAAATCAGGCTCATAATGGCCCTTAACTTTAATCGACTGCCAGTTCCATCATTTTCTTACAGACACTGCTCAATCTGTTGAATCATTCAAAGGGAGAGTGGAGACATTTAGACATGTTTACTTATGAATGTAGAAAAGGGAAAGGTCCCCTGGACTCTTCTACCAGGAGGCCCCCTCCTCCTCTCCACCTGGATGTCTACCACACTTCTCAAGCTTCAGACTTCTCCCTGAATTGCTCCTTTGCCATCTGTATTCAACATGGTAGCCAGAATGGTTCTGTTGAATCAGTCAAATCCTATTACTCCTTTCTTGAAACACATCAACTGGCCCCCTCTTTCCTGCAGTGAAACCAAAGTCATCACCGTGGATGACACTTCAGTGCGCACCATTTGCACCCCTGTGGCCTTATCTCTCTGTCCATAGTCCCTGCTTCTTCAGTGCATTGGTTCATCCATATGGGTGTACTGTCTTGGCCTGGACAACCAGGCCAACATATCCACCCAGGCTGCCTGCACATCTAACTCCCATCTATGAAAGGTGCATGCTCAGTGGGGCTGTATCCCTTCACTTTTCTACTGGAAATCCCAACACACTCCACCTACTTCCCTGCCTTATCTTTCTCTGCTCCCTTATCACCATATCATATACTATATGTCTTTGTAATAACATTATTTTTTTTTCATTGCAGTATACTCCCTCTAGGATGTGAATGCACCAAGTCTATTTTGTTCACACTCTATTTCCAATACGCAGAACTCTGTCTGGCATGTAGTAAAGGCTCAGTGTAGAATTCTTCACTCTATGAGTGAGAAATGAATGGAATTACATTGTGTAAAATAAGAAAAAGAGCCTGGATGTGAAAATACCAATTGTGTCCCTTGCTGTTTGGGAGTACTAAGGCACATTTCCATTAAATGGTCTGGCTGTGTTGAAATTTCTGGCAAAGAAAAATAAGTGCATATCAGACAGGCCTGCCTAAAGAAATCAGGCAACGGTTTTACTCAATGAAAGTATATTAGCTTTTCCATAACAACTGACTTCAGTATTTGCTTCCCAGTCTTTCTCCCCATAAAAACTTCTCTCTCTGTCCTTCTCTTCCACTGTCCCCAGCTATATCTAAGAGTCTCTAAGGTCATGTCATTCAGCCATATGTCTGTGGGCAGGTCACTTCACCTCTTTGTACTTTTTTTTTTATTTTAACAAATCAATTATCTAATTATATTTTTGCATACTTCCCATCAAGTACCCCAATCATGTCACTAAACAAAGGTGTCGGTATCCAGCTGGGTTTGAAATTTGAATAATGAAAAAAGCAAAATATCCACAGAAGGTGAAAAACCATGCTTAAGAGACTACAGCATTTCAGAATATAACTTTAGCTACATCAAAATAAACCAACCAAATACTCTCCATGGTATTTTATACTCTCCATGGTATTTTATACTCTCCATGGTATTTTATTTCTTATATTAAAATTTATCAAATGAGGATGGAGTATCTCCTGAGTCCCCAGCACACTGTCTGGAGTTAGCTCACTTCTATGCCTCTTTAAAGAGGAAAAGTTTACGTTCTACTAAGCAAATTTGTACCTACAAGTCTAGAAAATGCCGGAACATGGTTGGAGGGAAGGGCTTGACGTTAGTTTCCTTGGGGGAAGCTCTTCCCCTTGACTTCAAGATCCTTCCTTTGCCCTTGTTCCTCAACAGCAGGTGCAAATGAGAAACCATCTTTTAGACTTAATAGAAGCCCTCCTTCTTCCTCTTCCTCCTCCTCCTCCTCCTCCTCCTCCTCCTCCTCCTCCCCCTCCTCCTCCTCGTCTTCTTCTTCTTCCTTTTATCAAAGAAGGCCAAATGTCTACATGGGAGAGGTTATCACATTCACCTTGGCATTTATAACTTGTGCTGAGCTCACTTCTGCTGTGAGGTACCACACTCAGGGCTGTCACCTACTTGTGCAGTTAACAGGAACAAAAAATCATCTCGTCAGCTGCAGTGTCACACATTCTCTGTACCTGAGAAAGTCCTGATGCTAACAGTTTTGAAGATCACCATTAAAGATTATTTTGCTACACTTTTGTGTTTCATGTTTCATTAAATTACTGTGGGACTAAACTTTTTTTTTTCAGCTCAGGAACATGTGTCCTTATAATTTTTTGGTTCATATTTAGCAGCATCTGCACCTTCTCATAACTGTTGTACTTATTTCTAAGCAGTAATTTTAATGAAAAAAAAACTTCAATTGAAGGAAGAAAAGCTGTGTCAATACCTGGTCTACGTAACTTCCTATTATGGAGTGAAAATACCCTTCCCTCCAATAGGGTTGAAAGTAGAGTTGGTTTGTGAAACAAAAATTTTTTTTAAATATTCCACTGCTAAAACAATTTATTTAAAAGTAGATTTATGTGATGTTGGGGAAAAAAAACCTAAAGTATGGATTTTAGAAGAAGAATACAGCCATATAACTAAAGTTAGCCACTATATGCAATATATTCAACACAAAGGAACACACACACACAAATATATACACTCAAAAGAACAAGTAAGAAGCCTTTGTTTGTTCAAAGAGATCAAAAAACAAAACAACCAGAAAAAAAAAACACAAAGATAACTAAAATGCCCCAGGAGACAAGTTTAAAAGGAAATATTTGAACACTGAACACTTTCTAGAAACACAGAAATGAAAGGGTCTTTAAATTCTTCCAGCCTCCAGAAAAATATACTAACATGAGAGGGTGAGGGGGGGAAGGGAGGAGGGGAGAGAGAGAGATGATCAGAACTTATCTATCTCCTTAAAAATCATCATACACATAAATCCTATAAATTTCTTTTCTCTTAGGTTAGTTTTGCCATCATGGGATTATATAACTCTTAGAGCTGGAAGATCTGTCACAGTTGATTTAATCTAAGAACTCAACCTCACCAAGAGGAACACTGGGTCCAGGAGGTCAGTAAGTTGTTGCAGTCTGGACCACGGAGTCCTAATTTCTCCCCCAGAGTCTGTCTCCAGTAACCAATGTCAGAGACAACTGGCTTACTATAATCTCCTTGGAGAGTCCCAGAATTTGCTTAGAGTTAAAAAAGACGAAGAATTCAGTGTCTTATTTGACAGATGAGTAAGCAGAAGCCCAAGAGAGCTCTACCTCATTTTAAAATCAGTGAAAATAGAGTAATGTTTATTTGTCATAAACCTTTTTATTCTTCATAAAATAAAATAGGATTTAAAAATATTTGGTAGCCACCCAACTCCAGGTATAATAAAGTCATCCAGAGAAGCCAATATTAAAAACCAACGCAAGCTGATCTTGTCTAGAGAAAACACAGATGGGGCCTCCCGACAGGTACTGTCTGTTGAGTCTTAGAGTCAGGGAACATAGAGGATACTACTGTTGTAGGATCTTTTAGCTCAAGTGTCTCCAGGACAAATAACTTGAACTCCTCATTTACTTCTAAACCATTCATCATTTCTGACTCCTCTTTCTAAGCCCTCATATTTATTTTTGGCAATGCTATGGGGGTAGGGACCACTCCACATGGGTTGAGCACTTATTGTGCCCTAGGTACCCATCTGGCTCTCTGTGAGCTCTGGTGAGGTACCTGGCACCAAAAAGATTGCATTGCTAAGTGTAGTGTTATTGTCATCTCAAGCTACAAGGGCCCTTGAGAGAGCTGTCTGGTGGCTTGTGCCCTGGAGAGGCACCACCTTCACCAGTGACAGCTCTGATCTAAGAGTTAGTAGGACTTGCTTCTATCTGGACCAGGGAAGAAGGTATTCTCTGGAATTCCAAGCTAGTATCTTATTTCTGCCTTACCTCACATTTGTACAGTGAATGTGCAAATGCCATCTATTTATTTATTATGTCTCTGCCTGACATAAGAGCAACTAAGGTGGAGGAGAATTCTTCTGAAATTAAATAAACGTCTTTTAGTTCTAAATGGAACTGAGAAAGAACATATGAGGTTGAGGGTGATGCTGGCTTCCTCATACAAACTGGAAATAAAGTTTCTGTACACTTAGGATGAAGAAAGCCAGGAGAGAACAAAAGTAGGCACATTTTCTTGCACCATTAAATTTTAGACTCTTTTGTTTCACACAAAAGAAAACTCAGAATTCTTTTTTAGCAATGGTCTTTTAAAATCTGTGTTCTCCATTTTAAACTAGTCACTGAGAAAGGGAAAGCCGAATATTCAAAACAAAACAAAACGGGTTTACCTTCAATTCCAAGAAAAATAAGTTTTTGCAGAATTCATATGCCACCACTGAAGACAGAACATTTGCTGATGATGAGACAAGAGAATCTTGCCTCAGATATCAGCACTGTTTGTCGTCCCAGAGCAGAACATCAGAACTCAATGCACATATCACAATGGCCATGCCATTAATCACAAGCCACCTTTTTTTCTTAAACAAAGTCACATTTTTCTTATTTTCAAGAAATTTTGAAGCACAATCCTTTCAAGGCTCATGGAGATTGATCTTCAGATTCCAACTACATAATGCAGTTTAAGATTTTTATCAACAGGCACAGTGCTGGTGGCTGGCATTTGAAAATCCTTGGAGCGAAGAAATGCAGGCAATTGCCCGAGTCGCAAGTGTAGGTAGTTATATATCAGCCTACTCACTAACTTTCCCTGCTTCCTGGCAAGTACCAAAGGGTCACTCATTCCCCCAGTAAAATCGCGCAAAGAAAGAAAATCCCAAGAAATACATTCATATATTACACAGTAGGATGCTATGGCCAATCAACTCCATTCATCCAATCTTAACTCACTTTTTGAAGGATGCTGTGTTAGAGATTTAAACACTCATCCCCCCAAATAGTTAAGTGGTAGGATTATGATTTACCCCAAAGATAAGCTGCAGTGAGAAAAAGAAGATAATATTCTGAAATGCTCAAACACAACAAATATAAGAGAGATATATCTTATAACTATTACTGTCAAAGGACACTGTCCCTATTTCCAATTGTGAATATAATTGAGACCCTAGATACAAATAGTTTGGAAGCAGAATGAGAGCACCAGCCTAACCCCTGGTAGATTTTTGTCAAAAACTAAATTTCTTTGTAATTCATCTGAATTTCAACAATCCCCACCATTTATATTTATGTTTGTACTTTGTGTCTTGCTTTTATCTCCTTTGGATTTGACAGTCCGTCCATCACATCCATATCAGACCTCCCTTAGCACCCCTGTCCCCAAACCTATTTCTGAAATTTATGTGCTTTAAAAAGATAAAAATAAATCATGGGTAGATAACATCCCACATGCTCTCTTCCCTCCCTTTGTTTCCAACCCTTTAAATGTCCCTTAATACACAATAACTTTGAAGATCAGTACATAGTTAGTTTTCCCATGTTATGCTACGTAAGACAGGGATTGATAATAGGAGAGAGAACAAGGCTTATCCATTGGAAAATACTTCCCAAGAAGTTCCTCCTCATGACCTCAAATTAGGAACCCTATTTCTTCTAGTGATTGCGTTTTCTATGTGTCATGATGCACAGGTACCCACTTCACATAAAGAGGTACTTCTGTTGATAATCCCAGTTATCAACAATTATATAGAAACTGAAGTTTGGGGCCTAAAAGATTGATTAGAAATAGAACAGCTAGCCCAAATTACCTTGAAAGTAAGGACATTTATACCCAGAGAAGGTAAAAATACCTGCTCATGGTTTACCCTGCTTGTTGGTAAAAATGAAATAATTCAAGATATTAATTCCGAGACACCAAGCAGTTGGTAATTGGATATCAGTTCCAATATCTAAGTTTCATCATACTCAATCAGGACTTACCTAAGATATCCCTGTTATCTCCAGTAAATTTGGCCTGTATTTGGAGCACCATTCAAAATCTAAAATAATACTTTTCACTATATTGCTTTATATCATCCAGACAACAGAAAGAGATGACATTCTGCAGCCAAGAAGCAAGAAAGCAGAGTGTTTTACATTAATATGCACCTGCTGGTGTGATCCACCTTAAGAAAATTGTGAAAAGGCTGAAGTGAAAACATATTCTTCCCGTCTGACTCTACTTCCTAGTTCTCAGAGAAACTTGCTGAGTGAACACTGTATTGTGGTGCTCTTGATTCTT
The DNA here is from genome assembly GCF_052094955.1 of Ictidomys tridecemlineatus. Taxonomy (NCBI): domain Eukaryota; kingdom Metazoa; phylum Chordata; class Mammalia; order Rodentia; family Sciuridae; genus Ictidomys; species Ictidomys tridecemlineatus. The sequence goes on from NC_135489.1 coordinate 52,157,935, forward strand.
GGACATCTATAGGAGCACAATTGGGCATGACAGGATTTGAAATAGTTTGCTTGCAGAGGAAATAATGACACAAAAACAGGGATCAAGACAGCCTGCAGAAAGGTGCTCATCTGCATTCGGTGGAATATAATCTAGGAAGACACGCTGAGCTTTGGAAAGGCCTAGAGGGTGGAAACCAAGAAGAAAAGTTTAGAATTAGCACGGTGGACCAGTGGGGAAACAACCTGGTCAAAGCACAGAAAAGGAACAGGGCTAGAGCAGGAATCAACGTAGGAATTACTTTGAGGCACGTCAGATCAAAACCCAGCATGGGATTTAGACTTGACGTATTGTAGATAGATGAACATTCAAGTTCATCTAGCCTTTAGATTGCCTTTTGCCATGATTTACTGAGCCTGTTTGGGAATCAGAGATGGAAAAAGGGAGCTGACAAATGAACACGAGAACTAATTTTCATTAGTTCTAAGTTGCAGATTTCTGAGCTCTTAATTCACGCTTTTATTCAACAAAATAGAGCCTCTCCATCATCTTCCCAAGAAAATTGTGCTTTTTCTTGCACTTTGTTCTGAGTTGCTTTCAAACAAATTTAAATAATAATTGCCTTGATTATATATATATTTCTTTTTAAACTATAGTCATTAGTAGCCATTCTTAGTGTGGTGTCAACTTTAAACATGGAAAACAGAATCACCAATGAAACTCAATCTTGTCTGCCATAGTTAAATCTATCTGCAAGTATAGGTCATTTTTAAATAAATCATTTACACATCCTTTAAGACTAAAACCAAAGCCAAGAAGTATTATTTCTTAACATCTAGTGAAGAGATATAAATTAAGATTCTTCCCAAATGCACAAAACAGAAACAATTGTTTTTAATGTGCAAAAAAAAAGAATAGGAAGGAAACAATGTTTCATGTAAAATGCTAGAGACTTCTTACTTAGATAATTTCAACTGATGTTAAGGAAACTTGATAGCAATCATTCTTTAGTTTCTTTCAGAATCCAATTAAAGATCACATTTTACTGTCCCTCCCAGGAATCTTATCTTAATCATTATGTGTAAGAATAAGGAGTGGAAGGAAGCTCAGAGAAATCTGACAACTTATAGCAACAAATAAGCATGGAGATGCTAATCCAAGCTGAACCACTGACTCTCTGCATTACTAGGAGCAAATCATTTGACATGTGGCTCTTCTGGCCAGCCCCATAGCAAAAACTAATCACAAACAACACTACTGATGAAAATCATACTTCTGTACTGAAGTCTTCCTACTTCAATATGATTTATATTACTCCAGTATGTTCTGTAAAATTTGGTTAGATTATTCAACTTAGATTCTTTGAGGGGGGGATGTGATGTGTGTGTGTGTGTGTGTGTGTGTGTGTGTGTGTGTGTTTTCTAAAATGTACTCAACTTAGAAATGTATCCTTAGATGAGGAAAATATATCTATGTAGTATTGGGGGGAAATATATATAATTGGTCACCATATCTTTGGGTTCCACATGTGTGGACTGAAACAAACTTGGTCAAAATATCCAGGAAAACAAAGTTAAGTTGGTGCTTCCACATGCTAGAGAGTAAGGGCTAAAATGATAATATCTGTATGAAACATGTAGTAACTTTTTTGTAATTTCCATGATTTCCTAAATAATACAGTGTAACAATTATTCACATAGCATTTACATGTGTTAGGAATTAAACATAATCTGCAGATGACTTAAAGCAGGCAGGAGGAAGTGCAGAGGATTATATGCAAATATGCCATTTCATATTAAGAGACTTGGACATGTATCTGTATAGGTAGAAGATTCTGGAGCCAACTGCCTACAGATACAAATACCCAGCAGCATATAATACATATCATATTTATAGATAGTTATATATAGTACTGTACACACACATCATATTTAACAAAGATTCCCATTTTCCTGTTACATGAGTGTCCATTTATACTAAAAGCTTTGAAAAAAATTTTCCTATCACTCTTCTCCCCTGAAAGAAGCTTCAGTAGTTAAACTATATAAATCATGTTGAAAATGTATCCCCTTGGAAAGGTACAAAGTGCTACAGAGGTAGTTTAGTTTGACTACTCTTGCTCCTTGACTCCAGCTTTCCTCCATAGCTCAAGGATACAGAGAATGTGACATTAACGGGACACAGGGTGAAGACAACTAGGAGGAGGAGGAACACAAATGCTGGGTCCCTTTCCCAGCCAGAGCATGTGTGAACAGTGCTGTCACTGTTCACGCTCTGTGACTCTGACACTCATTCTGGCTGAGAAGGAACAGAAGCGACACACTGCCAAGGACTCGAGTGGTATGCATGTTCTCCCTCACTTCAAGGAGAAACCTCCCGAAGCAGAGACAGGGGTTAGGTATGTTTACATTTTAAAAACTAGTAAGAATTCCTTGAGAGATCCATAACTGCCAGGATAGGCAGAAAGCCATCATGATCCTAAGGAAATGAGAGAAGTATCCAGCAAAACACCTGAATGGTATGTGAGTGTGGATGCATCCTCCTGGGGACATAGGCCACTCTGACTGGGGGCTACAGAAGGTCACTGAGCTGAGTCCTGTTAAGTCTGAAAGGAAAACATTGCTGGAAGCCAACTGAGCGAGCTGTTAAGGCCACCATGTGGGATTCAGAACATATATTAGTGTGTGCACTACCTTATTTGGCAAAATCTGGCTTAAGAGTGATAGCTAAATAATGCAACTGCTATGCTGTTGGAATTGTAGCAAAAACTTGTTTTAAATCTTAGACATAAAAGAAACTTGTTAGTTACATCAATTATATCCCTCAAGGAATTCTCTCTTCTGGATATTTGATAAAATCTAATTAAAGACCCAAAGTTCCTTTGAACATTTCATTTCCTATTTTCTTGTTAAGCAATAATCATAGATGATGATAGGAGTTATACATATATATTTTTCAGAAAAAAAATCTATGTCAAACTTTGTCAGCAAAAAAATCAAGGTCCCCCCCCCCCCGCCCTTGTACAAGAATGTGACTCCTCCAATGGATAACAATCTCTCTAGATTCAAGGATGGGGTTAGCCTTGAAAGGATCCCTAGGGAGAGCGAAGTATATATTTAAAGAAAATAAAAATTCCCATTTCAATATGAGTTAAGACCCATCTTGGTAAATTACACTTTCTAAAGTTCCCATTTTAGGGCAGATGATTGACATTCACATTTTATTTTATATTCCATTTCCCCCAAGGTCTGTAAGACTATCATGTATCACTTTTACATATGAGTCTCTGTGAAAATACAATATTTGAAAAAAAAAAACCCATGATGTGATTATGAATGTTTTTCTATCCAAAGGAGAAAAAATGGAAATATCACGGCTTGGTGGAGAAAGTGAAAATATAACTAATATTTAAATATACACACTGTCAGGGCTGGGGTTGTGGCTCAGTGGTAGGATGCTCACCTAGCGTGTTCGAGGTTCTGGGTTCGATCCTCAGCACCACATAAAAATAAACAAGTAAAATA